>NC_064012.1:14316000-14931500 GCF_932276165.1 Plutella xylostella
GTGTATAGTGAGTCTAGTTCAATATAAAATTAATCCAACTCTAGTAGGATTCTACTTCTGAACTAATCGTGAAACGCGTACTACAGGATAAGTTTACGTTCGAGGAACTTAGAAAAGTGGAGTTGTCGACAGAACTCCGAACTATGCTCTGGGAAGCCCCAGCAGCTGAAGAATAAATATAAGTGCATATTCTGTGGGAAATAATATAATTTATGTGTATAAAATAACTTAGTTTTTAAACAATTTTAGTACGGAAGGATCATGCCTCCCCATTTTTTTAATCTACCCCAATACCTAGTTACTACCTAGAATATGGAATTATGTCGTTTTCACCTTAAACGGTCGTCTTTACATAAAGTTCTACATTCAAGATACTACTACTACGGTTTTCTACCCTCTTTTACAATAAAAAAAACCTAAAAAGTAACCAATCACCCTGCCTTGTAGAAGAAAAAAAAACGCAGACGTACACTCGTACGTTTCAATCAATACCCAAGGCATACCTAGAACGAGCCTAGAACTACGAGTATTGTAAAATTGCTTTACATAAATGGCTAAAAACCCTTAACTATAATGAAACCGAAGACCTTATCCAAAAAAGATAATGAAATCCTGTACCTAATGTAAAAATATACCTTACTCTACTCTGCATTCATTAGATAGGTTAGGTTGGTTCTAATAAATATTTAACACACATACACACACACACACACACACACATACACATAACATACACCCACTTTAATATGTCTATATTAGAGATGCCACGAATATTCGGCAACTATTCGGTATTCGGCCTATTCGGCCAGTTTTTTCAGTATTCGGTATTCGGCCGAATAGTGCGTACTATTCGGGCCGAATACCGAATAGTAAATCATGTAAAAAATTACTTGTTATTTTAATCAAAATTGTGTATTAATTTCCAAATCACAACATTTTAGTACTTAAAATTAATCAGTAGTAAGTTGTGCTGGATAAAAACGAGCATTTCAGCATTTGGTAGCCCACGATTGCGCTTTTCATTGTAACCATCCTCAGAAAATAACCTCTCACTATAAACGGTACTTCCAGGCGAAGAAAGATAAGTTATTGCAAATTTCAAAAAGTTCAGGTATTGTTTTTTGTTTGCTGACCACCACTTGTAAGGATCGGACATCTGATCTAGGCGAACTATTATCAAATAAAAATTCAACTCGTTTGCCACAGCATTCTGCCTCATAATAATTAGCATTTCTGATATAATCTGTAGCGACTTCTTCAAAGCAGTTCCAGGAACATAAAAAACAGGTTGTAGCGCCGAATATTCGGCAGCCGAATATTCGGCGCTTCGGCCGGCAGCGTCGCCGAATATTCGGTATTCGGTATTCGGCCAATTCACTATTCGTGGCAACACTAGTCTATATGTTACTGTAAAAGCCCGAACAACGGTAAATCCTAAGATTTACGCGTAAAACCTAAGATTTACCAACTCTTAATGGTAAAAGCCCGAAAGATTTTGCGATTCGCACTTTTACCACTATTCACTTGGTAAATCTTAGGATTTACATTAAGGCACGGTAAATGTTGAAAAAGCCAGATTATAACTTATAACCTCCGTAGTCGAACAAAGCGTCCGTAGTCGAGCGGGCTTCAGTGATCGTAACTTATCACTGAGGTTTAGCAACAACCAGCATTGTCAGCCATTGGATGGGTGACCGATTTCAAGTGGTTCTTTTCTGGATGCTTTCGTGCTTCGGACGGCACGTTAAGCCGTGGGTCCCGGTTGCTGCTTCGGCAGCAGTCGTTAAGCCTAGTCAGAGGCCTTCGGGCGGCTTGAAAACGTCTGACAGTCGGGTTGCCCACTTACCCGACAACTCGCTCAGCACAAGCTTGCTTGTGTTGGGGTCCACCAACCCGCACTAGGCCAACGTGGTGGACTAGATCGAAACCCTTCCTTCATTGGAAGGAGACCCGTGCCTCAGCAGTGGGGACGTAATGAGTCGTGATGATGATGATTTATTTGTTAAGTTACAAGCTAATTTGTTCTCAACAAGTATATTTCTGTACCTACTAATAAATGCCAATAATTAACAAAAAAAATATATAATATCGATTCTGTTATGTTTTTGAGAAGACATTTTAATAGTTTTAATTTTAACTATTTAGGAAATAAGTACAAAATGAAAAAATATATGATTATTACACATTGTTAAAATAATTATGTTGATTTAAAGGTTTTAAAATAACTGTTCATAAAAAATAATATAAATTCTGAAAGAAAATAATTTAAGTTTTTGATTGAAATAAATGAATAGGTAATAATTAATCTTTGTTTTATTCCCAAAACCAATTTTTACTAGGTGTCAGTGGTTACACCTAGCATTTACCAAATTCTAATGGTAAAAGCCCGAAAAAAATGACCCATTTTCACAAATCCTTACATTTACCAACTCATGTTGGTAAATCCTAAGATTTACTGGTAAATCCTAGGATTTACCGTTGTTCGGGCTTTTACAGTAACATATACACATAATGATCCACCAACATATCGTTTGCTTTATACCTATTGTTCTTAACTATTTTTATTTTTCTCTAATGCATGCCTTCTCTGTGTCTTTAAATAATAAGTTTCGGTATCTTACAATATTGTTAGTAAGTACCTGCCTAATTCATTTGTGTAAAACATCATAGTTACCTAACTTTCTCCCAGAAGACAGATTTGATCTAGTCTGGGAACAAGTGCTCACTAGCCTTATAATAATCTGATACTTCCAAATGTAGGGGATACAGGATATTGTGCCCAAAATACAGGTTACCCTAGTTTGGATAACGATGTCCTTCTTCCTCACAAAACCTATTTCAAATAAAATATTTGACAATGTAATATTATAAGGCTAATTGTAACTTTTCTTTAATAAACGTTTTTTATTATTATTTATTATAGTATGTTGCGTCATTTGTCGACATTTTTCGACAGACATGATGTCAACTTCACACGACTGTCCACTGGATTCGACGCCGTATGTGGTTGTCCGATGTATAGTAGGTAGGTATGTATACTGGGTTTCAAAAATGTGGTACTGTAAACCGATGGGCTTTCAGTATTATAACACTGAATATACTCGTATTATTATTAAAACACTATTTTTTTTGTTCAAACGGCCTTTGAAAATCCACGAAAATTAAAATCTGTTCTACAAAGAAAAAAGTCACATATTATCAATAAAATTACTACGGATAAGCATTTTCAAAACTTGAAGATTAAAAAATTACTTCCTGAGAAGCCTTTTGATTTTTTGCAACATCCTGTATAATCAGAACTGCATCAAGCCTGCCTGCGTCACAAGTCAAAACACAATAAACTGAAATCGTGCGTCAATCAGCGTGACTATTCTGATTCTGACCAAGGAACATAATGTAATTTCTGTAACGAGAAGCCACGAACTTTAATTTACTTACCTACTACAAAAAACAATCACACATATACTCGGGCATATGATAAAAATCTATATAATATGTATATTCAAAACTTATTAATCAGTCCCATTTAAATCACAAATGTAAATAATAGGTACAATTATATTTTTTCACATTCATGATTTTCAAGATGATAAACATAAGTTTTTTCTTATTTCACGTATTATTAACTACCTACCTAAGTACTATGACTACATAGCTACTTGTAAAAATAAATCAATACTTTTAAGGTAGGTAGGTACCTATATAGTTGTGAAAAAAAAGGTTCCAGTATACTCGGTTCCAGTAAACGACCCTCCGACTAACTCTTCCGACAGGAAACCTGTAAACTTAATTAAGGACAAACTTATAGAGAAGTTGAGCTTAGAAGTTAAAGTGCGATTTGAAAACATGTTTTCTGTGAGCAAGGTGCAAGGAATAACATTGAGTAAAACAACCAATACGACTTCGACATTTCAGGTAAGCGTCCAGTCCCCTTAGCATGAATCTTCATCGTGAACGTGAAATAGAATTTATCGAGTAATTTTGTGTGAAAATATGAACAGTGACCCTGGTGGTCGGTAGCAGAACTAAAATTTCCATACAAACATCATCAAGTAATTTCACGTCACGTTCACGACGAAAATTCATGCTAAGGGGTCAGCTATCGGTGTCATACGCAACGGACACATCGCATTCAGTATTCTTTGTATAGAAATTCACACAAGTGCGTCCACTTTATCGGAATTGCCTACGCCACCGCAGTCTGTTTGTACGATACCTACTTATTGTACGATACCTATTTAGATGAACTAGGTATAACAGAATATAATTAGGTAACTTGAATAAAAAATATTATTCTATGGTACAAAAGAAAGTGCTACGAAAATTCGTAGCGGTGCTCTGTAGCATTGTCGTAGCAGCTCGTAGCAGCGTAGTAGTTTGGTAAGTAAAATTATGTTTGTTAAACCCATGATCGAAATAGAAAGATGTTATATGTCACAAATGTTTATCTATGTTAATTATAATGTAGTTTTTGTTGTTGTTGGAAAGTTTACATCACCGAGAGTGTTATAGCTCAAGAAGATTGTAAGGTGGAGTGTGCACAGTAGACAAGAGCACTCTCGCTTTAATCACTCTCATATCCTACTAAGACGGAATACAATGTAGGCTATATCATGTTTGTAATATTTGTATTTTTTATAAGAGGAACCTCTACCATTATATTTGCGAAATTCTAATTTATTTTAGCAGATAGTCAGTAGATTAGTTATACGAGTATGAATCACTGTTAAAATATAACCGGAGGTGGAAACTCTCAGAAATTATAACTTCTGTATCTTCGTGACATTTAGACGATAAGTACTTATTATCTATATTTTTCACTGTGATACACATAATTTAGTGCATATTTAAGTAACGGTAGGTAGTAGTAGGTAACCATCGTAAATAAATGTAATAATCTCGAAACATGCAAATACGTGGATTCAGAAACACGGAAATGATCGACGCATACGGGGTGTTCTTGGAATTTGGTGATAAAGATCATTGTATAAAATTCTGTTACATTTTTATTTCTTAAATTTGACAGTTTTAGAACGTTTTTTTTAAGTAGTTTAAAGAAAAGCTGATTAAAAGTTACCTCCTCTACCTCTTAAATATTTTTTTGGTCCATTGCATAACACCCTGTATGTTTCACTCGTAGCAAATATCGGGGTGACGTGCCTTTGTCCGGCGACCAATTACAATTAAAGTCATGACGTCAGTTGACCAATTAGGTAACATCGGATGCCCCAGTGGCCAATCAAATCATAGAACTGGACAAGATGCGGTTAAATGGGAACGTTTTAAAATCCGTGTCGAAAATTTTCGGTTAAATTTTTTATAATTTTTTTTTATTAAATACCTATTTTTACATTTATATTGTTCAGAGTTTTTATTAAATTCCACTTATTAATTAATATGATGCGAGGATATTGAAAATAGTCAATAATGTATTCATATATAAAGAGCGGAATTCTCAACTTTTATTTTTGTATTAAACAAATACCTACATGTTAGCTGATTCACCGTAAAACTAGAATAGAATTCGTTCGAAATAAAAATCCCTCGACCAGTCCAAATAAAAATGTAAGTGAACACGGGATTGAGGGTTTAAAAAAATCCAATAACAAAGCTTTATCTCTAATCGTCGTACCTATCTCTAAACGTAGGTTTTTTACCGACCTAGTTTTTCTCTGTAACTAGCTGTTGCCCGCGGGAAAACCTTATAGGGTTATTCAACCTTATGTAGGGAAAAATCTAATCAAACTTTTTAATCACTTCTGCAATTCCTATCTGTTATTACAATAAAATAATATTAGTTTTCGTTTTTAATAGATGTGTAAAACTGTTCAGGAAAATAAAATTATTATATATTATACAAGTATTTATATTTTTTGACAGTTTCATCGGTATTGTGAGTAGCTCTAGAATTCGCAAATTCAATTTGGTTTCTTCTTACCCCTAATTTGAACCGTAGACGATCGAATTGATATCATTAAAGTTCGGCTCACAGTAGTCGCAGTACCCATGCTATGCTACCTAAATCGTCGAGCATTATAACTTATGCTAGCATAGCATGCTATTTTTCTCTTTGAATATCTAACATTTAAGAATGCAGTTTTTAAAACTTATGCCAATAGTTAAACTTTTATACTTAGCGAAAAAAACATAATGAGTCTTTTCCGTCGTTACGGCGTCGCACTTTACTTAGAAGTTGCACGCACCGTGCTAATTATTTCCACAACTACCCACGTTGAAAACTGAAGCCTTAATGCTACTGCAACATTTCCTACTACTGACTCATAAGGTAACCAGGGTGCTTATAAGCCCAGGGCGGTGCTATTAAATCATATTCTCATTAGCCGTTATATTTACTTGCCTCATAACGCTGTGCATGCGCGCTCACTCATATATAATTGTATATAGCAAATAGCATGCTATAATGACTATGAATGTAGTATGTCCTTATTTAGTTGGATGTTTCTTTAAATTTTCGGCAGGGGTGAGACGCGGGGCGCGGGGGCCACAAGTGGGGTCAGCGTTGCCAACCCACGGCCCGCTTTGCATATACTTGTTGGAATTCAGCTCCCGTTGTTCTGACGTATGCCTTTTTCTGCTTCTCGTAGCGTTTAGCGCTGAAAAGACGGCATTTTTGTGTGTCCAAGATGTGTTTCAGGACAGTGAAGTAGTTGAGCGAGGTATTGTGAAAGTTGTGGAGCTAAAAAAAGTGAAATTCGTTTTTTTTGGCAAAAGTTTTCGTGAAAAATTTGTGGGGTAAAATGGGTATGTTCCGGTGGTTATACCACAATTTCGCCACAACCCGCTTATGCAGATCACCGTAAACCTATTTGGGTTATCGGGCGCGCATTCCGTCGGGTGTTGGCGGGCAACCCCGGGGTCGATAGCGGCACTACCACGAGAGACAGTGCCGAGTCGCGCTCAGTGAGTCGCCAGCAGCCGCGCCGAGTGGCTGTGTGGGCCGCGACCGCGCTCGCGACTACCCCGCTCCCCGCGTCGAAACTATCCACAACTTCTACAAACTCAAGGTCAGTCATTTTTCACACATTCATTTTCTTACTATTTCTCCTTCTTGTAGCCTTCTTCTAATGCCAGCGAAAAATGTCACCCCGTTTTCTTGCTTTCCTCCATGTGTTGTAATTGCAAGCCTCATTGTGGTTCTAACCTCTTGGTTCGGTTTTGTGTTTTGTAATGGGGCAATGCGTACAATGGCTCGTTTTTCTTTGACATGCAAACTTGCTTTCTGAGAATATTGCCTCAAGAATCACTTTGCATTTCTTGAAGTGAAAACTATCTGTGAAAAGAAATATTATTGTGAGCAGGAAAACTCTTTTACACCATGGGCTTAAGGAGGGTTAAGTTACCATGGGATGCGAGGGGTATCATAATAAGCTCTATGCCGTTTGCGGTAAGAGCCAGATTTGGCAGCGATTGAAAGCGATGCCACAAATCTTTCCTCATATTTAATAACTATCATGTTAGCTGAATTGAAAAGAAAAATTTACAAGTAATTGAAACAAGACCTTTTTTGTAGAATATAAATATATTATATTAAGACGTTCCAATTGAATTACATCGCTGTAAGAAATTGAAAGCGATTTCTTCAGATTATTTAATTGTATACCAGACATTTTTTACCTCATGATTATGCCTTTTATAGTGAATAACCAAGTCTCATACTATACCCATATTTCAGTTCTAAACATCAACAAAAAGGCAATATTTTATTTACTTACCGCTTTTTACATTCATTGATTGCGCTTTTGTCACCCCATTTCCATAAATAATTTCTGTGTCGTGTCTTTTATGTAGGATATATTTTATTTATTTACCTACAGCGATATTTAATAACCCGTCCACTAAGAAACTTCGGATTTTAGGAAAGAGTTTTTTCATGTTAAAACTAAATCTATCATTGAATGGAATAATTACAAAGAATGGTAGGTAACTAATAATGCTATGTACTATATATATTATATATTACCCAGGGTGGAATCGAACCTGAAAGTGATGTACAATTTCATAATAAAAAATAGCCTTCCCACCTTTTTGTGCATAGGTAAATGCTGGCGATGGTTAATGTTTTTTTTAAAGCCTACTTGTTTTCTTACTGTTTATGGTATCAAGATTATCAATTAATTATTTTCTACATATTCTGTAAAATTATGAGTATGAAATAAATAATTCCGATTGCTTGAAAACCAAAGCTGCCTGTTGCAGTATTTACAAGAAAAAAATACTTATCTGAAGAAAAATAGATCATATTTGCGAATAAAAACCGCTTTAGAAGAATGATTACAGATTTAAAACCACCCTACGTTGCTTAAATATAAATAATGTATGTAGTTAGACAAAAGAGTGTTCATTGGTGTTCATTTTGAACAACTTTGGTTCTTTGCATAAATTTATGAAAAAATCTCTGTAAATATGATAAAATTTAAATTAAAAGCATTTTTTCCTTTTATTCACTTACAACGTTGTTTAGAATGCTTACTGGGGATAATCCTTTTCGCTAACAATAACCTCTTTTAGACAACTTGTATTATAAAATGCTGGCGATAATATAACTGTGCGAAGCTGCCGCTCGGCGCTATCTGTTGATCCTTCGATTATTAAGGGCCAGTTTTTTGATCCCTAGTTAAGTCAACCATTGGTCAAAAATGGCTACCATTAGTTAAAATCCAACAAAATTCGTATGCAGCTGTCATGTTTGACAAGTGACTTGACTAATGGTTAAAGTTGACCACGGATCAAAAAACTTGACCTAAGACGTGCATTTAGGCTACTAATACTCTCACGGGCAATGAAAAAGTTCCAGTGAGAAAAGCACCAAGTTACTCATAAACGGAAAAAGTTACTAACGACGCCTTCTGCAATATTTAAGTACATTTAACAATCAGTATACTACCAACTAAAAAGCGTGAATATTTTATTAAAATTCATATTAATTGTTCTAAAAAAATTGGGCCGTTAGGTTTCAACATTAGGGTAGACCCGAGTCCGCTTTGTTCTATGGGTGTCAACATTTTGCAAGTGAAACTGTTTCTTTGCCCGTGAGTGTAGAAAGAAAATAAAGATAATTTTCACACACTACATGATAGAAAGAACAAAGAAAGAAAGAAAATACATTTATTTCACACACACACGGAAACAAAACAAAAAATAAATAAATAAATAAATAAAAAAAAAACACGCACTCACGCCTTGTACTAATGTACTCCCTTGCGGGGTAGGCAGAGGTGCATTGCTGCACCCACTTTTCGCCAGAGTGTATGTTAGTTCCAATGTAATAGGGGGCGGGCCTATTGCCATTTTACGGGCACATCCAAGACCCGAGAACAAATATCTGTGTTTAAACAAATATCTGCCCCGGCCGGGAATCGAACCCGGGACTATCGGCTCAGTAGTCAGGGTCACTAACCACTACGCCATTCGGTCGTCTTCCCGGTGCAGAAACGGGTTCTAGCTCAGCTTGGTGCTATGATGATATTATATTTACAACAAAAAAAAATACATAGGTATATAAAATATGCTCACAAGCTCACGACTCTCGAATGGGTGTCAGAGGTGACTCATCAGCGAGTCATCGCTTTTCCCTGTGCATTAAATTTGTACTCACGTGATATATCGCGAGCCGTCTCACCGATTTTTTAAAAGTCAGACAGTTGTGAGTAGCAATGTCACATGCTTTTCGCTGTACATTAAATTGAACTCATGTGATAAATCGCGATTTCGCAATTCGTAACGCCGTTTTTGATAGAGTACAGTGCACATAGTTTTTTTAAACAAAAAATTATAAATTAACTAAAAAAAATCGTACATCAGTAAAATGCCCCATTCGGTACCTAATTATTTACAATTAATAGCTATTCGACATAGATTTATTATAATAATAAATTTCTAATTTTAAATACGCAGAGCTTAAAACAATAAGCTGCTTTACCAATAATGAGCAAAATTGTTAATTCTAATAGTGCTGGTTTATGTATTATAAAATTTACTAAACACACTGTAAAACCCACACTAGGACTGCACTATTAACTTATTAACCACGCATATTAAGATTAAATATTCACTAACATTAACAGTGTACTTAGTATTTTACCAGTAAAATGGACGATGCATTTTGTAAATCCCCATTAACAACTATATGTGGCTTTAGTGCGGATCAAAAGTTGCAAAATGTGTAGGGTAGGTATGTTAACGAAGAGCTTGTGGTCTCGGAATAAACAAAGAAAATAATACGACGGCTGAGTGGTGTAGTCGTTAGTGACCCTGACTGCTATGCCGAAGGTCCCGGGTTCGATTCCCGGCTGGGGCAGATATTTGTTTAAAGACAGATATTCTTGGGTGTTGATATTTATATTTATTATGTATCTATCTATATATTTGTTTAGATATATGAAAAACACAGGTTCTGCCTAGCTTGGGGTCGGATGGCCGTGTGTGAGATGTCCCCACATATTAATTTTATTTTATTTTATTTCTTTAATACACTCGCTCGCGATGAAAAACTTCCAGTGACATAGCATTTTCATTGATCGCGAGTGTACTTTAAATGGGTTGTAGAACAACATAATTATGTGCGGTCAATTTAATCTAAGCATATTCAAATATGAACAATGGGGTTAGTCATCTTACAAATTTTTATTAAAATTCCCCAAATTAAAAGTAACATGTTTGTTTAAGGGTCTGCAATAGGGAATCGAGGGTTGGCATTGTCATAGAATTATGTAGTAAATGATGCTCTACAGCCTTGAAAAAAATCACACAGGTAGTTGAAGAGTCTAGCTAGGTGCTGAATCATTCGAATTTAAGTAAATGATTATGGATAACTGTAAATTAATTTCAGAATATCAAGAAAAACCAGTCAATCACACTCCCGTATTGTAACAACTGTGTCGTAATTATAAAGAATTTTCATATGATTTTTATCATATTATAAAGTTAAAGGCTTGGACTAGGCGCTAAATACCTTGTTTTTTAATAAACACACACTTATTTTGTGTAAATTAATCCCAAACTTGAGCAATTTTTTTCCCTCAAATCTTCATACAAATATCTATGGCGGCTTTCTGTGTTATAAAATCATAAACACAAGTGACGTTTGACTCAGTTGACCGCTGGCCTCCAAAGAAGGGTCACGTCGGTTTAGGCAGCACTGACAGCTCGCGATCTTATCGTGTACAGATACAAAATCACTGCACATTGGTTGTCATTGCACTTTTTCAACTTTTATGACACCAACATAATTTAGCAGGAATATAGCGAATGGATCTAAGTGATGACAATACGCACGAACATTAGGTTAGGGATCAAAAATACAGTCTCTTGGTGCTGGTTGAGGTATGGTCTCGTGAGGATCTGATGAGGGCAGTAACACGGTGGTGGCTCAATTTTATTTCAAAGATGTTAATAGCTAAAAGCATCGAGTTTGGGCTATTAAGTATGTTTTTCAGAGAGAGAGAAAGAGATTTTGTTTTTCCTCTGGATGTGTTAGGTTTACTGGGTTTACTAAGTTCATTCTGTTAATGGCATCAAGTTGTTATGTGTTCATAAGTAATAATTATTTATTAACAAAATGCTGTTGATTCTCCACGAAAATGTAAAAATAAAAATAAAATAAATAAAAATAAATTCGTAACGTAAAATTGTCAATGACGGAATTTCTTCTATAGACAGTAGCCACAAAAAAAACAAACGATAGATGGCGTGATTTGAAGATAAAGATACATTTTTTCGACACATAGACAGCAACAACAACAAAAAATACAGATTTAAAGAAAAGAAACACATACTTATACAAAACAACAAAGAAAAAAAAAGGATACACATCAAAATAACTGGAAAAAATATAAGCCCCAATTTACTTGTGTGGGACAGGGAGTACCATAATATTTTTTTGGGGTACTCCCCATCTATGCGAAATATAAGCTTGATATCTTTACCCGTTTCTGAGAAAAAGGGCGGTGACAGACAGTCAGTCAGACAGACGGACAACAAAGAGATCCTATAACGGTTGCTTTTTTTCTTTTGACGTTCGAAACCCTAAAATTAAGTAAAAATATTATGCTGCCAAAAAATGTACTTACAGGTATTGAAAAAGCGGTATATAAACAAATTATACCAGCAGAGGGTTCACCATTTAGCTGAATGTTACTTAGAAAACGGCCTTGAGTGGCGGTCAAGTTGGTCCCCGCCTGCGATACTTTCCATTAACATTGGGACTCGTTTTCATGTTTTTAGCGTACAGTCAGGTTTTTAGTTTTTTATAATTGTATTTTTTTATTTGTAACATTTTAGTTGTTTTTATTTTATGAAATTTTACGTCGGTAGGTAGTTCATGATCATTTTTTATTTCAATAATTTTGGTGTTGTTATTTAAATACCTTCAATATGCATATTTTTGTAATGTGAAAATCAAGTCCTTTCATTTGATACCTTACACGGCAAAGTTGAATTATTATTTTTTCGATCATCACGTTATGTCCTCAAGAGGGCGCTATGTACATTTTAATGGAACGTCACATAGCCTGTAGCCATCGCGCCATCAATACGCTTCTAACAATACCTCATACATCAAAATCTATCAAGCCGTTTAGGCTACAGGAGGGAACAAAGAAACAGACAAACATACATATATACATACATACAATCAAAAAACATTACCCTCCTCCTTCGGCAGTCGGGTAAAAAGGAGTAAGACAGGGGGTCATTCTGAACTTTTGCTCTACGAGTTTTGGAAATTAACAAAAAAAACCTTTTTCATAGAAACTTTGTTGGACATGTGACTTTTTACCATGGAAAACGAATATTTTTTTTCGCGAATTTGCAAATCTCGTAGAACAAAAGTTGTTCAGAATGACCCCTTGAGTCATCCCCTTTTGGCTTAGTATAGCCCTTTTGCGACACTATGTATTTACTTTGCTTTGTCGTCGGGGTTCAGTTGGCTGGAGGATGCCCGAAACTTATTATCTACACTTTAATACTTTTAGTTACCTTTCTACAAGTAAATACCACATTTGTTTGAGAAAGCTAATCGGGTTCCGAGTATAGAGTAAAGTGGCACCCCTTTTAATTTCTACTCTTTCCTGGTGCCTACCAGTGTAAGTAAGAATTATACTTACCTACTTACCCTAAAATCACCCAAAATGTACTTGAACATAATTGTCAATAAAGTTGGCGAGTAAAAGTTTATCGACCCACTGTGCAAACTTACATGTGTGCGTGTCACTGCGTGTGCTGTGTGAAGAGCATTGAAAACCCAAAATTGGCACGGCACGTCACCCTGTACGGGCCCTTAAATGGAGGAACCAACTTATTTTAGCAAACTTTCCAAAATATTTATGTATTTGAACTACTACTTTCAAAAGTTTGCAATGACCACCTGAGTCACCGCCTTTCAGTTTATTATATCACTTTAATACCCAGTATAAGTAACAAAATACTCAGCTACTTTTGATAGCTCGGTAGCCGAAAGTTAAAATCGAAAATCCAGTTACATTCGTAATTTCGGCCTGTCCATCTGTCTGTCCGTCACTACGTCAGTCTATCCGTACGTCCAACCCACTTATTCCAAATCCAAAACTACGAAGACTACCAGAGCTGACTATCTCATGTCACAAACACAGTTTTAAAACCATTGAGCAACTGTAAAACTGGATTAATTCCCACTAAGGTAAAATAGACGTTTTTACGGCATTTTATCGCAAACAAAATCATATTGTCCAGTTCTTAACATGTAAACTTAACTAATATAAATAAAAAGGCATATTAAAAACGTCATTCGAACATACCTACTGAATGCATTTATTCTTTAATTATATTAACGGTTTTTAACGGACTCTTGAAAACGTCCCGTATGTCACCTTTCCCTCATTTTACATGACAAAGAGGTACTTTATATTACAATAATGACAGTCTTAAATTCATCTATTTATCCGAGTGAACCTTTTTTGTTAATGTTCGATAAAATATAAAAAATCACAGAAAGAACAAAGATCACTACTTAAGTAGTGACACAAAAGAAGTGAAGAGCGAAAATGAGACGCGCTTCTTTCATTATTAAACAAACTCACCTTTTTAAGTGAATTTCAACAAGTCTACAGAGAAAATTACTTACAACTTTAATTTGAAACTAGCCGACAAATTTAACTCTAAGGTAGATACTGCATATTTATGCTACGAAACTAGTGGTCTATTATACCGCTTATTAGAGTATATTTTGGAAATTATCATCATAACTTTACCGAATCACCCCTTTTATGATTTTGCGATTTTCACTATGTATGAATCAAATTTTAGGAGCTTACTGTGCTACCACTTAAAACTTTAAACACTGTTTAACAAGTGTTTAAACGAAATTTGACAGATTTTGTAGGCATTTGGCAGCGTTAAAATCTGTTAAATACTGCCTAAGTTTTTGGGGTCTACATCTATGGAATCTTACCTACAAACTAGTGAACGATCAACAATTACTTACTACTTATCTGAAATCAGTATGTCTCCGTGCAATATTGTACCACCCCGATGCATAAAAGGTTTAAAAGCGTAAGCTTCTAAAAATACACTCACGGGCAATGAAAAAGTTCCTCACAAAATACCGACACTAAGCGCGTCTTGCACAACGAAGTTAAATAAAATTAAATAGTTTGTCTCTTGCTCTGACATTATACTGTCAGAGCAATAATTTCGGATTTAATTTTATTTAACTTTGTTGTGCAAGACGCCCTAAAAGACCCAATTTTTTCAAACATTTAATTCAAAATTTGAACTAAATACATCATCGTTAGTTGGTAATACTGTGATGCTTTGTTAAAAGTGATTTAATATTGCAGTAGGCGTTATTTACCTTTCCTTTTAACAGTAATTTGGTGCTTTCTCACTGGAACTGTTTCATTGCTCGTGTAACCATTATTCTACAGAGTCAATAGAGAAATCTTCCAGAAATGCAAATATATTTTTACTAGCTGTTCCCGCGCGCTTCGCTTCGCCTTAAAAAGTTTTCTCGTGGGAATTCCGGGATAAAAAGTAGCCTATGTTCTTTCCCAGGGTCTAGACCGTATGTATACCAAATTCATTCAGTAGTTTTGGCGTGAAAGAGTAACAGACAGACAGACAGACAGACAGACAGAAAGACAGACAGACAGACACAGTTACTTTCGCATTTATAATATTAGTTATGATAAACTAAACATAAAAACATCCATACGGTCTGTAAGGCAGCAGCGAGTAGTAAATGGTTAAAGGGAAGAGGAGAAGTAACTTCCAAGTATTATTTCCCTCAAGACTTTCAAGTATTTTTCCGGTAAATAACACGCTATATAAAAGTGCAAAGGAATATAACGTAAACATTTTATTTGTTAAGTTAAGCTTTACAATGTGTGCCGAAGAAAAGGCTTCGAAGGAAATCGTTTTCTCAATAACGAGGGATTATCCGTACATTGGTTGTTCGATTACAAAGACCGGGTGGCTGTTAAGTGAATATTATTATTTTAGAACTGATTTGACTTATTGTGGAATATTGAACTTGAATTAATAACTTGCAAATGAAAAAAAATTAATAAATCCTAACTTAAAATTATAAAAATGTGAAAGTAACTGTGTCTGTCTGTTACTCTTTCACGCCAAAACAACTGAACGGATTTGAATGAAATGAAGATACATATGGTCTAGACCCTGAGAAAGAACATAGGCTATTCCCGAAATTCCCACGGGAAAACTTTTTAAGGCTTAGCGAAGCTCTCGGGAGAAATAAAGGGTCTATTTTCAAGGCGTTACGTAAATTTGGCACTTGCCACCAAATTAAGGATTTTTTTTAAATCTGTAAAGACAAAAATACTAAAAGAAGAATGGTTCAAAAATAAATCAGAATAAAACTCATCAACATGATGGCCTTTTATTGTGCTAGAAATATTTGGGAAAAAATATTACGTAGGTATTTACTGACAGTAAAATCATTTTTAAATATGGATTTAAAAATGATTTACTTTGGAGATATTTTTGAATTATTCTATTGATTGTTCCATTCATAGATAGTAATTTCTAAAACAGATACTCCTTGCTTATAAACCATCGTTTCGAATTTTTTGCTAAACCCTGCATGGGTGGTAAAAAAATACAAATTGAAATGCTAAAAGCATCGGCATGGATATTGGACACACATTCGGAATACTCATGACCGAATTTAGGCAATTGATAAGAATTTTACTGCATTAAGTATTTACTCCTCCTCGCGTGCCAACGAAATTGGGGGTATGACGTGAACGTATTAATTTGAAGTTAAATTAACTTATACGAGTACTAAATAGTTAATATTGAGGTTTCACTGATATGATATGATGTTGGTAACGAGATTTTATTCTATTGTTAAGATCCATAACGGCACGCTCGCACTGGTAGATAAATTTATTTGGTTATGCCATTATAGAATAGAATAGAATATTGCTTTATTGAACACCACATAAATCAGACATACAAAAAATATACTTATTCCCCCTTTATTCATAGAAAAGTTACAAGACGTTTTAACTAATAAACTGTTTTGTCCCTCTCTGTCAAAGAACAAATTGTTCTTTGTCGGAAAGGGACAAAACAGTTTATTAGTTAAAACGTTCTGTAACTTCTCTATGAATAAAGGGGGATAGACTAGAACTAATGTACTATAGGCGGCCTTATCGCTGAGAGCGATCTCTTACAGGCATGGCTTAACATTATGAACTATGTATTGTACATATGTTTTTAGGTATCTAGACACGCGGTAGCGTGTCAAGCCAAGTTCGAGAAACAGAACTGGCGACCCGCACCGTGTGTAATATTACACGAACCATTTAGAGACACTCTTGACCCCCTCATAAATCAAAAACTATTTAATATAAACGTATGAAATTTGGCTCATATATTGACACTAGCGAGATACATAATGTGTTCTAAATTTCATAAGCGTTTCTTAAACGGTTATTTAGATATTAATGTCCAAAAAACCTAATTTTTAACATTGACTGACTCACTCACGTATAGATCAAAACTCTTATGGTAATATTACTATCATAATATGCGAAAACTATGAAATGGTTTTGAGATGCATTTGCATAATATTAGTGTTAACTAGTCTAAGATAGCTGTTAATAGGGTAAGTAATACGGTATAAAAACGAATAGTATAACACTGACATGGTATAAATATATAAATAAATATTATATAAATTTTAAGTATAACGTTCACTGTGTATAACAAACTGAAAGTGTAATTACTAAATACATAATTTCGTAAAGGATAACGTGCAAAAAGAATAAATTCAATTGATAGGTATATCGATTAAAATGTATAACGTTCATAATATATAACGTTTATAATATACATATGAGAACGTGAAGGAGATTGTCACGAAGATCGGAGACGCCATCGACGCGAGCTGCGCTGACATCGAGTGGGCCAGGCGTAGCGCGCCCGCGAAGACAGGCGGCAAGCCGGCGTCCATCATTGTGGGCTTCAAGTCCGCAGGTACCGAGGCCCGTGACAGTTGGCTCTCGAAACGTCGCAGCTTGAGAGACGTCACCAGCAGCAGCATAACCAGCGGATCAGCCGACAGCAAGGTGTACATCAACGAGGACCTGACGCGCGGCGCGCGCGCGCTGCTGTGGAGCGCCAAGCAGCGGCTGCGCGGCGCCTACAAGTACATCTGGGTGTCGAGCGGCAAGATATTAGTTAAAAAATCCGATGGAGACAAGTCTATTTGTGTGCGTAACGAAAGTGATATAACCAGTCTACTTAACAAAAAGTGAATCATTACGTAAAAGTGATTTATCAAGTGTTAAATTAAAGCTTAAAATTCACGGATTTATTTACATTGGATGCTATTAGTGATGAACCGTTAAGCTATGTTTGTGCCGATACTGTCAACTGCTGGATGAATAGAGTGGTTAACAAACATGGGTTATGTATATTTCATATTAATATTCGATCTCTTAAAAAGCATTTCAACGAGCTATTAGTTACTCTGGGTAAGCATTTAAAACATATAGATGTGCTAGTCATTACTGAACCTAATATAAGTTATGATTTGTTATCATTATATCATATAACGGGATTTAATGTCAATGTATTTACACGTAAAGGGCGTAGTGGTGGTGGCATACTCGTGTACTCGCGCGAGGGCCTGGGCGCGCGCGCGGCCGCGGCGCTCGGGGGCGCGGGCGCCATGCGAGCTGCGGAGTGCGTTGCCATTACACTCAATTACAATAACGAGCTACTTTACTTAATATCCATATACAGACCGCCTAGATATTTTAACGAAAATAGAATACAGGAATTTCATTTAGAATTCAGTAACCTTTTACGTAAATTGCCAAAAAATAGTAACGTAATATTTTGTGGAGATATAAATATAAATATTCTTAATAAGCAAGACAAAGATGTATTATATTATGAACAACTATTAGCTGAATACGGATTTACTAAGTGTATTAATGATGTCACACGGAGAGAAATTGTCGCTGGTAAATTGGTTGAATCCTGTTTAGATCATATATATGTTCGAATACCAAGCGCTTTAATTAATTCTGCAGTTATAAAACATAAAATTTCTGATCACTACTTTATCTCAGCTGTCCTTCAATGGAAACAAACTCCGGCAAGCGCGAGCGCGGGCGGCCGCGGCCGGGCGATGACCCCGGCCGCGGCCGCTCGCGGCGCAACCCGCCCCCCGCGCGTCGCCGCCCCGCCCGCGCCCCCAGCCACTACTACCCGCCGAATTATTGATAATCGTATGGTGAAAGAAAGACTGCAAAATACTAACTTTTCTAACTTATTAAATATTGAATGTCCTATAGAGTTATACACTTCTTTTATCGATATATTTGCAAATATATATAAAGACTGTACTAAAACCATTACTATCAAAGAAAACGAAAGTAATAGAAACAATAAAAATTGGATAAATACTAACCTAAAAAATATGATTATAGAAAGGGATAAGTTATTTATAATATGGAGTAACGATCCGAAGAATATGGTAAAAAGGCTTACATATACTAAATATAGAAACAAATGTACGAAAGTAATTAATAAATGTAAAAATGAGTATGATAGGCAAAGTATATTGAACTGTAATAATAATCTTAAGAAAGTATGGGAAGTAATATCTAAACTCTTAGGAAATAAGAAACAGTCATTAGATAAGCAGATAATTAATAATATGGATAGTAAAGATGATTTAAAAGATATATGTGATAAATTTGCTGAGAACTTTTCAAATGACATTGAACAAATAAAACACGCATGTGATGATAAATGGATAAGTAGGGATAACTATGTAAATAAAGCTAATGTGAGTATGCGATGGCAGCCAGTGAGCAACAGGGCGGTGAAGCGCGTCATCAGCGACATGGCCGCGGGCAAGGCGCCCGGCAGCGACCTGGTGCGCATGGCCGACCTGAAGCTCGTGGTGGACGAGGTCAGCCCCATCCTAGCTAAATTAATTAACTTATCTGTCACTTGCCATAAATTTCCAAATAAGCTTAAAGAAACAATTGTCCGTCCAATCCATAAAAAAGGAGATCATAAAAATACTTCCAACTATAGGCCAATAGCAATACTTTCAAGCATCGATAAAATTATAGAAAAGTGTATTGTCAAACAAATATCAGCATTTCTTAGTAAAAATAGTATTATAATTGATAACCAACACGGATTTCAGCAAGGTAAGAGTACTAACACATTATTATCCAAATTTACAGATGAAATAAACACGCACTTAGAAAATAAAAAACACATTGTTGCAATATTTTATGATTTCAAAAAGGCCTTTGATACCCTCGATACCGACACTCTATTAAATGCAATGGAGGAGTGTGGAGTGGGGCGCCCCCTGAACCAGTGGTTCCGCGAGTACCTGACGGCGCGCTCGTACCGCGTGAAGGTGGCCGACACGCTGAGCGCCGAGCAGCGCGTGCGCAGCGGAGTGCCGCAGGGCTCCGGGTGCGGCCCACTCTGCTATCTCATGCACGTCAATAGCTTATGCGGGGCCCTAAATTATAGTTCAGCTTATATGTTTGCTGATGACTTGTGCACATTACGTGCTGGCTTTAATCTCACAGACACTTGTTACTCTATCCAAAACGATATCGATGCTGTCGTAAGATGGTCCCATGATAATGGCATCGTCTTGAACGCTGACAAAACTAAACTTTTAATATTACACTCGCCTCACTTAAATCTGAATGAATCACCTCCACCTTTAGTAACACATAGTTATTCCTGCCTCCACAATAATTTGGTTAATTGTCAATGTAAACCAATAGAAAGAGTAGATTGTGTAACCTACCTTGGTGTAAAGATTGATAACAATTTCTCATGGTCTCAACATATAGAATATATTAGCGATAAATTAAGGATATTATTAGGTAAATTTTATCATTTAAGTTATAAAGTTCCTATTAGCACGTTAAAATGTTTATACTTTGCTTTAGTCGATTCAATCTTAGATTATGCTCTTGATTGTTATGGGCTAACGTTTAAAACCTACTTAGATAAACTAGAAACATTGCAGACTCGATTTTTAAAGCTACTAGTTAATGCAAAAACCAAATTAGAATGTAGAGATAATTATAAAAAACTGTATAAAATATGTAAAATTCTGCCAGTCACTGTTAAATTTAAATATCTATTAGCCATTCACAATTATAAAACCTGTAATAATTACCTTCATCCCATTACCCATAAACACGGCACAAGGTCTATATCTGAGGGTAAATTTGAGGTACCTAAAGTTAATAATTATTATGGTGATAGAACTCTAAAAAAAAGAATACCGTACCTACTTAATAGTTTACCTCAGGATATACGACAAGAGCCTATGTTATCTAAATTTAAAACTAAATTAAAAAAATATTTTTTGCTTAACTTACCTTGATACAAGTTCACCTCAGATTATAATTTTATTATTTGTTGTGATATTACCAATTATGTATAACAATACCTAAAACATAAAAAAGTATTTTGTTTAGTATAAGAGACTCCGATCCCACAGGCAAATTGTATACAAACAGTTTTGTGGGACTCATTGTAAAACTACAACTAATATGTAAGCTTAATAAATAAATAAAAATAAAATAAAATATATTATTCATCTAGACGACCGAATGGCCTAGTGGTTAGTGACCCTGACTACTGAGCCGATGGTTCTGGGTTCGATTCCCCCTGAAATAAATTTCTGGACTGACCATTGAACTTGGCAGCCATTTAGATCTCACTTCTTTTGTCGTTGAAGTCAACATTCGGCATTTAGGTAAGTATAATAATATTGAACTTGGCTCTCATTTCACATTTATGTTTTTGATTGGATATCATTACTTTTTGTTGGTAAGTACATAATAATGTATTATCCTCGTAACGCCGTGCCGTGATGTTTCATGCAAATCTCCCTTACTTTTTTTTTTTTATATTTATTTAGTTGTTAAGTAGGTCTCTAATTCATTTAATACATTGTTGTTAATAAACGTAATTAAATATTAATTTGGTGACAAAATTTTGTGAGTGGAAATTAGGTAAATAATTTTCGTCATTTATAAAAATATCCTTCTGCCCAAAGATTGCCTGGAAAAGTTTGTATTGTCAGGATTATCTATACAATAAATTTATGTGTGGATAGTATACATCTTTGAACCCACGGCTTCTCTAATGAGAACCGAGTTGTTATCCGTTACGCCACTGAGACTCTATTATTAACTTTAAATATTTGTGATCCAACAGAAGCCTTGTTAAACTTGGCTCAAGTTTTAACTTAGTTGGTAGTTGCTTTTATTCAATTTCGTAAATTTATTTTGTAATTTGTTATAAGTATATGCTTTAATAAAATATCATAAACTACTATTGGTTGTTAAGTACTTAGTAGGTAAATGTTAAAGTGAGTTTACAATATTACGAGATATGGAATTTATGGACTTAGTATTCTTTATTTGGACAGACAGCGTTAACATGATGAGTAAAAAAGGTGGCATCTTTGAAAAAGATTTCGAGAATTTTTACTTGAAAATTGGACGTATGGAAAGTGAGTTGAGGTTGAGACCAACAACTATATTTTTAATACGAACTAGATAGAGTGCCAGTGCTAAAAACGTCTCGACTAATAGCACCCTACTAACCACTGAGAGCTTATTTTGAAATCGAACTAATGGTTAGAAGATTTGTGACTATATTCATTGGAACAATGGTTGTCATTAGGTTGAACTTAAAAAGGATTCACACAAAAACAAAATGCAGACAGCTTTTTGCTTTGATTTTGTATGTGACTCACCATATTGTCCGAATGTCGTCAATCTAAGTCACAAATACAAGAATAGGGAATATGCATGTATTTGTTTATATTCATATTCGATAGTTTTACATCGCTTTATTATAGTAAGTATATTAAATATTTATGGTATATTCTTTATTCCTGCTACACTTTACCCTTTACATCTAAATATCCTTCCACCCAAAGGTTGTCTGGAAGAAATCGCTTTTAGCGATAAGACCGCCATTTGTACATATGTGTTAGATTAAGTTTTGTATTGTTGTCCATATTTTTGTGTGCAAATAAAGAATATCTTATCTTATCTTATCTTAAAAAAAAATGCCAAAAAAACTAATTTAAGGTATTTTAAAGAAAGTTCAAAATTAAACTTTTTGTGAAGAAGTGTGACGTCATTACTAACGTTTCACGGCTCAGAATAATGAGTCTCTAGTTCTATTGGCATAGATTATTCTGAGATTCACATATCGTCGCATCCGCTCTAAGAAAATCCGTTTCAACAATTATTTACTCGAATATATTGATGGAGGCATAATTCTGAAATAACAAAGTTTATTAAAAATTATATTTGACCTTTATTTGAATCACAGGCATATTCCCAATTGTATTCTGTACCTATTGATTCTATTATAATCACAAAACAATCGATACAAAGTGCGTCGTCTATAATGTGCGGCCGTGACAATGACGACTCAACTCCTCCCCTTGTTTACCTTATGTCTAGAGTCTAGGCTACCTCTTGGGTAGCCTTGTTAAGTCTATGGTGTCTACGTTATGAATTTTTATATTTATTCGGCCGACTGGTGTAGTGTAGTGACGCTGACTGCTAAGCCGAAGTCCCGGGTTCGGTTCCCGGCTGGGATATCATAGGCTCTGCCTAGCTTGGAGTCGGATGTTTTTTTTTTTAAATATTATTATACAATTTGTCTAATGGTAGCGACTGAAATGGAATATATTGTCGATGTGAGTGCAACGGTTTTACGTAACTTTTAATGCCATACAAACATTTGGCCTCTGTTGTAAATCTTCAGGGGTTTTTCGAAAAATCATGAAATATGTGTTTTTCCCCTTATTATAAGATTACTTCAGTGAATATGTTTACTTATTTATTATTTTATCCATATGTATTATACAAACTTGTGACCCCCGCTTGACACCGACAGGCAGTGAATTTTGAATAAAAATATTTAGACGACTCTACCGTAAATTACTCAAAATCTCGTACCGTAAAAAACACGTAAATAAATCACAATGTATAAAACTTTTTTTTTGTATATACATACTTATATCGTCCCTCCAATGAAACAGTACGATGTACATACATATCAATGTACTATTCTCGGAACGTAGCTAATAATATTCCACCCAATATAATATAATATCGCATCGCATACTATATCTACGATACAAGTCAAAGCATATTGACGAAAGCCGGAAGGCACGTAACTGGCTAACTAACTACTCCACACTCCCACACTCTGCCCGACAGAATGTAGTGGTGCACAAAATAGATATCTTCACAAAGGACTCGTTTGACATCACCCTGCACTGAACAGCAATTATACTATTACACGCAACGTCAGTCAAAAGCATTATACACTTTATAGTCTGGAGATATGGTTCGTATGAAGGATCGGCTATAGACACAGACGACTGGTTCCGGTCCCAATAACGAGTTCCGTCTTGCAATTTAAAGTACATATAAGGTAAGCGTCCACTTATCGGTTTCGCATGTATCGGACCAAACGGATTCTCATAAGTGCTTGGAGTAACGGCGTCGGCAATGCCGATGACGTGGACGCACTTTATGCCCATGTACCGGTACCGATATAAAAAAACTGCGATACTGAATCATGTGTCAGTTGCATACGATGCTGAAAGGTAGACGCTTATCTTTAAATGAATGCTTTCACTAGTTGCCTTGTTCAGTAGTTGAGTTTTTAAAGCCTCGATGACACTGGGCTAATTTGCTAGTCCACGGGTTTGCGAGACTCTTGCGAGGGGTTAGGGGCCAACTCGTCCCAGTCCGAATCTCGGCCCTGGGAAAAATCGCCCCTTTTCAAATTTGTTAGGGGTCAACTGGGCCCACGTTAGATAAAGCATTAGGGAGTAGCTTGTTAACTCCCCCCTCGGTGCTTTTACAATTTATTTATTTATTTAATACCATCTGCTTATGACTATCCGATTGAAAATCCCTCATCGCTCGCTCGATATCTTCTAAACTCGCCGAGTAGCAGCTAGTAAACCCCGTGTCACCAAGCCCTAACGTTTTTCTTGCAAGACGTTTTTTATCAAGCACTAGTTTAATTGATGCAGAGATTTGGACTTTTTACTCTATGATAAGAAAGAAATTGTTAGGTAAACATTTGGTAGGTACTTCTTTATGTATTGTAGTTATAGATATATTCAGCTGTAGACGCAAAAAACTACATCTACTAAGCCCCGAATCAATGGATTCTTCAAAGTTTTCTAACAGTATAATGTAGGAAATCTGCAGGATGATAATATTATGTACCGTCTTGTTAATGATTTGATAAAATGAGTAGAATTTTATAAGTGCCACACACAGTCCGTAGAGAACTAGACATGTACCGTGTCAAACTAACAAAGCCTCTATTTATTCAAACATTGACAGTTCAGGTACATTACACTCACGGACAAAGCAATAGTTCCAAATATTTACGTATTTATTTAGAAATGTTCTGATGCGCCGTTAAATGTAGTTAAATATTGCAAAAGGCATCATTATGTTACTTTTCTTCGTTTAGGAGTAATTTGGTCATTTTCTCAGTGGAACCTTTTCATTGCCCGTGAGTGTATTTCTATATAGATATTTGACTGAATATAAATCAATCTGAAGGCTAGCACGGGGCGATTCTTGTTTCTTTCTTTCAAACCATATCAAGTATACCAACCCGGATTTACTTAGGTACATTGACCTACTTTCACCCTGATCACTGATATAATTTTACCCTGTATACAATATGATGCGGTAGGTACATATAATGTACAGTCAGCAAAAGAATTACATTGGCCACCACAGTGCAACGGCAAACCCATTTTTATAATCCACTGACGGATGATACGTAAAATGAAAAATAATTTACTTCTAAAAATGATTTGTAGGTCTATCAATAAAATGCTTTTTTATTCATTTATTTCCACGTTGTCAACTGTCAAAGTCACGAATTTGAATAGCTGTGAAAAATATTGCCTTGTGCTATAAACATTTCAGTTGTGATTGTGAAAATAGTGTTAAAGTGATTGTGATGTGATAATTCACCAGTGCAAACGTTATCTTTGCGCAAAACCAGCTGCAAATACACAATTAATATCACAAAACCAATAACAATCTTCACTATACCCACAATACATGCCATCAAAATAAAAATAAACTAACAAATCTACCCTCGTTTTTCCAACATATTACTGTGTTTCAAAATCAATTTTGTCACAGATTAACCACTATGTTGTCAATCCTTAGAACAAGTACTCCAATTACTTGATAGAGTTGCCATCCTAAATGAAAAACTACCATCATGGAAGAGTCAATAAGCATATCCCCAGACCTCCATCAAGAAAATCGAAATACCACTGCAAACGAACAGAATACTGAGAAATCCAGTACTAACAACAAAGATCCACAAAAACTAATCCAGCAAGTCTTTCACAAAGCCATGTTTGTACCTAGACCTAGAGCCAACAGCCTAGGGGCACATTTGCCTACAGGGGAGCCCCGTGCTTCAACATCATCATCATCATCGTCATCGACAAGACAAGCAGATACTATGCCTTGGCAAAATGACCAGGTTCCTAATTCTAAGCGCAAAAGAATGGAGTCTAGCCCAGATTATAACACCAATAACACTAAGGTAACCAAAAGCAATATTCCAACAGCAAATAGCTTTGAAATATTGGAAGTCAACGAATCCCCGGACCCGACCTCAGCCCAAGAAAGTTTATTTATCCCGAAACCGGAGCCAATATTTGTCACCGGAGTCACAGATGTGATAAAACTTAAAGAAAGCCTACATCAAATGTTACAAGATGTTAGTAAATATAAATTGACCACACTAAGATCCGGCCACATTATCAAAATAATACCTGCAGATGTAGAAACATATAAGATCATTAGGAATAATTTCATCTCAATGAATGTTAGCCACTACACGTACCAGCTGAAACATGAAAAACCCTACCGTGTTATCATAAGAGGCATACACGCATCAGAAGATGTGAACAACATCAAGATGGAACTTGAATCACTGGGCCACACAGTCAGAAGTGTCACCAATGCACTTCATAGGCAGACCAAGGAGCCACTTCCACTATACTATGTCAACCTTGAGCCGAAGCCAAATAACAAAGATGTTTATAACATCAAACACCTAATTAATATGATAGTAAAGGTAGAGGCACCATATAAAAAGAAAGAAGTTGTACAATGTAAGCGATGCCAAAGGTTCGGGCACACAAAAAACATGTGTAATAGAACATTTAGATGCGTAAAATGCGGAAATGACCACCCAATTACTACATGCACCAAGTCACGTGATACTCCTGCATTCTGTATTAACTGTGAAGGTAGCCACCCAGCCAGCTATAAAGGATGCACAAAGTACAATGAGTACAAAAACCAAATATATAAGAAAAGCAACCCTAAACCAAACACCCAGAATAATATTAAAGAACAATCAGCAGAGCCAACCTCAATTGTAGACAAGAATCTGATACAAATGAGATATAGCCATCCAACATCCACACAAACTTATGCAAATGTAGCTGCAAGGTCGAAAGCTGGCAGTAGTGCTACTTTCCCCCAAACACAACAATCTCCAACTGAAACAAGTGACACTGCAAAGATCATGGAAGCAATGTTTAGTAGATTTGAACGAACCCTCGAAAAAATGTTAGACAAAATAATGGATCGTATGATCCATCTAGTCACCACCGTCATCAACTCCAAATGATCCAGCTCCTTCGAATTGCAGAATGGAATGCCAACGGATTGTCAGATAGAAGACAAGAACTAGAAACATTCATATACTCAAATAAATTAGACATAGTATTAATAGCTGAAACAAGATAAAGTTGATATAAAGCTGAATTCAACAAATACCTAAAAAGTCTAGGGCCTAAATTCATAGCAGGTGGAGACTGGAATGCGAAACATGTGTATTGTGGATCCAGACTCACACTACATAGAGGAAGACAACTATACGAGGCTATAACTGAAAACCATTGTAATAGCATGTCTACTGGGAAACCAACTTATTGGCCTACAGACCCAAATAAAATTCCAGATCTACTAGATTTTTTCATCACCAGAAACATCACGAAAGAACACAGCTTAGTACAACCAGCTGATGACTTATCTTCTGACCATTCTCCCATTATAATAAATCTAAGCTCTGAAATAATACTGAAAGAGACTATATTACATCTTACCAACAACCATACGGACTGGACCACCTTTCAAAGCCATATAGAAGATAATCTAAAACTCAATATTCCACTTAAAAGTCAGGAAGACATAGAGAGAGCTGTAGAGCACCTGAACAACACAGTAGTGTCAGCTGCGTACCTTGCTACACCCGAAGTAAAGAACACGTTCAATCAAGCTGACTACCCCTGGGATATTCGAAAAAAGATTTCTGAAAGAAGGAACCTCAGACGAATTTGGCATCAAACTAGAAATCCAGAAGATAAAAGAGCTCTAAACAGGGCCTCAAGACATCTATCAGTACTAATAGAGAAATCAAAAAATGAAACAATCCAAAAATACCTGTCAAAAGTTGAACCCAACACCAGCTCAGATAATTCCATATGGAAAGCCACGAAAAAGTTGAAGCAGCCAACTCTAGCAATTCCACCCATCAGGAACATGGATAGGAGCTGGGCTAGAAGCAGCAAAGAAAAGGCAGACACATTTGGCGCACACCTTGCAAATGTATTTAGACCTAATGAACCAGCAACTGATGAAGCAAGAGAACACACCGAAGAAATTAAAGAACTAATAACAGCTCCGTTCCAAATGTCCAGGCCTATAAAACCAGCCAGGCCAGCGGAAGTGCAAAGCTCCTGGATATGATCTTATTACACCATTAATGCTAAAACGCTTACCACGAAAAGCTGTAGTACTGCTCACCACTATTATCAATACTATCTTCAGGACAGGGCATTATCCAGCACAGTGGAAAATTGCACAAATATTAATGATAGCTAAGCCAGGAAAACAACCAAATGAAGCCACCTCTTATAGACCACTAAGCTTGCTACCAATAATATCGAAAGTGTTCGAAAAAGTGCTACTAGCAAGAATAAAACCCTACCTGGTAGACATAATCCCTCAGCACCAATTCGGTTTTCGTGAGAAACATGCCACTATAGAGCAGGTGCATAGGCTTGTAAATGAAATTACATCATCACTGGAAAACAAGGAATACTGTTCAGCAGCCTTTCTGGATATATCCCAAGCTTTTGATAAAGTTTGGCACTTGGGACTGAAACACAAGCTAAAGAGCCAACTACCACACCCCATTTACTCAGTACTCAACTCCTACCTATCCAACCGATGCTTCCAAGTAAGACATGATGATGAATTATCCAGCTTATATCCAATAGAATCAGGAATACCACAAGGTAGTGTGCTTGGTCCCGTGCTATATATACTGTTCACATCAGACCTCCCTACGACAGAAGAAACAGTGGCAGGTACATTTGCTGATGACACAGCTTATTTTGCTAGCCACAAAGATCCAGAAATTGCATCACAGAATCTGCAAACTGCCCTCCATAAAATGGAAAAATGGTGCAACAAATGGAGAATCAAGGCTAACGAATCCAAGTCTGTACATGTAACATTCACTCTCAGACGAGAAACTTGCCCCACTGTCTACCTGAATGCGCAACCCATACCAAAAGCAGAAGATGCAAAATATCTAGGAATGCATCTAGACAGACGACTCACCTGGAGAAAACACATCTGGACAAAACGAAAGCAACTTGACTGCAGATTGAGATCCATGGACTGGCTAATAGGACGCAGGTCACAATTATCAGCAGAATGTAAAATTCTGTTCTATAAGGCCATTATTAAACCTATATGGACCTATGGTATCCAATTATGGGGAACAGCATGTAAGTCCAACATTGCCATCCTTGAGCGGTTTCAGACAAAAACATTTTGACGACCGAATGGCGTAGTGGTTAGTGACCTGACTACTGAGCCGATGGTCCCGGGTTCGATTCCCGGCTGGGGCAGATATTTGTTTAAAGACAGATATTTGTACTCGGGTCTTGGGTGTTGATATTTATATTTAGTATCTATCTATCTATGTATTTGTGTAGATATATCAGCTGTCCGACACCCATAACACAGGTTCTGCCTAGCTTGGGGTCGGATGGCCGTGTGTGAGATGTCCCCACATATTTATTATTATTATTTATTATTATTATTGAGACGGATACTTGGGATACCATGGCATATAGCAAACAATCTCATGTATATGGACTTAAAGATACCTACAGTCGCAGAAGAAATAAAGAAAGCCAGCCTGACCTATCAGTCACGACTTTTCCATCACCCTAATGAGCTCGCATCAGCACTGCTAACAGATAATGCGCCGAAATTTACACGACTTAAGAAAAAGAACATACTTGAACTGAAATTATAGTGGAACCTTCCCATGAATGGTAACAAAAAAGGAGGATGGAGGTCAATGGGCCTCACTCTGCTACTACAACAACCCAAGGAGATACAAAGTAGAGAAAGAGATTGCTTATTATAGCCCACTGCTATAGATTGCAATGATCCAAACAAATGAAAAGTGAAAAAAAAAAAAAAATTATCTTCCACCGATGCGTCTGAGATCTGTAATTCTTTTTCTGACTGTACTATTCTATCGGAGTCTTGTGAGAGAGTGAAAGCAGTAAACCCCTTTAATTAGGGCACGACTGAAGCTCAGCGAAGAAAGAAAAGATTAATGAAAAACCACGGACTTGAGTAAACAATCCACTAGGCCTTCTAATTGAGACATCCGCTGAGCACTGAATCCTAATCCTAACTAATATTATAAATGCGAAAGTAACTGTGTCTGTCTGTCTGTCTGTCTGTTACTCTTTCACGCCAAAACTACTGAACGGATTTGAATGAAATTTGGTATACATATGGTATAAACCCTGGGAAAGAACATAGGCTACTTTTTATCCCGGAATTCCCACGGGAAAACTTTTTGAGGCGAAGATAAGCGCGCGGGAACAGCTAGTATGTAATAAGAAACAAAGCAAAAAAGGCTACAAGTGAAGCTTTTGTCGAAATGATAGAGCGGGCCGTTGGCGTCGTGGACGTGGCCTAACTCTTAAGGGGATCCCTAAAGCTAAAATGCTAAAGTCGGCTTGATATACTTGATTAGATTGGAAAAACGGTGGCTTCTATCACATTGATAAAAATATATTTTGTAGCAGAGGGTATACTGAACATGTTAGTTGCTTATAAATTGGTGCAGGATTAAAATAAGTATGTTAAAAAAAATTGCAAACACACCATGTCTTTTGCCATTTTTTGACTTATTATGAAAAAACCCTCGAAATCAGAGGGCCCATTTTCATGGAATCTTATATGTATGTGTAGGTAATTAAATTCTTAACAAAGTTACCTTAAAGAGTTGGATTTAATGGACCAGAAGTCAACTTTTTTTGCAAAAAACTAATAAATTCCGGTTTAAAAATGATGACACCGTGACAGATTTCAGATTTCTTCAGTCGTCGCCCTGGTGGCGGCCTGTTAGGAGCGATACCCACGCCATTTTATTTTTTATCAAATATTTCACAAAAACTGATTAAATCAACAAATTATGACTACAAGTATTATAATACATATGCATTTGCTATGGAAAGTTAATTTTCTAATCATTTTAGATGCAGAAAAGCCGAAAATTCTTAGAAAACATTTCGCCTTTTCGATTTGTTTACATTTTTTACTATAGAGTTACAGATGCATAGATAAAGGTAAACATTGCACATAATGACACTTATTAGATTCTCCGAATAAGAACTATACGGTCAATGCAGTATGCCAAAGCGCGAGCCTGTTTATATTCTGAGGGGTAATTTATTTTATTTTAACGGTTGTGTATGGTAGGTAAGCTACACAATATACAGGGTGTTGAAAAGTAAGTTCATAATTTGTTTTATTTGAAACCAAAAACCGTAGTTAATTAAAAAAATATATATTTTAAGATGTGGTAGTCTGTACACTACAGGTTGTTAAAAATAAGTAAGTATTTTTAAAAAATGAAGATCTAAAATTTACATAATTTTTTAAATCTATTTAACAAGCTTTGCAAAAAAGCGGTTAAGTGCGACTGTATCTCGCCATGAAAAAAATTAAATGTTTACTGTAGCTATGAATTTTATGCGTTACAAGTGGAATAAAATACCGCATAATATTATGTACAACTATGTAAGAGCCTAGTTTAAAAAAAAAACTCATAAGATAATATTAAATACACAGGTTTTTTAACCCCTGAAGGAAATATAGGGGTGTTATAAGTTTAAAGTAAGGGCTGAATTTTTTTTTTAAATTAGGGTGATAGGTAATGTATATTTTTAATGATTTTTTCAAATAGATAAATGTTATACCATTTTTAAATTGCCATAAAATTGCCTATAGTTATAGTTATAGAAAAGGGCAGGGCTACCAGTGCCCATTCGCCACTGCAACCTAAAAGATCTATAAATTATGACTCCCCATGCCGAGTCTCACTCTACAGGCCCAGGTCTTTTATAAACCTGATATTACCTATACAGGATGTTGCAAAAAGGGTATACTGTGCCGAAAGGGTTTGACTCAGGGGTTATTCTGAACAACTTTTGTTCTCCAAGTTTTGGAAATTCTCGAAAAATAAATTCGGTCTCTATAGTAAAAAGTCACGTGATCGAATAAGTTTCTATGTAAAAGGTTTTGTTACGTGAATTTTCAAAATTGTAGAAGAAAAGTGGATCAGAATGGCACCTAAATCCACTTTTGGCTAAGCTTTATACCCTTTTTTCAATACCTTGTATAAAATATCGTCAGCGTCACCTTAGATCGTAATCATCGTAACTCCTCGTGACCAAATTTTGGAGGAGACAAAAATACTGTTTTATTTGTAGTTCTAGTTGGCATACTACCCACCTAAAGTTTTTTTTAACTAGCCTAAAAATGATTTGTTTAGACAGTCTATCTTCCTGTTCAACCGCAGCCTGAGTGCCAGTGACTCAATGACTGAAAGGAGGCCATTAGTGCTCCTAAATAAATAAAGCAGGCCTGTAGATTATCTTTCAGTGTACCGACACATCTGATTGCTGTAAGAGCCTGATAAGCTCTTCGAACGAGTCATACCTCTGTGGTGGTACGGTTTCGACCTTTCGGACAGTCAGTTTGGCATCCGAAATGCGGATTCGAATAGTGGGTACAATACTTTGCGTTCGTTCACTGTCGGAGCAGGATAAGAACCACGGGCGAGTTGTTGCGCTGGCTGTTTGCTTAAAAATAGTAACCGCGTTCAACTCTATCCCCTAGAGGGCGAACCTTTAGGGCGGCTCTTGTATACCATCACTTGTCTTCTTATCTGCAGAAAATTGACAGAGGTCATACGTGTCTAACAAGTACATTAAGGATGCGAAAAGAGAGGGTTTGTTTTCACTGAAGAAGTTCAGTTGCGGAGTTCCACAGCGGTAGGTCTTGGACCCCTCTGCTGTGGAACTTGGCATACAACGCGGTCCTGCAAATCAAGCTCGCAAACGGCGTTAGCACAGTGCATTTTTCTAATGTCACACAGGTCGTGAGGTAGGCTGAGAGCCTCCTTCGGGGATGACATCCCAATGATTCATTACGAAAAAATTGCTGCAGCTGTGCTCGCCATGCAGTGCATGGGCTACTTCCGAATCTGGGGGGCTGTTGCAAAGGAGTCCGTTGCCTCTATACGGTACGGGTTCCGTGCGATCTATGATCCTTCCGGGAGCACCTGTCTTGTCAAGTCGAAGAGAATGGCTCGTATTCGACGCAACCTGCAGTACTGGTGGGATTGTTTGGAGGACAGGACAGCAGGAAGCTGCAGCAGCCGTCATGCTGTGATTCGACGCATAGATGCAAAAAAAAGTTGAAAGTAACTTCATGTTAATAAAATATTAGATCTTAATTTAACAACATAACATTGCAAAAAAAAATTAACATTGTTGAGTATGTTATTGTAATTTACTAAAGTAGTAATAAAAACAAAGGCTTATTGCATAGTTTTCGTTCACGTTCGCCTACATCGCACGTTGTATATGAGAATAAAGGGTATAATTACTAAGTTTTCTTGTTTAAAAATCACGGTTTGGGGTTTAGAGGAAAACAAATGGTAAAATGCGGAATACAGTTTTTTTTTTTCGAATAAAGAGGAAAACATGTGAATTCAAAAAACGTTTCTATTGACACCAAAGAGTACTTTTCGCCGAGAAAAGTGGAGTTACAATGTTTGCGATCTAAAGTGATGATAGAACTAGAACTTATTTTTTCAGTTCACCTGCTGTTGAGTGAAATCGTAATTAGGTAAATGACTCCTTGACATGAAAATAACTTTTTATAATCGTTATAACAAAACCGTTTTTTTTAATACAGCAATATTTGTAGGTGTGCTTACAGTGAGCAAAAGAGCGCAGCAAGGTGTAAATTTTTTGGTTTTTAAGAAACAAAAATATTATTTCTATCATATCCCAAATACACATAAGTACTTAAAAAAAAAATACACACTCTCGCCTTGTACTAATGTACTCCCTTGCGGGGGTACTTACATGTTATTATTTTTCTGGTGACCTCCCCATATCCCTTTGCCAGCTACGTAACCTTTTGTGACACCCTGTATATGCAGAGTTCTGCAAACTACTGTTCTGCTTTTGAAACACCAAAAAAAAACAGGTCGTCTAACTAAAAGGTCACGTGACCAAAAAAAAATTATATGAAGAAGCGTTTTTTTCATGAATATAAAAAATTACGTAGGATAAAAGTTTTTCAGAGTGACGCCTGAGTAACGCCCTTTCGGCTAACTATACTTTTTTTATTACACGGGGGCAGAGTTTAATACAACACCCTGAACTATTAAACTCTGATAATATTTTCGCGATTTTTTTACATTCTGATTTCATTTCCTGGCTTAGAAATAACATCAATAACATGCTGCACACGTAGGTTTCGGCATAGTATTAAACCCTTTTTGCAACAACCTGTATAAATATCGGCACGGGTACGACTTTATATATAATTAATTATTAAATATTAAAAATACTTTCAAATAAAAATAAATATTTTCGTATCACAAAACAATATTACTTACTTAGTATATTTTTAACAAAGTGGCATGTCTTCACTTTTATATTTTCGAGTACTATGTTAAAATTTCATGTCATTGTCCGTAGAACGCCCCGCATACCTCAACCCCCCCTCACTAGATTTGACAGATTCTGATTTTCTTCCAGCTTTAGTGACAGCCTTAAGCCCCAGTTTCACCATACTCTGTTAGGTCATAACAAGGGATTAGTTGTCAACCTTTGACACATCTGTCAAGAATTTAATATGAAGCTGACGTATAATTGATGACATTACAATGGCAATGTAACAGAAGTGTTAATTATCTAACAGACTATGGTGAAACTAGGCATAAATACATATAAGTCAAAAGAATCATACTCGTGTCATGTCAGTGTCTAGCCTATTGACTATTTATTTATTTATTATAAAAAAACTCAGTCACTGATTATTGCTGCAGTTGACGGAAAAAAGGCGACCCTGGTTATTATTATTTATGCGAACTCACCGGATTGCCCCCTGCCCACAGACAAGCAACAGGCAATAGTCTGACCTTTGAAGACGACGCTACCTACTATTATAATACTATAGAGAATGGAATTTTATTAGTGATATTCCCGTTGCCGTGTTTTTGTGTAATGTCTCGTAATAAAAGTCACTCAGTTTGACAACTTCTCTAATAACACTTCATAATATTCCTGTATACCACACTTACGTGGTTCATCATCATCATCTGCCAATAATCATCCACTGCTGGACATAGGCCTCTCCCAAGGAGCGCCACAACACTCGGTCCTCGGCCTTCCTCATCCAACCACCACCCGTCACCCGCCTAAGGTCGTCAGTTCAGCGGGTAGGAGGGCGTCCCACGCTGCGTTTGCCTGTTCGTGGTCTCCACTCGAGAACTCGATCGTCCACCCCAACGGTTATCGGTTCTTCGGCAGAGATACTTACGTGGTTATATTATACATATATGATGTAACTAACCACATTGTGCGGGTTCGCCCCAAAGATCGGCTATATAAGCCATCTTAGGGCGCACCTGCGCCAACAGTACCCGTATCATGAAAATTCGAACTAACGAATAGAATCGAATGCGAGTGCGACTATTGTCAACTTGACAGCACTTTCGAACACTTTTTACCTTTCGAATGAGTTTCGAAAAGAATGACCACAGAGTACATGATATTATTCTGACAATGACCTATGGAATGATAGCTGTCAAACTTTCGCAAATCTGTACACCGCAATACACCGCCATTTTGTTGTTGACAGGTTGACAGCACTTTCGAATAGACTATCGAATAGAATATGCTGCGGTTTTTCATGATACGGGTACAGAACTAGGGGTCGAAGTGGTCTCCATGGCCGAAATCGGTCGGACCAATCATCATCATCATCATCATCAATGTAACTAAGTACATTATGTAAATAGGGAGGGATTTATAAGTTTTACACTCACGAGCAATAAAAACGGTCCACTTAAACAAACGGTCGACAAAAGACCCAAATTTTTCGACCTTAATGATGCAATACTTAACCATATATTATATTTTTGATGTATAAAGAAAAATAAAACGTTTGAAAAAGTCAGATATTACTTACATTTTCAAAGCTTTCAGATGCATATATATAATATAGGTATATTCAAACGCTCTCTTTCGTCAAAACTAAATCAATAAACTTCATCCCTTTTACGAGTATGACACTGTTTTTAAAAAAATACCCTACATTCAAAGACTGAAATCCCAATAAAGTGAATTGGAACTGCAGGCAGGGCAGGTAGGTTGAACTGTCACCGTTTTTATTCTTATTTCGCAATCAGGTGAAGTGGGTGGAGTAGGTATAAAAAATTCAGAAGTTTCAGGACGAGTGTATATTTCAATTTTGTTCAGGTATTTCGTTGTAGATCGAACCTCAACCACTGACTTTCATCTTTCTTCATCTCTTAGGTCAGCATTCGACACGTAGGATTTACGTTGCATTCAATATTAAATAAGTATCGATGTAGATAAAGAACTTAAATTAAAAGAAGAAAGTATCATTATCAAAATAAAAGTATTAGTCCCGAATTCATAGGGCTTTTTGTAACTTTATAAAAGGTTTCCAAATGACGTTGTGATTTTAGACACCCAGTGGCGTCGCGCAGTCTATTAAAGTATGCTATATAGGGTGTTATAGGTATATTTTAATGACGTGCCACTGACAGGCAACTTTCAAGAGTGGCTCTGAATGTTTCTAATGCCTAATCCAGACTCACGCCGTAAAGACCCGAGAACACCCGAGACGCAAGAGTATGATGAGTTTCTCGCCTTCTCGTTTTCTCACTCGGGTGTTCTCCGATTCGGTTTCGGACAAAGGAATTTCACGAGAAAGAGAATGACATCACACTCTCAGTCGTTCTCGCACTAATGCCTACAATAATATAGCGGCTGCACCAAAGTCGACATCCATGCCGGATAGCGACGAGAACACAAGTGAGACCACACCGTGAGTGTGGATGGTTTACCGAGAACGCGAGAAGTCTCGAAGAACCTCTCGCCGAGACTTCTCGACTCGAATCTGGATTAGGCATAATAATGAGCGTATACATACCTTATCGAGAGCCAATAAACTATAAAGATAGCATAAAATACTTATAGTGTGGAAGAAACTAAGACCGGTGAGCCGTAAATAAACAATATGGGGAAAACTAAAATGACTCAGCCTGACCTAGTGGCCTTGTGAACTTCGTAAAGCCTTCACTACACATTGACATCAATAACCAATATAAATAAATGTATGAATCCGGGAATCAACTTAATATATTTGTGTCCGCACTATAGTTGTGATTTTGGTCTCGAATAGTATATTTCGTTGTATTACGGTGAAACCTGGATCTTTTGATAAAAGATAATTAAGTGGGACTAACAAATCCTACATATATACCTAACTGGGATTAGTTCTTTCAATAGTCTCGTTACCTCTACAATTAAGATAGATCGTATGTATATTAAAAGATAATATTTATCGAACCTATTATAAGTAATTTATTCGTATCAGAGTCATAATAATACATAGCCATATGGGCGTCATAGAATAATGATTTAAACTAGAACAGTTCATTTGGGCCCTTCTAGAGAGTCTAAACTCGTATGAAAACTTCAACGCTTACGATGAAGCGTTTTCAAATAAGTTCCAAGTCGCAAGATGGCGAAACAAGTTCGAATGGTCGGAGTTCTAGACAGATGTTTCCCCCAGGTCTAAGATTGAATGTTTTAGATAAGTTTTATTAGAAAATGTCAGGCTCGAAGGACAAATAAAGAAAGCACAGTTCAGTTGGACCTTAAAAACATAAACACAGTTATTTTATCTTTGACATATCTTAAATATATGTATGTATAATAACTAAATATATGTGAACTTTAGTTTTAGATAAATTTAAATTGAGTAAACTAAATATAACATCACCACAAAACCATCAATTCTACTGTAAGGTTGTTAACATCACAGCCAAATCCATTTTTACAGTTACAGTTACCAAACACACAAAGCCAAAATTATTACCCCGTATCTTCCTACTTGATATCAGAAAATAAGAACCATTACTCTCCATTCGAACGTACGTAATAAAAGAAAACCAAGTCTTCCAGTCTTGGCTTTATGACATTTTTGTAAGTTAAGTAAGCACTTACTTACAAAGAAAATAATATTATCCTTTAAGAGATAAAAATCGTTGTTCATTTTAGTTTTCCTGCGGAGTTTACGCAGCAATCTTGTTTATGTGAAACTTGTCGCGACAAACAGCTTGCTTCAACGGTTTTCTACACAATTTGTTTACTTTTATTCAAAGCCACTTGTCTCACGGAAGGTATCCGGTTTTCATTTTATTTTTAAAGTTAGTTTACTTTTATACTCAGCTCGCTGATCTAATGGGAAGTTTGTAGAGAATGTTAGAAAGATTTTCTAAAGCTGTTTTTTTTTAATAAGTGCAGTGGACATTGTCAGAGCTAAGATGAAAATGGATAGTAAAATGACTAGGTGTTGCGAAAAAATACTGCACTGTAATCCACTCAAGAAGTGACGTATAATATTGAGACTATCTGTCATTAAAATTACAGAAAGACCCGCGAGCAATAATAATACTTCTAAAGGTATTGAAGTATTTTTTTAATAAAAGCACATTATTTTAATAAAGCATCAGATTATTAAGAACTAAAAACTTATGTTAAAATTTTAAATAAATGTTTTAAAAATTGGGGATAGGTACGTACTTGGTTTCGGAATTTTGTGGCTGAAACTTTTTCGTTGCTCACTAGTGTTTAATATAACATCTAAACTGAAGCTGAAATACAGTATGCGAAGTGAGCTACGCCATAAAAGCTTTCACATAGAAAATATAAATTCTTCCATTTCTAAGAAGTATCTAACGGGTCGTTTCATGCAATGCAGTCAAAGCGACTCTTGCTTATCTTCTATCGCGTTTGTCCACCGCTTCCGTCACAGGTGGGTCACTCTCTAAGTGCCAATTTCTCCATTGTCGGTTATCTAACCGACAGGGATTGATTTATAAATTAAACGTCATCTCCATATAAAATTCATGACAGATGTGTCAAAAGTTAACCACTACTCCCTGGTTATGCTCTAACCGAGAATGGAGAAATTGGCACTAAGGGTTTCAACACATATAAGCGTAACGTAAACGGATCGCCCTTTTTTCTTCTGTCAACCAGGCGTTCGAGAGCTCGCGTTTTACTTGTTGACAGAAGAAAAAGAGGCGATCCCTTTAGGCAGCGTTCCCACTACGCCGGACCGGCAGATCTGCCGCGCCGGTAAATCTGCCGGAAGAGCTAGTGGCTGTACAATTTATATGAAGCTATTCACACTATCCCGGGTCCGGCATTTTTGCCGAGCCCGGCATTTCTACCGAACGTTTTGTCACTACGAATTGCCGGTAGAACGACCGGGCCCGGAGTAATGTGAACGAGTTTGTGCCGGTATCTGTCCCCCGCTCGCCCCGCTCGTGCTCCCCTCGCCCCTGGATGTAAAATGAAAAGAATGGAAAATCTTTCCCGTAAAATAGGGTGTACCCAATGTTTTCTTTTATTTTGCCTTCTATTAAGATACCACCACAACACAAAAATTTCGTCGTCCATTGTGCGCGCAGGTCCAAATTCAACTGAGGACTGTCTGAATTTCTTCCGGGATCCGATGTAATGTGAACACTCTGTCCGGTGTCCGGTTTTCGGCAGATCTGCCGGTCCGGCGTAGTGGGAACGCTGCCTTACGTTACGATTATATGTGCGGTGACCATAAATCGACGAACAAACGACGAGAATTGTCACTCAATCAACACGCTTAATACAACGAGATAGAGTCTGAGTTTGCGTTGCCGATTGACTTTTCCGAAGTTTCGGAGCGCTACGCTAAAAACGGCTCTATATCACTTTGTGACTTTTCCTTCATTATATATATTTTTTTTAAATAAAAATTAATAATATACTTCGTGATCCGCACTAGTTGGCATTATGCTAACATGTATTTACTACCAAAAATTATTGGTTCAGCCGCTTTGACGTGAAGAAGTAACAAACATATACACACACACGCACACATACTCACATACTTTGCCTTTATAATATCATAGTACGATATATCAACGGGGCCATTTTTTTTCGCATTTGGCATTCAGAGATTTATCAAATAGGCTCAATTATCATTATAGTATTTAACAGTTCCTAATTCCTATCCACCGGTGATATAATATATCATGTTGTCTTATTGGCTTGCCTAGTAAATATAATTTAGACTAATACAAACACTACTTGTTGTATATACCTACATATATATACCTACAATGCAATAATTAGACTGCATGTAGCCCTAACAGTTCCTAATTCCTATCCACCGGTGATATAATATATTATGTTGTCTTATTGGCTTGCCTAGTAAATATAATTTTGACTAATACAAACACTACTAGTTGTATATACATATATACCTACGATGCAATAATTAGACTGCATGTAGCCCTAACAGTTCCTAATTCCTATCCACCGGTGATATAATATATTATGTTGTGTTATTGGCTTGCCTAGTAAACATAAAAAAATAAAAAAAATAAAAAAACACGCACTCACGCCTTGTACTAATGTACTCCCTTGCGGGGTAGGCAGAGGTGCATTGCTGCACCCACTTTTCGCCAGAGTGTATGTTAGTCCCAATGTAATAGGGGGCGGGCCTATTGCCATTTTACGGGCACATCCAAGACCCGAGAACAAATATCTGTGTTTAAACAAATATCTGCCCCAGCCGGGAATCGAACCCGGGACCATCGGCTCAGTAGTCAGGGTCACTAACCACTACGTCATTCGGTCGTCACTACGCCATTCGGTCGTCATATAGTAAACATAATTTTGACTAATACAAATACTACTAGTTGCATATATACCTATGATGCAATAATAAGACTGCATGTAGCAATGCCCTGCAGCGGTGCGATACAATAATACTAGGAAGCACTATTACTACGCTTCCAGGAACCGTTACAAGAGATTCAGGGTTGTTAGTTCAAACACATATTAATAACTAGCTGTTCCCGCGCGCTACGCTTCGCCTTAAAAAGTTTTCCCGTGGGAATGCATGCATATGCTCACGACTGTAATCCCCGAAGGGGTAGTCAGAGGTGACTCGCAAGCGAGTCACCCGCTTTTCGCTGTACATTGTACTCACGTGATAGGTCGCGAGCCGTATCGCCGTTTTTAATTGAGTACAATGCACTGAAGTTGTCGGGTAAGTGGGCAACCCGACTGTCAGATGTTTTCAAGCCGCCCGAAGGCCTCTGACTAGGCTTAACGACTGCTGCCGAAGCAGCAACCGGGACCCACGGCTTAACGTGCCGTCCGAAGCACGGAAGCGTCCAGAAAAGAACCACTTGAAATCGGTCACCCATCCAATGGCTGACCGTGTCAGTTGTTGCTTAACCTCAGTGATCAGTTACGATCACTGAAGCCCGCTCGACTACGGACGCTTCCCGTGGGAATTCCGGGATAAAAAGTAGCCTATGTTCTTTCCCAGGGTCTAGACCGTATATATACCAAATTTCATTCAAATCCGTTCAGTAGTTTTGGCGTGAAAGAGTAACAGACAGACAGACAGACAGACAGACACAGTTACTTTCGCATTTATAATATTAGTTAGGATATGGCTTGTGTTTCGTAACCCCACTAGGTACATATAAATACAATGCAGTACTAACTATACTTAGTTCAATGTGGGTTTAATTGGTTTACGGTATTGTTAGAAAATGACAGAAATTATAAAATATGAACACAGATGCATACAATTTTGCTACGCCATAGCTACGTGATGCTACGGATTTTCATAGCGCTTTTTATCGTAGCAAACAAATAAATAAATCTGGATGCTACTTAAATTTCCAGACAGCGTACATTTTTAAATAGGTAGATAAAGAGTATTAATGCTTCTTGTCATCTTCCTAAATAAAATATATTTTATACCTCTTATTGTTAAATCAAGACTTTCTCAAATAATCGCAGTAAGTATGACTATATATATAGCTAAATACAACCTTTACACATATAGCTTCAACAACACAAATCCGAATTCATAGCCAAAAAAAAACAATCTACTCTATTGACCACAAAAAAATGTCCCCATCACACCCATTTACTTCTGTTACCCACTTGATACCGGTATTGAATCTGTCCCGAACTAATCAAGCGGTGGCTCGATATCACCAGAGCACCACGCGAAGAGACCACGAGTTGTCGAGGACTCTCCATTTGATTTCTAATTTGCAGCCAGCCCTCGCCGCAGTGCCAATACCGAAAAAACAAACATAAAAAACACGCAAACCTTGACGAGATTTATAGGCTGTGTATAAAAAAATAATGTAGTTTGATCGGTATAGGTAGGATACTGTTGTAGCTTTATGTTTATTAATGAGCCTAATCAGTTTCATCGAAAGTGTTGTCTTTTGTCTTAATTAGGTAGATAATTTAAGGATAAAATACTTACCCATAATCTAGATACAGATTTGCATTTCTCGATTACGAGAGGCAATAAAGAAAAAAATCATAACATATATATAACACATAATCAACCTCTTGTTTGCCGTGAAATCAGACCCATTTAAAAATGGTTTCTGGCAAGATATCGCGCTTGCAGACACTTCCGACAGGTTAAAATTGATTTATTTTTAATAGGATGGCGCCGCGTGGGTTTCGGAATAATAACAGCCTCTACCGAGTGGGTGGTTCATGCTTCATGCCGTCTGATTCTCAATTGAGACATTGAGGGTTGTTCACATGAAGATCGTTTTCCAGAAATTACACTCACGTAGCAATAAAAAGTTTCACTTAAAAAAATCCGTCAATTTTGTAAACATTTACTTTAGAAATTTATCAATTTTGATATTACTAAATAAATCGTTTATGTTACATTTCTTATATACCAAAAATATAAATATCGTGCGCTAACATGTAGGTACCTACTTCAATATTGCAAACGTCATCATTAAGAAGTTATATATTGCGCGAAATCTTTTCATAATCTTAAAAATAATTGGATTGTAATGAAAGCCGTTGAAGAAGAAATTATACATTAGTATTATTATACGTTTATTTTAGTAATAAACGATTTTTCATGGTTCATCACGACCCATTACGTCCCCACTGCTGGGGCACGGGTCTCCTTCCAATGAAGGAAGGGATTAGGCCTAGTCCAAAAAAAAAAAAAAGTTGCCCACTTTCATGGTTAGTCATTAATTATATTATATTTTGAAAAATAGGTAGGTAGGTTTTATATAACAAAATCTTGTTTAGAATTAATTTAATTCGGTTTATCTGATCAACATTGAAAGGTTTAACGGAATCGGCAATTGATATCGTCTGAATTTTGAATATTTCCACGAATACATCTTTAGAAGTTACATTTTGTATTTGATAAAGCTGTAAATAATTAAGGCTTCAAAATACCGCTGGTAGCCATTAAATGTTAGCGACGCATCGCATTCAGTATTTTTGTATAGAAATTCACACAAGTACGTCCACCTCATCGGCATTGCCGACGCCTTTTCTCCATACATTTTTGCAAAATACGTTTGCGCCGATACGTACCTACGACCAATAGGTGGACGCTTACCTTACTGCCTACCTACTACCTTACCTTACCTTACCTTACTTAACTAATGTTGAGATCAGCTGTGGTTTTAGTGTTTTATATCGAGTGTAACATATGCGTACTTAGGTATCCTATCATGAAATTAGACAATTTGGCTACTAATCTCAATGTCAACAGCACTCTGCCTTCCACAGGGAATGACACCAGGTATTCGTGAAATCACCTGATATTTGAAATCCAGGGTTTATGCAGTCACAACTTAATTCCGTTACTCTGTTCATAAACTGATACGTTACATTTCTGCACGTTTAGACCAACGTATTCACCTGTTTTGGTGAAGGCCCACTGCGGTTTCACGACAGGCCACTCGACAACTCAATCCTGCATTCCTTGAAGCTTAGAAAGATAGCTGAGCTCGGAAATACTAACAGTCGCAATATCGGAGTATTCACCCTGAGCTAATAGAATGCATTGCGCTTTCGGTTGGCACTTGGCAGTAGCTAAACGATGGATTAGACTGGTGTTACTGTTGCTGTCGGGCTGAGAGTCCCTTTGTTTGGGAATTGGGACTATGTTGTTTTGCCAAATGTCTACAAATATCCTTATCAAAGTTCACTACTGTTGTTCTATGACAGTTGGTCTGTTAGTCACACGAATTTAAAGGTAAGCGTCAACCTATCGCACCAAATAGATTTTCATAAATGTGTGGAGAAACGGCGTCGGCAATGCCGATGGAGTGGACGCACTTGTGTGAATTTCTATACAAAGAATACTGAATGCGATGCGTGCGTTGCATGCGATACCGACAGGTGGACCTTTAGAGTTTGTGTGAATGACTAGTTGTCTCACTTCCTTCCGTTTATCGCAACACTTATTTTCCGCATTTACGTTTTTATAAGTTTGTATGGTATATATTGTGTGTGTTGAAAGGTTGCCACGTGGAAACCCAAAATGTTGCATTCATGAGACACTCACATAGTATCAAGTACTAGGATTTTGGTTACAAATTCTCAGACGAAAGCCTGTTGCTGATCGCGTGTTACGGACTCTAGTCACATGCATAATTTAGTGTAGCGTAACCTTAGTGTAACGTAGCGGACAAGACAAGATTGTTGCTTCCAAACATGAAAACTCACCCGTCAAACCTGAACGACTACGTAGAAATGCAATGCTACATTTTTCGCTGCTGTTTATGTTAATACGTGATAAAGGAAGTTTTGAAGCAAGCTCTGTACATTCTACGATTCAAAGTAGCAAAATGCCCACGGTAGCGGTTGGCGGACTTCTATAAAATTTACCTACAACTGGATACGGTACAGTAGTGTTAAATATTGTGTTTTGTTTTCGAATATTGGATGCTACGAAGGCTAGTTAGTGGCTCTAATAAAATGGTAGAAGGCATTGTGCAGTATATTACATAACGTCTTTGTCGTCACGTTGAGGACAATATATATATTTTTTTAGTATTATTTACTTTTTTTATCAATAATATATTTAATAACTGAGCGTAGAAAGAAGCAACACTCGCTATTCGGGATACGAGCATCAATCAATACATTTTGGCATTATCATCCATTTCAGTGACGCTTCTGTGACATAATGAGGCGTTTGTTAAAAAAAAAAAAAGTTCCTTTTTGGAGAAATAGATGGCGTTGTCTGGGGTTGTACCAACTTTCAAACCCTCAGAACACACTCAGATCACAATATGTTATTCTGTGAGGCTAACGAAATGTGAAAGTGACGTAGGTAGGTAGAATTGTAGTATTATTTTCTCTATGATGTCGATGTCACTGTTGCTTCAGCGTTCAGTGCGATTGTGCGTACAGCCGTTCTTTTCAAGTTTTCTCAGTTTCCTTGTGTTTCTCCTGTATTAATTGAGTTGTAGTTGAGCTATCTGCTCCTCCTCCCTTGATACTGTAGAGTTAGTGCACTTGAGATAGTGACTCTTTTGAGATAGTGACTCTTGTGAGATAGTGACTCTTGTGATAGTGACTGCTATACTGTAATAATGGCTAAGGACTATGGATCATGGTCCCTTGCCAATCTGAAGATAGAGTTACGAAAACGGAATGCCAAACTAACTGGACGGAAAGCCGTCTTGGTTCTTATGATGTCCTTTATTTTTACAAGTTGCGACGGCACACATTCTCATCTTGTCTTGTAAGCATTGACATATATATTACTAGCGTAAGGACAGGGCCTCCCACTCAAAAAAATGGCACCCGCGCGTTGGCCCTAAAATCGTAATTTTAGGGCCAACGCTCCTCAGTCGACAGTTGTCTCTGGCCGAGAGATGGTCTTGTGAATCTTGTGATAAATATGTAGTTGTGTTGTGAAAGGCTGCAAAAACCATTATACGAAGGTCAAAAAGAAACATCGAATATCGTATCATCGGTAATTACCATTAAATTAAGTAATAAACACATTATAAAGTGATAATTATTTTACTACCAAAGTCTACAATGGCCGCGCGCTGTAACCTTGTGCGGACGTCATTTTTTGTTGACTATCCTCCGAGAACATTTTCTTGTTTTGGAGCGTGATTTTTAGTCCATTTGTACGGGACGCTCTACAGGTCTACAGCCCAAAACAGTTTTAATTTCAGTAGTTGGATTTGTCTTAAATTATTGATATGGCGCCTACAAATAATAAAACAATGTCCGGGATGGTAAATTATTAACGCACGTACAAGGTTACGTCGTCAAGATAGTTGCTAGGCACTGACATAGTTCAAACAAATTATGACAGATAACAGTTATTTTGCTTGTATGAAGAAGGTTTGAGTAAAATGTTCTGAAGGGCCTATCCTTCCTTTTGAAATCATTGCTTGTAAGTATTTCTTTGGGATCTTATTTAGGATCATACAATAAATAAAAATAGAAAATCAGTTCTCGCACGCAGCACCCGTTCAAACGGCGCGCATAGAGAAAAGAACACTACGTGACGGCGCGAGTAGAACTATTCACAGAATACTTAGCACTATCCCAAGCCACATGCAGTCCGAGCCTCGGAAGGATGGCTCGCGCTACCACCCGACATTTAATCACAACTAGTGAGTTCTTATTCTGAGTTTAGTACTCTTTGCTCTCTATGTAATTTTTGACAGTTGGTACACTGCGTTTTCACGCCATCTATCGGCTTACCCAAAAGCTTAACTGACAGCTGTCAAGGAAAACGGCTCATTGACTTGTTAACACCACGTGTACATGAATGGAGGTATAATACCAAATACTAATCTCTTATCGAGAACACACATGTGTGAACATTAACAATAGAGCTTGTTTGCGTTTAGTTCTAGACTCTAGCTATTGATACAGCAGATATATGTATATTGTATACATTTGTATATGCGTAGTAAAATATGTATCTGACTGTAATGGATCTCAAAGGATTCATACTACGATAAGCTCGATAGATAAATCAAAGTCTGGTGTTGATATCCCTCAAAAAAAGGCCGAGTCCTTCTGAATATTATAAAATACAAGCACATCGTTTTGTAATTTGTCTGTGACAATGAATGGGCAACTACTTATTTACAAACCATAATTAATTATATAATCTACAAAGTTTTTATAACAGTTATGAGTATTCAAATATATACCTCGTGTATATTTACGAGTAGATAATAAAACGGTTCGAATACATCACGTGGTTTACGAGTGCCGCTGAAACTTCTGGAACTTACTACCGATCACAATGCGAGTTGTGCGTAGATTGATCCGTTCCGAACTCCGAGTTGAATAGTTGATGGAAGCTATCATGCCACTTACGGTGCTACCCGCTTTAGTACTTAAACCGTTTGTTTCTAGTTTATTTCCAATTGATTAGGTATTTCTTTTTAATATAGACGACCGAATGGCGTAGTGGTTAGTGACCCTGACTACTGAGCCGTAGGTCCCGGGTTCGATTCTCGGCTGGGGCAGATATTTGTTTAAACACAGATATTTGTTCTCGGGTCTTGGATGTGCCCGTAAAATGGCAATAGGCCCGCCCCCTATTACATTGGGACTAACATAACACTCTGGCGAAAAGTAGGTGCAGCAATGCACCTCTGCCTACCCCGCAAGGGAGTACATTAGTACGAGGCGTGAGTGTGTGTGTGTGTTCTTTTTAATATGCAGATTTTAAAATTAAACATGCCTTTTTTACGAGTATGTGTCTATGGAGAATATGCTTTTACAGAGTACAATTTTCTGATATAACCAAAAGATTAGCAAGATATAGTGCGGCTTTAGCTGAATAACGCGAGATACCTAATATCATAATCCTTGCAATAAAAAAATGTATTGATTAATACTTATATCCACTCGGTTAGAGTCTTTTTTACTTTTATAGTCTTACTTTGCCTAAGAACGTCAATAAACATGGCTCAAAGTCTGCGTACCTTTCAAAATATACCTCTCTTCTCACGAATGAAGTACTAGCTCTAGTAGACACTATACTATTCGTACTTACTTAGTTTCCTTAAACTGATACATGAAATTGTAGTGAAACTTGCATTCGGACAGGACCTCTTATTTCTGTCTTCTAGACGAGCAACAAAAATAAAAAGTGCAACAGCAGCAGCCAAACCGCAAATTTACATATAAGTACGACTTTGGACGAGGGTTTCTACTTTCTTCATGTGACAAAATAACTGCGAGATGCTTCACTTGACTGGATATTCTCCTACAAAGACGCTGTGAGGTGGTAAAAGATGTCAGAATTATACATTTTTGCAACACTTCAGAGTATTTCCGACATGTTTCGTGCCCGGTAGTGCAGAATAAGAATTCCAAAGATCCTTTCAAACTTCCCAGATCTCAGAATACTAAAGGCCTTTCCTATTCACGGTGACAGGTGGCTCACTTGGAGTGAGTGAGAGTTGCAAGTGTAGTTGATGCTACAATACTGGTCGTTTATCTTGTATCTGTAACTTGGACAGACTCTTGTCTTTTATTATACACTCACGTGCAAAGAAACAGTTCCACTTGCAAAATTCCGACTCTAAATGGATTCAATTTTTTTATACATTTATTAGAAAGTTTTAACAAAATGTTAACTTTTTTAGTTGGTAGTATTCTGGTGAGCTTTTAAATGCACTTCAATATTACAGACGGCATCATTAAGCTAGCTTTTTCCGTTTAGGAAAAACTTGATGATTTTCTGACTGGGAAGTTTTCATTGCCCGTGAGTGTATGTTACAATGATAGTAAGCGTACAATATACCTAGGTCCTAGGTAATACTTTTACCAAGAATATTGAAACACTACTTTATTACACGGTGTGATTATGGTATTATCTTGCGTTCTACAGCCAATACCGCAAAAAATCTGGCCAACCCTTCGGTTAAATCAGAAAATTCTACTCCTCGAAAGTATACATATTCTCCAATCATAGTTTGCAAATAGTAATTTATTTCACGATAAGACTGTTCCAAGACCAGTAGCAGCTGAGCAACTTAATCTAGATCACAGTCTGAATCTATTATAGCACTTAATGTAGGATTACTAACTCAAACACTATTTGCTATTCCATCTTCAACTGTTTCAACGTTGTCGCAGACTATGCAATTCAATATTGGTACGTAGGAATCTAGCTATGTATGTATATACATATATAGGGTGTTGCGAAAAGGGTATAGTAAGCCGTAAGTTTTTCTAAACAACTTTTGTTCTACGATAATTCAAATGTTAGAACAGTGTAGCTACCGCGAACTTAACGATTTTCAAATTCAGATTTTCGTATTCAAAATATAGGTATTGAATTTGACACTAATTATTTCGTAATGTTATTTTGACTTCGGATTCGGAATAACCACGCAAAACCTTAAGACTGCTTTTAGCTATGTTTTAGCCAGATCTAAATGTCATTAAATGAATTTTAATATTTTTCTAGCAAGTGTTACTTCTCGTGGAAAATTACGGATAAAAAGATGACGAATCGTTTTTTTTTCTTTTTTTCTTTAAGATTTTATTATCACTCCACAGACTTTATGTCCGTGCCTTTTTGAGAGATCAATATATTGTGAGAGTTTGGTTGTTTTTTACCTTCATATTTGAACTACTCACTACTCAATGTGGAAGCTTATTATATATATATTATTAATAAAATATTATTGTATTTTTTTTTTCACTTCTGGAGGAAAAAGTACACAGACACCTGTCCTAGCAGACACCTACGTCCTAGCAGTTACGGAAAAAACGCTTTAAAACAGAAGTCTTTAATTTAGGGGCGTTTTATTTGAGGTGGAATAGCAGCTTGATACCTTTAAGTTTTACGACTTGCCGGTATTCCAACAACACACCTATCCACTCTAGCTTTCTTAATTTTTATTGCGGCGTAAAAATATAAATACCATACTCAGAGTACAACGTATATCAATTATTAATTTAGCTAAGTAATTCAATCACCGCACCAAAACTAAGGTACACGCCTTACCAACTTTAAACAACAAAACGAGAGTTTACCATCGCGGTCAGAAGGGCCTTTTAGACTCAGTAATTCCTTTCATAATGTCACGCGTTTTGTATTCGCGAACCCGACTTTGGATTAGTAAAGCCAAGCAAAGCTTACCGTATAATATAATGATATATATATATACGTAACTGAAGCTACCCTTGTCCCTCAGAGAACTTTAGTTAGTCAATAACGACATGGCTCGGTCGGGGTCGCGATGTAGAAGCGTGCATTCCTAGCGAATGACGGGAAATTGCATGCGGACTTTATAACGCCCGCTCGAGAATAAAGAAACAATATAAAAATGGCGACGAAATTCTTGCTATCTTTATGTAATGGTAGGTCTGTCAATACCCCTTCATAATCTAGGTATGTAACGGAGAAAAATGTGTCTTGTTTTCTTTATTCACGGGCGTTATACCATTTATTAATAATATTATATTAAATCAAATCAAAAACGATTTATAGCCACATAATAAATAGAAATAGGTACAGGCGTAAACTCACACCGAAATAAATTACTTATTTAGTAAATTTTGCTGAGATTATGGCTTATATACCATATTTGGATATATGCAGCTAGGGAGCGTCTTCAATCCTTAACCACTGTCATCTTGATGTATGACCTCAAGTTAAATTGAATTAGGGAAGTCCTGAAATTCAGCTCAGCTCCGTTTAGGTCAGCTCCGTTTGCCAAGTTACTTGCCTAAACAATGCACCGTTGGGTGTAAATCAATTAGCAAACTGCCAAAGACTCCATTAGATCTGGCACAAGCGAGTTACTCGGACAGCGGACACTCAAAGGTGACGATTTGAAGCAGTCGAGAAATTCTATCGCTTCCTAACCCGTTGGAAATTAGTCCCAAGTCTGGAAACGACAACTTTGGTTTAATTTGGAACAGCGTTTAAATAGTTTGGTTCTAACAATTTTCACTTGAAGACCGAGATATCAATGAAATTTATTAAGAATTTTAGTACATTTGTTTTTCTATTTCCTATTAAGGTGAAGGAAAACATTGATCATGAGACAGTAAGCAAATATTAAGTATATACTAGAACACAATAGCCATAATTATAATATTCTATAGTTGACTAGGAAGATCAAGAGCAAATTGCAGTCATGTTATTGGGACAGGGATATGCTTCGTCACAGGCATGGCATTGTTTAGTTTTGTTGCAGGATAATGACGTTCATGTAACTGAAACATGTAACCCGTTAGCGATTTTCAGGTTACAATCATACGCCATCCTCCGCCGGCATCCATACCGTCAATCAGAGGTAGATTCTCATGTAACAAACACAGTTGTGCGATTATAATGCAACTGTATTCATTGCCACGAGGGTCTCAGAAAAGCTCACGCCATTTTATAGCAAATAAATTCATATTGTCCCGATTTCAACATCTAAAATTAATCTAAAATTAGTAAAATATATTTTTTTAAACGTTAAACATAATATACAATAATAAACATGATTATAATTACCTACTAACTAAATAATTAAAACTAAACTAAAAAGAAGATGTTGGCCAGATCGCTGTATGGCGATGCTAGAATAAGTAAGTACTAATTGTATTAAATAGTTGACTTCTGACATCAACTAATGGATACATGTCATTAATTCTTTATAAACGTTTACTTATGGAAAATTACAGTTCGCGATTTCATTGGGACCGTATTTTAATTAGGAGAATAGACACTCTGAAGTATGTAACCCGTTAGCGATTTTCAGGTTACAATCATCGGCCAATCCGCTGCCGGCGACGCAATACCACCGATCTGAAATCCTAGCATCAATCCAAATCTAATTTTCATTTACAAGTGTTCCGGTTTCACAGCCCGAAGCCATGGGCTTTAGCGCACTATTAAATTCAACTCGGGAATTGCTGCGCTATATCGACAGTGACTTTGGCATTGCTGCTTTCGAAAACCGGTTTAATTCGAGGTTTAGATTCTCATGTCACAAACACTGAGCCTTGTATCTCGCTCAGACCCTGTAGGTCTCATAATTACATCTCCCCACTGATAACAAGACGAATGCACAGCCACAATTGTGCTGGTCCGGTCCAATTCGTATCGGTAAGAGGATTTGAAGCCCTTATAGTGGCTATGTCCAATCACAGGCGAGCTGCTTTCATAGGACTCGGTTGTGAGACCAGTAGTAGTAGTGTGTAGCTTACTCCCAATTTCTCCTTAAAGCAATTGTTACTTATCTTCAGTATCTGTAAAATATACAGGCTGCTGTAAAACTTATTAAATTAAAAAGGAAATTTGCGTTTCTTTATAGCATACTCGTATCAATCGTAAAACATTACGTGATTGTACCTAATAATAAATTATATTGTCACTTTGCGCTGGTTACTAATTTACACTCTCTCTTGTGGATAAAACAGAGAGGTGCATAACTGAGATAGGACTCCAGAAGAAAGTGCGATAGCCTTTATCCCGAGATTGCAGAAAACCCTGGTAGGTAAAAGCAATTATGTGTATAAAATAAAATATTTTACATTTATTCATTCAGAAGTCGACTTGTTGGATGTATTGGCTCTCGTTTTGTTTGTCTCCAATATTAAAAACAAACAAGTAAAATGCTTTATTTACAAATACCTGGCTATCTGGCGGGCATTCGTTGTGGCCGTTGTGACGGGAGCTTTCTGTAAAGTTTTATTTATTGACGTTAATGAAAACTTGTAAAGGATTAAATTTTAATTTGTTGGAATTTATTTTACTTTTTATAAATGATATTGTCGTCTGACGTATAAATGTAGTTATCGACGTAGATAATCGTCACTATATCAAGATTCGCGATATGTTAACATAACGATGCGATTGGTGGAACATGCATTAAACCCGGTCCATAGTTCGTCTTCTTTTTATTAGTACGAGTAGTAGTAGTCCGTGCCATTTTGCGCATGTATTTGTTTCTTTCATAAGAATCTTAAATTTTCACAATTTACAAAAGTACTTTATTTATTTATTTTATTTATTTATTTATTAACAAACACATATTGGTACATATAATTAACAGTATACAACACCACATAAGCCTTCAAAGGTTTGTGTGTGATGCGATTTTAATCTACCATACAAGTTATTTTTAAGTAATGATTAACGTAGTCATACAATATAAGTAGGTATAAGCCATATAAGCAAAAGTATTCTAGCAACTTAACATACGATCACAAAAAAATACAGCGAGCGAGACCGTGCCGGCCGGCAGATAACACTATTCATTTCTTCATAGCTCTTGATAGAATAGTAATAAGAGTGGTTTTTAATTACACTTACAGGACGAGTAAAGAAACTACCGACATTGTAAAATTTATCACATTGACGACATATACAGGGTGCTAATTATTTTCTAATGATTGTAGGAAAAACTCTTTTAACTTTATTTTTATATTTAAGGGAGTAATTTTTTTCCGGATTTCGTTTGGAATACTATTTATTATGATAGGTACTTGCTGCACAGTTATGCGTTTTCCATAGTAATTGTTGTGTTTGGGTATTGTGAGAAAGTTATTGGCAATTTTTCGAGTAAAGATTTTGTGGGATATGGGCTTTTGGATTTCCTGGTTAACTTACACACATAACATTTTTGAGATACACAGGTAAAAGTGTTTTTTTAAAGCAACTGCAATGTTACTAAAGACAGAAAGTAAAAGCTTATCATGACGGCACTATGTGGATAATACAAATATATGTAGCCCTTTCCAAAGGCTTCCCTCTAGGTATATAAAATGCACTATTGTGGTATTTGAATAAAACCGTATTATTTTACTCTGCCACTGGCTAGAGATTATATCGGGTATGGGATTATATCTTTCATAGTTAAAACGGACAGTCAATTGTTTTCCAGAAATATTTTTATTTAAAAGAGAATTCAATTTATGTAAAACAAACGCTACTATTTATTTACGTTTGTCTTGGAGAATAACTCCTATTTTAAGTAAGAATTACTTAGGACGAGAGCTGTATTGACATAATTACTATACTATTATTGAAAGAAGTTCAATGCATGTTTTTTATGTATACTGACGAGCAATGAAAAAGTTCCAGTGACATAAATATAAAACGGCAGGTGCAACTTTTTCATTGCACACACACACACACACGCACTCACGCCTTGTACTAATGTACTCCCTTGCGGGGTAGGCAGAGGTGCATTGCTGCACCCACTTTTCGCCAGAGTGTTATGTCTGTCCCAATGTAATAGGGGGCGGGCCTATTGCCATTTTACGGGCACATCCAAGACCCGAGAACAAATATCTGTGTTTAAACAAATATCTGCCCCAGCCGGGAATCGAACCCGGGACCATCGGCTCAGTAGTCAGGTCACTAACAACTACGCCATTCGGTCGTCTTTCATTGCAAGCGAGTGTAATTAAAACTTAACACGATTTAATGAGAGGCCAAGTCCTTATGCGTTTCGGCATCGCGGTTTAATAATAAAGTTGCTAATTGTAACACGCGAACTAATACATTTTTTGAGATTCCTTGATGAAATATTTGTGTTTGTCTTTGTGTTACAAAACTGTGTTTACGGTTCCTATTTAGGTCTTTCATTAATTATTTTATTGCACACCGTGAACTGTCCGTACCTCCTGTTGGTCAACTGGTAGAAAATGCTTCCAGCATTAATTCCACCTTTCATACACTAATTAATATATGTTTGCAATAAAGAGAAAATTTAATAAATCTATATGTTTGTCCAACAGCGCAATGCAGCGCATCAACCAAGTGGACTGGGGGCAAGTGAGGAGGGATGGCTTCACCATATTCACCAAGCTGATTCGAACCAAGGACCCCAACGAGGCCGAGCAAGACCAGCAGGTCGCTGTGCCCACGCGACAGCGGCTTTCGGTAAGTTGAGGTCTTAGATTAACAATATACGCACAAGATGGTGTTTGCGGAGCGGTGGTAGCTCAGTCGGGTAAGCGCCCGCTTCTCAATCAAGAGATGCGGGTTCGAATCCCGGCGCTGACATGTACCAATGAGTTCTTTTAACTTAAGTACAATGTATACCATCGCCCTTACGATGAAGGAAAACATCGTGAGGAAACCTGCATATCTAGATTTAGCACGTCTAGATATGTGAACCCACCAACCCGCAGTGGACCAGCGTGGTGGGAAATGGTCCAGGCTTAGGAAGGCAGTTTAGACCTTGTGGATATGCACAAAGGTTCCACTCGAGAGAGCCAGGTGCAGGTACTTACACCCCCACAGAGAATAGAATAGAATAGAATAGAATGGTGTGTCAAATACGAAATAAAAAAGAAGGGAAAAAACTGTCCGCATTTTGTTTAATGTTCAAACCGTTTTAGGTTCAACCTAATTACCATTGTACTAATGAATAAAGTCACAAATCTTCTAGCCCAACTTTAATTCAAAATAAGAGCTCAGTGGTACAGTAAGAGGCAGAGAAACCTGACCCCCCTCAGAAGCATTGTTACTATGAGAGGGGGGTCAGGTTTTTCTGCACCTGACCGTACAAGTGGGGTGTTGTATTTGTCAAGATGTTTCTTTTACACTAATACTCCATCTTGCTCGTATTCAATTATAACTGCATAGAATTCCGAGATATACATGGGGTTGCAAAAGGGTAAACTAATATTCGCAAAATTTTATTATTTTCAAAAGTTTAAGTTTAATTTCCTGTACTTTGTTTTATGAAACATCAAAAATAAAATTATTTCGTATGGTGTATTTCTTGGGAAAAGTTTAGTTTTACCAAACGGTTCAAGTCGATCATGATGTTAACTCAAGAGTATATCATTTACAACCTGTATAGATAAAATTATAGATAGATATATAGACAGTTCATTTATATTTATTTGTACACCAAAAAGAATTATATATATATCAAGTTGAAACTTAATTTTGGTACCAAAAGCGATCTTCTGAATCACAGCGATCTCAGCCAGACAACCTTTAATTAACAATAACTTATTGTTGCAATCCAGCCACTATAATAATTGAAACAACCTAAACAGGCTACACCTTTCAAAACTGCTAGCGTAGAAACGTTCTGACAAGGCACACTACATCGTTAACGTGAGCGTCTACGCTTGAACGTAAAAGGGGTCACCCCACTCCCGTATTCATTGCGAAACACTTCGTGGAAGCAGTTAATTTATTTGTAGTGCATGGAGGCGAAGCAGGCTTCCATGCAAATATACCGCCAACAGTCGTGTCAAACAATTTAGACTAGCAGTCCGAATGAGGTTTTTTTATGCAGGAAACATAAAGTATCTTATTGTAGCACTCACGAGTATAATTAAAAAGTTTCAGTGACAGAATCACCAAATTACCTACTCCTAAACGGAAAAAGCTAGCTTAATGACGCCGTCTGCAATATTTAAGTACATTTACAGTGCATCAGAATAATATAACTTACCAAAATAGTAAATATTGTGATCAAATATTTAAATGTTATCAAAAATGAATGAGTATTTTTAGAGTCGGCCTTTTGTAAGTGGAACATTTTTAGCATCAAAATATTAAACTGTTACTAAGGTTTCAATCAAATAAACATTCCTGAGTGACGTATTTATACACGTCCGTCACTGACATGACAACTGTACCCGTATTACGAAAAACCGCAGCATATTCTATTCGATAGTCTATTCGAAAGTGCTGTCAACCTGTCAACAACAAAATGGCGGTGTATAGATTTGCGAAAGTTTGACAGCTATCATTCCATAGGTCATTGTCAGAATAATATTATGTACTCTGTGGTCATTCTTTTCGAAACTCATTCGAAAGGTAAAAAGTGTTCGAAAGTGCTGTCAAGTTGACAGTAGTCGCACTCGCATTCGATTCTATTCGTTAGCTCGAATTTTCATGATACGGGTACTGATCTATCTTGCAAACCCTTCCACCCACACAGATTCCTAGTATCAAGTATTTGAAGTTGTGTGGATACCGGTACAAGTTGGGCAGGCGAGTTCTCCAGTGGAGACCACAAACTGGAAAACTTAGCGTGTGACGCCCTCCAACTTGCTGTATTGACGGCATATTCCGTGTAAATACTTCTCGTTAATATTACGTCACTAACATACATGGAGAAGTTTTTGCTGAGAAGAAAATAAAAATATTTTTTGTTTTTCTTTTACAATCCTGTATATTGAATTTATCAGCGATAACCGACCAACTCCCTTTAGAATACCACTATCATCAGAAGGTAACCAAATGATTTAGCGAGTCTAAATAGTCTTTCAAACAGGATGTCTTAAGATTTTTATTTTTATGTTGCTGCTCTCTTACCTGCTTTACTTATTAAGGTGAATTCAAATGCTTATTTTTTATCCAACATCTTTTACAAAGCAGAGACGCTTTAATCACGAGATGCAAGCAAGACATTCTTTATCTTTAATAAGTTTTATATTTTATTTTAGCTTTAAAGTAAATAATTTTGCACGGATTAATTCCATAAATTCTAGCTTGCGTAGTAATAAAAACGCACCTTTAGAAATATTCCCTAGCTCGCGGGCTTTGCATTACATTCAATTTTCAAAACTATTTTCCAGTTTATTGAAACTTTTACAAATTTTAAATATTAACAAACATTTGTTAGGTAGTAACGGAAAAAGTTTCGCAATCCATTGACATTAAATGTTACCTCTGAGGAATCAATCTACCTTTGTTATTCAAAATTATACGAGAGTCGAAATTCTCAGCCAAAAATAAAGCTGGGCTGCTAAAGCTAAGCTAAATTTTAAAGCTTGGCTGTTGTTAATGGGAAATACACTCAAGAGCAATCGAAAGTTTCACTTAAAAAATCTCGACACCAAAAACCTCCATTTTTTAAATAATTAATTTTGAAATATTTAGGTTCATAGTTTGCAATCAGATGCTCTGTAAAAATGTAGGTACTTAAATGTTGAAGACGGCTTCATTAAGCTAGCCTTTTCCGTTACGGAGTAATTTGATGTCACTGGAACTATATCATCAGCTGAGCTCTAGAGTGTGTAAATCGAAGACTGTTCCTTTCCTTCATCGTCTCACCGTGGTGAAGGGATTAGCCATCCAGCAGTAACCATTAGTTTTAGTAATTTTTATCTCACCCCTCCTCCTCCACAACAATGCCACCTATTTCCATCACTCTAACCAGCCCTCCCCCTCCACAGCGATGCCTCTCGACCTTGGACCTGGTGTCGCTGGGCGTGGGGTCCTGCGTCGGCACCGGAATGTACCTGGTGGCTGGCATGGTGGCTCGCAAGTTCGCCGGCCCCGGCGTGGTGGTCAGCTTCATCATCGCCGCCATCGCTAGCATCTTCTCTGGTAAGATTGTCTTTTGTTTTTTCTCTTTCTGCTGCCCTGATGCGAACTTGTTTTGCCACGATGTTTGGATTCAAATAGTTTGAATAATTATGTCGAAATGTTACTTCAATTTGAGTTCGTGATATGGCCCCAGTTTACTTTGTTTTAGGTCATTTATAGTACAAGGGGTTGTAAAATTGATATAGAAATCCGAAATGGGGTGATTTTGGGTGTCATTGTGATGTGAACCAATTCTTTGAATGTTGTAGGTACCTATATTTTCATATCGATTAAACACATTTGAAAGACCAATCGACTGATTAAATATTTAAGAATGGGAGCACAGCAAACTAGAAATTGTGGTAACGACGCGGAGCTAACATACCTACTATATTAGCCACCATTATCGCCTCAATAAAAAAGGTAAGCTCAAACGAAATTGAATCGAATCGAATACTTACAAAAACTTTTCCAATCACTTTAAGTTTAGGAAATAACATTCTGAGTAGGTAAAAGAAAGGTACTTAATATTTAAGTAAAATGTAAAATGATTTGACTAACTACTTACCTACGATATCGTTATTACATAAAATTTAATCATTTAAAACTTGCAGACTGCGCGATCCCAATTCATTCATCAGTCTACAGAAATTTAATTGCTACTCCACTCAGACCACCCTTTCAGAGCATTACTACTTATGTGTTATTATTATGAACATCAACAAACAAATGAGCATGTAAAAGCCAAAATACTGAAGTGCAGCAATTAATACAACGCTGTTATGCCGAAATTAAATATGCTATTTAGCATGTTGCCATTTCATTGCAATAAACCCTGGGTAATCGGCTTACTTCGCAGCCCAGACATAATCCTATTAGCATATACATACATACATACATCAATCTGGGAGCTCTAATATGATATGTGCTCATAATTAGAGGGACCAATTAGCTTTGCCAGCCACTTCCACGCTCGGCGCGTCTCTAGGAATACAAATTAATACTAACAAAATACGCGGTACCGTGCAATTGAAGTGTCTATCGCTATCATTTTGGAAACGATGGCTGCCGTCATTGTTTACGCTATGTATCTTTGGAAGTTTCTTTCTTTCTAATTATAAATTAGTGTAGGTAGATATTTTGATTGATCAGCTGATAGTCGCCGTGGCCGTAGGAGGACATTAGATATTATTATGTTTGTGAGTTAGTTATAACTGAAATACTGCTGTACTCAAGATAAAATAAATTAGGTAGGTCATGAAACATCTTACAATATACGATACAAACCAAACAGGAATCGCCTTCGGACGGTCGGCAATTAAACGCTGAACCGATTGTCATTAACTCCCTATGAAAAAGATGGATGTTATAAGTTTATCTTGTCTGTGTATTTGAGGATCTATGCGTGGGTCTGTGGCAGCGTAGCTCCCAAACGGCTGAACTGTTTTTGATTATTATTTTTTGGGTCATAGGTAGGACTCAAAGGTAATTTACCCCAGGTGTTCTCAGCTTAGACTTTGAGGGCTTTACCACAAAAACTTGGACAGTATTAACAAATGTTCAAACGCCTACAAAATCTGTAAAATTTTGTTTTAAACACTAGTTAAACAGTGTTTAAGGGTTTTTGTGGTAGCAAAGTTAGTCTTGAATGTCAGCATTGCGATTCTATAAAGCTAATTGTCAAAACTCGATTCTGAATCCGGAGTGAGTTTTCAAATTAGCATTCTGTAATTTTCGTAGACACATCGAATTTCGACATTTTGACAAATAATGTATGAGATGATATCACAACTGTTCGAACGGGAAGTGAAAGGTGAAGGGAGAATGAAGATCGAAGTGAGAAGTCTGATTTTACAGAATCGCAATGCATGGGTTTTAACGGTAGTTAGGTTATTTAACCATGTCGTCTACATTGTACTATAGCTAAAAATAAACGACAAAATGTAAACAGTCTCCTTTTATTAAAATTAAAATCATTAAAAATTAAATTAATTAAATTTCACAATCAATCGTCTGCTTATAATGTCGCAAATAAATAACGGTAATATATTAATTATATATATTAATATATAGTCTTAACAGACAAGGTTTTATATTACTATTATAAAAAATTGCGTTACAGAAACTAATGTGTTAATGTGTTAGATTAATAAATAAGAACCTAAACATTTAACTTTAATACTTCCATGCATTTTACAGATTTTTAGAGCTTTCCAATCCTTTAAACACTTACTGGACTCAGTTTAAGACTGTTGCGGTTACACAAAGACCATAATAATAGAGGTAGTTTACGTCCCTATTTCAAGAGTATTTTTAAATTTCCACTGTAGCCGTTACAGCAGCTTATTTGAAACCCGGGGAAGAAGCTTATAATATTATAAGAATATTGTAACTGTTAGTAGTATATTATTTATTTGACGAATACAAAGGAACAATGAACAAAGTAGCTTGAGGTGGATCCTCTTTGTGAGAAATATTATTATATTAAATATCATGTTCTCAAAATAAGAGTAGTTCGACGATATTTTCTTTTTATTTCTAGAATATTCTGTAGTTATTTTACTTTTAACGTACCTTTCGGTAGAAAGAAATTGCTCATAATAAATTAGGTATTCATTAAAAATTTTAGCTAACAATTATATACTTTCAATAATTAAATATAAATCTACTTATTAGCAAAATAAATAAATTTAAAAATATAGTTTTTTAGTAACTATACTCACTATCAATGCCCGCCGGCTGGTCAGAAACGTAACTATAGTTCAACGTTTTTATTTTTTTAATTATAATTAGTTATTATTTACTTAAGATTCTTAATAATAACTCATTGGCTAATGGTGATAATTACTGTAAATTACTATTTTTATAATAATCAGTTTTTTTTGCTAGCAGTTAAATTAATTAATTAAATTTTTTGCCACCGCCGAAGGAAAAAATCGCAGGAAATGAACGACATCGCATCTTATTTTATTTCATTTTACATTTATGGAAAACTTACAGCTATTAATAGTTGGATAGCAATTGTAAAATATAACTAAAAGACAATTATCAGTTTTCACTGATACAAAGACACACATTTATCCACAGTTTAACAAATGAGTAGGTACCATCGAGTACTTCTCATTTCAATAAAAAAACAATAATAAATAATATCTGATATAAATAAGCACTAAGTAGTCACTTAATTAGATTATAAACAGTAATAGCTTTATTTTGTATTGCCTATTACTTTTATCCGAAGTTCCTTGAATTATTATATCATTATTATTAAGGCATTAAGTACATAATAGTTACAAACAATAAAAAGATATTTTTTGATAAAAAATATAACTAATTGACTATATGAGTATTAGTTGACTGGTTGATGTAAAAAAAAGAAATTGCGAAACATAAGAGCTTTATTTATATTGCCTATTACGTTTATCTAGAATTCTTCGAATTGGATTCCTTTAATTAATGGTAAAAAAGAAACGTAAGTATTTGTATCGGTTTTTACTGAAGAGGAACTAACGCAAATAATACCTTTTCAGTAATAGAAAAGAGCAATGTTAAAAGCTGGTTTGATATTTCGCATTATTTGACTGACTTATAAAGTAATTGACAGCGCTAATAATCAGTTAAAACACGGAAAACTTTAAACTCGCGTCTTTAGAGTAAGTTTTAACTACAACTACACTCGATATACTAATCTACTTACTGAGTATAGGAAGTTGTTTGCCATCAAGTTGGAAACTATCGGGGGTGTCTGAGGCTCTCAAGTCTCAGGTACTCACCTTTAATGAGAGCCGAACTAATCTCGTTTAGCCCAGATAACCCAGTGGGAGGTTTACACCGTTCGAGTAGTGACAACTAAACGCGATTTTTTATGGCTCTTTGTCACGGTAAAGGTAGGCTATATTATAAAAATTTGCATGTAGTCATCACGGATTATAGTATCACATACAAAAACAAGTTTTAAGTTCAATCTAACGACAGCCATTGTACCAATAAGGCCTAATTTCACACCATTCGGTTAGGTTAAAAATACCTCGGTTTGGTTACATTTTGGACCGTTAAGGTTAGTGAGTGTCCCACCATGCTAAATCACGGGGTTAACTCCCTTGATCGGGTGATAAACTTGATTGCTGCTGTGGGGTTCCGCTAAGACTTGGTTAAGACCGGTAACCAGGCAACGGGTTGTTTACTTGTCACTCATTCTGTCAAGATTCAAGATGGAAAAATGAACAGAGCCTTTGATAAACAATATACGAACTAGATGTTGTGTGACATAAAAAATTAAGCGAAATACTGTCTGGGTTTTATATAATGTCAAACCGAGATAAAAGTTTAAATTTAATGTCCTAACCTAACTTGGAACCGCAATATAGAAACACTAATTGATGGCCCTACCTGGAAATCGAACCCGGGATCCCTGGGTGATGAAGCTGAGCTTCTACCACTAGACCACAGAGGTAGATTCAAGAAGTTAAACCTAATGACTTAATGAGAACTATTGAATTAAGTGAAAAATCTTCTAACAAAATATTTTAAAATAAGACCTTACTTAGAAATTGATATGTTATTTCCCGAGAAGTTTCTTTTGCACCGACACTCCATCTTGTTCGTTGTATTGTTTTTCAAAGGGCATGGCGTAATAATATTATTTTCAATGACGGATGTCAAAAAACAACCTCGGTAGAAATAGTAACCATGGCAACCTCGAAACCAAAAAGTTTGGTTGTTTGAGGTTGTTTGAAAACACAGAGACATAGACAACAAATTTCAATGAATATGACAGAATATTGAGTGAAGTGTGAGGGAAATGAGTGAATGATACACATAATGCTGGATTTATGAATGGTCTGTTAGATTTTCGTCGTAGGACTCATCCAGTTAACAAGGGTAATAATCCTTAAACGCGTCGTCAGCAAATCCGTTATTGAGACTGTAACTAACAGAATCATGAGAAACCAGGTCTAAAGCCACAAATTTTCTAACCGAACTAATTCAAAATTATAGACCAGTGAAGTGGGTTGTTATTTTTCTTTTTTACTTGACATTTCAGCTAGTTCGTATTAAAATATTGTTGTTCCAACTAGACCCTCAGAGGCCGATCCTTGGATGTTCGAAGTTTTCGTTCGAATTTTGTGAACTTGACTATACAATCTTGTTGGATTTCGGAGCTGATAGGATAGAATAGTTCCCTTGATATTACACGAAGTAGACATGTAAAACCTAGTAGGCACAGTGAACTTAATGTTAACGTTGTAGTTTTATTTCTTTCTTCTTTTTGGCGCATGAATTATTCTCATTTCTACATAAAATACCATCATTCTAAATATATAAAAATATAATATAGAAAATTGTCCGGATACAACTGATGTTCAGACTCGTATTGAAAAAAATACCCAGCCAAAAAAGGCTTGTGATCTCTGACATGTCACAAATTGAATTCCGCGGGATTAAAAATTAGAATATACAGGTATTGATACACTCACATAAAATTAAAAAGTTCCACCTGCCATTGACGTTCCATACGTCACTGGAACTTTTTCACTGCTCGTAAGTGTATGTATTAATTGAAATCAAGATGACAGTCACATGACTCACTGTTGAATTGCAATCTCGAGGGTATATTGGTAAATTCAGCAGTATTTTTTTAACATTGAGTGTTGATATAGTGGTCGTCTGTTTTGGTAAGATAACGGTATAATCCGGTCGCGAACTTAGTCAAAGGCTCCCTTCTTTGTATGACCACTGGCCCAGAAATCAGTGCTGGCTCGATTGTAGCTAGCTGTTGGTTCTATTTGACTATATTAGTAATTCAGTAAAGATCGTTGGTTCATGGAACATTTTTTAAGCACCAAAAATTATACACTCACGGGCAATGAAAAGGTTCCACTAAGAAAAACACTAAACTAGTTCCAAGCGGAAAAGACTAGTTTAAAGACTCCTTATGCAACATTGAAGTACATTTAACAGAGCATCAGGGTATTACCAACTAAAAACGGTAAGAGTGTCGTTCGATGTCGGCATTTTGTGAGTGGAACTTTTCCATTGCCCATGAGTGTATATTATGTGTCTTGCAATAAGTAAGATCTCGTATTTTATTCTATTATACCTTCATAATTTATGTAAGCTCTAGAGGCGACCGCTTAATATTTTACATTCTCACTTCATTTCTGCAAAGTTTGCAGCATTACATCTTGCTGTAAAACTTAGGGAGAAAATAAACTTAAAAGTAAAAACGTTTGTATAGTTAAGCCGTGGTTGAGCTGCATAATCAGTTTTGCCGGTCCCACTGGTCCGGCGGGGGGAAATTATTTTTATGCATAGTCTGCTAAATGGATGCAGAGTTAGAGTGGTTTCAGACTAGCGTACAAGCGCGTTTCATAAAAATGGTGTCAGTATTAATGACGCTTATACGAGCATAAACGCTCGTCAACGCTTCTTCTTCTTCTATCGTGTAAATGCACTAAACTAACTTCCTACAAGTTGAGCGTGTACCAGAAGGCATACGCCTTAAGGTCACCGTACATATTATAGCCGTAACGTAAATGGATCGCCTATATTTCTTTTATCAACCTGTAGAACGCGAGCTCGCAAACGTCTGGTTGGCAGAACAAAAAAAATCTATCACTTTACGCTGAGAAACTTACAAAACTACAGCTTTTAGCTTCTACCTACGCCCCAAAAAATACGCTAGTCTAAAACCGCTCTTAATGCAGCCGCCGCCGCCACCACCGCCGTCGCCGGGCAGATCTAGATGCAAATATTCATGAACAATGGGATTATTTGTCAGTCTTTCTGAAGGATTAATTATAAGGTAGACGCGAGCTTTGAAGATTACCTTTGGTATTTATTATTTCCAAATCTGTCTTTTGTCATAAAGAAGAGATCACTAAAAGTTACATGAAAATTGGGTTTATGCGATCGAGTACTATGAAATCTGTACAAGTGTACATTGTACAGTGTTACTAAAATTTGGTGTGCTAGGTAGTAACCGCATCGCTCAAAGGCTTTTAAAGGACTTAAAAATTCTGACAACAGGTGCTCGGCCAATACAAGGTGCATTAAATACATTTGTGATTCCGTGTAACAGAACGTTTCTAACTAAATCCCTGCTGCTCTGTGGCTCCAGTGCTGGCTAGTGTGTGCATTATTGATGGTTGCGTTGTGTTGTTGTTCCCAGGGGCTTGCTACGCCGAGTTCGGAGTTCGAGTCCCTCACACGACCGGGTCCGCCTACATGTACTCTTACGTCACTGTTGGAGAGTTCATTGCCTTCATCATCGGCTGGAACATGATCTTGGAATATCTGGTAAGATATCCAATGATTTTCTTTACTAAGGGCCACTTGCAGAAACATATAAAATTGGACACTAAATCGAAATTTAACACTAAATCTAGATTTAATATGTTCGTGCAAGTGGCCCTAAAAGATTGAGTTTTGTCGTACAAAGAGTTTTGCTACGATGAAGTGGGCTACGGAAATTTGTGCTACGTAAATAGTGCTACGAAAATCCGTAGCGCCGTAGCTGTATTGTTGTAGCAAGTCGTAGCGACGTCCTAGTAATTTGATAAGACTGGTGAGAAACAATGGGCGGTAATAAGTTAACATTTTGCGCCTACAAACAATCGTAATTAAGAAAAAAATACAAAGAAAGCTTTTATTTTAAGGCTACGATGCCACATACTCACACACGGATACACATTATTTACATGAGTTATTTTTGCCTCTGGGTAACGAATGTAAACGTGAAGTCGAGGACATTATATTGTGACGTAATGTCTTGGTCACAGTACTCACAGTCTCTAACAAGCAAATAACGATTTCGTACGTGACAAACTATACACATAACGTAATATTGAACAGCATATACAGGGTGTTGCAAAAAGGGTATACTAAGCCGAAACCTACATGTGCAGCTTGTTACCTATATCTAAGCCCGAAAACGAAATCAGAATTTCAAAATTCGCGAAAAAAAATATTCATGTCCCATATAAACTTCGTTGGTTACGTGACTTTTTACTATGGAGAATGTTTTTTTTTCTCAAATTTTGAAATTCTGATTTCAGTTTCGGGCTTAGATATACCATGCTGCACATGTAGGTTTCGGCTTAGTATACCCTTATTGCAAGACCCTGTATAAGTCAATGTGAACAGCCACTATGTCCTATGAAATAGTGGTTGAACAAAAACAAAACGGAAAAGTTTTTAGTGCGTTCAATAATGAGACAAATTTTGAATTTTATTTTTGAAGGCACAAAATAATATAAATTTTGGTACTTACTGTCAATTGTTATTTATATCGTCGCTGTTAGGTATTGCTTAATATTTTAGTGTTGTTGAAATTGAAACAAATGCATTTTACGTTTTGTAATTTATAAATTTAAAATTAATTTGAATTGACCCTTAGCACTATTGGGCTCTAAATTACAAAAAAAATACAATTCAAAACAGTAGGTAACGATGCATAAATGCACCAATTGCTCCGTTGTGAATGTTTTGTACATCTATTCCACTATTCTTCCAACAATATAATTTTCTGCTTCTGTGAAATCGCTCTAACTGGGCAGAAGCGTTCTGTGAATTATAAATTAGAGAGAAGATGAGATCAGACAATATCTAGATATCTAGATAGAGCTTGCTTCCTTTATAGGTACTAAAAAGAAGTTTCGTTAAAGAACACTCAATACATTTTCATTGTAAATGTTTCCGTGATTAAGTTAAATTACCATGATTAAGTTAAATAACCATGGTTAAGTAAATAACCATGATTAAGTTAAATAGACATGATTAAGTGTTTAGTGTGCACAGTATTGATCAAATCTAAATCACGTTACTTAACTTGTTTATTTGAAAGTATATTAACTAATTATTCTCAGGAAAAGCGCCAGAAACCAAAGCTTTCATATAACTATTATCAGTTTATCGAACATTACTTGCCCATTAATTTATAACAGGCTGGATGTGTTCCAGTCCTGAAATAGACCAGTGGCCTCACCTTTACCGTTATTTAATAGCCTTTACAGGAATTAGGTTTGCCTATATACTCCTGTTTCATCAGAAAATCGGATAGTGCTTTGAACGGCGAGGAAAAGTCGCTCTTGCACCCCAGGAATAGGGTGCAATGTTGCATGGTGAGATACTATTGCAAGGTCTCCAATAATTCTGCCCGTGTACCGGTCTTAGGACCAATTTCCGGGTCTTCCTTCTCTCAGTTCAAGGTCTTATGGAGCGGGAAATTCATCGATATGCTTTATTTTTGTAGCAGAGTCGTGATAACAATGTTTAATGGTATATTTAGTTTTTCTTACTTACTCAGGAAAAATAATCAAGATTGAACATTTGATTGTAGTTACGTTCTTGCAATCATATCATATATAACAGACTTATTAAATTTTACATAGTTGTTACTTATATACAAAAAAAAACACGCACTCACGCCTTGTACTAATGTACTCCCTTGCGGGGTAGGCAGAGGTGCATTGCAGCACCCACTTTTCGCCAGAGTGTTATGTTAGTCCCAATGTAATAGGGGGCGGGCCTATTGCCATTTTACGGGCACATCCAAGACCCGAGAACAAATATCTGTGTTTAAACAAATATCTGCCCCAGCCGGGAATCGAACCCGGGACCATCGGCTCAGTAGTCAGGTCACTAACCACTACGCCATTCGGTCTTACTTTCATTCATTCATTACTTATATACTTACATATTAAAATTACTTATATTTTATAGGCATAAAATACTAAGTAAAAACAGTACAAAATCGCTGTCTTATTGCTTACATCAGTCTCTACCACACAAACAATAGCTAGAAGAGTTAAGTTATTAGAAAATAAATTTAACTAAAGGACAAAATCACATTATTTACCTATATGACGCGAATGCAAAGCTTATACCTGTTACCGCCTCAATAACGAACTTTGTACACTTTGAACATAAATTGATCCTGACTTTAATCGCATGAATAGACAACACCTTACAGAATAATTATGTTATAACTATTTTGAGATTAAGCGATAAACTCACTCATACTTGTTATTATATTGAGGTTTAGTTAAGGCGTTATCCTAACTAATATTATAAATGCGAAAGTAACTGTGTCTGTCTGTCTGTCTGTCTGTTACTCTTTCACACCAAAACTACTGAACGGATTTGAATGAAATTTGGTATACATATGGTCTGGACCCTGGGAAAGAACATAGGCTACTTTTTATCCCGGAATTCCCACGGGAAAACTTTTTAAGGCGAAGCGAAGCGCGCGGGAACAGCTAGTTACACATATGTCTAGACAGCAAGTAGTAACTGGTTGAGGAAGCCTGTCAGAGTTTTGTGGCGCCCCTTAGACGATCAATTATATTGCGTTATATTGAAAATTGTGCAAAATAATTCATCGTCTAGAGTTAATATTGAAGATTGCGCAAACGTCATTTGGATTCATAACACAATTCAATCTAATTGCACAATAAATATATTGCAGAATATTATTGTAGTTCTAGGGTACGCCTTTGATCAATCAATTATAGATTTATGTTTTTCTCGATTTCTTTATGTAATTTTATCTGAATGCGTAAGATTTGCGAAATAACATTAATATTAATTCTGCTGATTACCTACATTACGGTCATAAATAAACGACCGGCAAATCTCTCTGGACTTGAATGGTTAATGTTGAATTATTTCCATATTAATACATACATTGAAACCACAAGCTTAATAATACCAAACATATAATTATTTTGATAAGTCTATTGAATGCGTTACCGCAATTTAGACACCATTTATAATTGCTAAACCGCCAAATATCATAATTATTACTTTGAGCATCTAAATAGGTAGGTACGTAGCAATTTTCAAGGGCTATTTTGTATTGATGTTATCATCATCATCATCAGCCTTCTATCGCCCACTGTTGGGTATAGGCCTCCTTATTTGTACGCCAATTCTTCCGGTCCTGTACCACTCTGGTCCACTGCTTCCCTGCAACCCTGCAGATGTCATCGGACCATCTAGCAGGTGGTCTGCCAACCGCTCTTCGTCCGTCTCTAGGCCACCATTCTGTGACCGCCTTTGGCCACCTTCCGTCCTCCCGACGAGCCAAGTGTCCCGCCCACTCCCATTTCAGTTCGGCGACCCGCATACCGACGTCGAACACTTTGGTCCTTTTGCGGATCACCATGTTGGGAATACGGTCTCTAAGCGAAATGCCTAACATGGCTCGCTCCATAGCTCTCTGTGCAACTCTGATTCGGTGCACAGTTTCCTTGGTCAGCGTCCATGTTTCGGCACCGTATGTTAGTGTGGGTAAGACACATTGGTTAAACACCTTGGTCTTGAGGCATTGTGGGATCTTAGACTTCAGGACATCATTAAGTTTTGAAAAGGCGGCCCATCCCAGTTGAATCTGCCTCGTGATCTCTTTGACCTGGGATTCTCGGCCAAAGGATAAACAATGTCCAAGGTAAGTGTATTCATTCACCACCTCCAGTTTATGGTTTCCAACAGTAATGTTGGAAACTTCGGTGGGAATTATGGACATGACCTTAGTCTTGGACATATTCATGATGTTATATTATCATGTAATTAATAAAGTAATAAATGAAGCCTCCGTAGTAGACCTCGCTTCAGTGATTGTAACTGGCCATTGAAGTTAAGAAACAGGCTCATTGCATGGGTAACCGAATTCAAGTACCCAGATGTTTGAAAAAAAAACATGCTTCCACTCGTAATTCCTGATACATATACACTCACGAGCAATTCACCTACAAAATGTCGACACTAACCAATTTTTAAAACCATTTAAATTAGAACTTGAATAATAAATTGGTAATTCTGATGCGCTGTTAAATGTACATCAATATTGCAGAAGGCGTCAATAAGCTAGGCTTTTCCGTTTACATACAGTAATTCGGTGCCATTGTCTCTGGAACTTTTCCATAGCTCCCGAGTGTATTATTCATACTTTATTTTTTTTTCGTGACCATATATTATTTATGCATAGGTACTATATTACTGTTTGTTTGCCAACAGATCGGCACGAGTGCATGCGCGCGCGCACTTAGCGCTTGCTTCGACACCATCTTCAGCGGCGCCGTGTCGCGCTACCTGCGGGCCACCTTCGGAACTTTCTTCGGTAAGAGCTGTTATAAGTTCACTGTGTGTGTCTGCTTCTGTAGGATATACAGGGTGTCGCAAAAGTCAACGCAAATTTACCAAGAACAAAAGTTGCTTAGAATGACGATTTGTATCACCTTCTACCGGTGTTTTGGTAACTTATGGCACACCCTATATAGCTGCCTCGTATTTCCCCCTTCGGAAATCTGAAGCCGAAAGAGGTGACCAGTAGAAATCGTAACTAAATCGAGTAGAAGTTTATTTAAATTCATGAATACATATATACGGCTTACAACCACCAATTACAGAGGTACTATTTCCTTTGAGAACATATCCAATCCGCATAATATGTCTCAAATACAAAAAGAGACTTATTTAAAGTCAAACATCAGTTAATACAGCAAAGGGAAATCCGCCACGGGCCTAAATATGATTAATTTCGTATTCCCTATCCGATATGTGATCTCAATAATCCGTGATAAACTTACCTCTATATCCATGCGTCAAACGGACGGCCAAAGCAATTTATAAATTCCCTTTAAATCAAAGCCGGACGCAGCTACATGCCAATATATGTACTTAATCAAATTAAAACCCTACGTGCCTACCTTTGTATCTCGGAACCGGCAAATATTATTGCGATGCAATATGAAACATTCGCTTTGTGAATCTGTTATGAGCCTATTAGTGTTTATTACGGCAGAATCAAGTAGCGGTGTCTGCTTTGTATGGTCAACTGTTCAATATTGTAAAATGAAATTTCGAGATTCGTTTGTTTGTGGATTAGTCATTGTATGTTCTTTATACAATCCGATATTGAACCCTTTATCACTAATACTCTTTGCTATATCCACTTTGTTATGAAGATAATTTGCATTTAAAGCTGTAGTTACAACATGCAATCTATTGGCTTCGCGCCTAACTGAGTTTTAGGGCGTGTTCCGATTAGGCTCACATTATGCACATGACAACCCCATGGTTAAGCACAAATTGATGTGCTAAAGTGGGTCCCGCGATCACATCCTTACATTTGTTAAGTTTTATTATAATTAAGTATTTAAATGAACAACCGGGTGGGGCCAGTGATGGTTAGTAAAGGAACAAAACCGTGTTTGATTCACGGCCGGGGCAGATTATGTTTATAGATAGATATTTCATCTCAGCTCATGTTTGCGTCAGGGTTACATCTCCTGTCCGCCGGTTCAGCGTGGAGATTATAAATGGCAAATAAAAATAATGAGTTTAGTAAAAAAAAACAAACACTCACACCTTGTACTAATGTACTCCCTTGTGGGGTAGGCAGAGGTGCATTGCTGCACCCACTTTTAATCTATGAAATCTATAACTAACCTATAGTAACTATGTCTCATGGATCAAGCTTTATTTAAGAATTACTTAAATTGGGAATTAATTAACACTGACGTTCACCCCCTATAAACCCCCCCCCCCCCCCCTTACACAGACAGCCTGCGCCGTAATCCAGTTAGCAGGCGCTAAACCAATACGTTAACAAACATAAATTACGTATTAATGATATAAATATCACCGCCAATTGAGCCAATTTATACTGTAAAACTACCCTAGTCTGTTATGTAGACACATTTTTACGCCCTATACATACGGTAAAAGATCCTTAGAAACGCGTATTTGATGGCTAGATGGCAGTTGCATTTTAAAAGGACTGTAAAGATATTGAAAATAAACGGAATTTATGAAAGTTCGAAGTAAATAATACCTTTGCAACAATGTCACATAATAAGTAGACAGAAAATTAACATAGCCCCTGTTCCAACATTTCGTATTCATCTGGTCACGTCAAGCTATACGTGCGAATAATTTCCAGTGGTGTTGTAAATTTTCCTGGACCACAAATGTATGATTCTATTAACTATCACGCACGGATCAAACAATGGTGTTGTTACAAATGTTTGCATCCTAAAATAACTTTGGTGAATATTCAAAGGGCAACTAACTAACTTTACAGGCACGTAGGTTCTAAGCTTAGCTATAGTAATCCCAACTCTGTGTCGTTGCGTTTAGAGGTAGTGATTGCTTGCAGTTTAAACAAATGGAGCTGATTGAACTAGCGTCCGAAGTAAATGCAATAACAGTGGCGGCTGACCATCTGCGGACTCAAATTGAATTTAAAACCTGACGGAAAAACATAAAGCCTCGAATTCACTAGGGCACAAGTTCTGAGACTGTTACAGAACATCAACGGTGCGTGTTCTCAGAACATTTTGATAACATGTCGTGATACATGTTGTTTGTCCACACCAGCAGTCTCCGCCGAGATGTCGCCCGAGGAAGTCAATAAGTTTTTTCTACGGGCATGTTGATGCTAGAAGTCGCGCACACAAAGTACTCTGTGCGCCATGTCGGTTGCCAACGCCTGATAATTGACGAAGCCCTGATGAACCATTTCGGGGCAATCGTAATGGCCGCCCACCTGTCTCGTGCCTGTGATATTGCTCTGATCGGAGACATCAATCAGCTACCATATATCGACAGAGAGAACCTATTCGAGCTTAGGTACAATCGCCCAACACTGGTAGCAAACATCACCCAGGAGCTGTTGTGCTCATACAGAAACCCCATGGATGTTGCATACGCCCTAAAGGAAGTATACTCAGGCATATACGCAGCCACAGCGCGCATCCAATCCCTGCAGCTGAAAAGGTTAACAGACGCAGTAATTCCCAAATCCCAAACCAACACTCTGTTCCTGGTGCATACACAGGAAGAAAAAGAGACCTTGACCAGCCAAGGGTATGGTGAAGGAATGGGCTCACGCGTCCTAACCATACACGAAGCACAGGGATTGACGTACGAATCCGTTATTATCATAAGAACAAAAGATAAAATAAAGTTGCACGATAGCATACCTCACGCAGTAGTGGCGCTGTCGAGGCACACCACCGCCTGCACCTACTATGCGGATGACACCGAGGACGCTATCGGCAACCTCGCTAAAACGGCAATAACAGCGCCAAAGAAACGCATCCTCGAGTACAATCTAAAAATGGCAGTTAAGAATCGAGACGAAGAGGTCATTGCACTTTCTGGGGAAATGTTAAGAAGGCAAAACGGGGCGGAATAAATCATAAAATATAATTTTGGTTAAGAGCGCAAAATATAGGTCAAATTGGGAAAATAATTTATATAACTAACCTATTGATTATTATATCATAACTAACAATTAAAATAAGTTATCTTTAAGAACAGAGTCACACACTAACATCAGGCAAAACATGACCTATAACGACTGAGGGGCCGAGCCATTGCCAGGTGTCTACTAAGTTCTCCGAAGACAGCTGGCATTGGCCCTGTCCTTGTTAAGTTTGTTGCCATTACTAATGTAAGTGTGACTCTATCCATTAATCAATTAATTAAAAAAAAAAGGAAAAAAAAAGAAAAAAAAATTCTTGTATAATGAGATACACGGCTGGGGGTTTTTAATCGGTTAACGCCCGACACTACCTGGGTCCTCTTCCCAGGTGTCCATGTGGATTTTCCCCCAGCAGTGGAAAAAAAAGGGAAAAAAGAAAAAGAAAAAAAAAAAAGAACAATATATATATAAAAGATAGAATATATATACCTATATATAAATGAAACTTCCTTACCGAGTAGAAAGTAGATAAAAGAATTAAAAACTATCTCATAAAAATTACCACTCTTCAAAAGGCACGGACATAAAGTCTGTGGAGTGATAACAATTTCTAAAAAAAAAAAAAAAAAAAAAAAGTACTCTGTGCGCTAGACTGATGTCGCAGGAAGTTCTGTCTCGCGAGTCAAAACACGGAACCTGTTCTGCGACACGTATAGTGCCACAAACTTATCTGTTCCGGTGACAGCTCACGTAAATGTGTAATATTTCTTCATTCTATAAGATTTTATGATTGCCCATAGTAGTAATTCTCCCTTGCGGTATTAATAAACCCATCTAATCCTTAACAATATATAATTCATTAGTAAGTAATGAGATATGGATCAATTTAGTTCGCTCTCACCGGAACAGATAAGTTTGTGGAACTTTAGATGTCGCTATATTGTCGCGTGCGACGTCGCAGAACAGAGCGCGACGTCGCGGCGACACGTAGACGACATGTGCCTAGACAGGTTCTGCGACAATTTGTCGCCTAGTGAATACGAGGCTTAAAGTTGTACAGACTGTTGCAAAAGCATTGTCATTCTGACAAGGGTCAGGTTTCTTTACTGAAGGCTGTACTATCTAAGTCCGTTCACTTTGTACTAACTACCTACTACAGTAATTTCAGTTATGGGCAACGAAACCTATAGGTACTCTTACCGTGACAATATGCTAAATGTTTCGACGACCAAACTGACACTGCTACCTAGCCTGACCCCCCTTACTTGAGGGGTTTCCTTCCAGGCTATGTACCGACTCCATCCTCCACTTCTCACATTATAAGGGCCAGCTTAAAACCAGCGCCGTGGCCTTATTATCTATATCAAATGCCTTTGACCTGGTGCCTTTTTGACACTTTGGACAGCAAACCTATCGTGTTATTGCTTGTTCTGCATTGTATTATCTTCTGTTTCCTGTTGTTGTCAGTATATCAGCTAAATATTTCTTCATCTTTATCTTTTTATCTTCTCCCTAGGCAAACCCCCGGACTTCCTGGCCTTCTTCATCACGATCGGCATGATGTTCGTCCTGGTGGCCGGTGTGAAGAAGTCCCTCTTCTTCAACAACCTGCTCAACGCCATCAACCTGTCTGTCTGGGTGTTCATCGTGGCCGCTGGTCTCTTCTACATCGATACTAGCAACTGGACTCAGCATGACGGGTTTCTGCCGTATGGGTGGAGCGGGGTGAGTGTTATTAATGGGAGATTGTTTTTTTTGTGGTTATTATACACTCGAGAGCAATGACAAAGTTCCACTGACAAAATAGCGACACTCAAATGGCATCCAACTTTTTATACAATGTACTTGATTAAAATTTGAACCCAATTTTTACGTTTGCGGTTGTTAATTTTCTGATGCTATATTAAATGTACCTAGGTACTTCAACATTGCAGACTGCATCATTTGAGACTGAGTAATTTGGTGCTAAATATTGTCACAGAAACTTTTTCATTACTCGCGAGTGTAATTGAATTTGTTTATATAATATATATATATATGTGTGTGTATAATATATACAGGTTGGGTAAGCCAGTTGGGACTGGATGCAGTATTGTTTCATTTTAAAATATCAATAAAAAATAACATACTATAGGTACTTTACTGATACAAAATTCCATTAACATTAATTGCAATTAAATTATCATATTCAATTTCTCCGCTTGTTAAGCTCCTTTACACTGACAGGTGGAATCAATCCAATCAATCAAAATAAATTCATCATCAGACAATGACAATGGTATTAGCCAGCGGCACAATGATATGCACCGAATTAATCCGCTGGTATTAACAAGAGCAATTATCATTGTTGACTCTATAATTATGAAAGGATTTGAAGTTATAGATGAAAGTGAGTTTTAAGCGATTAACTCTAATGAAAGTAAAATCATCCGTTGCGTAGTTTATCCAATTCGAAATAGATGTAAAAAAAATATTTTTAAATATGTTGATAAAGATAAAGAAACATTTATTCGACACATAGACAGCGACAGCAACAAAAAGAAAGATACAGACTTAAAGAAAAGAAATACATATACAAAATAACAAGGCCAAAAACATAATAATAAAAAATTAACATGAGGCAAAAACAAAAATACAGGCAAAATATAAAACAATAACACAACGGGTTGCTGTGTTGCACCTTTTAGTATCTTTTTTTTGGTGAGAATTGAACTTTCTTTAATTGAAGCAAGATTTTTACTTTTTCTGTTTTACACCCTGTATATTTAGGTATCTGATTTCATGAGTCCGGACTCCGGACATACAAAGGCGTTATGAATTATACAAAATAAATAAAATGTGCAACAGTATTTTCCAATTTGTGTTATAGCAAAACAATGAGAAATTTTATATTCACCGCGAGCTGGAGTCAGTATAACACACTAATTAGTTTTATTTTTCACGTTGTTTGACCAGTTTAACCTTATTTAAAAAAGTTTTCTGAAAGCTGAAGTTATAATGTTATCTACTACATTCGTAGTAAACTTAGCCCAAAAATAGTAATTATAAATCATCTAGACAAAATTCCTTTAATTTCTTGTGTTTTTTTTGTATTTTTTTCTTGGTGTCAAAGACGAGACACTACATCACATCTAGGCGTGCGCGTCTTACGCCCCGTGCAAGGCCTTTAGGCGTATTCATATACTTCGGTTTCTTTTCAATCTTCTTCTTCTTACACGCTAAGTTTATCCTGTTTACTGACTAGTCATTTACCCACAGGTGTTCAGCGGCGCAGCAACCTGTTTCTACGCGTTCATCGGCTTCGACATCATCGCGACGACCGGCGAGGAGGCCCACAACCCCAAGCGCTCCATCCCGCTGTCCATCGTCATGAGCCTCGGGATCATCCTGCTGGCCTACGTGTCTAGCTCCATGATACTCACGCTTATTGGTAAGTGATAAAAAATTCTTCATCCGAGAGAGAGAGAGCGAGAGAGAGAGAGAGAGCGGAGACAACATTACAGTATAAGATAAAACGCCTGCGTGTTATTTTAAAGATCTTTATAAGTCTTTTATAAGTCTTTACGTTATCCTCAAAGCGCTTCATCCCGTTGTCCATCGTCATGAAGCTCGGGATTATATTGCTGGCCTACGTGTCTAGCTCCATGATACTCACGCTCATTGGTAAGTGAAGAATAAGTCTTTTATTTTTATTTATTTATTTATTTTTATTTTGGCTTCATACAGTCATAAGTTATGAAAATACAGGTTTAAATACTTACATACTATTATAGACTCGGAGAGCCGACAATTTAAAATTAAGCTATATTTTAGTTTACAAATATCCAGAGAACTATCAACTAGTGGACTTATAAGAAAATTTAATTGCTAAGTGAAACAATTACAAATTTGAAATAGCGTGGTTAAGATTGTAGGTAGGTTACTTATACAATATGATGTCTAGTAAGAATAGAATAGAATGGAATATAAAAAAACAAGGAAAGTTACTAATACTTACTATAGTTATATTAGTGATTGAGGTGTTTCAAAATCTTACTTTTAAATACATCTATAGTGTCATTAAATGGGTCAATGTTGGAGGCTGATAATTCAGAGTTATATAAGTGTAGTGTGCGATACATATAGCTATTACGAGTATAATTTTTATTGTAATTAGGAAGTATAAATAACTTATTTCTATTACGAAGAGGACGTAAAGAACGCAAGAGGCCATGGGATCTCACAGTAAAAGGGATTCTACATAATAAGGATGGACAAATAATTTTACCGTTTAAGATTTTATATAAGAACGTGAGGTCCATTAACTTCCGTCGCAGGCTTAGAGGGGTGAGATTAAAATGTTTTAGTCTTGAATCATAAGATGTACAGGGGTAATGAAATTTGAATGATAGGCTTTTAAGGAACTTCTCTTGAACCTGCTCTATACGTTTGATGTGTATGTGATAACAGGGGGACCATACAACTGAAGCAAATTCTAAAATAGATCTTATGAATGAGTAATATAATATTTTAATAGTATTTATACTTTGAAAAGGCTTTGAAACTCTATTTATGAAACCTAAATTTCTAAATGCTCTATTAACTATACTGTCTATATGTGAATTATATGTCAAATTGCTATCCATCAGTATCCCTAAGTCACGAATAGTATTAACTCTAGGTAGCTCGCTATAATGTAGTGTGTAAGGAAAAACTAGTGGCTTAATTTTACGAGTATAAGTTATGACGGAGCACTTGCTAGCGTTAAGAAAGAGTTGGTTCACCTTACAGTATTCAGTCAGAGCACATAAATCTTGCTGTAATAGCAAACATGCTTGCACGTCAGTGATGATCCTGAAGATCTTCGTGTCATCTGCATACAGTAAATGTTCAGCGTGCTTAAGGACTCCTCCGATGTCATTGATATAAAGTGTAAAAAGTAACGGTCCCAAGTGGGATCCCTGAGGAATTCCTGAGGAGATATCAAGAAAATTTGACTTAAAACCCTTTAGTACTACCGCCTGACTACGATTCCGAATATAAGATTCGATCCATCGCAACAGAGATCCATGTACTCCGAGCTTTAACAACTTTTGTAACAGTGTATCATGGTTGATTTTGTCAAACGCTTTGGAAAAATCTGTGTAAATAACATCCACCTGTAAATTTCTGTTCATAGCATTAAGCAAGTATTCACTGAAACTAACCATATTAGTCTCAACACTACGTGATTTGATAAAGCCATGTTGTTCCTCAGCTATAATGTTTTTGACAAAGTATGCTAATTGATTGGTTACAATTTTTTCAAATATTTTTCCGAAAATACTTAACTTAGAAATGGGTCTATATTCAGTTAAGATGTCTACTTTGTTATTTTTAGGTATTGGTGTAATAATGGCCTTTTTCCAAATGGCTGGGAAGACTCCGGATGTGAGAGAAAAACGATAGATATATAATAACGGTGTAACCAATTCTTTAGCACACCTTGAGATTAAGATTGGGTGAATGCCATCTGATCCAGGTCCCTTATTAACATTTATTCGGGTGAATTCGTTAAATATGGTATTTTCGTCTATATTTATGAAACTTAAATCTATGCTGGATAAGTCTTGGTTTTCTTGGCTACTATGAGTGTTGCTCGTAGAATGAGGTGTATTACTCGTATCAGATTCGAAGACGGATTGAAAGTAATTATTGAAGGCATTACATATGTCCTCGCCACCCGAAATAATACGACCTTGATAGTATAATTTATCTGGAGTTTTATTAGCACATTTTTTTGACTTTACGAATGTCCAAAAATGCTTAGGATCTTCTGTAATGTATTCCTCAGTTTTCTTAATATAGTACCTAAAGCATTCTTGTTCCATTTTCTGTAGTCTAGATCGTAGCAATGAAAAAGTATTATAGTCTGACAAATTGCCATAAACCTTCCACTTCTTGTGGAATTTGCGTTTTTCATTTCTGAGTTTTATTAGTGGCTTAGTGTACCACGGTGGAGATTTATCAGTACAATGATAGTAAGTCGTTGGAACAAATTTATCTATTAAGTTATTAATAAAATTATAAAAGTAATCAGTCATTTGGTTGACATCGGTTAGGGTACTGAATATCACTTTCCAATCTACTGCCAATAATTCAGAGCGTATTGAATCGAAATCCGCCTTAAAAAATAACTTACGTGGGGTTTATTTTGGCTAAGTATTGGAATTTGATTAACTGATAGGCTAATATCTAACGACTTGTGATGCACATCCTCAGGGGTAAGTGGGCTCTCACAGGCATTAACATCACATTCCCTACTATAAAAAACTAAATCTAACAGGCGATTGTTAATATTGAACAGCGAGTTATGCTGAGAAAGTGCATTATAATTTAAAAAGTTACTTGTTAAACATGCTAAATTATCATTGGAAGGTTGAATTTGCATACTATTGCTAATACTGTCGTATTCCCAAGTTGCAAAGGTGACATTAAAGTCACCCATAATTAAGAATAACTCATTAGTGTGGGAAGTTATCAGGTTACTAGCCCTATCATAAAAGGAAGACAATAAGTATTCGTGTTCATTCACTCACTACTGTAAAAACCTTCATTCAACCATGATTCAGTTATGCAAATTACATCGTAAGAACAATTAGAAACGGATGAGAAAAAGTTGTGAGATTTTGTCCTAAGACCTCTTACGTTCTGATAATAAATCAATAAGTTACATTTTGTACTCAACATTAGAACAGAGATAAAAAAAGAACCTATAGTTAGTTAACACAGAGATGCACACACTAAAGTTTAAGTAAGCAAGTTTATTTTTAATTAAGTACACTTGTAAATAGAAAAGTAGTTTTTGTTTTTGTATTGACCCCATTTTGTTTAAGTTATGGATACGGGTAGTAGCAATATTGAGATACACAACTATTAATTGTAATTTGTTTACACGGTACAATACATTTATACAACATGACCTTGATTGTCTTGACGATTGCAAATTAATTTGTACAATGTTACATATCAAAGTGAACAAAAAGTGAGGCTTATGAATATGGTAACAAAGGTGAATATTGCAGTACATAATTATACTCACTAGTTTTAGCAGTCGAACATGATTTATAGATATATTACCCGTGATTATGATAATATAATAATGGTGACAGACAGAGTGAATAGAGATTAAGAGTCAAACAATTTTAACTAAATCTTCTTCAGATAGTATAGGGAAAGGCTTCGAGATGTCGGTTTTACGTAAGAAAATTTTGCAATCGCGGGTGTAGATGTACTTGTAACCAAGTTCTTTACCTAGGCGTCTCGCACGGCCATGCAGCACCTTGTTGTGGGGGGCCAGGTGCTCGTTCACGAAGATAGGCTTGGCGGCTCCGTCAATGCCGGCATCAGCAGTGGTCAAGCCTCGGCGCACACGGACGGCAGCTAACATATCGCTTTTCCTCTGGCGTTGAGAGAATCTGACTATTATATTTGGGGGAGGTGTGTGGGGTGTAGGTGTGCTCGTACCTTTGTTTGAGTTATTAGCAGGTGCATACCTACGATATCGAATGAAATACTTGTTACTTGGAAGGTCTTTTTAATCCACTTTTGTGCGAAGACTACACCAGATTTTGCTTTTGTGTTTTACCGTTGAAACTTTGGATCACTACATAAGCACTGCTTATGTACTCAAGCAGCTATATACCTTAGTTGAGGTCATCGGCCGCGCCTCCGAACACTTGATTAAAACCTTTGTGAGGTGCTACCTACTTTGTGGGCTAATCCTCACTGAGGCCAGTACACACTCTGGGCGTCACCACTGAAAATGAACCTCCAAACAGGCTTTCAAATTCACGAGATTCAACCCGCCTTAAAAGGTTTACTCGCTAGACAAAAAGATGAAAGTGATCGTTTCTCGTATGCAGAATCACGCACCAAAAGAGATTCGATTTTAGAACTTTATCGATTAGAAAAGAAACGCTTTTAAAAACACGCAGACTTGGGAAGAGCTTCTATCTGCGTTGTTTCACCACAGCAATATTGAGCCAGTTCTCAGAATAATGGTGTTTGCGCCTTGAATACGTGGAGTAGACGATCGCCTTTGTACTAAAGGCTCGCTTATACCTTAGTACAATGGGAGCCTAGAGCCAACCGCCAAATAATCGGCTCAAATTCTATCAGGCAACTCAGCTAGGCGGCTCTCAGAAAATCGCCATTCGTGCATTATAAACTGGAGAATCGCTCTATGCAAATTGAATTAGGACTTAGGGTTTGAGCTGAGAACCAATTCGCTTACAGTCCCAGGCTCAGAGGTTACAGTGGCATTAATTATCCGTTGATTGGTTCGTGTTTACACTGGAACTACTAGGTTTTGAATTGTAAGCAATCGATTAAATCCGCTCAGGTAGAAGGTTTCTCGTTAGGTTAGGCGATCCGCTCACTGCACGAGAGTTGAGGTAGCGTCGAGGCGGCTCTAGCGGTGACTAGCAACGGACGGATCGCCTTAGGATGTTATTAACCAACTTAACTCTAAGTAAATTAACAAATGTGAATTCATTTCCTGAATCAGATATTTACGTATTATAAACATTGAAAAATGATTTCAGTTTATTGATACACGAATGGCTACCGGTTGCCATTAACAGAAACGTAACTTACAAGCCCCAGGCTCAGAGTATTCATTACAACGTCGATATTCCAATTAATTTCATGCGCGAACAACAAGTAGGGAAAGATAAAAAACATAAATTTTAATTGATTTCCCTTTATACGGCTGCTAACTTTCTTTAATTCGGAGGCGAATAAAATATACGCCTTATAGAATCTAAGTCATTGTAATATAATACCTACTTAAGTATAATTAGATTAATAAGTAAGAGTCGGCAGCTTTTTAAACTCTACATAATTATGTATAAATATATAAGTTTCGCAGCTCTCCTATATTTTTCATTTCTTATAACTGTATGAAGCCAATATTAAATAATGTAATAAAAATAAACCGAGGGTCTACAGAGTGTTGCACAAATAGAGACGCAATCCAAAAAAAAAAAATCGTAACACTTTCCATGTCCAACGGCAATGTGGGGTCAGTCTCAAAATCAACGAACAAACTTACATCATTTTTCAACGAAAATACAACGTGATACAGCCGTGGATCGGTCAGCGCAACAAAAAACAAATTTGCAGCGTTAACCAAGTAAGGCCTGGGTCTCCTATTTACGCCGCAGGTCGCGACCAGCGTCACGCCGTAGGCCGCGTCACGATGCTCACTATAGAAATGTACTGATGCGGTCTCCCTCACACGCCAACGTTTGGCGCGTAGACGTAGTGAGCATCGTGATGCGGCCTAGGGCGTGACGCTGGACGCGACCTACGGGGTAAATAGGAGACCCGGGCCTAAGACTATCTCGTTGTGTTAAGCGTACTGATTGTGTGAAAATTTTTGCTCGATTAAGAGAGTAACCCCCTTGTTCAACTCAATTCATCGTGTGGTCAAGGGGAAAATGGGGATCGCATTAAATCCAAAATAGTATGTAATTTGAGCTAACTTGATCTGATGTAATCAATAGGATTGTAATTACTGATTACCGAAGTGAAAAGCCGTATTGAAATTGAATCCATTACACACCCAGGATGATTAGTTTAAACGGTATGAATTATAATTAGGTAGGTATGTTATTGTATTTTAATATTATCCTAGGGTTGGGACATAATTATTGAACTTAAAGAATACTTTATACACAAAGAAGTCTTAAATTAAAAACAGGTTTCCAATCCCTACCCTATTACACATTATAACTAAGTGGCCACAGCGCCACAGACAGGTTCACAAAGGGAGAGCATTTGTGAACCTGTCTGTGGCGCAAACTCAAACTCAAACTTATAACACCGCTTTTTTAGGTAAGTGTTTGGAATGTAAAATGTGAGAATGAACGGCACGTGAGAATTAAGAGTTGAGAATTAGGTACTGAGTGCCTCTTCTGGATTACTCTGTAGTTGGTATTTAAAACGGCTTGAGACCTATCACGTGAGAACAAATATAGGTATAGCAAAAATCAGGTGACTAGCTTGCGACTCACCTAACCCCTTTCGGGGATTATAGTTATGAGCATAATACACTACCGGGCAATGAAAAGGTTCCACTGAGAAAAGCACCAAATTAAGTCTAAACGGAAAAGGTTAATGATGCCTTTTGCAACATTGAAGTACATTTCACTGAGCATCAGAATATTACTAACTAAAAACGGTAATAATAGGTTCTAATTTTAAATTAAATATTTGAAAAAATTGGGGTCATGTGGTGTCCTCATTTTGTGAGTGGAACTTTTTCATTGCCCATGAGTGTATTATGTATGTACGAGAATTTCTGAGTGCCTCTTCTGGATTAACCTACCCTTTAGTTGGAATTTAGAGTGTACAGGTGACTGGTTTTCAGACTAAATAGTAGCGCAAACTGTGTTAACTGCGGCTAATCGCGTCCCGAACAGTAATTACACGCCAATCCGGCCACACACTCGGCCATACACATACACTAACCATACAAATCTCAAGGGTGTAATTAGCTTCGCAAACACCCCCACTGTGTTAGGTCTAGAATCTAGGCACTCGTGGGAAGCTGTTTAGTATGTTACAAAAGATTACTTATTCACAAAAGATAACCTCACAAAAATATGATAACAAGCTCAAATCCTAATCCTAACTAATATTATAAATGCGAAAGTAACTGTGTCTGTCTGTCTGTTACTCTTTCACGCCAAAACTACTGAACGGATTTGAATGAAATTTGGTATACAGATGATCTAGACCCTGAGAAAGAACATAGGCTAATTTTTATCCCGGAATTTCCGCGGGAAATCTTTTTAAGGCGAAGTGAAGCTCGCGGGTACAGCTAGTGTATACAAGCGTACGAAGTCTAACGTCATTGAGTATGAATGGTCTGGAGACGAAATAGGCAGACGTTCCCCTCTGGCGGGGTGGTAGGCCAGAAAGGCCCACCGATTTATAAAAACTAGTTGCAGTCTCAATTTTAACTAGACTCAATCTAGTTGGCAAAGCGTTCGTTTCATAGAAAATGATTTGTTTACATACTAAAATGACAACTTCAATTCATAGAATATCCAGATTCCGGATTTGATCACGGATTTGGTCATGGTTTATTGTTATTAGCAGTTGCCTAGCAATCAATTTCAAAAAAATGCAATAGTGATGTACCAGTAAGTAGATATTTTGTATTGATCGACAAAAAAGGTTATAGTTAAAGGATCTCACAATTTATTTTATTTTGCAAAATATTTCGTTCATACATACAGTTACAAAGCGTCCGTTGTCGAGCGGGCTTCAGTGATCGTAACTGATCACTGAGACTAAGCAACAACTGGCACGGTCAGGCATTGGATGACCAATGGATGGGTGACCGATTTAAAGTGGTTCTTTTCTAGACTCCTCTCCGTGCTTCGGACGGCACGTTAAGCCGTGGGTAAGCACGTAAGCTTCGGCAGCAGTCGTTAAGCCTAGTCAGAGGCCTTCGGGCAGCTTGAAAACATCTGACAGTCGGGTTGCCCACTTACCCGATAACTCTCTCAGCACAGGCTTGCTTGTGTTGGGGTCCACCAACCCGCACTTGGCCAGCGTGGTGGACTAGGCCTAAAACCCTTCCTTCAATGAAGGGAGACCCGTGCCCCAGCAGTGGGGACGATATGGGTCGTGATGATAGTTACAAAAGTTAGTAAGTATACCTAATATAATTAATACATAGTTGTATAAATTATATAAATTGTATAAATTATATATAATGCTTCGTTTATTTCATAATTTAAATAATTTGTAATTAGTATTTCCAACCCATGCTCTCGAATTCATCGATAACACTTATCGATAATTGTTACATCCATTGGCAATAAAAATGACGACACTGTGTTCATGATTAAATGTCACTTCACATAACCCTTATTGCTGGGTATTAAAACTCATAATGACATGTCAAATGGGACATAATCATGGTAAACGGTAAAATTCCCCCCCGCAAAAATTGGCAGACTTTTTTGTATCAAGAAAGATCGCTATGACGCTTCCCGAGGGTACACCCGAGTCCGCGTTGTTCTATGTCTAACGTAGTACTGAGATTTAGTAAATTACTTGCCGACTGTAATATTTACTCACAGAATTTCCCCCTCCTATATTTCCCAGACTGTGAGTTAACAGAAACGAAGCATTCTGCTTGTCTGAATCAAGAATAAATAGAAATTAAGTGGATTCTTATATGCAGTCTGGGATCTCACGAATATTATTACGGTGCCCCTAAAACAAAATATTTCTGGATGTGCCAAGAAAAAAAGCGAAGGATAGCGCCGTATTACATTGAGGTTAACGGCGAGAATTGCGTGCACCATCATTATGCGCTACCTACCACACAAGGGATTTCACCATCAGCAACGTCATTGAAGCAACGAATAAGCTTCTTTGTGTGAACAGGTATAACATAATTTACTGGAATCAACAATTTTTTCCTCGTTCAGCAAGGACCATAAAACTCAATTTTGATAAATAAAATTTTGATTTGTCATTTTTGTCTTTGCATCGTCGATCAGCTGATCCATACATAGAACAACGCGGACTTGGGTGTAACACGCGCTCCACACTCGCGCCGCGAACGCACACGAAAGCGCGAAACGCGAGTGTAGATGTTGTTCGCGCCTTCGCGTTCGCGGTTCGCGGCGCTTCCCGTCCGGTGTCGGTTTTTTGGCCCGCGACAAAGGGTCCGCGACGCGCGAACGCGAACGCATCTACACTCGCTGTTTTTTCGCAGTAGCGTTCAAGACATTGTGGGGGATGGTTGTGCGTGCGTTGCTTTCGTTTCACAACTAAATGGGATAATGAACTCAAACGGACGCTGCTGGAGTGTTACCAAGCTGAGCCGATGCTATGGCAGTCGAAACACAAGAAACATAATGTTAAACTTATCAAATCATTTATTAAATAAAATACAAAATTCATTAAACATAAAATCCACCCTAGCTTCGTCAAAAATAAAATACAAAAAAAAAAAAAAAAACAAACAAAACACAACTTACTTAGCTAAATAAACCACCCCAGGACGCACCCGACCCAAAAGTCCCCATAATGCTAGCTGCGTTGCCGCGCTGCACGGCAAGGGAGATCCTCTGTGCCAGGTACGCCCCAGAGCGGTAGTCAAAACCGCGGCTCCTCAAGCGTCGCCCAATCTCCCTGACGAACTGCCTCCCCTGTTCCCCCCAAACCCCAGTGGTCTCAATGGCAAGAGGCACAAAAATATAGCCACCCGTAATCAACTGGCCGTATTTGACGCACTTCTGTCGTGCAGCCGCCTCGGCAGCCGCACCCACCGTGCCAGCAGTGTGCCCCACGTGGGACGGGGCAAAAGTGCAGACGCATGTGGCGTCCCAGAGCAGGCACCGACCTTTCTCCCACGGTATCAAGGTGAGACCGTCCGGACGCCTCCCATCACTGCGACTCAACCCCGGCGGCTCAAGAACCGCCGGAATGTCAGCAGAAATGAGAGCCCTCCGAACGATATCATTTATTGCGTGATGCCGTGAGATTCTGCCTGCACTTCGGACACAATGAAGCCCATGGCGCCCCTGCACGTCAACGTTTGCACCACAAACACAGCGATACGTCACAGCCCAGACGAAGTGCCACCGCCACACGCAAGGAATTGTCATCTAACAAAGTCCCTAAGTGCGGCGATGGCAAAGCGTGAAGCCACAGCCCGGACTCAGGGCGGGATACAGCCAGCAGACGCGCACGCTCAGCTGGAAAGTCGGGATCATCACAGCCAGGACAACGAGCACGCCAGAGACTCAAGGCCTCTTCAGCGAACGGAATGCTAAAGTCATCACCATTGACTTGTAAGATACGAGTGACTAACTCCAACACCCCGCTCGCCGAGGCCAGAAAAGCCGGCAGCTCGATGTCCTGAAGGCGACGAATGCCCAAACCCCCATGTCTGATGGGTAGTGCCGCCTGAGACCACTGGAGGTCTGACATCCCCACGTTGAGAACACTCTCAAGCAACTCTCTGAGCATGTTGTCATACCTCAAGGACTCCTCTCCGCACAGCCAGACCGGCGCAGTACGAAGAGTATATGTCAGCCTTGGGATGGACAAACAGCTGCGCAAAATGGTTAGAGCCACATGCGCAGAGAGCTGCTTGAGGTGGGGCTTAGTGTCTGTCAAATTCCTGAGTTTGGAAAGGATGACCCCAGGAACACCCTCAGCAAAGATGGGAGCACCCAGAAGAGTGAAGTCCGATTTGACTAACAAATTCACCCCCGGGACCGCGGCTTCCACTCGCATGCGGGTATCGCTAGGCAGCTGCCCCGAACATGGAAACAGCTCGCATTTCTGTGTGTTCAAGCACAGTCCCAAGTTACTGAGACCCTGTTTCAGGGTCTCAATGTCAGCCAAAACTACCTCTGGGCTGCCCCCCAAGGTACCATCATCTAGATACCACACGTTGAGAGGAGAGCGCAAGTGAGCCACAACATCTTGGGTGGCCAGGCTAAAGATCAAAGGGCCTAAAGGATCGCCCTGTTGAACACCCACCCTTGACTCCACCAGGCTATCACCATAGAATAAATTACTTGGTTTCGAATAGCACTGATGGAGAAAAGGGTACAGCGCTGGGGTATGATCTCTAACCCGCGCCAAAATTATGTCCCTCTCAACCGTGTTAAAGGCGTTCCTGAGGTCAACCTTGATGATCACGTCATCCGAACCATCGCGGGAAAAGAAACATAATAATAAGAATAAGGTTCATGATGCCTGGACACATCATCATCAGCCAATAATCATCCACTGCTGGACATAGGCCTCTCCCAAGGAGCGCCACAACTCTCGGTCCTCGGCCTTCCTCATCCAACTACTACCGGCTACCCGCCTAAGGTCGTCAATCCAGCGGACAGGAGAGCGTCACACGCTGATGCCTGGATACGCATAAGTTCTATCATAAATAATTATATGTACCAGTGGCGGAGTTAAATAAAAAGAAGGATTCGCTAATGTCGAGCTTTAGAACATAATAGAAAAAGACTGGCTTTTTAGATTTAACACACAAGTAATTATAGTAAGCAATGGCAAGCAGAGTCCCAACAGCAGCAGAAATCACGTCATCATCCATTGAAGTTGCGAACAACACTGTGAAGCTTCGCGAGTGTGGACGGACTCACTTGAGCGCGAATCGTGGCGTAAATTCACGCCGCGAATTCACGGCGCGAGTGTGGAGCGCGCTTACTAGATCCATACACGGATATATTACAATTCTAACTAATCTAAACTAATATTTAGTCTTGAAACTTTACTTAAGATACCCTCTCTACTTAGTCAAGATTATTTATAACTCAATGGCGGCTAGCGAATAAGATATGATCTAGCCACAGTGGCCACGCCACCAGACCACCACTTAAGTAATCTTTTCAGTTCCGCTGGGATCTAACTGAATCTCACTTCGGTCTATAAAGAGACTAGAGATCCAACTTTAAGATGGCTGCTTTATGTCTGAGACGTGCCGTTTTAAAATGTTTTAATAAATATTTTTTTATGTTGTCGTCTTCTTACCAATATGTAGCATTCCCCTGCTGGACATAGGCCTCTTTCAAAGGCATGCCACTTAACGAAACAGAGTTCTTATTTTATAAATAAAAACTCTAAAATACACGGCGAGCAATAAAAAAGTTCCACCCACATACATCATCATCATCATCATTAGCCTATAGCAGTCCACTGCTGGACGTAGGCCTCTCCCAAAGCACGACACCCACCCACCCACATACTTAATGCCACCAAATGGCCCCGAATTTTTTAAACACTTACTTGAAATTTTATCCCAATATTTTCGTTTTAGCGTTTACGGTGTAAAATTTTGCAAACGGCGGCGGCGTTTTTTCATAATTTTATGCTTTTCTTTGCTTTTGAGTAATATGTACATACATTGATTTATAAACAGGTACGTTTTATCTACCATCCAAGACCCTATCAATCTGGAGACCGTTAAGTTACACTATAAACTTCCGGCGTACCTTAGGCACTCAGGGACTGACTCTAATCGGACTGGCTAATCCTTTTACTACGGGAGAAAACCCTAGTTCAGTGTCCCCGTGTCATCACAAAGAGAAGCAGTCATTATACCTAATAAAAGTTGTTCAGAATGAAGAGCTCTGTAACATACATTCGGATGTGCCTCTACGAAACACTCACCCTGTATATCTAGGGTCGCCTTTGTGCCCTATGTCACGCTAAACTCTGATATAATATTACTTTCACGAAAGATTATTTACAAGATACATTTTTCTAGTAAGTAATCAGACAAGATCATTGAAGTTGAATTTCTTAGTAAGTATGTGAGACCGCTGACACAAACAATAATTATCATGTTATATCCTTTGATTACGTTACATCCACACTGCACTTGAGTAAATTACAAGTCTATCTAACTATTAATCAAGCTCGACATAGTTAAATTAATTCGATAGAAGGAGGACAACGCAGGCGTCTTAATTTGCACCAATCAGCTGCACGCTGGGACGCAATTTCTGAACCCATTAATAATTCGATTAATATCTAGCCCAGATAATACCTAGCCTGTAACTAGTATATAAAGGATAAAGCAGTGTTTTCTTATGTTTAGTAATGCTGCATGTTGAAATTACATACGATGTTATGTTTTTTATTGGAACTACCCCAATACCAGCGAAAGTGAGTGAATCAATGCACGCGTGCCTTCCCTGCAAGGGATTATTACCGCTACGTTGGTACTATGTTATGCCCCTTAAGGCTTTTTCCCGGGAATATTGTTCAGTTATTGTTGTTGTTGTTTGTCAACTTTGTTTACAGTTGGAAAAGCTCGAACGATATCGCTTTTAAAAGCTTTATGGTCGATCGACCGTTTGTTTCTCTTTAACACGGTCAATCGGGGTTATTTGCTACGCAAACGTAATTAATCTGAATTTGTATACAAAAATAAAATGTAACAACGAAAATGTTTCAAAGATATTTAGGTATTTAACAGTTTGATTTAAATACAAACTGTTTTTTTTTTCAGTAATAATGACTTAGGTGGCTTTGTGTGGCTAATGTAGCATCATCACCATCATCAGCCTGTAATCAGCCTCTGTTGGACATAGGCCTCTCTCAAGGGGTGCCACAACACTTCCAATCTTCAGATTTGCGTAAAGATGTCAGTCAGCTTGCCTGTAGGTACTAACGATTGCAAAATGGCACCTGAACCTGATTTCGCCTCTGTGTACCTTGCAAAGGCAAAGTGCAGTCCTTCATTATTTGTATTTTCTAATGCGGTGATTCCCTGAGACCCTATCGCGAAGTCAAAAAATAACATTAACGACGTAATTAGTGTCAAGTTCAATACAATTTGAATCCGGAAATGGTTGTAAAAATAGTTCGCGATAGGTACACTGCTGACTCTGTTCCATGTCTATATAGAAAGTGCAATTTCGATGTAAGGTTTGATAAATTTCCTGTTTTATATCGAAACCCGAATATGATTATACATACCTACGCTTTGATCGAATATATTTGCGGTGATAATATACTAAAGATGGACGAATAGACATAATATAATACCTAACATGGTTTATATTGCATGGGCACCTATTTTACATAGTATTTCTTATTGTATCTGTGTAAGTACCTATGTATATGGTCTGTTCAAACAATTTACCTGAACGCAACATTTTGTAACGCCGATTTTCGTACGAAACTTGATGCCCACGGGGAATATGTACGATGCAGAATTCAAAGCATATTTGATCTAAAATCCAACTGCACCAATAAACAAGGCCGTATGTTCAGCAGTGCTGGGTATTGTGCGGGCTGGTATTCGCAATTGAGGCAGAAATGTATTGAAAATCCTTCCCGGAGTACTACCCGTTTTCGGGGGTCACTACAGAAATGGAACAAACGAACGCAACGGTTTGATTTAGCTCAATACTCAATACTCAATCTTTTATTGCATCCATAAGTAAGTGTTTACAGTTGTTAAATACAGCTACAACTAGGTATCAAATTATCACTATTAATTTGTACAGAATCTCTATTTGGTTGCTCCACTAAACTCGATTCTATTTCGTTGCATTTACCGTATTGATTGCGTGACTCACGTCGTTCTTTTTTCAATTTATATTGTATAGGTACTGTACAATTAGTGATTCTGTAAGAATACATTTATACTGATAATTTGATACCTAGCTGTATCTAAAACAAACTCTACTATGTATGCAATCACTTTCTAGCAGATTGTGGTTAGTATCTGGGCATTTGGCCCTGTTTGAAGCTTTTGCCTTTTCTAATAGAGAAATAGAGTAAGTAGATACATAATTTCGAAATTCCGGAAGACGTATTGTGAACAGTTACATTAAACTATACTTCCAGCCATGACAGTACATTCAATAAAAAACAATTTTATTTATTGAAAAATAAATACTCCTCAGTGTGAAAAGCCGGGCTAAATAGGACTTCTCTCGGCGTTTCATTAAAACATAATGAATGTAGGTCATTCGTGCACAAATCGCTCTCAGACGGCTGGTGTGGGATGCAATAGCAATCTTAAAACTACTTAGCTAAGAAGATTTTAATGAAAATCTGTTTAGCCGTCCAAAAGCTTAACTTCACAATAAGGTAATATCATTATTTGACGTCTTTAATTTGTATGCAAGTTACAAGTTAAATTAAAATTAAAGTTGTTTCGGTTGAAAAGGACTAGAGTAGGACTAAGTTTTGTGAGGGTGCGTTGGACGTACGGTGGCCTGCGCCTAAAAGTATACAGGCGGAGTTTTTAAAATAGCGATCCCTGATGATGAGGGGACCAGCTACATCTGTTATAAATCCGGGGACGTGTTTTGTGTGATGTGTGTAGCAGTGGTGTTTATGTGGATGTGCTTGAGCAGCATGTGAGCTTGATATCGCTATTTTAAAAACTCCGCCTGTATACTTTTAGGCGCAGGCCACCGTACTTAGCTGTATTATGTAGTTATGTGTATGTGTAACTGTGTAAATCCTATTGTTAGATAAATTACTTTCAGATGAAAATTACTGAGTAACTTCTAATTAATTAATTATTGTGTAATTATGCATATTTAAGATTAACTTATTAACTTTTCATATTCAGCAACATAATGTATTTTACCGGTAAAATAGTGGATGCATTTTGTAAATCCCCATTAGTAACTACGGTTTTAATCTGGACCAAAGAGTGTTAGTTCAATATTTACGTAATATTCCAGGAAAGTACATAATGAATGCACCGGCTAAACATGACTTTATATTTAGTATTAACTAAATCTAAAATTTTAAATCATTATTATGTTATTAGCCGCTGTTTCACGAATTTTTATTTTAACAATAGCAGGGCTGGAAGTCTCTTAAAAGTGGAAATTACATATACATAATTATTTACATCCCATTGATATGTGTATGTATAAAATTTAGCAGACTTCGGGTCCAGATCGAGGGTCACAAACGTATAGGTACATGATATATCTAGATTATAGACTATGTAGTGAGTTACATATTAATCGAATTATTAATGGGTTCAGAAATTGCGTCCCAGCGTGCAACTGATTGGTGCAAATTAAGACGCTGCGTTGTCCTCCTTCTATCGAATTAATTTAACTATGTCGAGCTTGATTAATAGTTAGATAGACTTGTAATTTACTCAAGTGCAGTGTGGATATAACGTAATCAAAGGAAATAACATGATAATTATTGAGTGTCAGCGGTCTCACATACCTACTTACTAGCTATTAATGAGTGATAATGAGAAGTAATACCTACCGCCTTTCTATTATTATTAATTATTTGAAACGGGTACACTACATAAATCCGAATTACTTTTTTACGAATATGAATATAACGATTTTTAAAATTACGAATTTCATAATTCCGAATAATTCAAAATCCCGAATTTTAAGTTTCCGAATAACGAAAATCACGAATAGTTAATAAACGAAATTTCAAACAACATATTTATTAAAATGACGAAAGTCAATTTTCCGAATATTATTATTTCGATGTTTTAAAAGTACGACTTTTTATTATATCGAATTGTTAAAATTACGAATCCCGAAGTTTTAATATTCCGAAAATACAAATTCCCGCATGTATCTTAGTTAACAAGAAATAGTTATTAAGAATAGTGTGTTTATTAACAGTATAATCCGTATACAATTTAACAATATTTTTTAAGCTATATTATTTGAGACGCTCCGCTCCGCTCCGCTGCGCTCCGCTTTGTTTTCGATATCTATGTGCACCTAACACGCTCCTCCTCGCTTTGCTCGTCGTCGCACCTATCTTTAGATTTAGGTCCTAAGGTTTTTAAGGTTAAACACCCTAAAAATCCGAGCAATTTTATTGCTTTGTTGTGTTACTTAACAACAAATACTACAAACACTTTTCTATTTACAATATTTTAACTCTATATTTGAAACGCTCCGCTCCGCTTCGCTGCGCTCCGCTTTGTTTTTCAATATCTATGTGCACCTAACACGCTCCTCCTCGCTTTGCTCGTCGTCGCACCTATCTTTAGGTTTAGGTCCTAAGGTTTTTAAGGTTAAACACCATAAAACTCCGAGCAATTGTTTTGCTCTATATTTGAAACGCTCCGCTCCGCTTCGCTGCGCTCCGCTTTGTTTTTCGACATCTATGTGCACCTAACACGCTCCTCCTCGCTTTGCTCGTCGTCGCACCTATCTTTAGGTTTTGGGTCTAAGGTTTTTAATACGTTTATGGTTATTTTGTCAAAATCACGAATTATCACATTTTCGATCGAGATTTGAATTTTTCGTGATTATAATAAATCGTTTTTTTATTTTTCGTAAGCTTAAGTAATCGGATTTATTAACGTTCGTGTATTTGACAATCGTAATAACAAATCTTCGTGATTATAATATTCGAAATTATAATTTACGTGATTTTTAGAATTCGGCATTTTAAAAAATCGGTATTGCAATATTTCGTAAATTACATATTCGGTGTTTTCAAATTCGGAAAAAAGTTTTTCGGAATATTTGGGTGTTCCCATTTGAAACACAAGAAAAGTTACTAACTTAGGTTAACAATCTACGAACTATATGGAGTGTAAGTACAAAGTAAATATTTTGAACTAGCTGACCCAGCGAACTTCATACCGCCTCTTACCCTACCCTACACTACCCTACACTACCCTACACCACCCTACACTACCCTACACTACCCTACACTACCCTACACTACCCTACACTACTACTACAAATATTTCAAGACCAAAATTACCAAAATCGGTTCAGCCGTTCTCGAGTTTTAGCGAGACTAACGAACAGCAATTCATTTTTATATATATAGAAGATAGATTAGTTTGGTTAGAAGATTTGTGACCTTATTTTATTGGTACAATGGTTAGGTTGAACTTAAGGGTGAATTTCCCGCGGCCAAAAATTGCGTGGCATCCATGAAATCGGTACTAAAAAAACAAGTTATAATTTTCTAATATTTTTTTCCGGTTAAGTGAAATAGTTATCTATGTGTAGCACTAAATATTGTATTAATAGGATTAATGGATATTTTTAAATAAAATATTAAACCTCCAAATCTTTCATTGCCGTGTCTGTCCCCTGGTAACCACGTTTTGTATTATTCTTCATTGATGAAAAAATATTGAGTATTGATAGTTAAACTTAGTTTCATTTGATACATTAATAGTTAAAGTATTGTCACGGAATACATTTATTGAAATATATAAAGAATATAACGAACGGTAAGTGAAAATTCATGTGTCCCAGAACTTCTGTTCATCGCCGTGTCCTAAACACGATCAAGGATATTGTTTTACCTATGAACTTGGGTGCCCCTCTGAGTGCGCTAATCGTTTCTTACAAGTGTCGCCTAACTGCTAGACGTGGCAGGAGGTTCATCGGTGCCCGAATTTTTGCGCAATAGTGAAAATCAGTACAATTTTTGGGGACTGGACAATTTTTCTTTCATTGCCGTGGATAGATATAACTTCTATAAAATTAAGTTTGTCTTCTAGAATAAGCATTCAAAAGAAAGCTTTTTGAAAATATTTACCTTATAAAGTGTTTATTTCTTCGAATAGTTAATACTTTTTTAGTTATTTATATTTAATGCCTTGGTTTTCATCGCCATGCTTTCATTTCCGTGGCTTCCGTGGCCAATATTTGCTATGGAAATGAAAAAAAACCCACGGCAATGAAAAAAATTTCATTGCCATGTCTTGTTAAATAATTTGTATTCATTGCCGTGGTTAGGTTATTCATTTCCGAGGCCAGGTTATTCATTTCCGTGACTTATGTTTTCATCGCCGTGGTATGTATGACTAGGCAAAGTAACATATCTTTACCATCTTTTACCTGTAATACAGGTAATACCGATCACTGACATTACCTACAGGACTAGTCAAATTACCTCTTTTTGCAGTGCGTTAAAACGGGTGCGTATCGCGATATATAAAAACGAAATAATAATAACAATCACAACATAATTATAATGAACGTTATGTATAAATAAGATCGGTGGTAGCTCAGTCGGGTAAGCGCCCGCTTCCCACGCCAATGATGTGGGTGCGAATTCCGGCACTGACATGTACCAATAAGTTCCTTTGAATTTAAATACAATGTATACCATCACTCTTACGGTGAAGGAAAACATCGTGAGGAATCCTGCATATCTACCTATACCCCTATGTGGGAAATAGTCCAAGCTTAGAAAGACAGCTTAGACCTTGGGGATATGCACATTGCACAAAGGTCCCATTCGAGAGAGCCAGGTGCAGGTACTTACACCTCCCACAGATAGTAGAATAGAATATAATAGAACAAACATCTCTACAGGAACTCAGCTGGATGCTAAGTGGCCTTAATGCAGCTTGCACAGTGTAGGCCTCCGTATGAACTTGGGCAAGACAAAAGTCATGTAGAATGTTCACATAAAACCGGAGCCGGTGATCGTTCGTGAGACAACTACCGAAGTTGTGCAATAATATGACTACCTGAGGCAGACTATTCGGCTAGGCAGAAGCAACTTCGACAAGAAGGCTGAAAGGCGCATCCAACAGTCTTCAACCATTGCGCCCTGCCAGTTATGGCATATGGTGCATATACGTGGACACTGATGGTGGGACTGGTCCACCGATTTAAAGTCACTCAGCGTGCTATGGAGAGAGCTATGCTTGGGGTTTCTCTAATGGATGGTATCAGAAAAGAGGTAATACGTCAGAGGACTAAGGTTACCAACATAGCTGTCAAAATATGCAAGCTTAGGCAGGTAGCCGGTAGTGGCTGCATTCGGAAGACCGAGGACCGAGTGTTGTGGCGCTCCTTGGGAGAGGCCTATGTCCAGCATTGGATGATTATAGGCTGATGATGATAACATGTACATTTCATATTATTATACCAATTAAAATATACTATAATTTAGCATAAAGTTCATAAAATATTCTATCATATCACATAATCTGTTAAATTACACAACACCATCAAAACCTCTAGCACCACAACCTAAAGATAGGTGCGACGACGAGAAAAGCGAGGAGGAGCGGTTAAGTGCACATGTTCATCAAAAGCGAAGCGGGGCTACATGGGGAGACGCTCTATGTTTAGGTTTTGGTGCAAGGAGTTTTAACTGCGTTATTATTATTGGCGCTATGTAGTGAGACGCTTAGCTGACCAACATGTGCACCTAACGGTTCTACCTTTTTTGGCATAAGATTTTTTTGCCTAATCTCGTATTGCATAGTAACGTTTGGTCAAAGTCTCGTTACGCCGAAAATCGTATGGCATAAATCTCGTTTAGTAAAAAGTTATTTTGCATAACATTGTTTAGCCTAATAATGGTATGGCCAAATCTTGAATAGCCTAATAATGCTATGGCATAGGTTTATACAAAGTAATAATATTCGTTTGGCTTTAACTTTGACGGAGCGTCTCCCTACATAGCGCAAACTGGTGCCTTGTATTGTTTCCGCTGTTTGGAAAACGCTCCGCTCCGCTTAGCTGCGCTCCGCTTTGGTTTTGATGAACATGTGCACCTAACACGCTCCTCCTCGCTTTGCTCGTCGTCGCACCTATTTTTAGGTTTCGATCTCATGGGGTTTGTAATAATTATATTGGTCGTTAACTTTCGATTTATTGATCATAAAATATCGTGATTTTCGGGATGTAGGAGAAAAATACCACAATTTGTACATTTTCTACATACTGAATATATTATTTATTAAGATAACATTAAGAGAAACAAGATTATACATAGGTATAGACGAACATAAATTTGAGCAAACGAAACTTAGGTGTTTAAAGATTGTGCCTAAAGAGTTTTAGACGAAACGAGCCTTATGCCACATAAGTCTTGGCAAAGTGATGGTTCGGCCAAAAAAGTTTAGACTATACGAGTTATGCGAAATGAGTTTTGGTCAATAAAGATTATGCCAGATGAGTGGAACCCGCACCTAACCGCACCTATCTTTATATTTTGGTGCTAGGTGTTTTGCCGGTGTTGTGTAATTCAGCACAGATTATGTCATATTATAGTATATTTTATGAATTTTACATAAAATGAACAGTATACGAATTGGATATTATACCTTATGAAAATATAGATGTTATAGGTAAGGTTTATCATATGTTGTGAACGTTATTAGTGTGAAATGAAACATTTTGTTTTATACGTCGCAATACGGACCCCACAATGCTACTTAGAGAATTCCATACTATATTCTTATTTTTTTATACATACTGTCGTTCTTTCTTTCGCTCCAATATCTATCCAAATATTTCTGCCATACATACCTGTCTAAGTTTGCGTTTCCCACACAGTCTTTTTAAAAAATTGCAGTGGATTGATTCTTTCATTTCCATTGTATACAGTTATTTCATTGCCGTGGAAGTTTGTTTCATTGCCGTGGGCCTTTGTTTCATTGCCGTGGACGCTTGTTTCATTGCCGTGAACGCATGTTTCATCGCCGTGGCACGAAATTTTTAATCATCCGTATCTCACTCAGTTTTTAACTTATCTGCTACCCATTAAGTAAGAACACTAACATTAACAAAAACTTTAATAAAAGCGTTTTTCTAATATAAAAAACCTTAAGATAAAAAAGTCCACGGAAATGAAGATTTTTTAGGACTTGTTGAAATCCACCCTTAAAACAGTTGACAGTTGTTAAATGCGGACCGTTTTTGCTCCTGATTGTATGTGACCATCTTGTTCTTACACTCTCACGGGCAACGAAACAGTTCCACTTACAAAATGCAGACACCAAGCGGCCCAATTTTTTTTAAACAGGGCCACTTGCAGTAACATATTATTATTAAATCTAGATTTAGTGTTAAATCTCGATTTAGTGTAAAATTGTATAATTATGGACTGACGTTTCTTAAATCGAGATTTGACACTAAACCTAGATTTTATATGTTTCTGCAAGTGGCCCTAAATAGGAAGTTTGAACAAAATTCTGATGCGTCGTTAAATGTAGTTAAATATTGCAAAAGGCGTCATTAAGCTTGCCTTTTCTCTTTAGGAGTAATTTGGTGATTTTGTGAATGGAACTTTTTAATTGTCTGCTGTGAACGTATGACTAGCGACCCTCTCGGACTTCGCAGGGGTGTAATGATGGTGCGCATACACTACAGAAAAACTGAATCGTTCCTCCTGAATCACTGTATCTATTTAAAAGTTATTTTAGTTTTAAAGATTTAGTGCAAATTTTTCCATAGTCGGTTATCTAACCGACCAGGGATTGGTTATCAATTATATGTCATCTCCATATAAAATTCTTGACAGATCTGTCAAAAGTCAACCACTTATACTAAATCTATGACCTCTTGCTCTGACATTATACTGTCAGAGCAAGAGACAAACTATTTTATTTTGTTTAACTTTGTTATGCAAGACGCTCTTAGTGTCATTTCTCGATTTAAGAAACGTCAGTCCATATTATTATAAAATTTGACACGAAATCGAGATTTAACACTAAAACTAGATTTAATATGTTTCTGCAAGTGGCCCTTAGTGTTCAATCTCGATTTAGTGTCAAATTTTATAATTATGGACTGACGTTTCTTAAATCGAGATTTGACACTAAATGTACTTAAATATTGCAAAAGGCGTCATTAAGCTTGCCTTTTCTCTTTAGGAGTAATTTGGTGATTTTCTGAATGGAACTTTTTCATTGTCTGCTGTGAACGTATGACTAGCGACGCTCTCGGGCTTCGCAGGGGTGTAATGATGGTGCACAGTATACACTACAGAAAAACTGAATCGTTCCTCCTGAATCACTGTATCTATTTAAAAGTTATTTTAGTTTTAAAGATTTAGTGCAAATTTTTCCTTAGTCGGTTATCTAACCGACCAGGGATTGGTTATCAATTATACGTCATCTCCATATAAAATTCTTGACAGGTCTGTCAAAAGTCAACCACTAATACCTGATTATGCTCTGACCGACTATTACCGAGAAATTGGCACTTAAGCATACAAAGTTACATAGAAAATGTCTTTATTTTATACTATGCAGTGAAGACAAAATGAGACAAGCACTTAGTAATCACACGGTCTTCCCTGAAGTAACTTATTGGGTCTATTTAAAAGCTTAATGTTGTTTTAACTGGTTGTAGATACATAGCTAATAAGTTTGTTTTACCTAGCTTTACTTTGGCCATTAAGGTTTTAAGTGAGGAAATTCGTTACAGGTCCAAGAAGTAAAGAAATAAAACCGTAACACGTGCCAGGTACAGTCTATAAAGTAGAATGGCCATTTCTCTAAGGCGCCATGACCCGCCAGAGCAGCCATTGATGAAACATATACTGATGTGTATCCCATGACTACAGTTCTACAGTATATACTGGTGTATTTTTTTTATTATGAGGCATGGGAGAACGTACATATAGGTACTTACCGAAAGATCCAGTCTTTGTACTGACTAGATGTTCCCACATACTAAGTTTTTTTTTTACGTGGGTTAGATTTTTTTTTTAATATTTTTCCCTCATTTATGACACCTTTATCATTGAATAAAATAGGTTTGGTTAGTGGCTGCAAAGCGGGTCATATTTGGCCATTCTCATTTTGTTTACCCACTTAATTTTATTTATACGAAAATCACGTTGAAATTCATCGATGGTGAAAGAACTCATACTATATCTTTCGAACGACTGAACGGACTGAACAAATTGTAATGAAACTCTACTTTAATACATAGTTACCAAAAAATAAAACCTTTTTAAATCGGTCCTTTCTTTCCGTGAAACATGTAAAAGCAAAACTTGTCACACCCCTTTATGAATAGCTCTTCCCGCGAGCTTCGCTTCGTCTTAAAAAGTTTTCCCGTGGGAATTCTGCAATAAAAAGTAGCCTATGTTCTTTCTCAGGGTCTAGACCATCTGTATACATATACCAATTTTTAGTCAAATTCGTTCAGTAGTTTTGGCGTGAAAGAGTAACAGACAGAAAGACAGACATACACACTTACTTTCGCATTTATAATATTGGTTAGGATTCGTTTGCCTGCGCGATAGATTTTCCCAATATCCTACCGCAACCGGCTTCTATTTCTATGCAATATGTTCATAATAATGACGGAGAAATAAGGGTCAGGTCACACGTGAGTTCCGGTGCGCAAGAAAGGCAGTGTCTATTTTAAACCCGGCACGGCAGAGGGTCGCTCCGCCACTGTCAACGTTAATTATGCACGCAGCCTACGCGGTGTAAAATAATAAACTTTGGTATTTGTACTGATACCTTTGTATAGTATTGTTCTGGATTTCATTTCTGGGTCAGGTCAGCGAAGGTAACGAAGTTATTAATGTTATGCTAATGTAAAGTTGACCCTCAACTTATTCCATAATAAAAATATGATAATTTGTGGAACATTTACATTCTGAACGGTTCATCAACAGTCGATTGTTTCGCGATTAAGTGACGTATCGTTCTATTGGCAGGACAATCGACTGTAGATGAATTTAGTATCTGAGATTAAAAACAGACTTTAGTTATTATACTTTGAAAATACGCGTGTTTCCGCGGGAAACACCGTACAGGTTTGACATAAAAGTGACGTTTAATAGCAGATTACGCCATTACGCGCCATTTACGCCCATTTACGCCTGTTGCTGGTTGCAAGTGACGTAATAACGTGCAGGAATTCCGCTAGATGGCGGTAACTTTGTCATTGTCTTTACGAAGAGACATGAAATTTAATTTAGAATGGTCGACTGATAGCTCACGTAATTTTATTAAACATTCTCGCATTTTTTGAGTCCTTCAGAGTAACGGTGTATCAGAATAGACAACTCGATCTACTTATAAATACCTGGGCTTCAGCTAAGATGATAATTACCTAGTTAGTTATTTCGTAAAAGTATTTGTGGGTAATTCGTAAAATTGCGAACTGACACACGAATTATCTTAGCTAAAACGGGGTAAAACTAGTAAACAAATTATTTTTATTTTTTTTAGTTTTGTTTCCATTTACAACGCCACACCCTGTTTTAATTAGTTTGTTATTGTTACCTACACATGTTGTATAAAATAAACTGTTTATGTAAAGTTTATAATCGAAACATTGGCAGGGTCAGTGTGGCGATTGGTAGGTACTTCTATAAATTAATTGAATATCGGCGGTCAGCTCGGTTCGTACAAACCAAACGTACATAACTATATTAAATACATACATACTTGTGTTGAAACGTAACGGATCCCACCACAAATTTAATAACTGTTACTAATTGCTCCGCTTTTGGTTAAAATGGGTTCTTACTTATACCTAAAGTCCCGCAAATAGAAGGATACGTCACTTAATTGCGGTATAATCGACTGTTGATGAACCGGTCAATTTAGTATCTGAGATTAGAAAACAGACTCCGTTATATGTATATAGGTTCATCACGACCCATTACGTCCCCACTGCTGGGGCACTGGTCTCCTTCCAATGAAGGAATGGTTTAGGCCTAGTCCACCACGCTGGCCAAGTGCGGGTTGGTGGACCCCAACACAAGCAAGCTTGTGCTGAAAGAGTTGTCGGGTAAGTGGGCAACCCGACTGTCAGATGTTTTCAAGCCGCCCGAAGGCCTCTGACTAGGCTTAACGACTGCTGCCGAAGCAGCAACCGGGACCCACGGCTTAACGTGCCGTCCGAAGCACGGAAGCGTCCAGAAAAGCACCATTTGAAATTGGTCACCCATTCAATGGCTGACCGTGTCAGTTGTTGCTTAACCTCAGCGATCAGTTACGATCACTGAGGCCCGCTCGACTACGGACGCTTCGTATATAGGTTGTTTATTTCAAATAAGAATATTACATCAACATTCACTTAAAATTGAAACTAAGATGTCTGATTATACAATTTACGAATTCCATTCAAGCTGAACGTCCTAGTAACTAATTCAAAACCTGACTCTCATAATTATAGTGCTTATAGGCCCGATTTCACAATTTAAGAAATAGGCTTACTTATCTGAGACTAAGTGCCAATTTCTCCATAGTCGGTTAGAGCATAACTAGGGAGTAGTGGTTGACTTTTGACACATCTGTCATGAGTTTTATATGGAGATGACGTATAATTAATAAATCAATCCCTGTTGGTTAGATTACCGACAATGGGGAAATTGGCAATAAGTCGTTTATTTACTCGATACTTTCGAGAGAAAGAAACTTATTCTCGGGCAACCCTTATTCTTCAATGGTGAAATCCGGCCTTAGAATCATATAAATTATGGATGCATGGTTATACACATAAGAGGCTTATACCCAGCACAGCAGTGGGCAGATTCGGGCTGATAATGATGATGATGATGATGTAGATAAGTATGTTGTAGAAATCATAACATTTCTTAATTGTAACAATGCGAAACAGCAGGCTAGTAAAAGCTACGGTTTCCTATTAAAAATATAGATCTAAAATTGTTAGTTAACCCTAATTTGATCGACAAAATTTCATATTTACTTAGTTAGCAGCTGAGTATTTACCTAACTAAACCGAGATTAACCTATTGGAAAGTTCACAAGTTACATAATATATTATTACATTAGTTTAATCCCACGTTAATCATAGTTCCAAAGTTAGTGTTTGCTCTATTACTAGCTTTTGACGTGAGCTTTGCATCACTTTCATTTATACAGAATAGGTGCTCCTGAGAGTCAAAAAGTTTTACCGTGGGAATTCCGGGATAAAAAGTAGCCTATGATTTTGCTCAGGGTCTAGACCATATTTATACCAAATTTCATTCAAATCCGTTCTGTAGTTTTGGCGTGAAAGAGTAACAGACAGACAGACAGACACAGTTACTTTCGCATTTATAATATTAGTTCCACAGAATGTTCACTCAACCTATAGTTAGTATATCAAGTACCTATTTATTAAGTACATGTTATTTGTAGAAACTTTATTAGTCAGATTTTATTTTGGGTATTTAAAATAACGCATTACGGTTAGGTAAATCTTTTTTTTTATCGGTGCAGTTTATTCGTTACAGACATACAAACCAATGATACCGACACGGTATGTGAAAATTAAAACCGTTTCTCTACTACGTAAGGTAAATGAGAAATACCACTTCTTTCTCCCTTTTCAAACCTAGGTAAAATCAATTTCCGCCAGCAGAGAACTAAAGCAACAGTTACCATTGCAGCCTTGCGCAAATACGAACTTCTGCATTTAACATCGGATTATTAGTTCTCGGAAAACGGAGGTTTGTGCAAATCCCCGGGACTCTAGTTCGAATCATGCTCAAAGAGGTCGATCGGGAATATCGGGACGCAGAATAAACAATACTCGCCCAGATATTTGTGTTTGGAGAGTGCCTAAAGGGGTTGCTCTCTAGCTCAAAAAATAGAAGGAAAAGAGATATCATGTAACCGGCACGTTTAAAACCACGAGATAGCATATCGAACCCGTACTCTAATAATATCGTTCAATGCAAAATTTTCAACCAAATGAATGAGTTTGTGCAATTTGTTCGGATTCGGAACCATCCAATCCAAACCGTCACTACGTATACAGGGTGTGGTATACTATGAATAAAGATTTTTGATTTTTTTTTATTTTTTTTTATTGAATGACTTTTGGTAATTCGCAAAGTAAAATTTTTGTTACTTTTTAGAAACTTTGATGTTTACGTGACTTTTACTATGGAGTGCTGATTTTCTTTTTACCAATTTGCAAAAGACATTGAACAACATAACGATACAAAACTACAATATAGAGTCTAGAATCTTCATTTTTCGTAAGCTAAAGAGACCCTTCTAGCTCCCGGCTCCCATTTCCTCCGAAGAAGCACTCCGATACGCAAGCAAAAGTAATACAGACTCCTTATTGGTGAAATTTCAGTTGCATCCAACTTTACAGACGCAAATAAATGCAGAATTTTGCGTATATAAAGGACTAGGAAGGTGGTAATACAATTATTGGATTAAACCTAAGGATTTGTGGTTAATCTGAGGATTAAACGGATTACATTCATTCACGAAGCTCGTTTTTTTAAGTTTAAACTGTAATCCTATCAACAAGAAAACATTTTCGTATCAAAAAAGAATTCGCTCACTTTCATATTATATTTCGCCTCGTTTATGAAGGTTTATTTTAGATTAATCATTATCTATTAAGTACCAGTTTTGATGAAAAGACTAAATGTAATGCTCCTTAAAGACACTTATTTCCTGGTCTCTTCCCAACCAATTCTTACCCACTTTCAGAGCATCAGTCATTGACTTATATGTTACTAGCGTAAGGACAGGCCCAACCGTTCTAGAAAATGACACCCTTGCGTTGGCCCTAAAATCTCATAAATCTGTCATAATTTGTATGAATTGGGGCCAGCGAGCGGGTGCCATTTTCTTATGACAAAACGTTCTGACGGGCGTATCCTTCCTTTTGAAATCATTGGCATCAGTGCTATTAACCTAAGCAACGTTAAAAACCCACAACATTTAACACAAAAAGACGCAGAACTTTTGAACGGCTACGTCGATTTTGATAAAATATGGCTAAGTACACTCGGGTTAGTAGGTATTACCTATGACTTAAAAACACAAATCGAAAATCAGTTCTACCATTTACGCTGTTACAGACAGATACACACACACAGATACCAAAAACACAGTTACACAGACACATAGTTACACAGGTACACAGACACCGAGTTCGCCCTAGTCCAAATGACAATGAAACCTACTTTCATTCCTCTTTCCACCCAACTCCTAACCCACTTGCATACCCTCAGCGCCAAAAATTTACCTACATTTCCTCCCACAGTGCCCTACGACGAGGTGGACACCGAGTCCGCCCTATTCCAGATGTTTGACCAACTCCTCCCCACTTTCAGACCATCACAAACTAACCAACCTCTTCTCCCACAGTGCCCTACGACGAAGTGGACACCGAGTCCGCCCTAGTCCAGATGTTTGATCATGTTCACGCGCCGGTGTGCAAGTACATCGTGGCGCTGGGCGCGGTGGCCGGCCTCACCGTGTCCATGTTCGGCTCCATGTTCCCCATGCCGCGCGTCATCTACGCCATGGCTCAGGACGGGCTTATCTTCAAGTGAGTTTTTGTGTGGGTGTTACACGGGGCCGTTATCGACGTCGATAAAAATCGATGCGCCATATTTGTGGCGAATAATGATATTATGATAGTGATTTTTATCTACGTCGATAACGGACCCGTGTAGCGAAAGCTGAAAAGCTTAGATAAATATAAAGGAGAAGATGAAGTGTCGGTCGGTGCAAAACGAACTTCATAAGAAGGACGGAGTCATCTTCAGGTGAGTTGCGAAATTTATACTTTGTTGTTATGTGAATTAGGGTGAATTTATGTCAGTGATTGATCCCTATGCTGTCATCTATGCCAGGAGTCAGGAGTCTGGTCGGACTCATCTTCATGGTTGTTATTAAATAATACAAACAATTAAAAAGTTCAACGTACAAAATTCCGAAAGTTTTTTTAATGAGGTATTTACATTAATTATATTACATTAATTATTTAAACTTTGGATACAAATCGGTTCGAGACACAATACGAACAAGATGGAGTGTCGGTGCAAATAACGTATAAACAAATAAAAGCTTACTTGGAAAGTAAGATAAAATATTATTTTGAATTAGTTCGGTTAGAAAAATGTATACTTTATAAATGCATTAGTGCAATCGTTGTTATTAGGTTTAATTCTATCCGTTTGCCTGTAAACAAAATGCAGGCAGTAGGTATATTAGTTTGTTATTGTATGTGACTCTATATTCATTATGAATTCAAAGTACATTATGAAATTTACATACGAGAGACTTTTATGCCGGAATCTACCCGTCATAATGTGTGCTATCCTTTAACGGGTCTTTTTGGTAAGAAGCTTCGTAGGTAATTGTTTTACATTCAACAAAGCATACTGGCTGTTGTGTATCGAGCTATCACATTTTATTTTTAGAAAAGGGTTCTGAATTTGAAATTGACGTTCGACAGCCTATACCGCTTCATTTATTTACTGAATACATTAGATAGGTACCTACACAATAGGCAGCTCATAATTTTTTGCGCGGATCGGAACACCTTTGTTCTGCAAGTTTTGATCGACGTTACTGATTTTTTATTTTCTTACTTATACTCGAGTCCACATTGTTTGGTGCTTTCTTTACCGAATATCCGCCATATGCATTTTTTTTATTAATATGGGCCTTTTTCACAATGTCTGGATAACGACTATTATCCAGACCTATCGATGAGCTCGTGAATATATTAAAATTCTTGGCAACATTATTCAGACTTCAGCGTAACTGACACCAGGCGTACCTGAGTAATTTTCATTAGCCGTATCACGTTAATAGCAGCTTACAAGCTGTAGATAAGTCTACCATTTAACGTCGCACTCATGAGATGCTAACAAAGAGTGCTAATTAAATAGCAAAATGTATGAACACCGTATTCCTTTGTCTACCTATCAGACTTGGCAGCGTTATACTTCAAACTTGGTGCAGCGTGACACGTGAATGTTTTCCAGCGAAGATGCTTATAAAAGTTATGAGGGTGTGATGTTTATTGACAGGTTAGCGGAAGGGGTGGGGCGTGCAGGCTTTTACAGTCTCTTCTTGTTCTTCTTGTTAAAATAACTTGAGATCTTGTAAAGTAGGTTTCATTGGTTTTGATCTCTTTTGTGTTTGTTATTTTGATTTCGGTTCTTTGTTTATAACCTAATGACGGTTTAGTATTTAGATATTTTTGAGTTGGAATATAATTTATATTTTTGTTTAGAAGGTTCTTTGACTTTTCTCACATAAAATTTGGCGGCTGCATAGCATATACATCAACTTTCGTCAAATCTACCTACATACTTATCTTAAAGATTTTTAGTACCATTTGTGGTATTCTATGATATTAATAAAATAGATCAATTAGTTAAATAATAAATTAATTCTATGGGACGGAAAGCCTTTGTGGAAACACCTAAGCAAAGCAATACTTGGACAACAGTTAACTAGTTAACTAATAAAGTACAACAATAAAGTACCTACGTGTTCTTAAAAGCCCATAACTAAAACATCTTCACACCTAGAATCTAGATTAACCCTATCCACAATACAAGTATAACCTCTCAAACAAGAGCACCTATACTTATGTTACAGCCTTCACAGTTTTCGAGACCGCCCATTACTGATTCAATAGAGAGACGGAGCCTCGCAAATTATGAGAGTGTCGGAAATGAGAGCGGCTGGTGGGTCACTCTATGTAACGAAAAAATAAGTTTCAGAGCGCGGCCGCGCGAGCCAAGACTCTATCTCGTTGTATTAAACGTGCTCATTGCATGGCAGCTCTCGTTCGTTCGTTTTTCGTCAGTATAGAGTAACCCTCTTGGAACCGGTGCCTGCCACGGGTGCTTTCTCCACTGCTCCGAATAGTGCTGTCGGTAGAAGTCATCGAAAAGATAAATAACCTAATTCACCCACCTTCGGTTATGAAAAATGTTGTGTCTGCTCATCAGTGCTCTATGCTTTATGCAAACCGCTAACTAATATTTATGCAAACCATTACAATTAAGATCTGATCAGACTCGTTAAAAGTAGTTAGGTAGTGCCTAGTAAAAACAATTCGAAAGATGATTATGATCACCCTCTGAGCACTGGAAAAGACCACTTACAAAATAACGATACCAAATAACCACATATAATATGATATAACATTAAATAAAAAAAATATACAATTAAGTCACTGAGCTAACTTTTTCATTGCTCGTGAGTGTTTATTAATTAGTGTGAAATGTAATCCAATTCCCGATACCCGACGGTTGAAGTGGAAACAGACCCACAGTTAACGCGGCTGTTGAAGTTTGTTGTGTAAAACGAAACATTTATATTTCTATTGTAGTCGCACGCCCGTCAGGTGGCGCCACTGAATTGTAATCTATCTTCTCTGTGGTTGTAATTTGTAACGTAATGTTTGTGCAAAATTATTTTTGAATAAATACTAATTTACTAAAGTAATCCTGTTTATTTAAAGCCCTGTTCCATCAGGTTATGGGCCCAGCACGCTTCCACTGCGCCCTTTCACCACCCAATATATGATTAGCTCGACCAAGATCTCTCATTTCAAATGTCCTCATCAGTTCTTCCTTTAGTTTTTCTTTTTCAGGAGTATCCTTGCTGAATAGTAATATGTCATCAACATAAAGGGCTAGTATAATGAGATCTCCTGCATCATCCGTTTTAATATAAACACAGGGTTCACTGACTGATCTTCTGAACTGCAGGTTTAACAATGCATTATCTATCTTATCATACCAACTTTTTGAGGCTTGTTTTAGACCATATATTGCTTTATTCAATTTGAATACATACTCTTCTTTGCCTTCCACTTTGTACCCATCTGGCTGCTCCATGAAAACAGTTTCTGCAAGATCACCATTTAAAAATGCTGTTTTCACATCCATATGGTCCACATGCATATTCAGATTGACAGCTAGAGCAAGTAAGGTACGTATGGTAGAGTATCTTACCACAGGTGAGTAGGTTTCCTTGTAATCTATTCCATATCTCTGAGTAAATCCTTTAGCAACAAGTCGGGCTTTATAGCGTTTCAACTCACCATTCGGTCCCAGCTTTTTCTTAAAGACCCATTTGCACTTGACAGCTTTCTTTCCTTCAGGTAGTAATGTTAGATTCCAAGCTTTATTTTTCTCAAAGGATTCATACTCATCTGCTATTGCCTTCTTCCAGTGTTCTTTTTCAGGACTGGATAGTGCATCTTGTATTGTTAACGGTTCATCAGATTGGCACATCTCTGTTGCACTCCGCACTATGGCAGCAGATTCCTCTACATCTTCATAATCACTTGATGTTGCATCTGTAGCCATACCAGGGGTCCACGTCGCATCTGAAGCATTATCAGAAACACAAGAATCAGAATCAGTGTGGCTAGAATCTAATATCTCTATGACAGGCATGAGCTCTTCTTCTTCATCTCTTTGACTAGCATTTTCATTATCTTCAATATTACTTGTGAGTTTTATTTGACTACTGGTAGCACTGTCATCCTTAAGTAATTTAAGATCTGAAGCCATTTTGTTTTCTAAAAATTGAACATCTCTTGACTTAATGCATTTAGAAAGATCCTCTGGGTCAATTAACCTATAGCCTTTTGATTCCGTGCAGTAGCCCACAAATATGTACCTCTTACTTTTAGCATCTAGTTTTCTTCGTTTTTGACCTGGTATCATAGCATAAGCAACACAGCCAAATGTTCTCAGGTTAGATAAATCTACTTTATTACCTGTCCATTTCTCCTCGGGCGTGGTGCCTTTCACTGCCCTGCTAGGCGACTTGTTTTTAATGTAGATTGCTGTGTTCACAGCCTCCGCCCAGAGCCTTTTGTCCATTCCAGCGTCTTGCAGCATGCACCGAGCTGCTTCCATAATTGTACGATTTGCTCTCTCCGCGACACCATTTTGCTGCGGGGAGTATGGCACTGTGGTCTGGTGCTCGATGCCATGCTCTCTCAGAAACATCTGAAATTGGTTATTGACATATTCACATCCATTATCTGTTCTAATTTTCTTTATTTTCAAATCAGTTTGGTTTTCTACATAGCTCTTAAACATCTTAAATACTGAAAACACTTCATCTTTAGTCTTAATGAAATAGCCAAAGGTCATTCTTGTGTAATCATCTATGAATGTTAGCAGATATCTAGCACCACTATAAGAGGAAACTGACATTGGACCACACAAATCTGAGTGTATAAGGCCTAGTTTATCTGTTGCCCTATTATAAGATTGTTCCGGAAACGGCAATCTGCTTTGTTTCCCTTCGATGCATGCAACACAAGGACTATGTTTTCCACCAGTATAATTAATTCCATTAGCCATACCGTTTTTAAGTAGATCCATGCTTCGTCTATTCAGATGTCCGAGTCTCCGATGCCATAACTCCTGGGTTGACTGAGCCTTGCACATTTTTACAGTCTCAACTGGTTGGCTCTCATTAGTAAACTGAGCCACTGCCGGTAGTGTAGAAGATGGCTCACACTCGGACAGAACCACTGACTCACACGCTGCCACCGCTGCTAGCTGATTTGCAGTTGTACACTTTGGAATCTCCATGTTTAGTTGATAAACATCATTTACTTTAGTAGCACTTGCAATCACTGTCCCACCAAAGCAAATACTGCACTCTTGACTGTCAAAATGCACCTGAAGACCCTTAGCTGTCATCTTACTAACAGAGAGCAAACTCGTAGACAAGTCCGGCACATAAATAACATCACTTATTTTTGTTATTTCTTGTTTTCCATTTAACAATAGTTCTACATCACCGTGTCCTTCACTATTTATTTTCTGATTATTTGCAACTGTCACTAACCGAGGATTGTCCACAACATAGTTTTTTAATAAGTTTTTGTTGTTTGTCATGTGAGAAGTAGCACCAGAGTCCACATACCACGCATTCGAGTTAATGTCCACTGCTAATGCTGTTAGTAATGTTCCATTCCATGCCTTTTCACAATCCTCACCACTTTTATTTATAGTTTTCAATGGACAGTTTCTAGCAAAATGACCTGATTGTTTACAAACATAACACTTAACCCTCGAGTGTTTGTTTACACCTCTTGATAACCTATTTGTCAACAATGCACTTTCTTCACATTTATCAAAGTCTCTGCGCAAGTTCTCTTGCAATAGTTTACTTTTCACGTTTTCACTGCACAGTTTAATGTTTGAATTTTCCAATGTCATTATAAGTGGATCGTAGTCTGCCGGTAAACCACTTAAAATTATCACTGAGAGAAAATCATCGTCCAACGGGGCGTTTATGTCTCTTAGTTGTTGATCTAAGTCGGTGATCTTCGTCAGATAAGCTTCCATGTCACTAAATAGTTCTAGCTTCAGCCCAAACAGTGTACGCAAAAGACCAAGTCTTCTACATAACCCGCGATCTTCATAAGCCGTTTTTAGGTTAGTCCAGGCTTCGTATCCAGTCTTAGCATTTCGTACATGAGAAAATGACGACGGCTGCACCATCAAGCAAATCTTTGCGAGCGCCTTCTGTTGTTTGCGATCATCTGTGACCTTGGGTGCTCCCGGCGACGACTCTTCGATGCAGTCCCACAAGTCTTCGTGTATCAAATACATACGCATTAGAAATTTCCAGTTCCCGTAGTTAGCGATACCATTTAGCTTTTCAAAGTTTACGGAAATTCCTGAACTTGTGGCAGAAGACATGGCGACGCCACCGGCTCCAACCGGCGCCATATCACTTTTATCCATCTTGATTTATGGATAATATAATCAAAAATACTCTTGAACTTTTATTTTTCACGCATCCTGGGCCCATAACCTGATGGAACAGGGCTTTAAATAAACAGGATTACTTTAGTAAATTAGTATTTATTCAAAAGTAATTTTGCACAAACATTACGTTACAAATTACAACCACAGAGAAGATAGATTACAATATATTTCTATTGTAGTCGCACGCCCGTCAGGTGGCGCCACTGAATTGTAATCTATCTTCTCTGTGGTTGTAATTTGTAACGTAATGTTTGTGCAAAATTATTTTTGAATAAATACTAATTTACTAAAGTAATCCTGTTTATTTAAAGCCCTGTTCCATCAGCGGCGAAGAAAAATAACTTGAAAGGTAATTAATTGGCAGTCGAGGTATCGTTGAGATCTATATTTTTTATTAAAATGGAAAAAGGATTTCCGTTTATGATACCTTTTGTGGTGAGTTAAGTAATAAAACTTTAAGTAAGTTTATGGATAAAATACTGCAGATGGTATTAAATTAAATTACATGGAAAATGCGGTTATTTTCTTTACGGAGTGCGATCTACGACGTCGTAGTCTCTGTACAAAACATTATTAGATAGGTACACCTTCGAGCAAAGAAACAGTTCCACTTATAAAATGTCGAAACCAAATTATCAATTTTGTTAAAACATTTAATTCAGAATTTGATAAAAACTAGTTTTCTTACTGTCCACCAACCCGCACTATAGGCCAGCGTGGTAAACTAAGTGCCAATTTCGCCAAAGTGGGTTACAGTTTACAGTATAACCAGGGATTATTGCTTGACTTTTGACTCATCTGTCAAGGAATTAATATGGAGATGATGTATAAATTGATCAACCTTTCCCTGGTTACGGTCTAACCGACTATGGAGAAATTGGAGCTAAGCCTAAAACTCTTCCTTAATTGGAAGAAGACCCGTGCATCAGCAGTGGGGACGTGATGTAGTTACGTTAACTAGTGATGTTCTTAACTAGTGATGTTCTTCCAGGCGCCTGTCGACGATCTGCGAGACGACTGGAACCCCCGCGTTCGCCACCATCGGGGGAGGCCTGGCCGCCGCCGTGGTGGCTCTGCTGATCCAGCTCGAGGTCCTGGTCGAGATGATGAGCATTGGTGAGTGGAAGATAAACCTGGGAACCAATCAGAAGGGCTTGTACGGGGCGCAAGACGCGCGATGTAAAACTTTTATCACGTCTTGATGTGCGCGTCTTGAGCCGCGTGCAGGTTGTTGCAGCAAAGGTGGTAAGAATAGTAAGGTGAAATATGACTCATTAGGGTCATCAATAACTATTGTTCTAAAACTTTTGGAAATTCAGGCTTTCGGCTTACTTTACCCCTTTTGCATAACCCTGTATAATGGGTAAAGTGGCTGTTATTTCTGTTCTTCGTTGTCGCTGTGACGTCATTTTGAGCGAAACGGGTATCACAAATATCATGAATCCTAGGATCTACTATCTGATAAAATTATTTTATTCTAACTGAAAATAACAAGTTTAAAATATATTTATTAATAGGTTATCCAGAAATAATTTTGGAATCAGCATCACTGAAATACTTCACATATACCAACATAGATGCCGAATGTAATTGACGAATGAAACATTAATTTGAAATGGAGGTGTGAAGTGTTAACATAATATTTGTTCAACACTCGCGGGGTGTACAGTACAATTACTGCATAAATGACACAGCGAATATGTAATCACTTATTGGCTTTCACTTTATTTATCCGTTACTTTCCGTATTTTGTAGTTAGCTGTATCTATTTGGAAGCTTTGAATCATATTTACCCGCACTAGGCCAGCGTGGTGGACTAGGCCTAAACCCTTCCCTCAATGGAAGGAGACCCGTGCTCCAGCAGTGGGGACGTGATGGGTCGTGATATTTTCAGAAAAATAATATAAGTATATCTACTTACATACTTCTTGCAAAAATATTCGATGTAAAACTATATTAATATTATGCAAAAAGCATTTTATTATTTCGTCGCACGCTAAAAGTACACGCTATTTTTGCACCGTGAGCAGAAAATTGGTCGTGTGGTCACTCAGTTTTCATATTTACGTACCCATTAGCATAGTATTTTAAGCCCCTGTTTCACAATGTCTGGTTAGTCGCTACCTGTCGGATAAAATACATGCTTTCACTGTCTAAAAAATAATAACAGAGAGTGACAGCATATATTTTATCCGTCAGGTAGCCACTAACTAACCAGACATTGTGAAACAGAAATGTCAGAGATTACCTATTATGAGAAAAACAGAGTTGTTGATTTTGAGGTACGTTCGCAAGAAATGTTCAATTTATTGCGAAAAAAATTATACATTTCTGTTATTTTAGTGAACTGTAAAAGTTTCTGCAGGTATCGGTTTATCTCATTATAATTAACTTCATTTAAGTATTTTAAGTAGGTATAAAAGACAATAATATTATTAAAACGTTTTTTCTTTATGTTTGTAAAATACGTAAACCTTTGTTTATGAAAAGTTTATCGTTCAGAACCTAGGTACACAACACAGTTGTTCGAAAATCTGTTTTCGTAGTTAAAGAATAAAGTTTAGATTGGCGGTAACTGCTCCGAAACACCTCGGATTTAAACTTCGTCTAAAGTTTCTGCTTTTATTCTATTCATTAAATAAAGTTAAGATAACAATTTAAACACTGGGTAGAAGAAACTTTTATAAAGATTATTGCTGCGTAATTTTTCTTCATTTAGGCACTCTTACCTACATCAATAATTAAATGTTTTATAGACTCAAAAATACAATCTCTTTTAAAAAACGTTTCCCTTTTTGTCAAATAAATCGATTTACTAAAGTTGGAAAAGTACATAACTTAGTAGGTATCTACTTAAATCTTAAAAAGCCATTTAACAAACTTTGATGAAAACCAGAAAATTGAGTATTAAAATACTCATAACTTCGGGATACTTTGTGATGCGAATAATCGGAAATATAAACATCATTCCAGCCAATACATCGATACTCTCTACGTATTTTCCATTTGTCTCTTTAAATATGTAATTTATTCTAAAACCAACTGGGAAATTACCTATACTATACCTACGGCAATTTTTCTTTACGTCAGGATATTCAAAATCTTGACCTCTCCATTTTTTTCCTTGATCCATTTTTACTTTTTAGTTTGAAGCATTAAATGATGGGCTGCGTATTTTTGTGTCTTTGTGTATATTTTTCATTATGTGTCAGTGCAAAAACGAGGGTCTTATATTTCGATCATTACAAAGAGGCATGTGTTTATATAGCCTCATTGTTCATTTCGAGGACCATAATGACAATGACATATCTGGGGGGTCACTATAAAAAAACACCGAGAGTGGTGGTCACGTATATTGTGACGAGATAGAGTCGTGGTTACTTACTAAACGTCGTTGTCCCTAAACTTCAGGACGCTGCGCTAACCATGAATCTAGTTGTTTCTATAATAATATATCTCTAAGAGGTTACTATCAACATTTGTACACACTTACCATCAAATTCATAGGCCGAATTTTAAGTTCAGAAGATGTTTACAAAGGACTTTGTAACGCATGCCATGGATTCGGGTAGCCCCCGAATTCATAAAATAAATATGTTGAATTCTGACCATACCCTCTCGTCCGCAGGCACCCTCCTGGCCTACACACTAGTTTCAACCTGCGTGCTGGTGCTCCGCTACCAGCCCTACTCCAACAACCTCATCGAGCTGCTGCCCCAGAACCTGCGCACCCCCGTGCCCGGCACCTCGCCCGGCACTAGCCGCGAGACTGGCTTCTCTGTAAGTAACTGAACAGTGCCACAAACTTATCTGTTCCGGTGAGAGCCGACGTAAATATTTCGTTCGATTCCATAAGATTTTAAGTTTGAGTGGTAAATCGTCCTTGCGGTTTAAATAAACCCATGTAATCTATATAAATATATAATTCATTAGTATGTAAGTATTGAGATATGGATCAATTTAGTTAGCTCTACCGGAACAGATAAGTTTGTCGCACTGTAGAGCGATTATAAGATTTATGTTAGGTTGCCACGTGAGCCCTTGGTAGGCCTACCATTACTGTTTCCATAGGCGAGAGAATCGAGACGTTGACGTTTCAGGCTCACTCAACCACTCGGCGATAATATTGCCGTGTGGAGACACCTTCTATGAAAGACATGAGAATATATGGAATCGGCGAAGTATTGTCGCGATTTCCTCGCCTAATTATACTTTTTCCAGGAAGTACCATACTATTGGGACAGATTAGTAATTAAAATATCATCAATACACAACCATGGTCGTATGTTATGAGACATTACATCATATTTCATACATAATGTACCTACATGAATTATTATTTTTACGCAAAACCTAAAGAGAACCCAATTAAATTATAATCGTTTGTCGAATATTTAATAAAATGCATGAAATAAAATAACATTAAACCGCAATTTACTAATGTGATGAATTTAAAATTACTCATATTAATATATATTTTACCAAACAGAATACTTGACTCTATTAACCGCATCATTTCATTACGATAATCCGGTAAAATTTATATTCAGAAATACGTACGTAATTGTCGAACAATCAAATAATTAATATTATGTACCTACCTAGTTTAATTAAATTATTTAAAGTTAGGTTTCAAATAATTACAATTATGAATTAAAACGTTAGGCTGTAGTGTTGGAATAATGATATATGTAGCATAGTTCTGTAAAAAATACTTTACCGATTTATTTATTTCAATAGTGACTAAATGTTTTCATTATAAGATTTTAATAAATGTTATCATCTTCCAATCATTATACACTGCTGGACATACGACCTAGTTATTCTTGGGAGACCATGGAAAACCTAGTTATTTGTTTTCATATTATTGCTAAATAGATTAATGATTATATATGTCGCAGGCATCTGGTTTAATCTCCTGTTTGATTGAACCGCTAGCCCGTTCATTGGATGACGCTGCTTAGTTGTATGACTAGGCCGAACGTTGATTGCACAAGCGTCACAAAACGTCCAACTAGTTAGCTGACTTAAATCAGTCAGGTGGTGAACAAAACAAATATGGCGTCTAACAGCTAACAGCTGACACAAAAAGCACCTATATTGTTAGTTTTTCGCAAATAAATTAGCTTTAAAGTGCGTTATTTGTGTTAAAATAGTGTGACAACATGGATTTAACTATTATTACGCCGCGGGCGAATAGTTTCAAAGAAAAAAACTTGTGGCGTAACTGGATAATTATGAACAACAATATGAAGGTACGTTTATTGTTATTGTTTAGTTAATTTGTGAGATAAGAGCTTTGTAACATAGTATTTTTGTTGACTCTTGTCTGGTCATGTTCACCCTAACCAGACATTACAAAGTTGCTATACTATATCCCATTCAACGACTCCGCTGAATGACGTTCAGTCAAGACGTCGAACGTTACAATCAACGACTTGACGAGTTGTCCTTTAGTCATACAACTGAATAGCGCCATCCAATGAACGGGCTAGTGGTTCAATCAAACAGGAGATTAAACCAGATGCCTGCGACATATACACCAACTTAAAATAGTGAGTCGTGAAAGCGTTATTCAATTAAACATTCCTTAAAAAATTGGTACATAGACAGTATTTTTCCACGATTTAGTTTTAGTTCAATTAAATAGTTCAAATTTTGCAACACCATTCGTAAGTATTAGTGTTAAAACTTAGGCATTCATTGGACAGAAATATCTAACTAACGAGATATCCCTGTTCAACGTTAATTACATTTAGTTTAATAGATCCAATCTTTCCTCCGTAATAGCAGTTAATTACTTTATTGGAATCGGATATTGAAACGATAACAGTTTTCACCTTTATTCATAAAACAATTCTATTTTCCTGATAATAACTAGCAGTATGGAATTTTAATACACTGAAATTATTTCTAGACTAGATAGTTTTTATTACTTTATATTAAAAAGGAGCCATAGATAATTTTACTATATTTACACGTAGCATGCATACTATATTGCACAATATATGGCTTCTTTTAAGTAGTTATGTAGGTATAATAAAATAACTAAAACTTTACACGCCAAACTAGCTTTAGAATCTGGCTTCCCCTGTGCTATCGAATATCATATACAGGGTGTATAATGAGTTGCGAAGTCATCAGATAGATAGGAGTTCTTATCGATTGCAACCTGAGCTTTAAACCACATATCAAACTTCTATCCGGCCGCATCAGAAAACTTATTTTTGTATTTAAGACTCTAAGGCACATTCTCGAACCTAACATCCTAAAACAGGTGTACCTAGCCCTCTGCCAATCTATAATTAATTACTGCATATCAGTCTGGGGAGGTGCACCCAAAACTTACCTCAAAAGCGCTGAAGTTGCTCAGCGAGCAATCTTAAAGGTTTGCACATTTCGGCCATTCCTTTTTCCTACTAAACTCCTGTATAGCTATTGTGAGGTATCAACAGTTCGCCAACTCTTTTTCCTGAATATTTTAAGCAAACAGCATAGTCAGGTCTCATATAATCCGTCAATAATAAACAAACGTCGAAAATATTACATAATATGTAAGACCCAGCGTTACCATACTACTTTTGTACGGAGATTCTTTTGCTTTCTCGGTCCCTTTTTATATAACAAGGTTAACAAGATTATGTTTATACATAATTTGAATTTTTTTGAATTTAAAAAAGCAGTGAAGAAATGGTTACTTTCTCTCACATATGATGATACTGAGGAGCTTTTGGCTGTGTTGCAATAATCATAATAATATTATGTATATTCTTTCCTACTATTGTATCAACAACTATTTATGCCTCTAACAAAGCACCACATTTTAGTTACCTACCTGCTCAAATATGATTGTGGTACCCTTTTACAACAAGAAATTATTAATCTAACTATGTTTTACTCCCTTTAAATATTAAATATTGTTATTGTTCATACTTTCAGTTTATAATAACTAAGAAAATGAATTTAATAACTAGTTACTTATGTATGATAAATTGTCTCTAGTCATACTTAAGAAAAGTTATTCTTACTTGTATCCACCTATGGTATCCTCATGTAACTAACCTAAGCTATTAAATGTAACTCATACTTTATCTACAGTACTCATAATTAATAATCAGATAAGTTTCAGCATCTAAACAATTTAATATTATATAACTAACGGGTAACGGGCGCTGCGGGCTAAAATACAGGTTATACCTAGTTTAGCAGCAGATGCTACATTACTTGTCACAAATAGTCTCATTAGTTAAGTTTAGTTGAAATAAGGATGTACTGTGTGACAAATGTATCCATTTTTCTGTAAAATAAATATTTCATTTCATTTCATTTCATTTCATCAGTTCATCACAGCATCAGCAGCACGCCGCCCACGGTCCAGTTACCCGCGTGACATGTTCTAATCACCAACATTAATTGATGGAGGGGTTGCCATTCTCTGTATTTTGACGTGCAGTTCAGGGGGTCACTCAATCGACGAATTTGCGAAGGGGTATTTTCGCGCAATATGCACTCTTAATACAACGAGATAGAGACGTGGTTAGAGCTTCAGATTTGCTTTCCCGAAGTTTCGGAGCGCTGCGCTAAATACAGCTCTATCTAGTTGTATTAAGCGTGCCGATTGAGTATCAATTCTCGTTCGTTAGTTAGTAGATTTGGAGAGTGACCCCGCAGGTGCCGAGTAATGAAATCTAACTTAGTGCAAACTGCATGGTAAGTCCATTACAGGTTGAATCACAGCGTGACGCCCGTCGCCCCAACGCAATTATACTTGATCGATTCGATCAACTGTTGTGTGATTATAATTATCATCGGAACTGAGGCAGTTCCAGTGTAGTTTGTGATGGTTTAGGCATATTGCATTGGAGATTAAAGTGCACAAGACTTGACATAGGCACGTATTGAGGTAGCACACTTTCTGAAAATAAACATCTGCTCTTTCGTGGACTCAATCGTCGGATATCGTAAATTTTTCACAACACGTCTGAAATACCAGCTGTAAAAGCATCAACTTCAATAGTTATTTTAGTCTCAGCATTGTTTGTAACTTCATCACTTAGTGTTTCTCTGTTTGGCACATTTTGCGAGATCTGACCTAATAGCGGAGTCATGTAGACAGGTGAAATTTTGTGCGGCCTAGTTGCGAAGTTAAATTGAGGTTTAGGCTGTTGTCCCACTGCCGAAGATGGGCGACTAGCGAGTAATTCGAGTTGACTTTAAGTGAGTGTAAGGGCACTTTTCCACCAGAGATGTACTATAGTGCTACCATCCGTAACATCGTTTGATATCCACTAATCATATACCTTGATCCACATAGAACGGATTTCATTCACATCGCAACATAGCTGCATAGCACTTCTCTGGTGGAAAGGCACCCTTAGATAGTGACATTTCAGACGGATGTTGTGGCACTAACGCGGTGTCTGGACCACGTTATTGTGTCACACCGCCGCAGTTACAACTTGGCTTATTATTTTCATTTGCATTTCAATAAAATGAACAAGTAGGCGACTAACTTAGGTCTGTAATTTATTGAATTATATAAAGTGTGTGACGACTTGTGAGCACACATATTTCGGTGCATGATTAATTTTAAAATTCAATATTATAATTATATAGGTAGGTGAAAGGGAATTATAGGGGATTATAATTATTATATCCCTTTCAAAGTGAAAAAACAACATACTAAACATTTAAAACCACTCCAGTCAGGAGTATGTTTTTGTGCGATTCGTGTAAACACCTAGGTATGTAAATAGCTATTTACCTAAGCTTGTTTACACGCATGATGGTTAATCAAAACTTTATATTTAAACTCTCTAGCCGTGATACTGGTATTTACTTACAGAAATGGAACTACTCACTACTACGCTAAACATGTGTTACAGTAACCTATTTCGCTTATGTAAGTAAACACTTTAAACAACATCAAAACTAGCCCTGGCTACATCAATTTAACGGAATTTTATTAAATATCCGAGCTTTATTAGTGGACCGGCGTTCCGTAATGTCGTTTTATTGCAATAAGCTCGCAGGTATTACGAAAGCTTTCACCAGCAGGGCGCGCGCAAACAATTAATGTTGTCCTAGAGTACACTGAGGGACAGGCCAGAGCTTTGGAGGCTGTGTACCGTGTTTGATCCCTGGGTCGAAAGGTGATTTTAAAGTGCATGTGTTTGATTTACGTGGTGTCCAGTGAGGCTGCTGGCTTGTTGGCAGAGTCCGGTGAAGCGTGCCTGCCCCGCCCGCCCTATATTGCTATAAGGGCCGAATTTCTTTGAGCCGGACAGCGTTCATCATTTAATTGGATTTTTGTTGTTGTTTTCGGTGGAAATTGTTTCAAGATTTAATCGTATCAGGCTTTTGTGTGAGAATTTTTCACGGACCAAATTGTATTGCGTACTTGATTAGTTATTGGCTTAGTGTAGAGTAGAATGAAAATTGTTATTTCAGTGAAAAGTAAAGCCTTGTTTTCTTACAATAATTGACGTAATTAAACTTTAGTTAAACGGTTGGAAGTTTCCTTTTACGTGACTTTCGATTAACTTAAATCTATCTGTTAAGTATTGAGGTTAACAAAATGGAGAAATTTATATGCTAGACGCGGGCGAGGCGTTTTTCTTGTAGAATTAAACAATCCGACAACTTTGTCTTTGCCCTATTATAGCACTTATAGGGGAGTAAAAGCTGAGCTTTCAGCGAAAACGGTTAGCCTGAACTTTGACCTCTCATAACTTTAGATTGAACATGATGATTCTGTGGAGCCGTCTCCATCCAACTAAAACGGAATGCTCTTGATAATATTTTTATAATTCTTTAGTTGTAGGTAACTGTAACTTTTTTTTTTATAATTCTTAGTCAGTATTCATAAAAACTTTATTCTCTTGCCATCAATCAGAATCGCCTTTCCTGTATTTAGAAAAAAAATCGGAAAGGCAACATACTTAATTTTAATGAAATCAAGGTATATTTTAACAATAAACATCGGTTTTGAAGTTATGCTTCGCATTGGGACACATTCTAGTTCATGCAACAGACACACAATTTTTTAACAAACTCATAACAGCAGTCTGTTTTTCGAGAATCGCAAAGAGTGAAAGTTTTATTTCAGTGTTGGAGCTTTTTCAGTTATATCTCACTGAAGCCGGAGTAACTAAGTTAGCGTTGCGGTTACTGCTACTTATTTCATAAAGAACATCCTGAATATGGGGTAGATTTTATCAATGACCGGGCCGCAGGGCTCATGATTTCCTGAAGTGTCATTTTCCATTTAGATCCCAAACATAGTCAGTACAAATGAGAGGTTTATGAGAGTCCTTTAAAAGACGTACGTTACTTGCGTACGTTGTATTTAAATTTAGTTTTATCCGATTTTGTTAACTATTGGTCGATTTCGATTGTTACAATAATTGAAATCCGTTTCTTCGCAACTAGATGCACCGGCATTTCATCTCTATCACTAATAAAAGTGCACACTGCGTTGCAACGTGGATCCGTTGTATGTTTTTTTTTATTTGTGTGCTCACTGAGTTTGTTGCTGGATGAAAGTGTTAATTTAGCACTTTAATTACTCGCCTTTTTGTGAATGGTTAAACAATGTATAGCGCTGTAAACGGGCAGGCAAAATAAGCTATTCACACCAATAAAGGTTAAATTAACCAGCTTTGTATAATGTTAAATAACATTTTATTAATTAGCGAACATATTCAGTTTGTTTATTTTGCATATAATAAGGTAGTCATGTTTATGACATGTTGAGGGTAATTATTTATTTATTTATTTATTTAATTCTTTATTGCACAAATATAAAATAAATTATGTCGATATCTGATATGATACTATAAGGATTTAAGCATGAACCTTTCAGCATCGGTCGCAATGTACACATTCAATTTCAGATATATTTTTTAGATGCACCTACGTCCACTTCATTGGCATTTCCGTCGACAACGTTTTTCATTTACGTTTTGTAATCATAGAACAATGGTCACTCAACAGTATCACGTAGTTTATTTTATTACGTAATAATATAACAGAAGATGTACCTATTCAGCTCACACTAGCATGAGAAAATATTCTTTATCAACCTATCTTCTTTAGTCAACCAATTTTTAAACCTCATCTACATCTATAGCATTCTTTCCAGGGCTTCCAAGGAGAGTTGTCCCGGAACATCGTGACATCGAACCAACGCGTGATGGTGCGCCGAGTGACCCGGAGGTAACAGACATGCGTCCATCCTACTCTAGCGAATGTGTTTGCTATATGTGCGAAAGAGAACACTGCGAAAGGCCGGCCGCAATACGTTCCATTTCACGAGACAAAGTGACTTCTTCTCTGCTCGTCCACGCGAGTTAACCGCTCTCTTATCTCACAAAGCAGTCTTTAAGTCCACGTAAAATGGAACGCCTCAGTTTTATCTATCTTTGAACATGTGTAATGTGTATGTTGTAACTTTGTAAGTTCGTAAACTCGACAGGATCCCATTATAAGTTAACGGCTGAGCTCTAATAAGGACTATCGGGCTTGAATATTAATTTTCAGATGTCACGTTAGTTGTAAAGTTTACAGCGCCCTAGAAAACTAGTGTTCTTCTTAGACACTTGTTTAATTCAACTTCTCATAATATGTCTACATGCCTAGTTTTCACAGATAATTCTTGATTTGTTTAAGTATGATTATTAATGTTGCGAAGCGTTGCATAGAGTTAAAGTAAAAGTCATTTGATGGTGGACGACACGAGGTCGCAAAGTCACATCTGGATTCTATTATTTCTATGGACAGCAATAATCTACCAGCCAAGCGTGGAAATTACGGCCCCCTCCAATCTTAGATGTGGCTCATGTCCTGCAGTGGATTTTTACTTGCTCTGCGTTTGCGCGTATGTCAACTAAATTTTACACTTTAGCCAGTATTCATGATAATGTTGGACAGTGTAGCATAGAGTAACTAAGAGATTCTGATCTTCACATCGGGTCCCCAGTGGTATGGCAGCAGCGCGACACCAGATGTTTCATAGCAGATAGCTGCGACTGCAAACCCCGTGCGGTTATTCGGCTTCAAATCAGTATTGCAAATCGGCTTGCTACCGCACTACTGGCGACCTAGTGTAAATATTATGGATGCGCTCTTATGGATGATGTCCGCAGCTCACCCGACTCTGACGACACGATGCCTGGTGACGAGAGCGAGGAGTACCGCGACGACACCTACCTGATGGGCGACGACCGCACCGAGAACAAGTTTTACGGTGAGTGATACATCTACTTCTTCTTCTCGTGCCGTCTTCTAGGAAAGATTGGAAATCATCCTGCTGATTTCCGACGGAGGCCGCTGAACGGAACAATACTGTGATACATACATACCTACCTACATATATATGCTCACGACTGTAATCCCTCGTTATCAACTACAACAATCAACGACTGGTCCTCGCAAACAAGCCACCCGCTTTTTGCTGTACATTAGTAGTCACAGATAGGTCGCGAGCCATACCGCCGTTTTTGAATCAGTACAATGCTCTTCGAGTCCACATCTTAATGTGCAGGTTTCCTCACAATGTTTTCCTTCACCGCAAGAATACGTATAATTGCGTGATTATGCATCGAAATATGGCGCGGCACAGCTTTTTAGGTTTAACGCGCTATGTTTTTATACACACCTTAATTGAATTTAGTAGATAGTAAAATAATGTAGATGTATCCGCTTAGCCAAGAGTGATACGAAGTGTTATTCTGAATAAAATGAAGGTTCATGGATAATATCTTCTGTAAAACAATGAATTTTTCATTGTAACCTGCCTGTATCATAGCCTACATGTATCTCTGATGTTGGAATATCCAGCCTTGTTTGTCCAGCTAACAGGTTTAGGCCGGATAGTGGCCACGCTAAAAAGAAGGCAAAGTGCACAAAGGTTTCAGCGTACATTGTACATACAGGGTGTTTCACGGCGATGCAACATGTAGGGGAAGTACCTACTGAAATTCCAAAGATGCGGGCATATTCATTTTAAAATCATTCAAAGAATTTCATATTATCTCTTGGGCGTTATTTTACTCTACCGATCAAAACTTTGATCCTGTATAAGTTGATAATAAGTTGATAATCTTAAATAAAAGGAAGGGCAAAATATCTCAACCTAATATTTAAATTCTGAAATATAATACCTAATGTCTATTTTAATATTCATCATTCTAAAATCTAGAATTAGGATTGCTAATAGAATCAGACAACTTGTGAAGCCTCGAGAAAAGTGAGAAAAGACAAGCAATTTATGTTGAAACAAATCATCCCCAGCTTATTACGGCTTAACAGTCGCCGATGAATTGTAGGAGCCGGCCCTAGGCCACCACCTCATCCCATGATTACATTTATTTTATATTTTATTAACTAATAACAATAACTGTGAATAGACCACCATTGTAAATCAGCCCATACGTAAGGTCCTGTGGTGTTATCGCGAAGTCAGTACGAAGTAATTAGTGTCAAAATCAGTAAATTTTGAATCCGAAAACGTTGTTATTAAAACAAGTTTGTGATAGGTACAATGTCAGACATGATGTGAACGAAAATGCAAAAACTGATATAAGCAGTGATTTTACTAAATTTACTGAAAATCACCATTGCTATCAGGCGCGGATCCAGACCTCAAAATAGGTGATGGGCAAATCTAAAAAAGTTTTTTTGCTTCGCCTTTAGGGACAGATAGCTGATTTTTTGTATGTTGTTAAGTATTTATACTAAATTAAATTATTTAAATGTATGTATGAAATGCATCTCAAAAGCTCTCCAATATTTAACTTAATTTAGACACCACAGTGCTTCAAAATAGTTGAAACATTAAGAAAATGTTACGAAAGGTGAAAACAAAAAAACTAAATTAAAAAATATTTTTTTCTAAAAAAAAACAGGTAAAACTACAGCTTAAAAACATTATCAATTTATAAGCTTTAAAATGGCATATTCCAATATAAAATCGATTAATCTAAAATATAGCCAAAACAACCGCAAAGGCGGACAAATCCCAGTAGGGAAACAACCAAGATTTTGTTCCAATTTTAAGGTAAAAAGTATTGTAACTGGACTTTGTAGAGATCCAAACCGTTTAGTAATTATTGTGTTCCAATAGTGCGGTTCCTCAAATGCACAGATCTAAGACAAGGTTGCTTCACCGAAATAATGCTTGTCCGATAACATGGTTAGCCGATTGTAATTTTCAATTATGATTGGTAAAACAAAATAATTCTTCACAAACCGGTTCCCCAAAACTACTGTTTGACGACAGTTAATTCGCCGAAAACATGATTGGCCAGTAGCTTTAGACAATAGCACTCTTGACAATGATTGTTTTAAATTCAACGTGTTCAAACACTGTGCCAAATTTAAAAGTTTCACCGAATAGTGTTGTAGGAGATGAAATTTGGTGGTTAAACAATTTGACAAACTGTGCAGTCGAAAAAGCATTCTATCGTTGAACCTATCGTCATCGAAAAGTACTTACGACTAACCGTGTTATCGGAGAAGCATTATTTCGGTGAAGCAACCTTGTGTCGATCTGTGCTTTTGAGGAATCGCGCTATCGGAGAACAATAATTAGTAAACGGTTCGGAGCTCTACAAAGTCCAGTTATAAGACATTTTATCTTAAAATTGGAACAAAATCTTGTTCGTTTCCCTACTGAGATTAGTCCGCCTATGCGGTTATTTTGGCTATATCTTGGTCATACCTTAATCGATTTTAGATTGGAATATGTCATTGTAAAGCTTATAAATTGATTATGTTTTTAAGCTGTAGTGCCTGAAAAATTGTAAGATAAAATTCTTTTTTAATTGTGCGGATCACCTCGACCGTTGGGAAACTATTACTGTACGGTTCGAAGGAAGTGGCGGTGCACCTGTTCGGTTCTTTATGAAGATAAGGAAATGCCACTGTTGAGGTAGCTGTTAGCCTGCAGAGTCTTCCAAAGAAAACACCGGTATTGCTGTTCACTGTTAACTTCGAGTGTCTCTGGAGATCTTCACTGTAGGCTGTTACTAGTGGACTGTATGTTGTTTACTGTTTTGCTGTTACTATTAGACTGACTACGATATTCGCCGGACCCGTCTCTTTATATAGGCCGGCGAGCGATCTTCCCGATAGTTCCAGAGATACCCGAGGTCACACTATTTATTATTATTATTATCAAAGTAGAGTAGGTACAAACGTAAACAATACAACGAACAACTATAAGTACCTATGTAACTTAGCGACTAGAAGGTTCGCGGACGTTATGGAACATTCCTGGCCATTGTTCTAGAACCTTCTGGACTATTGTCGAACTATTTATTCTATACTTATTATTCTAGAACATTATGGTAACTTCACGAAAACTATGGAATGTTCCAGAACCTTCGCAAGTGTGATCGGGCTAACTACTCTATCTGGATATTTCTATGTACTATTTACAAAGAAGACTAACTATAAACTATAATGTCTTCAGTCGTTCCGTACATTAATTTAGCTTTCTTGTTTTCACCTTTCGTAACATTTTCTTAATGTTTCATCTAATTTGAAGCACTGTGTCTAAATTAAGTTAAATATTGCGCAATTAATTATTATAATTAGTTGGCTAAGGTGTCATTAATGCAAAACAATAAAAAAAGCATTTAAAAAAATTTTAGTTTTTGAAATATTTTACTTTTAAACATAAATTTTGGCAAAAACAAAAAAAACTTAAATAACTCAGAAATGGTTGAATTTCGGATAATGCATTATGGGGTTTAATCAACTGGAAATGCCTTCGTCTACAACCCATTTAAAGGAGTACATCGACTTTCCAATCACCCTGTATACTTAGACATAGCATTTTGTTACATATTAACTAAGTAGAGAGATTATTCGGCAAACCTTTTGCTTACTTAACTTAGGGGTTACAATTGAAAAAATCTAACAAAACTGATATTCTGGCCGTTATGCAAAAAAAAATCGATTTCTTTATTTTAAATAAAATTATCATAAAAACTACTTAGTGGCCTATCGATAACAAACTAGTCTCTTGTACGAGTATTATGTACTTATAAGTACGTAAATAATGGCTTTGGCCGTAAGCCGTAACCGTAACACAGACTCTTGGCATGACTGAAAATTTTATGCATTTTTAATTTCTTTAACAACCATCCGGAGGGCTTTCAGGCTGGAAAAAATGATATAGCATAACCCGAAATAATCACCACCAACATAAAAAACAATCACACCTCTTAGGTGATAAAATAACTAAATGATAAATTCTCATGGTTTGATATGGGGCAAGACATTTAGGTGATGGGCATGCCCACCTTGCCCATATGGGTGGATCCGCGCCTGATTGCTATTACTTTATAATAAGCTGAAATTAGTAAAAAGTTTAAACAATAATGGAGTTGCAATAATATATTTAAAAAAACATTATTTTATAGCTTAATCTAGTCTATAATCATCGGTGGTAGAAGCATCGACACCCCGAAGTCCAGGATTCGAACCCAAAAATCTCACCTAGTCTCAGTACAATTTCCATGTCTGTTGCATTAGTCGATTTCTGAGCTGTAGAGTCGAACAGCACTGTATCCAGGCGAAGTTACCGCCCCCTCTCAAGCATCGGACTTTAGCGCCCCCATGGGATTCCGACTAGCTTCATTAAGGCCAGGGGGCCACTCTATATGATGAAAAACGTAGTTTAGGAGCGCTGCTACGCGAGCAACGACTCTATATCGTTGTTTTAAACATGCCGATTGCATGACAGCTCTCGTTCGTTCGTTTTTTGTCAGTATAGAGTAACCCTCTAGGGCCGTAAAGCTGAGTAACTCTGTAACTGGTTTATCCCATGCTCATCCTGCACTGCCGACCTATAAACAGAGGGGTTTTATAAGTTTATGGCAAAGAAATGGGGCTTGAAAACGAATATACTTAAGTAGTATTTTGATGATTTTGTTTCTCTAATTAAAGTGAGAAAACGCTATTGTTGCATCCCAAGTTGTTCCGTTAAAAGCTATTATTATTTATATGATATCTTTATTTAAGTTAATTATTAAATAAACTCTCTAAAGTCTAAACTAGCATAATTATGAAAGTAACTAGAGGTAAATACCTACATGTTTTTTTCATGTAAGATTGTAATTACAACACGGTCACTATAACCACTGCAATTTGTAGCGAAGCAGAATTGAAATTGGAATTAACAAGTATTTCCCGAGTAAAGTAGAATTTTCTACTAATTTAACACATCCTACGTACGCCGTAAGTGGAATCCGTCTCGTAGACGCCACATTCGCCCTTATTACTTGTCTTGAAAGACGAATATGGTTTAGAGTGGAGTGGAAATTGTGAATGTATTTCAGAGAAGATAGCACCATACCATTCTAAAAGCTTTTAAACGAGAGCAGAGTAAAAATTAATTTTTAATTCGCGGTATTTTCTCATATCTGGCGCTTCATACGTCCACGCTAGTGGGTCTCCCACGCTCCGCTCTGTGTAAAATGCGACGAATCCCTGTATTCGCTTTATATTAAAATATTTCAGATAGGGAAGTAGGAAATTTCGTCATATTGTGAACGCAAATATTAAAAGTTGCGCTTTTCGGTTGTGACTTGCGTTACAACATTTTGAGATTAAAAAACTTATGAATTCAGTTTTGTTACTACGAGTTTCTTAAAGAATCACCTACCTAGTTTTTAACAATCATGCCTTCATAATAATATGTTGGTGATAAAAACCAGAAGACTATCACATCTTGTAGTTTTGAGCAGATTAACCATTCAGTTTAGTTACATGGGGCCTAATTTACGTCAGAAGTATATACACGACGTTGGATTGTATCATCAGTAAAATTCCTTTTATTGTAACAACTAATACAAATTCTGACAACTTGTGCGGCTTCAAGGGGAATGCGATGCAAAACTTTTGTCACGTCTTGCGCCCCTAGGCTTTCAGGATTGTCAAAGTCAAAGTCACTCTCTGGCATTTGAGTAACTTCAGTTAACTCCAGCAGTATGCTCCACCCCATCACATCCACCTCAGTGGTCTCCAACACACATTCTGCTTGCAGTGGGCGCGGGGTCCACGGTCTCAGGCAACGCGTGCACCCGCCTGCTGAACAGCATCAGCCAGCGGCTCCAGATCTTCGCCTATGTCTGCCCCGGATGCTTCCCCTGGGTCGACCCTGGACCGGCCACTGAATACTCAGGTTAGTTGAACGTATTTTTAAACTAAATGATCTGTATGAAATGTGCAGAGCCTGTTTTCAGATCAGTTTGCCTCTTTTGTAAATATGTAATCAAAAATTTACAAAAAAAACACTGTTTTTATTTATCGAATAAATGTAAAAAAAATAATGGAAGTCAATATTTAACCAACTACTTTAAAAACATGTGTTAAAATAACATGACAATCCATTCGGAAAAAAATATTTTTTGCATATATGAAATATATCGTAGGTTTAAATGAACTAACGAAATATTTACCTAACAACATCGGAAAAAATGCACTATCCTACAAACAAAAGCGCAATATCCTATTTATTTAAGTTTTTTCTAAAAAAACATAGCCTATTGAATGGAAAATATTTTTCAAAGCATGTAAACGGAACGATATTTATTATTGACGCTCCTATTTAATCCTTTGTAAAAAACCATTGAAATAAAATCTATTCCACAAAGCCATGTTTTTCAGTAAAGCCCATTAAACATAACATGCGGAAATATTCGAATAGTTTTTTCCGGAAAGGCTTTTGCGGTACTCAAAACTTACTCAAATATGTAATGCATTTGCACTCTATTTACTCAACGGGCTGTGTTAATCCTTTGTAAAGCTACCTGTCTGTTAATTCCAGTTACATGCATACAGCATTTTCACGATTAATCCAGTGCACAAGTACACAGGCTCGATTGTAAACTGCATATGAAAACGTGTGTTAGTCCTCAAAGGGTATATCCGTTTGGGTAAACGGATAGAATTTCCCCTCCAAAGAGCCATTGTAACTGCGCTGCAATGAAACAATTGTAGAAAGTTAATTGCAGGCGAGGCCACACGGGCCCGCAAAGGAAGTGGTCAGTTGTGAAACCTCAATAACTTCTGGATTGTTGGGTCTACCTTTAGTGGCCAGTCAGGCTGTTTGAATAGACTATTTTAGATAGTCTTTATTTTTACACAAACAAGATAATATTTACACAAACGTACAAATGGTGGTGTTATTGCTGACTGCAATTTCTTTCTGACTACCTTTTGGTTATTATGATAAAATAGCATTAAATGTAATAAAGAATGGTAGTAAGTAAGTATGTTCAATGCAAATAAGTCAGTAAATATGAAAGTATTTCAATTAATTAACAATGATTCAATACTTTTCTTCACAACTTCCCCTGTATAAGATAAAAGAATATCCAACGTGAACTCAGGCCCCTTGTTTCCGACAATGATGAACTGGAATGTTTGAGGTATAGATATATTTTACCATTATTACCTACATGTTGGTTCAGTGTCGGAGTTTTTATCATCATACAATATTATATATTCCACTTTTATTTTTCAATCATTCTTTTATTAAAACACAACATTTTTATAAACCGCATAGTCGTTTGTAAAACTGATTTGTTTTAAAAAAAAACACAAAGGACATTATTGTATCTATGATATTACTAGAGTTTCATCAGACTGGTAGCTCAGTGGAAAATGAAATATTTTCCGTAGTTAATTTTTCCTAACTGCGTCAAAGCGTTTCCAGTTATTACTATATTTTCCTGACGGAATTATGAGCTTTAAAAGTTGTTATCGCGTTTGTAGCTTACCTGAGTGGTTTTGTTTTTAGCTGGTAATTTTACACTGAGCTGTGGATATTGAATTATTTCGTAGCTCCTGTTATGAAAATTTTTGATAGGTAGATTAAACGTTTATGTTATCCAATTAACATTGTATAAACAAAATAATAAAATACAGATATAGGTAGCAGGTATACGGATCACCTGATCGACATCACCAGATGAAATGACCGCACTTGTGTAACTTTTTATATATAAGTACCTAATTATCTTACAATCAGTTTGAAGAGATGCGTGTAATATTTGCAGCTCTGTTAATACGAGTAAGCACCCCAAACTTAAAGATAAGCGTCCACCTATCGGTATCGTAAGTATCAGAGCAAACGGATTTTAATATATATTTGTATGAGAAACGGCTCGGCGGCGGCACGCCGTGGTGGAATCAATGGTGTGATTTTTTTTTCAATGCGTACTGAATGCGAAGGTAGACTCGCAACATGCTCAGACCGTCAACACATTCAACACATATATACTAAAGTCATTTTTTATCTCAGATACTAAATTGAGAGATTCTGAATGGTTGATCTAGAGCTGAATGTCGTGCCAATAGAACGATACATCACTTAATCGCGGGACAATCTACTATTGATAAACCGTTCCGAACCTATCAATTTAGTATCATAGATTAAAAAACAGACTTTTACTTTAATCTGTATCCCCCAGGCCACTTCGTGATCAAGATGGTGGGTGTGCTCTACATCCTCATCATCATCTTCGACCTGTTCGCTGCGTACGGCTCCCCCGGCGAGTCTACCTTCTGCTCCACATGTATGCTGCTGCTGCTGATCGCCATCGTCACTATTCTGCTCATCATATCGAGGAAACCACAGAACCGGTGAGGGGTTATTTAAAGAACTACGTGTTGGTGACTTTGTTTGTAATATTTGGCATAGGTTTTTGCTGCCTTTAAGGCTATGATGGAATATAAAGTTATAGTTTACGAGATGGAGATGTATTTTTTAATAAAATCACTTAGGGCGAATTCGTCCAAACATCATCTTACACGAGAATAACTATACAGGAATAAAATTTATACGCGAGTAAATATCTAGGATAAGTACATTTGCATTCTACCAAGTTATACCATGATTAATTGAATGAACGAGGAACGAAACTGTAATGCAACTAAAATAAAAATAGTTGCGTTTCAAAGCATGCAATAGAAATGACATGCCACCTTAGTTTGAATGGATTATAATAGTATGAAATTGTTTATGTTTTAATATTTTATTCGCTGTTGTTATTTTGAGAATTTGCCTATTAACTTACTTTTGTTTATGTTTTGACAGATGTGCTTATATGTCATTATGACGGTTTTCTAATCAGCTGATGTGCCGCCGCCATTACAAAATTACTCTCGGATAAGCTCGTTACACGGTCAATTTTGGCGGTATAACATTTTATTCTTGAGATAAGCTACTTATCTTGGTTTCGGGTTTGGTAGAATGCAAAATCGGCTTACTCGCGAGTAACTGCTAGTTTACTCGTGAGTAAAAAGTTACTCGACGTTGGTCGAATCCACCCTTAGTGGATGTATTACGCAGATAAGATTTGTTGCGAACTACGATGCTACGCGTGTAGCTCGTAGCGGCACTGTTTTTTTTTTACTTTAATGCAATAATAATTATTTTATCATAAACATTTTCGTTTTTAAACCATGCAAGTACCTGTTGGCTGCCTAAGCGCTGACCCTTCATACTCAATACCTACTTTAATAATAATATTATAACCTAATAACAATAATATTATTTTGTGTAGCAACAATTTGATGTACACGACCCCCGGGCTCCCCTTCGTGCCGGCCATCGCCATCGGAGTTAACATCTACCTGATACTTAACCTGAGCATCCTGACCCTCGTGCGTTTCACCCTGTGGATGATACTCGGTGAGTTCATGAGAGACTAAAAAAAAGGAAGAAAGAAAATACATTGATGTCGATTCTGAAGGCAAAAATTCTAGTTTTAACGCTGTCGTACTATAAATTTTGTTAGCATAAAATTAGGTTTACGGGAGTCGAATTATGAACCTAAATAATAAGGTTTAGACCGCATTAAAATTAAAATTTCTGCCTTCAGAATCGATATCATTGACTTTACATAACTCTTAAAAACTGTGGACTTAAAATTACTGCACTATCAAATGTGTTGACTCTTGGCTAGTACATTCAAGAGCAATGAAAAAGTTCCTGTGACCAAGCCTAACCAAGCACCAAATTACTACAAAACGAATAAGGCTACCTTAATGATGCCGTCTGCAATATTGAATTACTTCAACTAAAAAGGTAAATATTGTGTTCCAATTTAAATTAAGGCCCTGTTTCATAATGTCTGGTTAGTGGCTACCTGTGAGATAAAATACATGCTGTCACTCTCTGTTATTGTATTTTTGACAATGACAGCATCAATTTTATCTCAAAGGTAGCCACTAACCAGACATTGTGAAACAGCGCCTAAGTAAGTATAGTAAATGTTTTAAAAAATTTAGGCCGCTTGGTGTCGGCATTATGTAAACGCGGAACGTTTTCATTGCTCCCGACTTTATTTTCATTAATATGAGATACCAAAGTAATTATTTCAAACAAAACTTAACGGAAACTTGAGAAAAAACTATTATTAAAATAATTTTAGTTTCCAGTTAAAATAAAACAAGATGAATTGTAAAACCCCAGACGGAGTCAGAGTTGAATAATAATTGCTGCCTCTAGCAAGCGTAAATTCCTTTGCATTTTAGTTTTTGACTTTGACATGAATTGAAAACGTCTGCAAGTCTGCAATCACAATCTTAAATAGAAACAAATGTATACAAATTCTGATATTGAAATAACATTTTCGCATTTTCCTTTTAACTTTGTTTACATTCTCATTTCTAAAGTGTTTTTACTTAGATAACATAGAGAGTGCTTTTAATGCACCGTAGACACAAGAAATTCATTATATTACAAAGAGCAAACATTTCAAGGAATACCTTTTCCTAATGCTATAAAAAAGCAACAGAAGACGTTATTAATGTATGCGAAAGTAAATAAATTCACTAATTTTCAATAGTTACCTCACGAAGCCATAGCCGATAAGCCATTAATACAGCCATTACTGATATTAGTTTATGTTAGAGTAAGTAGTTTGCAAAGTAACAAACAGAACTAATGCCTTTGCCACCCGGTTTTACTGCACACCCTGTATAGCGACGGCTAGAGCCAGTGAAGGCAGAGTTAGTTTTCACCTCTGCGCTTGTAAAGTTTGGTTTCTCCTTTGGTTGGCCGGCGCGCGATGCGTTTTGTATTTGCGTTGGAATTATGGAGTTCTGAATAGCTCAGTCTTGGATGTTTCAAGTGCTTCTCTGAAGCCGGCGAGTAATATTTGTAAATTGCTTCTGTAAGTGGAAGTGTTTAATACATAGTGGTGTAGTTTGCAAATGAACAAGCATGGAAACTGACAGAAGTATTTTGATTTCATGCTGTTTTTGGGTAGAAGTAAATACTGAATCATAGTAAAAATCCTTGATACTATAATCATCGATATAATAAAACCATATCTTGACGAACAAATAGAACACAAAATATGCTACTTACGAATCATTTCAAAAGCTTTATCCTCACTTATTAATAACCAGTTGCCGACAGGCTTCGCCTTAAAAAGTTATCTGACCACGTAACTATGTATCAAAGTGCTAGCATGCAAGGAGAAGTAACAAAGTATTTACAACTTGTTTACAATGTTAACCAATGACCACATAGGCTATGCATTCCAAAACACCATCGAGCCAGAAATTCGCAAGGAGTTCAAACTAGTTTGAATATTCTCTACATTGTTGAAAACGTAATATGCGGATGCACAGTAGTGCAACACAATACGACATTCAGTTTTAATGTATTTGTGTAGATATATAAGCTGTCCGATATCCATAACACAGGCTCTGCCTAACTTGGGGTCAGATGGCCATGTGTGAGATGTCCCCACATATTTATTTATTAATTTAACAAAACTTTAATTAGTTATTTTAAAGTAACGACATGGATCCAGAATTTTAAAAAAGCTAAGTATTCAATAACTTATTAATTAAAAACGTTTTCCTGATAATATACTCTCAGTACGTTAAAGTCAGTACACGCGGACTCGTTGTTCTATTCATTCCCTTTAAACCTAAATTCATAAACTTCTACTCTATGTAGGAACTGGCGGTTTAGCTTTGCAATATCGGTATTGGTTTAATCGTTGCAGAACTTCTATAATAGTCACGTACAATTTCTGTGCATTATTTTCCGCCACCGCTTTTCCATTCCATGTAATGAGTGGTAGTCGATCTTCATGCTTGATATCTCCGGCCAAAAAAATCATCATTCCTAAAATGGGGTTGCACGAAACTAACGAGTCACATTCGAGGTTTGTAACCGTGGAAAAAGAAGTATCATACCTACATCTGACCAAACCTAGTCTAGCTCGTGGGTAACTAACACGCTGTCCACCACTAAACCCCCCAAAATCCCGTCCTTCAGGCCTGATAATGTACTTCAAGTACGGCATCAAGAACAGCACTCTCGAGACTGCCGCCGCGCAGCCGCCGCCGCCGCCGTCGCCTCAGCCATCTGTCCTGGACCGCACCACCATCCCTCCCGCCCCGCCCCGCGAGTCTCGCCCCGGACACGACCGCAACATCTTTGAAGGCGACGGTGGCGCCAACCAGGGATTGTACGCTAACACCACTACTGCTGCTACTACGTGAGTTGGGATTTATGTTTGGTGTAGTGTTTGTGTAATGGTGAGAATTCTGAATATGGTGGTCTTAAATCAGTCCATCAAAGTCGCAACTGGCTAATCGCTTGGTGTCAGCTAAAGCAGGTAAAGTGCTGACACCAAGCGATTTTTTCTCAAAATGTGCAAATGGTACTTAATTACTTAGTTTTAAAAAATATGTTTCTAATAGTCATTTTTTTTACAAAGGAGGACTGAGGATATCTCACGCACATTTCCGATATTGACAGAGTGAGATGGCCCATTGTTAGGACCAATAGCAATGCAATAAAACAATTTCAGTACTCGTTTGTTAAAAAAAAAAATTAGACAATAGTGTAAACCTACGAGATGTATGTGTTAAACAGCTATGGCCTTCCGTTACATCCGATTTTCAGAACTATCGAACATAATACTCTGGCGTGCTGTGAAGACAATACCGACTCCTGCGCAGGCGCCGGCGAGTGTTTGCGATATTTGTAGTTATACGGCGAGTTACTGGTCGTTGATTCATATTCGAACATTGGCTCGTCGTTCTACTTCAAATATCGCCCTACCCTACGAAGACTGGCTGAATTGGATCTTCGCATTTTGGTTGCCTATTGTGATATCATGTAATATTTTATGGTGTTTATTATGTGTCCCTTCCAGTTTGAGACCAACAAAACAGAGTGTTATTCTTATTCTGCACTCCATTATTATCAAAGAAAAGCGTTCAATCTTGATACATTATGTACTTTCCGGGATAAATTATACCTATAACATTCCTTACGACTACTATCATAAGTCCACATGTTAGCATGGTAATGTTGTTTGTTGTATATTAGGCAGTCAGATTGACGATAATCTGACTGTCCACGGTGCAAACTCTTGCACTCATTGCACTACATAGGTACCTAGCACGGGGAATAGAGCGCGCACAACAAGACGTTTCGTGCGTTACACTCCCAGGTCTTGTCAAGCGCATCTTGCGCCCTGTGCTAAGCATGCAGGTCTTTATTTAGTGTATCTCAGGATAAGAAAAAGTAGAAGATATCTAGTATAATTTCTCACCTGCTCCTGTAACTGTTTCAGTTACAACGACCCGCTCCTGGCCTGGCACGAGAGCGAGATGCAAGCTTCTTCTTCTTCTTCTTCACAGAACCGAGCCAACAACTACGTGGAGCAACGGTAACACCCTGTAGATGTAGAGTGCGGCAACGCTAACTGTGCAACCGAAACTCGGTAGAACATGAGAAATTTGCGGGATTTCTGACGCTCATTTTCTGATGCATTATTTTAGGATACCAGTTCAAGGAAAGAATAGTTCATCGATAATAATACCTATTTAACTCGTTCATAGTTAGCGTTGTTGTACTTAGTTTCTACAATATTATAAAATATGAATGAAATATGAACTTTGGTATATAAGTTTAGGACTGCGTGATTTTGCATGAAATTTTCCAATATTATAATATTCAAATAATGATGTTCTTGTATAATAACAGTGTATATTTTACACACATATTATTTTTCTTTTAGAACCATATCGGTGTAAGAAACACCCGCCATTTTTATCTACCAGAGACCGAAAACTATTTTTCTTTTGCTAAAGCCTCCTTTCTCAATTTCCAGCTACAATCAGCGCACCAACGCAACCACTTCGCACGTCAGCCGCCCGCCCTGGGCCTACCCCGACAACCAGCCCTACGGCTCCTGGGACGACTAAGTTATTCATTTTTTTACTTTTAGTTATTATTTAGAAAGCGATTAAGGTTTGTAATGAAGTAGCAGAGAAGCGCCAAAGACAAGAGCGCCGCGTGAATGTATTTGGATAGGTTTTTGAAACATCATCATCAAAATTATGTTTAGTTGTTTTGAAAAATTTAAATTTCAGAAGGTTATGGACGGTGACAAAATTATATTATTATGTTAAGACAAGGAATAAAACTTACTTTATTTAACAAATAATTGGTATGCGGCGCTCAAAATGTCAATCATAAAAATATCATAATACCGAACATTTATGAAGTATCTTATTTATATTCTTAAATTGATACTTGGACGACAGGGGCGCTTCTCTGACATTCATTTGGAACCTTGTCGCACTAGCTGCTACAGGACTGATAGATGTAGGAGATAGCAGGAAAGGGATACTGAAGAAAGATAATGTAGCAGGTTTCTTTTTTTACGGTTCAACCTTTGCATACCTAGTGTTTTTTTTACTAACCATTATTACTTCATGGTTTGGTATTTTCACTTTTTGGCTTTGTGTGAGAAGTTATCGAATACACACTATTTCGTTTCATAATTCGGCAAAACTAAATCAACATTATTAACTATAATAAATTATGCATTTTGATTCATTACGATTTAGGTACTATTGACACCTTTTAAAACAAACTTGATCTTAGGCTTCTTAATAATACCTACTAGTAAAATTACCAAAGTGTAGTTTTAACTCCAGTAGCTTAGCAATGAAGTCCCCAATTCAATATTCCATTAACATCTAAGGAAAACAAATAAGGGACTGTAACTTCAACTTACTGTTTTTGGTTTTTGGTTTTTAGGAAATATAATAATATATAATAATTATGTACATAATACATAGATAGTAGACCTAGTACATAAATAATTACCCATTGAATTCATAATATTGGTACGTAAAATATTGCGTACTGTAGAGACATAAGACTTCAGGCGTGTTTTGAAAGCGGACAATTTAAATTTAGAACTGTGAAAATATTAATATAGAGGCGTGACACCAAGATTACAATGACGTTCGGTAAATACGCTAAAATATTAAGATATATATTGGCGTATTTGTAGTTATACCGTCCTCATAACTTTTGATAGTTCTAAGCTTACATTGTTTGCCTTTTAAATGGCCCCAAATAAATTATATTAAACAACAGAGTAAATATATAGATATCTTTATAAAATAAAAAATAACTAAAATATAAGATAGGTAAAGTATAAAATTATATAAATTAAAATATAAAAACCACGTATAATTCCAAAACCTACGCTAAAACGCATTTAAAATTTATAAAAAATATAGGTCTCTTTAGGTACTATCACATGTTTCGAATGGCCTAAAATGTATACAATCATTTCTTGAGAAACATCATGTTAGCATTTACTCAGCGCTACAACCGGACCGTAACTGTTAGGAATCAGAATTTATTTTATTGTTCATAAGTAAAAACCAGGTACATATTCTACATATAGTTTCCATTTTGTAATAGGTAAGAAAAACAGAGGTAAACCAAGGACTTTTAAGATTAGAGTAGGTTTATAAGTTGTTTGTTTCAAAATAAGTGCGTAGGAGTTGAAAATTGTTACTAACCAAACCAAAAGTATAGCTTAAAACATAATTTCTTCAAAATGAATCCTTAAACGTTCGGTTATTTAACAATAGGCAAAAAACGAACTTTACATTTTGATTAAAAAATAATTAATACTTAAAAATACATATATATAACAATAAAAACAAACAAAAAACCAAAAAAAAGTTGTAGGTACCATATCCAGAAATACATCATATTCAAAATTTACCACTGTGTTCTTGTGAGGCAGTGGTCTTGACGGTACACGTAGTATTAAATGTAGCTTAGCTTAGGTTAGGTTTGGTTAGAAGAGTTAATTACATATTATAATCACAGTAAGTAGATAGAAAATTACAAATTGTATAATTTATTGTAAAACTTTTTGTTGCTGAGGTCAAAATAACTGCGATGAGGAGACAATAACAACTTCCCAATCTCTCGACTTCTTAGTGAACCTGAGTAGCAGGGTGTGCCTACAATGTTTTTTTTAACTCCCACATTTTAAAACTCGCTTCTAACTATATGTTTTTCGAAATAGAGGTTACGTTTCTATAACTAGCCGATCGGTAAGGACTTGCTCACAATACTGCGATAAGATTAGTCACGATATGCGAGCTCGCGTCACTCGGATTCGCAGTTTTGTGTACACAACCTAAGTTCGCCAAACGTGTATTTGTAACTTTCAGACCAGACGTAGTACGTTTTCTGTAACTATTATAGTTCAAATATCAACCACGACTATTCATTATGTCGGAACGACCCTGGTCCGGGTAAAAACACCCGTTTTATCCCGTCGCCTAAAAAAAATATTCAATTAGGTACAATTACCCTACAAAATGAAAATTATATTACAGCTACGAACAATTATGTAGGCCGATCGGTTAAATATAGATACCACGCCAATATATTAGTTCAATCGTAGGCGATTTTTCAACAGTCAGACCAGTCTGGAGTCAACATCTTCATCATCAACCAACGTAGGTGAATCTAATTGGTTTATTCTGTCGCCATTTTTTTCTCACAATACTGTGATTGGTCAGAAACAAGCGGATAGACTCAATTGTGCTACCAAAGAATATATTTTTTTCTCAAAAACGATGACAGTTGCTTACTTTCTAGTGAACAGACTTATTCTCGGATAAGCCTTATTCTTCAATGGTGAAATCGGGCCTTACAAATCTTGACTTGGAGTTACGTGTCTGTCTACTTGTAAGAGCCGTTCAAAACACAAATTACGAGTGTATATTAATTTTGCTTTTACTGTAGTTGGATTGACTGTTGTGAAATCTGCCATTACTTTTGTAAATAATATTCCCCCTAACTATCAGAGATTTTATAGATCTTAGATACAAATATTTGTGTCATCTTACATAATTATTTATTGGAATAATACGATTTTTTGTAATAGTATGAATTATACAATTAAATTCAAATTAAAAATATGTAGGTAAGTATTTATAAAAAGTTATCAGTTTAAATTGTGTTAAAGATTAAAATTTTGTTTCTTTGAATACCAAATTATTACACATTATAGGTATTTAAATTATTATACTTATAAAAAAACCGTTAATTTTGTCAACAATTACACAAATATTCGCATCTAAGAAAGATGTTTATTAGTATTAGCAAAAACATAATATTTGAGCGGTTAAGAGTAATACAAAGGAATAAAATAAAATTAAATAGTCATCATATTCACCACATCACACACAATATGCATCAGCAATTAGAACCATCTGTTGCAATAGCCGAATATTTTTTCAATAACAAACCCGTGTAGCAGGAAATATATATATTTTTTTAATATACACAATGACCATATACCGGTTGTCAGAAGAATTCAAAATTATCAGCAAGAGATTGTCAGGTACCCCAAAAGTACGAACCCCGGTGAATATTCTACTTAATAAAACTCTTAGCTGCTCAACTATTATAGGTATACATTTATTAGGGTAATTTTCATCAGTGACCATCTGGAATGCAACAGCATCCGCAAAAGCCATTTGATATTCACAAAAAACCTTAAATTTTAGGTCCAACATACAATGTCTGCATTAGTGCATACATATTGTATACCTACTACCAAAACTTAAAAGGATGAAACATTTAGGAATTAATTTTAGTGTCGGAGTCATTTTTTATAAGTAATTTTTTTTTCATACAGATTATGGTAGTCAAAGCGAGTTCGCAAGACTTTTGGTCACTGATAAAAACCACCCTGTATATGAACCAGAGCACATTGAGCGCCACTTAGGTACAAAATAGATTAATAAATAACCATAGAATACAGGCTCACAGAACAAAGCGTAGAAGTGATATTTAAACATTATGTACATATTTTACGATAATAGCTACTCATAATAGTAGAAAAGAATTAGTTTCCTTTTTTTAATTATTAGATGCTTAAAAATAATGAATAATATACAGGGTGTCCCAAAAGTCAACGTCATCCCTTAAAGGGCTGATAGGTCAGCTCATGAGAGGCCAGAATATCACAATATGACCTTAGTAAAAGCTCGATAATTTTCGATATATTGACACTTTTATAAATTTGCTGAAAATCGACACCTTGGATCAGTTTTTTGCGTGCCGCCGGTACAAAAATCCATATTGTTAGAATTTGTTTGGTGTTGCATCACCCTGTATAGCCCTGCTACTGATCGCAGTCAAAAAAAATATCGAGTAATGCTGTATGTTTAAAAAAAACACGGTTTTCAAAGTCATAAAAGGTAATCGTATTTTTTTATAAACAACTTTGACTCTACATACTGTAAGGGCGCCTTCAAATTAGTCGCTAAGTGTCGCGCGGCTGCAGCGCTGCTGCAGCGCTGCAGCCGCGCTGCTGTCTAAATTCCATACAAATTATTGACGCGCGACTGCAGCGCTGCTGCGGCGCTGCAGTCGCGCATCTTTTAAATTACAAAATTTATATGGATTTTGACAGCAGCGCGGCTGCAGCGCTGCAGCAGCGCTACAGCCGCGCGACACTTAGCGACTAATTTGAAGGCGCCCTAAAAAAAATATACCACGCAAACCTGGCACCTTATTTGAAAAGATTGCCCATTTAATGCAGTTTCCAAAATGGTATGAAACGTTGCTATTGTTTCAATTAACAAAAAAGTTATTGCTATTTTAGTACAAAACGACCTCGATGTAAAATTGTTTGAAGGAAATTTATTTGACTGAATTTATTAAGGGTAAGTCATGTTGGAATGAGTAAAAGTAAAATAGGTGGTGGGGTCAGCCGTGGCAACATAGATGACGCAAAAATAGCTAAGAAAAAACTTACCAAACTCTTATAAAACATATTTTGCGTTATTTACACCTTATTTTAAAAAAAAACAAACATTTATTGACTTTTATTTTTATTTCTCAAAATTATATCACCATATTATTATATTAAGTACATAATCAGCAAAAAATAATACTCATTAATGGTCATAATCATAATTTTGAGAGTTTGGTTTTGTTAATATAACTTTAAAATAAATAACAGAGGTAATGTTAATGACAAACTGATCTGTCCCTTTTTTGGATACTGTGGGTGTACAATGTACATGTGTAAGCGTTTAACTTGTACAATATCACACATTAGCACTACTCAGGAATGTACGTTACCATGCGCTACATTTATGGGGAATGTGGAGTTGCTATAGTCCACTTTTTTCGAGAAAGATACTCAAAATGCGTTTTTTTTTATTAAGTGTGACAACGTTGTCTCTTTTCTCACTCCCGGCCACACCACCTATTTTACTTTTACTCATTCCAACATGACTTACCCTTAATAAATTCAGTCAGATAAATTTCCTTCAAACAGTTTTACATCGAGGTCGTTTTGTACTAAAATAGCAATAACTTTTTTGTTAATTGAAACAATAGCAACGTTTCATACCATTTTGGAAACTGCATTAAATAAGCAATCTTTTCAAATAAGGTGCCAGGTTTGCGTGGTATATTTTTTTTACAGTATGTAGAGTCAAAGTTGTTTATAAAAAAATACGATTACCTTTTATGACTTTGAAAACCGTGTTTTTTTTAAACATACAGCATTACTCGATATTTTTTTTGACTGCGATCAGTAGCAGGGCTATACAGGGTGATGCAACACCAAACAAATTCTAACAATATGGATTTTTGTACCGGCGGCACGCAAAAAACTGATCCAAGGTGTCGATTTTCAGCAAATTTATAAAAGTGTCAATATCTCGAAAATTATCGAGCTTTTACTAAGGTCATATTGTGATATTCTGGCCTCTCATGAGCTGACCTATCAGCCCTTTAAGGGATGACGTTGACTTTTGGGACACCCTGTATAAGGTAAATATATCTATAGTTATAGGTACATATTCATATATAAAATGGACTAATATATCCAACCTGTATATACGGTAGCTTTTATATATCCTCAGTAGACCCATTTAGAATAAAATGTAGGCATCCATTATAATAAATAATATTATAGTAAGAGTAGGCTTCATTTTCAGGAATTATAGGTTTTTAATTTAAATTTTAAATGACATACGGCCATACCCAATAATGCATCCTGATAAAAAAGTAGCTTTTCGAGTTCAATTGAAATGGGGTTCATTAAACTAAACATCTTACAAAAATAATGATATCAAGGAAATCAAGTTCCATCAAAGATGCCAGAAATAACAAACTGTGGTAACAAGCTGTAACCTTTTGGATGTGAATAATATATTGAGACTTGAATGGCATATTTTGATATGGGACTGTTTATTGGGATCGGCTATTGTATAAAGTCATTTGGTACATTCACCGAAGTGCTTCAACAATATTATACATATACGCGTCATTAATATATTTAATGTGTAGATACAGAGAAAAGGAGGTTTCTAATTCGAATACGTTTCTCAATGGCGAGTCAGTTGCGTTACCTGAAGGCCACGGGGCCCAAGACGCGCACGCCAAGACGTGACAAAAGTTTTGCATCACGCTCACTCACATCGCGCGGCTTCTAGAGCGAGTGCGATGGAAAACTTATATCATATCTTGTGCCCTGTGCTAGGCCTACTGATAAGCGTAGTATAACTGATTGGCTGTGGTCGTTTCATGTGTAAATGTTGATAGTATAGGCACTTATTAACAATTTCTAGTTATGCTATGCTGTTCTTTTTTAAATAACATATAGGTACTTACATTTCAATCATTTTTAAATTCGCTACCTCCTGTAGGTACTTTAACATGTACTTAATATCAATTCATACATTCAATAATAAAATTTATCTTCCAAAAGTATTAAAATCATTACGGTACGTAAATTGCTAGATATATAAATAAGATTGATACATAAAGCTCAAACTCTTAACTATAAAATTAACGTCACAATTAAATTAAATAAATTACCTCTGTACAACGTAACATTTTGCCATGGAAGTAAAACTCTTTTTTTATTTTATAAATCCAACTAAATTAAATATTTAGTAAACATAATAATATGAAACGACCGTCTAAATACCTATAATTCGCGCTTTCTTGTACCTAAATAGAAATTTAGTCAGTAAGAGTCTTTATTTGCAATAAAAATATTTGTAAGCAGTAGCATTTAAAGACATTCGATATTATTTTCTGCTCATTTACTTATTAAATTAAATAGTTAACGCGAGCAAAAGTGCGTACTCTAAGTAACTAGGTAAATTAAAAGTATTAGTAAGTATCGGGGAATTAAATAGGTGTCCTTAGGAATTAAATAGGTACTTACTTCATCATCATCATTGGCCACGGCATCTTGGTCAGATGATCAGCGTCAGCTCATTCAATAGGAAGAGGTACTTACTTACCACTTCACTATAAACGCTGTAATTTTTAATTCTGGTCGCTATGGATTTCCCTGATCGATGGTACATAGTGTATTTATAATAATATAAGATAAGAAATATATTTTAATAATTTAACGTTCATTTATTTGTAAATATTTATTAAGATCAAGTTGGTTGTAAATGCTAGGTATGCAATGGTTGACCAAATGTTATTTCAAGTTGTTTATACACTTATTTCTATTATCGAATATCATTTAGTATAATTATGTTATATTTAGTAAGAATCTAAGTTTCAGCACAATTATGTAACTCCGTTTATTATTTTAAATCGTGGTTAATTATAATTAGGTTGTTCTCGTTTTTATAGTTTAGATGTATTATTTTAGTACATCTGATAATAGATATTCATACAGCAATTGACAACTAAAAAAAGGGAAATGCCCTCATTACTTTTGAACGGCTGAACTAATTTGGATGAAATGTATCAGTCATCAGTCAATCTCAAAATCTTGATCATGTTTGTCCTTTTCGTCGGTAATCTAACACAATAGAGACAACCGGAGGTTAGTTAAGATTTAAAATCTTTATGCCTAGTTTCACAATAGTCTGTTAGATCATTAACACCCGTGTTACATTGTATTATCATCAATTATACGTCATCTCCATATTAAATTCTTGACAGATGTGTCAAAAGTCAACGACTAATCCCTTGTTATGATCTAACAGAGAATGGTGAAACTATGGCTTAAAATCCTAAATTGTTAAAGCAAATGCAATTGGCATTATCGTTCACACTGAACTAATAAACTATAATGCACTGTAGTCTAAATCTGAGCAGGATATTAATTATTTAAAGTGACCATATAGAGGTACCTACTTACTATCTTCAAGTAATTTCAATTGCAGAAATGACCTAATATAAAGAAAACTCTGGTATGGTGTAAAAATATTCTAAATTATTTGCTATCAACGTAGGTACCTACTTAACCTAACATAATATTTAAACATGAAAATATGGAAAACAATTAATGGTATCATGTAAATTAAATAAAAATTGATTTGATAATCAAGATATACCTACCTAATACGAATTTTAGGTCTAAAAATATCAGTTACAGTGCTCCAAAATTGATAATGCGCATAGAAATCTTTGACAGATGGGTTGTTTTCGATTATGTGACACATGATATTGACTCCTATTTCTTTCGTACAAGGTGCAAAATGCAAGTGTTTTAAGGCTCTTACGATTTAATGATTCGGGTGTGAAGATCTGCATGTGCATTATTAATTTTGGACAAGTGTACATACAACAATTGGCATTGTCATGATGAAAAATAAAATATACAACTACATTCTATAAAAATACTATCAGGAAAAAACAGATTTTCATATATTTACTATACTCACAATTTATTTTTAAATCAAAATAATATTTTGTGTTTTAAATCCCTTGACATACTGTAGGCTCCAAAGAAAGAAACTCAAGAGATATCGAAATAAATAATCATAGTATATTTAATAAAAAAATACATGACATATTAATTAATTACCGATATTTTAGTAGTCTTCCCATTTTTTTATTTATGAAACTATGCTACGCCACCTACACAGGATGTTATCAAAGCATAAAATATATTTTCTGATCATACTTACCCTTAAAATAAATAAACCTTTACCGACAAAATACATATTACTTAGTTTTAAAATTAAATCAATTTTATCCATTCAAAAGAAAATGTTTAATTTCAATACTTAAAAATTAGACTTCTTCTAAGATGACACAACTGACGATGTGATATTTTATGTAATACTATTTTAAAAATAAATTCTTTAATAATAATTCATATAAAATAAGAGGACATCATTTAAAAAAACTCTATCTACCTATATTTTATTCTATATTTATTATAGTGTGATATTTCTATTTATACCCATTGTTAGTTAGGTTTTAAAAAAATATATTTATTTTCTTATTTAGTTAACCATTTATCTAAAAAAACAAATTAGGGAAACTGATTTTATGAGCACAAATTTTAACTACCTACTTACCTACCGAACTTATCACTAATCGTAATTTTTCATTAGGTTTCCCGTGGGCGTTTTTATCAATGACAGATTTTACCAAAATTTAAGAACTGATTTTATTATTTTCAACCAATTTAATAGACATATCCGAGAGCCTTTGCTTTAGATAGTTTACAATCTTACTTAAATTGACAAATTTACCTACTTAACGAACGTAGAATGGCGTTACAAATAAATTTTCAAGATTATTATAAAACCTTCGGCTTCAGAGGAGGATGTGTGTAGAAACTCGAAACAAATAAATAAAATTTAAATAAATAATTTTATATAAAAAACTGAAAATCTAACATTTATATTTTCATCATTCGGATAATATCGTATTTTATAAAATTGTGATTGAACCATCATTTGGATGCAAATTTTAAAGTCGTGGTTAAGGTGCCTATCAGTATAGGAGTAATAATGTAGGCCTTAACATAAATTGTTATTGTTGATCGTTGTTAGCTTCCAAAATCGAAAGTTCGATCTTTCTGGTAAGTGTTGATTGTGGTACTCCCACTTTTGTAAAGTGGTTGCTTTTGGGAGTGACTAAAATGGCATTTAAAAACTTGAATAAATCAGTGCTTCTCATTGATACGTTATGAAAAAATCGTAAAATTGTGTAACATCGATTGTCTTAGAAAAAAAAAGCACATTAAAAATATGCGTCAACAATTTATTTATTTATTTTGGGAACAGCAAATTGCAAGCAGAAAGAATTTTGGGCAGAGTAGCATGGCTAACTGCTTGAAACCACATAATATTACATTTCCACATGTAACTTATATAATATAAACTTAGCAAGTAGGTGTCGTTTAAACTTTACATATAACCAGGTGTTTCAGTGTATAGCATATTAATGTAACCAATAGGAAATAATGACATAGCATGCCGATCTTCTCTTCATGGGTCAATCGTTTATTTGTGTGCTCAAATTAATTTTTGTTTCATAAAACAAAAATATCTATCTAGGTACTAGTTACCCTTTTCGAATTTAGTAGTTCTTTACCAAAATATTAAGCATAATATTGACTTATAGCGAACTCAGGAAGTTCCCTAAAATGAATTTGGTCGCTTATATATGATTTGCATTTAGGTATTTTTAATTTTATAATTAAAATATAGGCACATGAAACTATTAGTTGCTTAATTTACTAAAAGCTAAAATATACATTACTTACATTAAGCTTAGATAAGTTTTATTAATTTAGTCAACCTAAAAAATTATTATCTTAAGATGGCATTAACCTAATGCTCATGTTAGAAATGTTTAGTTACTATCTAAAATATTATCCATTGCACATGTATTTTTAAAGTACAGATATGTACCAACCTATTTCGTTTCATTTAGTACTTATACCTAGAACAGATTTTGTATTTTAAAGATTTTAGTTTAAGCTAGTTTGTTTTGCTCAAGTCTCTAGTCGCACCATTTTTACTTTGTTAGATAGAAACCAAAGTTTTAATATTTTCAAATTGTTACTACGTATTAATAAGTGTAACGTTGATATAATTGTAGTAGGTACTCGTATAATGCATATTATGTAACCGAATAATCGTTCCAATTGTTATTGTATAAATGTATTTGTATGGAAGGATTACGCCCAAGTATGCTTACATTTTCTACTATTTATTAGGACTTCTTACTGAAACGTTTCATATTCTTACTAAGTAGGAAATTTTGATTATTTTGTAATTTTGTTGGGTGACCTATCAATCCCAAAAGATTAAACCCACTGAGAGTAAAATTTATCGAAGGATTATGTTAGATATGAATACGAATTGTATCCCTTCAATAGAAAGAAATGAAATTGTGACTATGTACTTATACCTATTTTAAAAAATCACAATCTTAACCTATATTATACATTAACGCAAGAAAGGCACCATTTTATCAGTAGAATTAAAAAACTTCCATTTTTTATATTTTGTTTAGTAGGTAGGGTAACGTAACGTACCTAGGGACATTTTCGACTACCCCAACTTTGAATGAAGCTATCGCAGCGTACAACTAAGATATGAATGTGAAATTTTCTTTATTCGGTAGGATATATAATCTATTATCACTAGTATTTGTGCTAAAGCTTTAGTGTGGCCAGATTTTATTAAATTAAGATATAAGTAAAAATGCTTGTTTTGACCCAAGGTACGTTACACGTTTGTACCTTGGGACACTGTTTCCTATAGCTTTGTACTATGGAAAATGCAAACTTCTAAATAACGCATTATATCTCTGTTCTTATTGATTTACTGCATCTCTCTTCTGTCTAGTTTCACTCTGGCACTAATAAGAACAGAGATATAAGGCGTTATTTAGACGTTTGCATTTTCCATAGTACAAAGCCATAGAAAACAGTGTCCCAAGGTACAAATTTAATCGTGTCCCAAGGTACAAAAAAGCAATATTTAACCAAAATTTAAATATCTTTATTTTTAATTAATAGGAATCTTTCAGATAATTGCCATGTCATAAAATTAAATAACTGAAAAGTTATACGTGACATCCATGTCTTTATTTTTAGCATGCCTCAATGAGATAAAGCAACACAAAAAACTATACAAAAGCTACTTTTGACTTCAAAAAACTTCATATTGCCTTCACCACACACTCGATGCTGGTATGATCACGAGACTCACTAGTTTTGCCAAGCGAGTAAAATACTATGCCTAGGGTAGAATTTTAATGTGTTTATTTAGCCGGTTTTTAAAATACAATCAATGTCCCGAGGTACAAGCGTCCCAAGGTACGTTACGTTACCCTACTATTTTAGTTAATGACCCAGTTTTTATTTAGTCTATTAATAAATGTATTGTTCCGCCGACTACTTGCATATTATCAATTTAACGATATAAATGTGTAAATCGCTGTTTATCTACTTAGTCGTCTTAGCAGAGACATTGTTATTTTGCATATTTTATATCCTGACATTATTCCTTGTTGTTCTCGAATTAAGTATGAACCTAGCTACATATAATAATTTAACAGATTCCTGTACTGTTACCAGCAAACTGCTTTGCTTTGATAATTAATACAGATTACTAAACAACTTGTTTAGTATTTAAGTTGATTAAGCATTTTAGTTAACGATTCTCTGGACCAAGACTGTAGCTATTCTATATACTTACTCGCTAAATATTCGTCTCTGCTATGATATCAAGTCATTGTGATAATGTATCTTAGTTAATGTACAGGTCGTTATTATTTTTGTTACGATGACAGATAAAAGACACGATATATGTGGTGGTTTCAAACAAGTCATAAGAACGACCTATATGTGTTAAGGTGGTTTCAAACAAGTCATATGAAACAGATCAGAAATGTTCAAGCATAATCCCCCTTGCTATTGACTATTGAGGCTGAAGCTTAGTCGAAGTAATAATAAAGTTTACGCCACCGTCGTAACACCGTCAATTACACTGGTATTGCTTGCGGTGCAATAGCATTTACGAGCCCTATATCCTAATAACACTTGAACAATTCTGCAAATGGTAAAACGCGAGGATAATACTATTCTCTTCATTATGTCCGATATCTGTCAACGCAACAGAAAAAAAACGCCTAATAAATGTACCTATCTGTAAAGGAAAGTCAAGCAACAGCAAATATATTTCTCATGGATGTTTGTTTATACCTGAAGGAGCGAACAGACGGATTGTGTTTGTAGCCTAAAAATAAAACAAAACCAATACTCGAAACATGTTTTATTTCTAGAAATGTATCATGCTTTTAATCATCCTGTGCGTGTTAGGTATTACATAGGTATTTTTTGTTTGCCCATAAAGGCATTTTCAATAGTCTGTGCACATCAGACGTACAATTTAAGAAACACATAAGTGGGTTCGTATATTGTATATAAATAGCAAGGATATAAGGTAATTTGTGTCTGGAGTATCGACGTAAGTTGTGGTAAATGTTCACAATCTAGAAATAACCTACAGGGCTTCGTCTTTCTAAGATTCTCAAACGTCAATGTACAATGTGTTTAAATGCACTCGTTTTACGATAACATACATATTTGTGCAAAATAATATGAATAGTACAACCCGACTTTAGTCTAACCAAATCGAGTTTCATTTACACAATAATTAGGGGATTATTTCACTCACTACAGCCGTTACATATTTAAGTGTATTTACAATTATGATGATGATGAGTTTACACAATGTCCCAAAGATACTACTAAAACTACAATAGACATAAATATATTTAGTACACGAACATATTCCGCTCATGGTTAAAACGCTTATGTAGATAACTATTTTAGTGATCAATAACTATTTATAAATAAATTAACACAATTATAATACTTGCGAAAAGTCTGAGCAATATTTATGGGTATGGCGTTTATAAACTAGCGCAATCAACAAAGATCGGATATTCGGATGCATTCTTACATATTTTTTTAACATTCACGCCATTAATTCCCTTTCAGAGTAGGCACGTATTGTTGTATTGACTTTTAGCCAGTAGTCCTAATTTAACACTTCGGAGTTGAAGTGTGGCTATGACATAGTAAAATAGGCATCCCGAATAAAATAAATTAAGTGTTTCGCTAACTAAAATTAGCTTTGGTGATGTAGATAAAAGTAGTTTTAAGTATTTAGACTATAACACCGGACTATCCGATCTCTGGCCAACATACTATGATCATACTACATACATTGAAACTAACACATATATCTAGGCCTTAATTGGCCAACATTACTACTTTACTCGTTTTTAAGATATTAGTTAATATGTAAACAGTTCTTATATTATTAGGGTTCACCCTTAGTTCGCCTAATACTCTATGAGAATGGGAATATAAGATTACGAATTATAAATAGGTATGTGATTACACAATAGACATGAACATACCTGCTAAGAGCATAATATTTTATACTTGAAACAATTGTAGAAAATGAAGATAATGATATGGTTCAATTTATCATATTTAAAATTTATAGTGGGGGAGGAGATTGAATTGACCATAAATACTAAGCACCTGTTTCACAATGTCTGGTTAGTGGCTACCTGTAAGATAAAATACATGCTATCACTTTCTGTTATTATATTTTTGACAGTGACAGCATGTATTTTATCTTACAGGTAGTCTCTAACCAGACATTGTGAAACAGGGCCTAAGTATACCTAAACACGTTATAAAGCGGGCTATTCACTACACACTAAATACGTTGCAAGTTGTAGCAACGCTAATGAGTATCTAGGTCTACCCGCATAATTTATAAATACACGATACCGCCACAGCCTATCCCGCAAGGAAGAACATTAGTAAAGGAAGTGTTTGTTTAAATTTACATGCTACAATAAATATTTAATTATAAAGTTCCCTTATCAAATTCTTTACCATGGTTATGTATACATGTAATGGTTATAATTTTAGTATAATATAGTTATGTAAACCTACAGTATATTTTTTCATATAGGTACAGTAAATTTTAACGAAATTGCTAATACAAAGTTTACATTATAATAATATTCTGTCACATTTACATTACAGTATGGACTATATAATGACTTGGAGTAATTATTTAATTTTTAAACCTTGGCACATATTTAAAAAATACTCGTACAGCTATAGAATCAATGACATGGGTGCAATCAAGAACTTTGTCATAAAATATTAATTCAACAAACCATTGTTTTTCGTGTACTTACTTTTTGTATTCTAGAAATAATGTTTAGTAACTAACAAGAATAATTTAGGTTAAATAACTTAATTGTTTTGGTTTAATTATTATTTTATCACAATAGTGATCCAAAGTTATTGCCTCTCACCCAAGTAAAATAGACGTGGCATGTTCCACTTATAAAATTTCAAATGAAGAGTATTATCATTTATCATTGTTACAATCATCCAATTATGTTTACAGGGGATTAAATCAGTGACCAGCGGGAAATCAATTTTAAATTATGAATAAATCTGCTAGCAATAAAATCAGTATAATAGAAAACCAAAATATTTTTGCGAGATACCTTAAACTTAAAGTAATGGTGTGGTGTATGAACGCGCCTGCGAGCGCGACACGCCAGTGTGACATCGTCAGTAATAAACCGGCCTTCGTCTTGTCGAGTTCACTGTGTTTTATTGCTATAGTTTGCTACCTACCTCATACCTATCATCTGGCGACGAATTGACTACCCGCGCAAATAAAATGTCGAATTTCATTGGAAACATCGGTATTTTCGATTGTAAAATGCAGGATTGAAAGATTTTCTAAAGTAGATTGCAACAATTCATCAAATTAAATAGTGTGAAGGACGATAGCAAATGTGCAGTGCTACTGACGCACCTCAATGATGAGGCTTATCGCCTGGCGCGGAACCTTGTATATCCGAGCGAACTGGAGGCGGTCACGTACGATGAGCTGGTGATGGCGCTCAGCAACCACTTCACACCGAGGAGGTCTACCTTCGCCGACCGGGCGAAGTTTTACGACGCGACGAGGGGCGAGTACGAGTCTGCCGAGTCATGGGCATTACACAAAAATCGACTTAAGTAACGCATTTAACCAATTTGAGCTTTTCAACCTTAAGGGGTGGGGAGCATTACACAAAAATCGACTTAAGTAACGCATTTAACCAATTTGAGCTATCAGAGAAGTCTCAGGCCCGGGTCTCCTATTTACTCCGTAGGTCGCGTCAAGTGTCACCGCCGTAGGCCGCGTCACGATACTCACTACGTCTACGCGCCAACGTCGGCGTGTGAGGGAGACCGCATCAGTACATTTCTATAGTGAGCATCGTGACGCGGCCTACGGCGTGACGCTGGACGCGACCTAAGGCGTAAATAGGAGACCCGGGCCTTAGGAGCTCACAACCATTAGCACCACCAAAGGACTATTTAAATATACTCGTAGGGTCTATGGTCTTCCAAACGCTCCAGCTATATTCCAAAAATCCATGGAACCCTCATGGCAGGGCTGGACGGAGTATCCATTTGGTTAGACGATATTTGTGTCACTGGTCCAAATAAAGATACACATTTGAAAAGATTACGCGAAGTATCTAAGCGGCTTCGTGACTCGGGGTTAAAAATACAAAAAGATAAATGTGCATTCTTCCAGAAAAGCGTAACGTACTTAGGATATTTCATAGATAAACATGGCATAAGACCATGTCCCAAAAAAGTTGAGGATGTCTATGGATGTCTATTTCGCGGGCACAGAGTCGTAATTCAAGAAATGTTTCGTCACCGCATGCTACAAGAACTACATACGGGTCATTTTGGCATAGTAAAATGTAAGAGTGCGGCACGTAGTCGGTTTTGGTGGCCCTCAATAGATAAGGATATAGAAGCATGGGTGGGGGCGTGTCCGCCCGAGCGCCTCCCGCGCCGTGGCCAAGTGAAACGTCTCCTTGGCAACGTTTGCACATTCATTATTTAACATTTAACTCCAATACTTATCTAGGAGTTGTAGATGCGTATAGCAAATGGCTAGAATGTTTATCGATGGACGGGGGCACTTCCACTAATGCACTTACAAATTATTACACAATCAATTAACAATATTAACAGAAATAAAAAAATATATATACATTTTCAATCCGCCACAAGCTTCGTCATTCTGTGTAGAACATCGTCATCGCCAGCGTAACAAGCTTCGTCAAAAAATGCACTAACGCACTTATAAATAAATTGAAAGAAATATTTAGTCGGTACGGCATGCCAAAAACCTTTGTATCAGATAATGATGTAAAGAAGTGTTCACCCGCTAAGTTGATGTTGGGCCGAGAGTTACGGTCAAGGTTAGATCTTGTTTTACCCGATATCGAATAAATTGTTCAAGGGAGTTGAAGGTAGGTGAAACCGTGTGGCTAAGATGAAATTTTGTTGCAAGAAAAGAAACTTGGACATTAGGAAAAATATTAGGTAACCGAATGTTTACAGTGTTAGCCATAGATTATAATGAACAATGTAAGCGTCATATTGACCAACTTAGAAAGTATACCGGTTCTACCATGGCTCATAATCAGGATACCGCAGACGTAGGAGGCCACAACGATGTAGGCTTATCACTACCACTGCCTCCAACATCAACTGAGATTAGGTCACCTTCTCACTCTTCAGCCCAAACTGTAAATGTGTTGCCACAAGACACGGTTGAAAGTAACGATTTAGAAGGGGAAGAGGACCATTGGGCAGAGACTCAGGAGGTTGTAACTGATGAGCAGCCTGAGCCCACGGTAGACTCGGCGATCAAGCCACCAATAGCCACGCCGGAACACGACACACCCGGTGATGACAGTTTGTTGTTGGATCGTGATAGGCCATTGCGTAAGTGTAGGTTAAGAAAAGTGAATTATAAGATATAGTTTATTATTAGAACTTATTAAACAGAATATGGTTAAACTTACTTATATTACTTACTTATATAATATATTGATGTTGTTATTAGGGTTTCTGAATGAGGAGGAAGGAGTGTGGTGTATGAACGCGCCTACGCCGCGACACGCTAGTGTGACATCGTCAGTAATAAACCGGCCTTCGTCTTGTCAAGTTCACTGTGTTTTATTGCTATAGTTTGCTACCTACCTCATATATATCAAATGGTTTTAAGAATATTCACTTCATATTTTTTTATTTAGTATTATTTATTAGCATTTCCTGTAAAATGATCTGTCTCCGATTCAGTCACTCATGAGAACCCTCCTGAATACATTTTACAAGAATCTTCTAGCAACAGATAATGTTTTCGTGCGCAGAATCTCGAGCGGAAATCCAAGACATCAATATCTCTTGCCAAACGAATTATAGGAATGGTTATGGATTGTATTTTCACAAAAATCTGCACACTGTCCTACAGTATCTTTATAAACTATAAATTTAATATAATATACAACACACTCAAACATATCTTGTTGAATACATTGAGTTTGTAGCTTTCATATACACTCAACCACTTTAATTTCCAACCGCTAAATTAACCCCATATTATTTAAAATGTGTGTACAAATTGTGGTGTACTTAAAACTTTCATGTGATGCATTAAATAAAAATTTGAAAGTGTTCGCTTTCACAGTCGAAAGTATTTTATCCAGATTAGTCCCGTTAGTCCGAAATTCAAGTGTTTGCGAGTATATTCGGTCTCACCGATCAACCTTGTTAACCTATGATAAAGAAAACTTACTTTAAACATACCACATGTTGTAGAAACACACAATAGATTCACTTATTCGATTACATTGCTAACATCGTATTGTCGTTGCGATATAGAAATTTTTACACCAGCACTAGTGCGTCGGTGATACATTTTTTTGTTTATAAATACTAAATATGTTTTTTCAAATCTTTATTAATGATAAAATTGACGACACTATAAAAATAGGAATAAACTTTTATCAAAAGTAAGTAAATTTTATTGGACACAAGCGCTCAATTGTGGCATTCACAACCTTATTATTTAACTTGCCGTTCATTTTAATCATGCTACATTGGACTTTGGCTCTATAGCTTTTTAATTTTTAACAAACCAAGACATATACTTGGTATAATATAAGTTTTAGGAGCTTTTCTGGGGTTAGATATGTTAAAGAGTTGCAGGGAAGGACGTTTGTGGAGGTTCACTTATAATATAGAAAAATATTAGTTAGTATTACTTACATAATAATAAAAATGTAGGAAACACAGGGATGATTATTATGAAACAAACTAAGGTTTGCTCTTCAATTTATTTTAAATTATATTGTTGTTATTATTCATTATCCTTAGTAGAGATTTTATAGTTTTCACCTAATATGCATATTCAGCAAACATCATAGTTAATGCAAACTATATAAACCCGTACCAAGTCGATTGCATCACATAGTGAACAAAATATGGATGGCATCATATTAGTTTCCGTATCAAATTAACTAGACATTAAAAACGAGTCGTATAAAATAGTCAAATCAAGTTGTTCCAAGGATAGAAAAATCAATCAGCCAATATCAATATTCGGAGGTTCTGCCGTAAAAAAGTCCTGTCAGCAATTTCTGACGAGGAACCATCCGATGGGCGGATGCACGGCGTCCAATAGCTAAGACATGATCTTGCAAAGCATTCATTCATTTACGCACAAAAAATAGTTTCACTCGAACCACCTTATAATGTTGTGGTCATTAATATTCACAAAATACATCTTGCAAAATTGACAAATCCAATTGACGAATCCACAACATTTGGAAATCAGACAACCAAGCAAGAACTGTTTTGATATAATATCGGCACACTCATTATTACAGGATTAAGAAGCGTATAATACATTTAAAAACAATATCACATTGCATTGCAAGTATCTACAAATGAACTTATCCATACGTAATTATTTTAAAGATTTTTGGTTACGACCGCAGTGATTACAAAGCTTGGCAAACAATTTGAACCACAGACACCGAATAAGGCATCAGCTACTCTTAAAATCCTAATAATTTGCCAGCTATTGGAAGAAATAAAGTCATATCTCAGAACATAGTCTGTTAACGAACGCAACCTCTGCCTTACACAGACGCATGTATTCACATTTCAAGCTCGTGTCCTAAGCACGCTGCTTCACAAACGGGAATGTGAACATCCGTTATATTTCCTTTAACATTTTCAGTGATCGCGCGAGCGAATGGGCTTTTCACTCGCAAATTCCCTTCAACAGAATCTCACATATCAATTCAAACACAACGTAACCGCAACTTACTCTGCCGTTTCCTCTTCCTTGCTCTCTGGTATGTTGTCTATTGGCGTCTCTTTGTCCTTCTCTGTCTCCTGTTTATCTTCGTCTTTCTCCTCGATGGATGAGGCGTGGAGGCTGTCTGCTCTGAGACTGCAGGTGCCGCTAGGGTTGGGGGCGCAGTCGCCCGTGGGACGTAGAACTAGGTACATGAGGAGATCCGACAGAGATATGATGCCGATCACTTTGTCTTCCTCGTCCACGACGACTAGACGATGCACCTGGGGAAGGAAATTGGATGGGGTTAGATGTTGCCTTCTAGCACAGTCAGTCATGAAAGCACTACCAGCGACCTTTCTAAGGTCGACGATAAAGAGTCAGATACGACTGGATGGCGCAGTAGTAAGTAAGCAACTCTCGACTGTTATGCCAACGTCCCTGATTTGTCCCTCGGCAGAGGCTCTCAGGTCGTAGGTGTAAATATGACATGTGTTGTGTGATATCTTCACCCGCCTGTCAAGAGCAAAGTTTCTGGAAAGCCCTCTAGTCTTTATATTGGCCCATTTCATGTAGTGGACAGTGCACGAGCCGTGGTTTTGTACAACTGTACATTAGTAAGAAGCGATACTAACCTCGGCCCGGACGATCCTCTCCATCACCTCGTCCAGGATGCACTTCTTCACGCCCTCGAACCACTCGTTGCGTGCTCTTCACATTACTGCTGTCTCACTCGCACTAGCTACACTACTGACCTCGAACCACTCGTTGCGTGCTCTTCACATTACTGCTGTCTCACTCGCACTAGCTACACTACTGACCTCGGCGCGGACGATCCTCTCCATCACCTCGTACAGGGTCTCGTCCAGGGTGCACTTCTGCACGCCCTCGAACCACTCGTTGCGGTGCTCGTTGGCCTTCTTCAGTGACACGTCCAGGTTGTTGTAGGTCTTCTCTGCGGCCAGGTTCTGTGAGAGGTTTTAGAAGATGAATTTGAGAAAGTTGTAAGTTGGAAGTGCCATCAGCAAAAGAGAGTAATTAATAAAAGCACAAATTGTGTAATCTATTATTAGCGTTATTGTGGTTGTTGTAGATTTGAAAGGAATGCCTGGATTTCAATCATGTGACATTTGTTTTAATAGCATTTGTTAAGGTTTAAGGTTTAAGGTACTTTATTTCTCATAAGAACATTATAAAAAACATTCACTCAAAATGAGAACTTAAAATTCTAAATACTTATTGTTACTTACAGTCCAACTACAAAGTCGTGAAAACGGAAGTGGATCCTAACTAATCGTTTAAGATCGTATTTAATCGATCTGTTATAGGTATTTATTAAAGGACTATCTGTTAAAATCCATAATCAATCCATATTTTATTTTTAAAATGTATGTAAAAGTAAGTAAATAACTGATGATCATAAAAAGTCTTAGCAAAATTGCACTCTTTGATATCAGGACTTTATAGTTTGACTGTAGTAAATTATACTTATTACTAAAAAACGCGACCAATGGATTCCCCACAGGCTGACGGAATCATGCCGATATACAATGCAACTTCAGATAATTAAAACATCGTAATAATCTATTCAAAGTAATGAAGCCACAAATTTTGGTAAGTAGGTAGGTACTATCTACTATTTATAGTTAAGCTAAAACTAGTAGTATATAAGTACTTATATACATATGTTAGTATACAATAATATAAAAAGGTATAATTTTAAAAGTTGTTATAATAGGCATTGGCCTATTCCGTCAGCCTGTGGGGGTTGTGGGTAGTTTGTTTTAAAACTAATTATTTTGCTCGTTAAATACTTGGTGTTAAGGGCTATTATTAAGTAAGCAAAGATCCGACTGCTGGCTAAGTTCGTGAAGTATATTTGTGATCTGCTCCGTTTAGTGATTTTTTATGGCACATTTTAGGATAGTATATGTTGGGATACGAGATAATTTTTATTTGGCTGATTATGATGATGATGATTAAAAATACGTATTGTTCATGTTTTTTTTTTTTTTTTTCAATTTTTTGTTCCAATTCACATACATACCAAGCGCAACGTGTAAATGTGTTGAACGTAAATGGACAACATTTCAAAAAACTAAAGCTGCTGTAAATCGAAAATCATTTCGAGATTTAGCTCTAAAGGCCACAAAAAAATTGTTTTTGTATTTTTTGGATGTATCATTTTTGAGAAAATCATAAAATAGTAAAAAAGTGCTGATGACGTCATGCATCAGGTGTGATGCATTTTGATGATCAAAGCCTATAGATTTAAAAACAAAGTAACTGTCACTTTCATTTTTGATTGACGTTGACGTTTTATCGTGACGTTGTTGTTTATTTGGGTCATTTTCATTAATTCTGTTCTGAAACTTTCTGACTATTTTTTTTATTTATTATTAAGAGATGACCTCTATATAATATGTCCCAGAGCATGCCACCGCCTACACAGCTGAAAAAATGCTTCGGCTTATTTTTTTACATGATAAGTACCTACTTTCCATCATTAGAAATATCAAGGTCATTTGAAAATGACTCATTTGTTGGTTGGCATGTAAACAAAGTTTAAATGTCACTTGTCAGTGTCATTTATGGTTTTTCGACTCAGGCAATAGACAAAAATAAAAATTGAGCCTAATATGTGACGTCTCTTCCGGTTTTAAAATAATTAACTTTAAAGTTAAAAATAACATGCAAAAATTGATGTATATACCAAATAAAAAAATACGGGTCCACTAATTTTCTATAAACTTTCCGAATAACTAATAAAAATATAGGGTAAAGAAAATGAAATGTTGTCCATTTGCTTGGAATCCTCTTATTTATCATTCACTCATAAATGCAAATATACGCCATTTTGGTAAGAATACCTTCTCAATTTAGTCTACCTTATTAAATATACTTCAAAACACTCACAATAACATCAAACTTGGCATAAATGTCCTTCAAGCGGCCATGCTCATCCACCAACGGCAGCGCCGAGACGCGTCGGTTCACAAACTTCTTGAGGGCATCTATGATGGAGGTCTCCTCATTGGCTGTCTCGATGTCGGCCAGGGTGCCGATCTTGACGTCACGCAGCTTGCATTGGAGGTAGGCTGGCTTGGGTAGCTCGTTGATCTGTGGGGGTGAAAGGCGGTTAGTTATAATAGACATGTTGCCGATGTATATTTTAACGTTTTTCTGTCTGTCCAATATATATAGGTCGTGTGTTCATATAATCTTAGTGCCAATTTCACCATTCTCGGTTATCTATAGCTCGACAACTTCGTGCGCGACCCTCCTTGCGGGGTGACAGACGCGGAGGGGACGAGGTACCCAAGACGACAGCGGGTAGCGGGTGAGGTAGCGGGGAAGGACAACGCGTGCACTGCACGTCATTATTATGGCAGTCTCGGCCGAGCAGTCGAGGCGGCCACATGTGTTGTAAAATCTGTCATAATCTGAGTTCGACGCACATGAGACCACTGATCCTGAGACCATTAGTCTTAGTAATGAGTGTTGAGGCCAGAACCGCCACAATCCTTGGAATATTTACCTTTTGAATTTTAATAATTATATTATTATTATCTATGATTCGTCAATAAAATAACGTCAAAAACCACAAATCGTAATTTTCGCAAATAGATTAAATCGCATTATAAAACTATGTCGGAGTTCAAGAAGATTTTGAGTTTACCATGCTTTATAATAAGGTTTACTAAATTTATTCGATTAATCGAAACGTCAAATTGTCACTTGAAATATTGGCAGTTTGGCTGGAATCTGTGGACGGTGCATATTAAAAAATAAAAAGCTAAGGTGGGTAGTCGGTTGAGTAGGGACGGACTGTTAATCTGATTTAAATTATTGAACGGGTCGGTTGTGAACCTTCCGCAGGGATCACCACGTTTCGCTATCAAAGTTAATCCAACTGTATCAAGTGCATCCTCGTGTATTTTGTAAGATTGATCGATAATTCCGAATAAATCGAGTGTGTACTACCTATCTGTACCTTTATTTCTGGGGTGTGATGATGAATGGCGATACCAACCTGGCTGATCGAATCATTGACCAACCACTGCTAGCTCGTGCCCACTCCCCGACAACTATATAATCTTCGGGGGTTTTCTCTAGAACCGTGTGCCGAATCTTGGTTTGGCCGAGGTTTGGTAGAATGCAAAATCTGCTTACTCCCGAGTAACTGGTAGTGTTCTCGTGAGTAAAAAGTTACTCGAGCTTGGTCGAATCCACCCTAAATAATGAAACTAGTTTTTAGAACCTTTTTATTGATCAACATAATTTACTCTTACATTACGTCACATATAGTGACACGTTATCGCGAGATTTATCCGGGCACACTTTTCTCCGTGTGTACTCGTCTTCTAAAATGTCGTGCTACCTCGCCCCCGCCTCTTCTTTCACCCCGCAAGGAGGGTCGCGCACGAAGTTGTCAAGCTATAACCGACAGGGATTGATTCATATATTAAACGTCATCTCCATATAAAATTCATGACAGATGTGTCAAAAGTTAACCAATACTCCCTGGTTATGCTCTAAGAGAGAATGGTGAAATTGGCACTTATTCCGTGTAACCTAAGATTTAGACATCTGTTGGGTATGTTTGCTCATTGATGAGCGAAGTGGAAGATTATGTTAGGGAGTGCCTACGAATTTGCTAGCTATCAACAAACGGTACTCAGTGACATGTGCTATTTTGAATCAACATAAATGTATGTATTTCCTTTAAAAAGCATTGGTAAATTTGTGTTACTAGTGTTCACACTTTTTCAGATAATGTAATTGAAACACTATATCGGCATACTTTCATCATAATCTGATGCTTACTTTTTATCATGGCTGATTATCTTATCTCAGGGCAATTTTTCCGCTATGTCTATGAAAGCAAGAAGATAATAAATAAAATCGACAGAGAATCAAAAAGCCACAGAACTATAGAAGACATTTTTTTATAAACATGTAGTAAGCTGACACGAAGCGCTGGGATCGCGACTTAAGTCGATGGAAATTCAATAGGCAAGTCACTGGAATTTGTATGCGTTTTATTAGTTTCTAACATTGCCGACAGGGGCGCTGATCAAGATGTCATACAAATTGCTATCGAATTACGCTATCGACTAGAGTCGACAGTACTCGCGATTCGCACACTGAACTAGCAGAACTCCCACAACAAACTTTTTAAACCTCGAAGTGTTATCTAGATATAAACCTCAAACTACCCACATATAAGAACAAGAAGCGCAGTATCCGCTTGTGCGTGAGTATGTACAGCACGTTGCCGGTGTCCGGGTCGATGACCGGCAGCCGGTGGATCCGGTTCGTGATCAGCATCCGGATCGCGTCGTACAGGGACGAGTCCGGACCGATGGAGACGAGAGGCATGACCGAGCCTTTCAGCACGTCTGGAATGATGGAATAAACAAGTGTTAGTTTTCTGTTTTATTGGATTCTGTGGCCCAAGTCCACTTGTCTAGCAGTGGACGATTACGGGCTGATGATGATATTATCTGACACGTAAGTTCTCGAATGGAACCTCTGTGGATATACCTAAGGTATAAACTCTCTTCTTAAGCTTGGACCATTTCCACCACGCTGGTCTATTGCAGGTTGGTATCAGCCAGATCTCCACCAAACGATCCAACGCGATCCGATCGCGCGATCCGAGGGATTTAGTATGTAAAATTCGATCAAAGAAGAATTACTCTCTACACAATCATATCCAGAGGTAGACTGGGCCTTACCAGCAAACCGTCCTTCCTACCTTCCGTTTTAACTTAGAAGTGAGGCTCTGAGCCCCAATCACAGGTTGTACGATACTACACAAACATATGAAAAAGAACAGCGCCAACGTAGTAACTTTTGGAACTAATAAATTTGCCTTACATTTTGACAATGACAGTTGACGATACGCAATGTAAACGGAGGTTCGAAAATCTTTTAATCGCTGCACCGGTTTGTGAATGTATACTGTAGCAAGAAAAGTACACTCACGTCGCCAAGTCTCCAGCCGATGCTCTTCCAACTCGTCCATGGCCACGTCGGGGCTCGTGTAGTACATCTGCAGGATCTTGATGAAGTCCGTGATGGTGAGCATGCCGACGAACTTCTGCCGCTGGCTGTCCCACAGCGGCGCGGCGCGGACGCCTGGAGAATGAACATGGATACAAGTAAGTAATGGCAGCTTTTGCACAGGCTTGCTGCTTCAATATACACGGGAGCTGAAATTAGGGGGATATGGAGAGCCATACAGGAGGATTGAATAGAAAACTGTCAGTTTTATACAATTCGTGTGTCGCCTTGCCGGTGGAACCTTAGGTTAGGCGGAAGCTCGCAACACTCGCGACGAAACGCTCTCTCTAATTGTACACCTGTTTGATGAGGTGGCTCAGAGTTATAAATTGTTAGAATTTCGCGCAGGGGATGATGATGATGGTGATGATAAAATAGAAAAGAATACACCAGGCCGTGGTTTGACTAAAACAATATTTGATAAAAATCCATCGCATAGCAGTGTTTAACGTAAATCAATCATATAAATGCCATGCCTCCAAGACTAGGGCGTTTTATTTCCAATGCTACGCTATAGTATAGGAAGATGTCACGTAGAAGTAGGCACTTTTAAATTATTATAACAATACAAAGTGGCCGAGTATGGCAGTAATTGCCACTAGATGGCGACACTTGCCAGATTTAGAAATCCAATTTACTTATTAGGGATTGATAAGATAAAATATTAATAACTCACACACGTTCTATATTAACGTAATATATTAACAAAAGCAAAATTAGGTATAATCATAGTTGATTCATAGTTTTTCTTTTCAAACTAATCAAACAGGCAATTCCCATAACCAATTTCCCACATTGCTTAGAGAAAAATTATAAGTTCCTTGTGTTCGCCAATGTATGCCAGGCAGCGTTGCTATCTGAACTAAATTTAGCGTGTAATGTGACATAAACAGGACATGTATGCGCGATAATCTATTGTCTTGTAATCCCTTATCGCTACAGATTATCATCGAGGCCGCAAGATAAAAACAAACAGATCGGTCATTCAACTGTTTCGTAAAATGACAGCTAATACGAAAAGGCCACTTGGATAGCTGACGTTTTAGTAGTTTAGTTTTAACATAATTATTGTAAATTATGGTATAAGTACGCAAATTATCAGTAAAAGGAAATATGAAGAAGCAAATGTAATGATGATGATGATTGGTCCGACCGATTTCGGCCATGGCGACCACTTCGACCCCTAGTTCTGTTGGCGCGCGTGCGCCCTAAGATGGCTTATATAGCCGATCTTTGCGGCGAATCCCCTTGCACAGTGTGGGCATGTGAGTACGCCGCCGACATAATTATTGCAAATGTAATAATAATAAATCATACAAACAATTCGCAACAGACAACCTGTATTTGTGGTAATAAAAAAAAATGTAGTTAAGTGCATTTGGTTAGTTTCGCTAAAATTATAAAATTATAAAGTTCGCAAACAAAAAGTAGGTATGGATGGCATATAATATAAGATGATTATGTAGGGACAAGCATGTCATGTTTATGAATGAATCAATGAAAACAAACATGTATAAAATAAATAAAAACACACACAAATACGAAGTGCTTACTTCTAACAAACAAACTAAATTAAAACTAACAAACATTCGAACAGTAAACCATTTCACTGATATTTATCTACTACCGCAACAGCGCAAATACGGATCATTCAATTAATACAACTAAAAGCTTGCATTCAGCAACTTGTTAACTAAAAACTTAATTAATTAACATCCGAAATGAAAATCAAATATTTAAACAAAACACACAAACAACAACATTGAAAAACAATCAAGAAAACGAAAAAATACATTAGAGAGCACAATGACAATGGAAGCAACAATTAGCAAAGCTTCGATAAACGTGAAAGTAAACAAAAGCTTGAGTACAATACAAGAACTAACTGCAAGCAACTGGCAAGAATGCGACTTAGTGAAAATGTAGCACAAAACACAAGTGAATGAAAATAGGAACAAAGGCATGGGGCGAGGCGCATTCAGTGAACAATAAATACATTTAGGAGATGACAAAAACATTCGCTGCTCTATGACGCTAACAATATAACTAAAAATATGGGTGAGGAAGAGTTTCAAAGTGGAAAAATTCTAAACTGAAAAAGCACATAAGTTTTGCCACTATAATAATGAAAGCGTTCGCTATTGCATGCATTGCATTAGTTGTCGATAAACGGAGAAATAATATCAGTGATACGCCTGCATAAAGGAAATAATTTATAGTTATAGTTCTAGCCTATGCCTAGCAGCATGGGATTCACTGTATAAAACGGAAAACGAAGTCTCGATTCACGACTCTATCTAGTTGTATTAAACGTGCTGATTGCACGACAGCTCTTCATTTTCTTCGGTACAGGGTAACCCTCCAGACCATTGTCGACTGATGATGATGAGTGACAGTATAATATGACTTGATTCTTGACTAACAGACGAGTGTAAATGTGATGTAAAGTTAGCAAAATAGATACGTCCACAATTACCGCTTATACTTTCATGTTAAAATGTGTACAGAGGAATAATGCGATGTTTCTATTCATGTAACTATATGCATGCAATTCATGTTTACATAACTATAAGTGTAGGGATCAGACGAGATGTGCTTGGTAGATGCGTATCTCTTTTGCTACATGCATTATACTCGCAAGAATCAACTTGAGACTTGACCTTGAAGCCAGATTCCTTCCTGACCCCCGTCTTCTTACTTCTTTAACCATTGGTGAGTCTGAAGTTTCTTCTTGCGAGCACAAGTATTCTACTAATATTATACAAACCCGAAAGTTTGTCATTACGCAAATAATTCTTCCACGTTGCAGATAAAAACTATACAACGGATTTTCATGAAACCTCATCATCATCACGACCCACTTTTGGGGCACGGGTCTCCTTCCAATGAAGGAACGGTTTTCATGAAAACTGCCACGCACTAAACTGCCCTGCATTATCACACCTCAACAATTTCAATCCCGCAAATCCCGCGGGAAAGCACTCACCATTGTAGACGAGCGCGAAGAACGCCTTCTTGACCAGCAGCTGCGTGTCGAACACCACCAGCTTGGCGGAGGTCGGGATGAGGTCGTAGCACTTGTGGAACTTGAAGAACTTGACGAATATCTGCGACTCGTCCTCCTCTGGAAATGGGAGAGCGGAGAGATGTTTAGTTATAAGTATAGTAATTAAGTTATATTATAAATATAGGAATAGATCTTCGAAGAGCTAGAGACTAGGAGGCCATGGACAGGGATAGATGGAAGACCCAGCAGTGGGCAGTGAGACACAAAATGTTCATAAAAAAAATTAAAAAGATGTTTTTTTTCTTAGGTCAGATACTGGAGCTCGACTAGCATTTGTTACCGTGGTTAAAGGAGTAGTCAGTCAGATTAGTGGTCAGTTGGCTCCGTCTTTGCTCCTTTGTAGATTTTGGACCGCAATCATACCTCAATCAATGGATTTTAAGAATATTCGCAATAATAATGGGTCAACCGCAACACGCTTTTTAAATTCTTGTGCGAATGAAACCTTACCACACCACACAAAATAGACCTACCGTCGTGACCTCAACAAAGTGCCGTGTTTTAAATTTGCCTTAAAATCCCACTAAACATTATTCAAATACGACGATACAGCTGATCAAAAGCTAATGCTAACACAAAATACAAAATAAATACGTGTACAGTAGTTTGTTTACAACCATGACGCTCTCGAAAATAAATTGGCCTTGACCAGACGGCGCGCACATTAACATTTGCCAAAATCTAATATCATTTCTAATGATTAAAAATCATTAATGACCCAGCTGTTATCCATCTCTTTCCATATATTATTCCCACTCGTGTTTTTTTTAAGTGAGTAGGTCCATATAGTTTCCCATCATGAAAAACGTTGCAAAGTTTTAACTGCTAAACATGGTGTACTAGTAAATATTGAGATGATCAATTGATGGTTTCATCACACTGGGCATGATGGGCACACAAAAAGTCGCAATAATATGCATATATATAATAGATTTAGCTGCCATTAACACAAAGAACAATCTGATCGATGTAAGGAGTCGAGTTAGTTATGTTGACCAACCATAACACTAACATAGTAGTACTACTAGATTACTTTACTACTTTTCTGTGTTTACTAAAAGGGCTCACGCCATAGCAACAGTTTCATAAAGACCCAAATTCAAACAGCTGACCGCACACACACACAAACAAAAGTAAACGAAGTAAACACCAAACGCGCTATTTGTTTACAACGCGACGTGGACAGAAATAGAGCGGCCCTGACCATAGCAGGAACCACGAGCTCATTATCATTCGTAGACGCATCTAACAACACAGCCAAAACCATTTGTATTAGTTATATTTGTTATAGCTGTGAATCCAACGGTAGACAATAGAGCTGAAGATGATGATGAAGATGTTGGTGATAGAGGTAATACGAGCTAACTATCATTCCTATTAGACGCATCTAACATCACATGGTACTGCCAAAACCATTTGTATTTGTTATAGCTGTTCATCCAACGGTAGATAATAGAGCTGAAGATGATGGTGACATAGGGAACATTTATTATTTATTATTATTTATTCACATCATTATTCATATTTGACGCATCTAACATCACATAGGTACAGCCAAAACCATTTGTATTTGTTACAGCTGTGCATCCAACGGCAGACAATAGATGGCTGATACTGATGAGGATGAGTTATCAAACTATAAGGTCCTTGCGATAATACGCATGATATTTCTTGCATTACCACACTGAGCATTGGTTTTTAGTCACATTGCTATGATGTTGTGCATTCTATCATTAATTCCTTATGATTCTGTATTATCATCATCAGATAGTAGGTACAGCGTTGAATCTTCCACCATTATCACCAACCCATCAGAGCTCCGCTTAGGCCTTTGGAGTTGTAGTAATCTTTTTGTGTGGGATTGAGGATATTTACACGACTTCCTGTTCCGAATGTGCACGTCTCCTCTAGGATATTTCTTTTAGTGGATTCTGTCAGTGTGTGATATTTACTTTATCAAGGTTATCTTTAGATTATGTCTGTCCACTCTTAATATTTACAAAAGAACACTTTACTTGATTAGTAGCTTTATCTTCATATGCTAAAATATACAACGTTTGATTTTCCATTTAGAAGACATTTGCCTCATCACAAATACTCACTTCTAAAGGTATTATTTCAAATATTCAATGCGGATTCAAGTCTATATTTACTGTACAAGCACAGCAACAATATTGGCATCGTAAATTTCAAGTTTCTTAATGCTATGACTAAAGAAGAGTTATAAACAAACAATGTAAACACTTGTTTCATGGGTACGATGGTTTTTCAATTTATATTCTTGTGTCTATAGGCATATTCAGAATATGTTAATAGAATCGCAATATAGACAGAGGATCAAAAGCAGGCGACTAGACAACTTAAATACAATATGGTAAACAGTATTTAATCAGTGATTCTTGCTTGTCCATTGGTATCGTTTAATCCTCTGGCATTTCTATGCAACATTGTCCCATTCCATCACACTTCAAATCAAACCTAACACCGAGCGCACACTGGGCTTCGCACGACCTATTCACCAAGCGCCCGCGTCAGACCGGCACATAAACAACGCACGTCACAACAGAACAGAAGGACACAAAGGGGAAAGACCTTTGAGCAGCCAATCAGCGAGGAACGCCTTCCACGCGAGGCCGACGGCCTCAAACTCCTTGATGAGGTCGATCGAGTAGACGGACTCTTCGTCGGCGGTGGCGACCAGCGCGGGATGGTCGGAGAAGTAGTGTAGGCGGAGCATGCGCACCGGCCGCGGCGCGGCTGCCGCCGTGACTGGCGCAGGCCCGCCCGCCATCTTGCCAACGCGCGGGCTATTTTCGAATTGGGATGCGGGCGCCGATGACATTTCCCCGTTTAAAAATAATGGGAAAAGTCAACGGGCTCGGAGACGTCCCGGTTTTATTGGGCGTAACGGTTTTGATGTTTTCTCTGACGGGTGGCGTTAAATTGATCACATCGCAGTTATGCTTATGGTCATGCTCATTTAGAGCTATAAAGTTCTAGCCGTATTATGGTTTTATGACGATAATCTTTTTCTCAATTATAGATCTTTTCGATTTCACTGATATTCCTTCGAGTTTATTCCTTGTTTATACAGCGGATAGTGTTAAGCTGCACCAGCCTATAGCGGAAGAAGATCTTTGCAAAACCAACAACAGTCGATCCTACCATGTGGTAGTTATTGTAAATATTAGAATTGGCAATGCCGCACCATCCCTGCGTCACAGACGACGCGTGCGCAGTCTAGACGTTAGTTCCCAGCTAGTGTCAGCTTCTGACATTCCAGGTGTCATGTCGATATGTCGATCTCACATTGAATAAAGCATTCCTAACGTGATATCGATCTGGTAATTAAGATCGATAGTAAACAAGCGTGAAATATAAGAGTATTTATAAAAGTTTAGCTGCGGCAGAATTTATAATAAATATACATGCAGTTCTGTGTAAGTCCCTTAACTACTGGAGAAATATCGCATTGAAAGAGTAATTGGTTATTTATTGCCGCGATGAGTTATAACCAGCGTTGTTTACTAACACCATGGCAGTAAAAACTCTTTACTGCTATTTATTTATGGCATTTTACGTCAATGGCATTGAATTCGAGTAGATTTATGCTCATATATTGCAGTTATCTGATTGTGCCTTGTAGTTTATTTTGATTAATGACCAATTTAAAATATATATTTTTACCTTGACTGTGCCAATGTTTAAACCCGAGGTGTAACGTAATCAATAAACTAAACGTTGGATCTTGCAAATCAAAGATATAATGGAGTATTTTATTATGCTTATCCAGTCTCGTTATAATAATCGTGTTGTGCATGAATGAAACCTCTCCGAGTGACGTGTAAACTATACTTTATATATACAAAAGATAATACGTATATACGTCAATACAAACGTAAGTTTTCCTTCACATAAAATATTTTATTATGAACCGCGCTTGCCGCGAGCTGGCCACGAAATATAAAGTCTTAATATAGCGAGTTACAATATATTACCATGACGTATGTAGGACAGGAATATCAAGACGTACAATCGTAATGGATGATCGGCCATCATTTTGAAACAGGTGGGCCTAAGTGGCTCGTCCATCATAATATTTAAAATATCTGTTGATCTTAGCGTGTCAGTAACAAACACTAACCTTTCTTGCCGTGATGAAAGGATTAGCCGTAGTTGGTAATCGCTAACCTCCCAGTTCTCAGCAAGGTGCGCCTGATTTACGCCCTACATACGTTCCTTGGCTACCATGCCGTCATAGGTTTCGTCTACCAAATGTGTGTCGAAAATTCTCGAACTCACTTATACTTCAGGTTAGTACGCATATTTTTTCTAAGTTTACAGCTTAGTATGAGTAGTCATTTTACACGGAAGAAGAAAGAAATAAGGATGCCAATTACTACAAGTGTAATAATAAACCATATAAATAAAGAAGTACTTACTGCTAATTTCCCTAAAAGGTGCGTAGAAAACCGTCAATACGGAAACATGTGATAGAATGCATAATTAATGTAGCGATCGGAATCGTGGCTTCCGAATCACATAAACAGTACAAGGCCACTCCACCGAATGTGGCTTAGTGTGACCAAACAAACATGCCTATAGCGTTCCGTTGCAAGGACTTATACAGTTGAAGCCGAAGATAAATAAAACAAAGCAGCGTTATTAAACTAGAACCACCACAAACGCTTTAGGCCGTATATAGAAAAAAGCTGGAAACTCATAAGCGCTGTATACATTTTTGTACAGCACATGCTGAGTTTGAGCCATTTTACTGATATAATACACACCACAATCATTGTGATTCTTCATGTCACTTTACCTATTGATGTTGTTTTGTATTTGTGATGTGTATTTTTTTAGTAAATAAACGATGTGTCTATGTCTATGTCTTACTTTGCTATGGATATTTTTTCCCGGTTATTAGCGCTGGTTCGGCAAGGTATTAAAAAGTAATTAAGCGCTATGTATTTCCAGCTTTTTCTCTGTATACGGCCTTAATGGTGGAAACTTCCACTATCGCGTATTTTAATCAATTATTCCATGAAAAGATAAATTATACTAATTATCCGGCCATCTCCAAAATGTTTTACGCTCTTCAAAACTTTCTCTGTACTTAAATAAACTGTGTAACTAAGTTATTAGAGTCGGATTTAATTAATTTCTAAGATCGCGCGTGGGTTTCCTCAAGGATATTTCCTTTCCTTTTATTCGTAGAAATTAAAAACATTTACGGGAAAATAACAAGCTTATTTTTATTACATCTTGAGCGTTTTATAATGAAAAATATGAAAACGTGAGGAGCCCGTTCGGAATGAAACTAGTGATATTTCCACGATAAAGCAGATCCACTCGGTTGCCCCTAAATAGCTCGATATCCGTCTAGAAAGTCTATTTCAGAGACCCGATCCTTTGGCCTGTAATATATCCAACATTTTCCTACAAACGAGATCGTCCTCGATGTCAGAAAGGGTCGTTACTAAAAGGAGTAATCGGGTGTAAAGTGGTATCGATTATCACATCATGTACGAATGAATGCGTAGCATAGGTAGATAATAACTTGGAGTATATTCATTCAATATCAATCAATCTTGACATATTGTTTGCAGAGAACAAATGCTTACACTGCGATGTACACTTGGGTATCAATATCTGTGGCTGTCTCGGATTCCGATACGAAAGGGACATTATAGTGCTATGGAAAGTAGTTTCCTTTCTCGATTTGACTTATTACTATACCTCGGCTTTTCTGTACTGCCAATTTCTATACCTCGATGCGCTATAAGTAAACTGACTGGATAATCCATTCAACACGGTGGTATAACCTAGTCCTTACTGTTTGTCACTCTGATTTTGCGATATAATTACTGGTCTAGTATTCCATTGATGCCGGGGTAAGTTGTGAGTGTGTTGTGACTATACTTGTATCCTGTCGGAACTCAAAGAACGGAAGCGTTCGTATACTACATAAGAAACGATACGTTCGAAAACGCTGAGATACCCCGAATATGATACCGGGGTTGAGAACTCAGGTAAACTATCAAATGCCCGGGGCCAATCTAGTTATGCACGCCTCTCCGGAAATTGGCCTAGAATTACCCTATTTCATAACATGCTCTATTATACCGGTAAACTTTAATGGATATTAGTTTCGGGCTTTAGTCTGCATATTTACCTAGCTACTTACGGCTTTTTGGAAGGTACCGATATTTTGTTTTTGTATCTACTTAAGCAACAGATACAAATTCGCCTAACATATTCATAAATAAATAGATTCGGGAGCAATCAAAAATTTCCATACCTGCCATTGTCATATGCTTTGTCAATGAAACTTTTTCATAGGTCGCGAGTGTATATTGGACGGATAAAGAATAGAATCGCACATATAAAATGAATAATAAAATACCTGAATAAAACGTTTTGCACATAACACACACCATTCTTAAATAACACAAACACTACTAATTCTTTTAACACCTGAATTTACAGTAGTAGCTGCACAAACTGAAAACGAATCTTGTTACAAAACTGTAAGCCCATTATCACATCTTATCACCGCGGGTATTAAGTTAAATAAATACTATTTATCGCCCATTTAAAGCGGCAAGATAAAAAACTATAGTAAAAAAATCATGAAATACTTTTCAGTAAAATGAAAAGAACCTGACTAGGATCTATTGAGCACCTAATCTGAAAAATTCATTAGAATAAGAGTATTATAAATACACTTTATATAATACTAGCTGTTCCCGCGAGCTTCGCTTCGCCAAAGTTTTCCCGTGGGAATTCCGCGATAAAAAGTAGCCTATGTCCTTTCCCAGGGTCTAGACCGTATGTACCTATACCAAATTTCATTCAAATCCGTTCAGTAGTTTTGGCGTGAAAGAGTAAGAGACAGACAGACAGACAGACACAGTTACTTTCGCATTTATAATATAAGTTAGGATTTAGGTAGACCATGTTGTTATTATTATTACTGAGAGTTTCGGCCTATCCAATGCTTATATGCAATGCAATACTTACTCGCTATATAAAATACTTGTTAACTTGGACTTACCTAAATCTGACAGGCTGACCTTTTCCAGAAACGGATCAGCGACCGGCAACTGCAAACAACAAATATTAGAATTTATTATATGTAGAAGTACCATAAAAATGGAAAAGGCACGTTTACACTGCGGCTAACGGAAACGGCTTAGCAATAACTTTGCTATTTTCAGGCACATACCAGAGTGCATTGACATGAACACAAACTTCGCAGTCGCTTTAGCTCAATCCACGAGAATCCTTTTTGACCAAATAATGAAGACTTAGAATTTTTTACTACGAACATATACCTTTTTACTGTTTGGGATCGGCCGGTGGTCTACCAGAACTGCTTAGTCTTTAGAACTGCTTAAAGTCTGACCACGTTTTCAACTCAATAAGACGACTTGCGACCGGAATATTGTCTTGAAATTTGCTCACATGCATTACTCCGATGGCACATACACATTATATCTTCATAACATGTTATTATATAATGTTAGTTTATTTTTTACAACCGAGTACCTACTGAGTAATTCTCGCACATTTCCGATATTGACAGATTGAGATGGGTCAGTGTTAGGACCAATAGCAACGCAGTAAAACAAATTCTGTACTCGTATGTTAACAAAAATAGACTATAGTACAGAGTATTATAGCAACTCACCCCCCTAGAGTCCCTAAACAGTATGGCGGCGTGGTGCGGGTCGAGGAAGGCGTCGGACGCTCGGTGTCGCATCGGCGGCACGTTGCCCAGCGACGAGCGCCGCTTCTCCGCCTCTTGAGATGCCGCGCGACGTAGGTGTGCTCCTGCGGAGAGAGGGGGGAGGTTAGATTGATAATAGTAGAAGAGATAGGTATACATACACATGGATTTGGGTGGGAAAGTAGGATTGACGGTGTAAAACCCTTGTTACACCTACCGAGTACCGAGAGTGGTGAGAGAGTATCCACGACCAATGAACGGCTAGCAATTGACCGAGTGCTCGGCCGAGTAGGTCTAGGTAATCAGGGTTTAAGGTCCCATTTCGACGCATGAAAACGGCTATGGACATATCGTCGAGCGAAATGTCGCTGGATGCCAAATGAATCTGATTGAAGTACATAAAAATCAGCAACATCATGTCGAACAAAACCTTACGAGAAAAATACGTTTTCTTTTAACATGAATAGGGTGAGAATGACTGTGGGAAATGTTAGTTATCGCTGGCCACTCAATCGGAAAACACGCTCGCGTCTTGGACGTAGACGTGGATCCGACCCTCTTGACATGTAACAAATGAGTTATGTTCCAAATAAGGAATTGATGTACCTACACACAATATACTATACCTAATGGACAACATTTCAAAAAACTAAAGCTGCTATAAATCGAAAACCATTTCGAGATTTAGCTCTAAAGGACACAAAAAAAATGTTTTTGTATTTTTTGGATGTATCATTTTCGAGAAAATCATAAAATAGTAAAAAAGTGCTGATGACGTCATGCATCAGGTGCGATGCATTTTGATGATCAAAGCCTATAGATTTAAAAACAAAGTAACTGTCAATTTCATTTTTGATTGAATTTGACGTTTTATCGTGACGTTGTTGTTTATTTGGGTCATTTTCATTAATTCTGTTCTGACACTTTCTGACTATTTTTTTATTTATTATTAACAGATGACCTTTATATAATATATGTCCCAGAGCATGCCACCGCCTACACAGCTGAAAAAATGCTTCTGCTTATTTTTTTACATGATAAGTACCTACTTTCCATCATCAGAAATATCAATGTCATTTGAAAATGACCCATTTGTTGGTTGGCATGTAAACAAAGTTTAAATGTCACTTGTCAGTGTCATTTATGTTTTTTTTCGAGACTCAGGCAATAGACAAAAATAAAAATTAGACCTAATATGTGACTTCACTTCCGGTTTTAAAATAATTAACTTTTAACTTAAAAATAACATGCAAAAATTAATGTATATACAAAATAAAAAAATACGGGTCTACTAATTTTCTATAATCTTTCCGAATAGCTAATAAAAATATAGGGTAAAGAAAATGAAATGTTGTCCATTGTTACGGGCGGTGTTAAGAAAAAATAATCCTAAATTCAGTATACCCCTAGATGTGGACACAGTGGCCCTTAGCAGCAGCTTAGGAAGGGACTGAAGGCAGTTGATCCATTGACGCTGTTTCTCCATACCAACAGCATTCATGCATACCTATTTAACTTTGATTCGAATCTTATTTCAGTTAATTATTTCTTTTTAAGATTATTGATAAATAAAACACTCACTGTTTACTAAAGTACCTATATTGGGAAGTAAACTGTTGTTTACGTTTAATATTATGATTACGACCTTTATATTTTTAGACTGACCAAGGCCAGTTAACATAGATTAATTACCTACTTGATCGTTAATATTCATGCATTTTAAATGAACGCATAAACTTGAATTACTTGAAAAAGTATTTTTATAATGACAGATGATATTCGTCAAATTTAAAAGACCGGATGGTTCAGTGGTTAGTAAGTGTTGAATCGTGGCCCCGGGGTCGATCTCCAGACGTGGCAAGTATTTTTTGATATACAGATATTTGTTCAGCTCAAGTTTCAGTTCAGCAAAAGACGCGACATATACTTTATGCCTCACAAACAGAGGAATTCCATACTTTCGAACTAACGTACATCGGAATCATAAACTTTATAAATAACAATCAGCGAAATTTCGTACTTCAAAATTCAGTAGAGGAGTCGACACACGCATACGCATATAAGCTCCTACGAGTATATGCTATTTCAAATACGAGCCTACATGCCCGTATAAATGCGCTAGTATGAAACCATTCCTACCCTTGAAGAAATCTCTTGAGACCAAATTCAATTACTCACATCTCCGGTACTCGTAAATTCGAGTAATTGGATTACGTATGGCACTCGGACTAATATTAGTTATTTTATGTAGGAAAGCGTATAATGAAAAATATTTATTTATTTATTTGATACTTTATTGCACAAATATGAAATATAAGTGTACAAAAGGTGGACTTAATGCTAAAAGCATTTTCTACCAGCCAACCTACAGGAGGTACAGAAAAACTAGTAGAAAGGTGCAACAAAAAAAGTAGTTACTAAATTGAAAAAGCAAAAACAAAATAAAGTCACTTGATAATTAACTTAATAGATATACATAAAATATACATACTATAAATTACTAATAATACTATATAATAAATATAAACTAGGCTAATACGTTTCCATTCAATAGGAGTGTGACGAAACAAAAACATTACTCATTCACCTTCATCGTTACAGCTAAAATAAGCTGTAAACTACAGCGTACAACCATAAACTCCAGTAATGGTTATGGCATTTTTTAATGAATTTATAGCCATTGTTGTAAACAAAATGATGTTGTGGTTGGTTTACATAAGAACAATTCTCTTTTACACCATCTAGTGCCTTTCTCTTGAGTCATGTAATCAATATTGAGCAGCAGTACATATTATATATCGGTATATTAAAAACCATACTGGCTTTTTACCATCATTAGATCAGGATTTATAGCAGTTCAAAACAGAAATATATTAAAGCAATAACCAACACAAGCACATTGGTATTTGTGTTAATATTTGCACTAATCAACTATTCCAGGAACAAATCTGGTACGGTCAGGTGCAGCGAAACCTGACCCCCCTCTCATAGTAACAATGCTTCTGAGGGGGGTACTATTCACCACTGCTAGTACTACCCCACGTAGGTACGTTAACCATGAATTTGCACTTAAAAATGCGATCAGCACTTTTTACTCCATTTTATTTAGGTGTTACGGTGTTAGGTATAAAATAAGGGTCTATTTGTATCTACTTCGATATTTTAACTTAATAACTATGATCTAATTAACTTGGACGGACCAAGTGGCAAATAAACAGCACAGACTCATTATTATGAACCCTCGAGTTATGACCTCAAATCACTGGGCCGTAAATAATAGGCAGCTTTCCTCAGCGAAGAAAAATACTGGATGGTCCGACCTTCCCAGTACAGCGTGTTCCGGAATGAGCGAACGAAAGAAAAACTAGCCCAGCAGTGGAACACAAATCAGGCTATTAAAAAAAATATCATTGTGTTAGACGATTCAGAATGAATAGTACGAGGAATTAAAAAAAATCAAACAAACACTCACACCTTGTACTAATGTACTCCCTTTCGGGGTAGGAAGAGGTGCATTGCTGCAACCACTTTCCGCAAGCGTTATGTTAGTCCCAATGTAATAGGGGGGCGGGCCTATTGCAATTTTACGGGCACATCCAAGACCCGAGATCAAATATCTGTGTTTTAAACAAATATCTACCCCAGCCGGAAATCAAACCCGGGACCTTCGTCTCAGTAGTCAGGGTCACTAACCACTACGCCTTTCGGTCGTCTAGGACTATGAGGATGAGGAATTATAAGCAGGATAAAAGGCATTTCAAGGAACAACTCGGATTGTTACAGATTATTAAATTTTACCTCATAAATAGGTAGGTATATTAACAAGGTCTTACGTATGGATAGTGCTCATATTTAAGATAATAAATTTATTTTTATATACTCGCTGAGTTTGATTGTTGAACATAAAATGTCGAAACCGTCCCTTACCGCAAGTGGGTCGATAAAGCGTACTCTAATAAACTTGAGCTTTTATGGCGAAATATTTTTTGCGTGCTTCCTATGCGGCTCTTTTGCTACGTGCAAGGACAATAACATTGCGATAAAATAAATTATTTTTTGACAAACTATAGACATAAAATGTACCTATATGTACATATGTACTACATACACCTACATATATACCTTACATGACATTTAACTCGAGACGGATAATAAGCCTTTTCAGTGAAAGCTTAGCGCACGCGCTCATAGAAACGGAAAAGCTTTGTGTAGTAAAAGTTCCTGAAATATAGCTGTACACTAAAGTTCCAACATACCGACTCACATATTTGTGCAATAAAGTTTCGTTTTTATCATTAAGTTTTCTGAGTGCAGTTACCTTGTTATATTTTAAGTTTTATTTGTAATTGAAATAGTGCTTATATTATATTTAAACTTTCAACTGACTGCACTGATTTTCATCTCTTTTCGATTCTAATTAACATTTTTTAACAACAGACGTATTTAGAAACATACATACACATACCTAAAATTTATTACCCCTATTTTCTACACATATTAAAATAAAAGGACGCAGCACTTATCAGAACGAGGTTGCCTCGTCTCACTATCCAGAGTAATCCAGACTTACTTACATTCGAATCCTCGGTAATTTTAGACCCCAGATGATCCCAACACAAGGATTTCATTCAAGTGAAAAGGGAAGGTGGTTACGACCTTTGTAAAATTATACTTATACATAGAATACTTCTACACAAAGGGATCCAGATTACTGCCGGGACGTATTCTTGAAATCTTTTAAAACCCGAGATTTAATAGAACTCTATAATGGCATAACTCTTTTGCCTACTTCAATTTGGTAAATGCCGCATTTTAATTTATTTATTCCTTATTGTACAAATATGAACATAAGTGTAAAGTGTACAAATATTGGACTTAATGCTATGCATTTTCTACCAGTAAACCCACAGGTGCTGCAATTTCTTTATTCTTAGGCAAATAAAAATGCAAACCCACAGCCTGTAATAGTTCAGGCTGGAGGCCCTATGCCCTCCCCTAAGACTTTGGAGGGTTACTGTCATAATCTGTCAGCTGGATAGCTGGGTTGGAGATATCACACATTACAATCATTTAACACCCACCCAAGACCAATATCTACCTCGATTCAAAAACCTTCGGCAGTGCAGTTGCTAACCACGCTATCCGGTGTTTCTTGGCCATTTTATTAATATTTTTTCTGCGCCAAAGTCTTCACAAACACATCACATATTATAGCAAACTACTTTATTATTTATCTACAAACGTAAGAGTAGAGGAACTTTATAAAAAAAATAAGCCTGAATTAATAAATTGAGCGTTAAAAAAAGAGAAATTGTTAAGATTTCAGAGTATTGTGTGAATTTCAAGAATACTCCTATCGTTGGGCGTTGCCGTATAATTTACTCAAGGACCTTCAAATACCCTTCGCATCACTTCTAATGGTACCTAAGTAAGTAGAAAATTTATAGTTACGGGAAAAGTATTTATCTATCTGAAAGAAAAAGTAGCACTTACACTCGTATTTTTCTTTCTATCTCTGAAGTTATAATTGGATACTTGTAGTGGTGTCAATTCTGAAAGCACAAATACTGCCGAAGAACCGATACCTGTTACAGTAGACGTCATTTTCATTGCAGGAGGCCACAAACCGACAGGCAGTTCGTATTTACAAATGCAATATAATACCAGAAAACGGAAATGCTGAAATAGAAATTTTTCTACCATTTTCTCCGAGTGTCAAATGGTACCGCAGTTATATTCTGTTCTGAGTTCAGTCCACTAGTGACCGTGACGGAATCGAAATTGGATTCATATTGAAGACGTACCGTTAAAATATACATAGGAGAGGGTTTAAAATCATTTCAACCATACAGAACTAACGGACTCAGTTAAATATAGGTTTTTGCAAAAATGGTATACTAAGCCGAAACCTACGTGTGCAGTATGTTATAATATCTAAGCCCAGAAATGAAATCAGAATGTCAAAATTATGCAAAGCTAAGCTAAACTAACGTAGTATAGCAAATTTTGAGTTACCCATTTAACTGAATCCCTTGCCACATCCCGACTCGAATTGCATTCCATAAGTGACGGCCGGATAACGATCGAATTTGTCGTTCACTAACAGAATTTCACCAAACGATAAACGTATTTGGTCGCCTGTCAAACGTCTGTCGGTTAGTACAAATTCAAGGTACCTACTAGAGTTCAAAATAAGATGGGAACTATTTTCCCTTTGCCTTATTGAGGATTAAATTTGATTTAAATACTATTTTTAAATAAGTTTGGAATTCGGACGGCCGAATGGCGTAGTGGTTAGTGACCCTGACTACTGAGCCGATGGTCCCGGGTTCGATCCCCGGCTGGGGCAGATATTTGTTTAAACACAGATATTTGTTCTCAGGTCTTGGATGTGCCCGTAAAATGGCAATAGGCCCGCCCCCTATTACATTGGGACTAACATAACACTCTGGCGAAAAGTGGGTGCAGCAATGCACCTCTGCCTACCCCGCAAGGGAGTACATTAGTACATGGCGTGAGTGCGTGTGTAAATAAGTTTAGCGTTTGGTAAAAGTGACCTTTAATCCTTGTGATTTTCTTTTCAGTGTCGACTAATTCTCACAGCCAAGTAACGCGTTTAGACGACGGGAATCTTCCATATTCAGTGGAACTAGGTGGAGGTGTCAGCCGACATACCGACACCAGACACCCGTGAGTACTCTCAGCTAGCGAATATAACATGCTGGATAGAGAACGAATAGACTTGAGTTGGTAAATACACAGATAAATAGTACTCGGACGACTGAGGAAAGTTCTTGGAACCCACTCTTTCTGGACGAATAACGAAACTGCTGCGCAAAACACGACACTTACGTATTGCATAATAGCTCACCGAAACTTTTTATTTCGGCAAGCAAGAGTAGCTCTATTGTATTCCGTATTCGGAAATAAAACTTTTTAAGCAACCCGTAGAAAGTTTTAGCTGTTTAAATATTTTTCCGATTTTTTGTACCCGAACCCTATATATAATTATATAGCCAGCTATCAAACCAGATTCTTTTCTAAAATCGGAAATTAAAAGGCCTAAAAGTTTTTGCGCAATTCGCATAAAGTTACACACCTATAGATATAGCTATCGAACCAACAGAGACACAGTCATTTGCGATTCAACATTAAATTATTTTATTCAACATTCATACAATATGTTACCAGTTGTTATTGAATCAATTTTGATTTTTTGAGTCGCAATAACAGATGGTAATACGGGGGCAAGACAACCATTATAATCAAAGCCGTAAATATATGGATTTAGAAAATAACAATACGTAAACGTCTTAACTGGAACGATATAAATGGAGCCTTCTAAAGTAATAGATAGGAAGGTATTATTTCGTAAGGTAAAAGTAATATTTCCGACTAGATTTATTAAGTTCAGGTGGGCATGACATCTAGGATGAAGCGTGGTGACGCTGAAGCCCGATACTTATTTCATAAATAACCCACTTCCGTCGTTTACTTGGAAATATAAAGTGGCAAATAGAGCTAGCGAGATTGAAAACACACTTAAGATCTTTGAAGATAAATACAAATAAACTGTCTGATAGCGAAAACGTAAATACCACCAAGATGAATAACCTTCTCGGGCCATGAAATCTGCCAACGAAACGCTATTATTTTTAGTTTCGAAATAATATCCTTCAAAGATCCGAAAGATATTCGTAATCACAACAAAGCATTACGCGTTCCATCTGAAATGTGAATAAAGCCATTACCTTCTTTGAGTATCGTGTCGAAGATCTGGTAGGTGGCGCCGCAGTCTTCCAGTAGCGGCCTCTTCTGCAGGCGGTGGAGATGCTCCCCGTCGAGAGACTTGGAGCGGGACCTGAACTCCTCAGGGTCGACCGTCTCCGTGCGGGTGGCTGGTACAGCACACGAGCCGCGTCGTCCCTCGCCGCCCTCTCTCCAGTGGCCCATCTTCTTGCTGAAGCTCCTGATCATCTCCTGTATGTAGTGGTGCTTGTGCTTGTGCGTCCCGGTGCTGGACTCGGACCCCCGTCTCTCGTGCGAGTGGCCGTGATCAGACCCCCGGCGATCATGCGAGTGGCCGTGATCGGACCCCCGTCTCTCATGCTCCTTGGTCGTGACGCTGTCGGCCAGTTTCTGCGCGAAGCTCTTGTTGTCGAAGCGGTGCTTGTACTGCATGTGGTTCAGCTTGGTGTTGCTGATGTCTCCATAGCGCTCGCACTTCCTGTACTCCGTCGCCTTCGTGTTCTCATTCTCCTGGATGTCGTCCATGACGTCATTGAACAGGGGTGATAGGAAGTGTGAGCGGGGCGCGGGGGTGTGGTAGCGGTCGCTGTCGCGCTTGGGGCGGTGGTCGGTGGAGGAGCGCGTCTCCATGACCTCGCGGAAGTAGCTGGCGAAGTTGGGGTAGCGGTCGCGGGGGCTGGAGGCGAACTCGAAGGGGCTGGGCGAGGACGATCGCAGGCTGTGGCGCGCGTACGACCCTCGCGTGATGGGGATCCCGCGCTGCCCTTCGTTGTGCATGGAGCCCCGCGAGTCCGCCGAGCTGATGGAGGAGTACCAGCTCTCCCCGCTGCCCTCCTTGCCGAGCGGCGGCGTCGCCTCCCGGGACTCGTGCTTGTGCACGAACTGTGATATGCCGTGCATTGTTCTCGATCGAACCACTCGACTGTGATTAGAATTTCAATTTGTATTTCATTTTAATAGTCACTGGAACACTGAGGTCGTTAATTGATGTCGTCACTTATCGCATCAGCGAAATGTAGGTGGCATAATGGGTGAATAGTCTAGAAGGCCGGTGACGTGCGCGGGCGCGGGTCGACGGCCTGCGGTGGCAACTGTTTCGGCGCTCACTGTAACGATACCCTCGTCATGCTGAGAACACGAATAATATGAACACTTTAACCTCCCTCACCTCTCTCTTGCCACTTCACAGTCAAGGAACCTGCGCGATACTAACGTTCCTTTGTCATTGATATTTGTTCGTCGGGCATGCTTCATTAAACGAATGATTTGTTCGCCTAATTACTATTGACGAGCTTGTTTACTTTTACTGACTTGATGTTTGTGTTTTTAATAAGTAATCGTTATTATTATTATGCGCAAGACAATATTATCTCATTTCCGTTAATACGATATTAAGTGTTTTTTTGCGAAATTGATTGAAGTTGTTAATGGTGGATGTCAACAAAATCAAAGTCCACGCGGAGCACAATACCGTGATGTATTTTATACTCGCTGATAAGAATCTCTGTATGAATTAGAAAATCTCAGTCAGCAATCACAATTACTTCAAGCGCTGTTTTTATTTATAAAACCGTCGAAATTTGCGTTTAACTATGTTTTAAATTTATCTTAACTAATGCGAGAACATTACTTCTTCGGGTACATTGACCTGCCTTCAGTTTGATGACTGATTATGATAATACATATTTTTATTTTGCACTATTTCAGCAAAGTAGAGGACAGCTTTAAATCTGCAATACCTACAATCATTGCATTCAGGCTGAGTTTTACTATTTATAAGTGCTTAGGTTGTCTACAATTACGTAGGTATTTCTTCAAACCATCACAATGTTGACAATTATGAGAGAACGTCGAGATTCCAGTACTACACCTAATTGCGGTAGACCGAAACTATTTCACAAAATAATTGTTGCATAGACCTTGCAAGGAACAGCTGGGATTATTCCGAACACAACATCAGAGTAGAATTCCATTTAAGTTTCCCTGTCGGTATACAGGGTGCATTCTAAAGCCTGAACAGACATAGCTATTAACGAAGCAATCCCGCCCACTAGAGTTAGTAGTAATATTTAAGACCTTTGTACACTAAGGGCATATACAATACACCTACGTAGAAATCGGCGGTGAACGAAGCTACATCATTATGTAGATTTTGGATCACGATAAATGAACATTTAATTTTCAGCGATACCTATTCACGGATAGCAACCAATACCCGTACTTAACAAGGATACATTATAATAATGTTCTCTTACACATTGACACCGAGAAATAGCGAGACACATTACGCAATTCTGCTATAATTGTTACGACAGCGTGTCAAATACGGGACGGAACGAGGACTAGGTAAAGTGATTCATTGTTAATTGTGTATGTAGATTAGAGCGCCAGTTCTGACCTCTTCGGCCAACTCGGTATGGTGGCTAGTCACGTAGCGTCAGTGAGTCAGAGGAACACCACCTGTTATGTGACTTTACAACCTTTTACTATCGCCCGCCAGTCGAAATAGACGGGTGGTTGATCAGTTTAATATACTCGAGAGCAATGAAAAAGTTCCACTCCTAAACGGAAGTCTGCAATATTGAAGTACATTTAACATCCCATCAAAATAATACCAACTAAAAATCAAATTAAAAAAAGTTTTTGAAAAATGGGTCCATTTGGTGAAGCCGTATTGTGGAAGTTTTTTTTGGTCGACAACCTTCATTCTAGCTACAATTTGGCCTGTTATTCACGAAGTCTCTATATAATTCACTAACAATATTTATAGATACCGTAGTGATGGTGTAAACTGTAGGTATCATATTCTAGGATGCACTCTGTCTGTGTTCAGTAAAGGAACATTAGTGAATTTCCTGTTTCCTCCGTTTTCAGTTGCCAGCCTGAAAGGTGAGGTGCTCCTCAATTAGTGAACTACAGTGCACACTGCATGTCACTAGGCAGTGGAAGCTAGGGACATAGTTATACCTACTTTTCTTCTCGACATGTGTACAGAAATTATATTGAATAAAAATGATGTCAAAAATCCCAGTTCTGTTAGGGTAATAGGTACTAACTGGGCTCCGTATTGGTTAAGATTTTTGAAATACGCATCTTAAAGTGGATGAAGGGACGGTACTTTGTTGACAATGCTTCGCTACCTTGCCTTACCTACTTAGATTAACAATATACGAATGAACGTACGTATATTGTAAATCTAAGCTTAGTGTATAATAAGGTTAGGTAGGTTAGGTACAGTAAGGGGCAGAGAAACCTAACCCCTCTCAGGAGCATTGTTACTATGAGAGGGGTCAGGTTTCTCTGTACCTGACCGTACTACTACCGAGTCTGTCTGTCTAGTCTTGTATCTATCCATTAAGGTTTGAGTTCCATATCTGGATGTATTATTGAGTTCCAAAATAGGTGCCGCTTGAATAACTTCTTTATAAATCACTCGAGATTCTCATGTCCACAATCGTACATCCTGTATGTTAAGAAAGGCTCAATGAAATACTGGAGTTTATCAATACACAATAGCATGGCCAAAGTAAACTGCCTTTTCTCTCTGAATTGCTGCTTCTTCCTCAAAGCCTATTGGACAGACGCGCTTGGGGCCGTATTTAACTTAATCACGTAGATTAGACGGTGGTTGGATGAGGGAGGAGACTTGTGACGTTCCTTTCGAAGAGGTATAGGTACATAGAGCAGTGAAAGGTTATGTAATTAATTTACGGATTTTCCCTCAAAATTATATACACTCGCGAGCAACCAAATCGACTCAAGCCTTGACGGCGCAAACATACATTAATACAAGTAAAATTATGAATAGAAATAATAAAAATGATATGTCATTTAAAAGCTTAAGATGTCAGCTTTAATTTGATATCATTATTATTGAAATCCATTCATCATTTTTGAAATAAATGATGTCTGAACGCAATTGTAGGAAAAACGGGAATTTAGGAAAAAAGGGTATGGGTATCGTATTATACAAATTAAACAAAAAATGTTAAGATAAAAATTTATTTATTTAAATCAATACTTTGTATTGCCCCCTCTTGCCCTAATTACAGCCTGCAGCCTGTTTCTCATAGACCTTATCAACTTTTTGACAGTTTCCTGAGGAATGCCGTCCCACTCCTCTAATAAAGCTGTCTTCAGCTCGTCCACGCTTGCAGGGACTGGATTCCTGGCCCGAACTCTTCTTTTGAGCTCGTCCCATAAGTGTTCGATGGGATTCAGGTCAGGACTGAGCGCAGGCCAGTCCATCGTGCGCAATTCCTTCTCTCTCAGAAACTGCCGACTGACTCGTGCCGTGTGGCAGCGGGCATTGTCGTGCATTAGCACGAAGTCTTCACCGACAAATTCTGCATAGGGCACAACATGACCGAGTAGAATGTCGGTGATGTACCGATCAGCTGTTAACCCGCCTCCTCGGCCGCCTCCAGGCACGAAAACAAGTGCGGTTTTTCCCTCTAGAGAAATACCAGCCCACATCATGCAGGAACCGCCGCCATATGCTACTGTTTCAGCGAAACAACATTGGGCAAATCGTTCCCCCGGACGCCGGTAGACCCGGCCTCTCCTGTCACTGCCATGCAGACACACTCTGCACTCATCAGTAAACAGGACCGACCGCCATTGCGCAATGCTCCAATCGAGATGCTCTCGAGCAAACTGAAGACGCGCTTGTCGGTGGCCTGCAGTCAATTTGGGGCCTGATGCAGGTCTTTTTGGTGTCAAGTTGGCTTCCTTCAAGCGTCTTCTCACTGTCCACTCGCTGACAGCCACTTGTCGTACACGTCTCAGTTCTTGCTGCACATCAACGCCCGTAAGGTGTCGATTGCGCAGCGAGGTTGAGACAATGAAGCGGTCGTCTCTCTCTGAAGTGCAGCGGTGGCGGCCCGTTCTTGGTCTTCGATTGAAGGCACCAGTCTCTTGGAACCGTCTGTATACTCGGGATACAGCAGACTGGCTCAAGTGGAGCTGGGCAGCGACTGCTCGCTGACTTAACCCTTGTTGCAGCAAGGCAACAACTTGAGCAGCTTCTTCTGGTGTGGTATCCATGGGTTTGCGAAAACAAGGAATACAATGCAACGAGATGTGTACCGGTCAACTTGCAACAAGCGACTGATAAGGTACACCGGATGTGGAAAGGTTTTATAGCGGGATCAGGTAGCGCAAGGCGTGGATTCCTAATGAGGTAATTAACACTGACGGGCAATTAAAATGCGTCATTAAATCTGCGCTTAGTTTTTTTTTATGGTATTGATCTTAATTGAAAGCCTAATTCTTCAGCTTTCGAATGACATATCACTTTTATATTTACCATTTATCGTTTTAGGAAAATCAATGTATATGTGCGCCGTGAAGGCTTGAGTCGATTTGGTTGCTCGCGAGTGTAGTTGGCTTTAAATCTACAATTCGTAAGGGCTAATTCATGCTGTAATATGACTATATTAACACTCGCAGGTTGAAGGTTGCGGGTTCTTCCGACAAAGATCGACTGTTGTTACAATTTTAATCACACAGAAATATGTATTTCCCAATGACGATCTACTTCAGTGACAATTAGCCTATAGAGGCTTGTGCTCCACTTTCATTGTGATATAAGTGCAGACCAATTGGCATGATATCACAATGGGTATTCTTAAGGTCTCTCTAATAGCTATGGGGTTATTTTTCTCATTCCGATTTCATTTAATATGCTAAGTGCTAATATTCTTTTTCTTTTGTTGTGTTTAATTAGGTTGATTTGCATAATCTTTCTTGATAGTTCCATGTGTTATAGATAGTCTTTGAACTTACGAATAACTCGTCCGTTTAACTACAGCAAACGCGAAATCGAATTTAAATTGGGTTGATGTTAGCTCAGAGATAGCGGAGTGAATGAGAATTGGTTTTATTGGATTAATAGGGTAAGAGCAGATTGTGGTGGTAGGCTTACCTACGAAATTTTGTAAAATGAATTTTTAACCTTAAAATTGGTTTTTGATGAAACTTATGCATACCGAAGGACCGAATTAATAAAACATAATTGTAATATTTTATGACAAGATTTTTTCCGTTGACGACCTTTAAAAGACTGGTTTCGTTTAACACCGGTATTGATGGGGCCGGCCCGTCAACAACACAACAACAATAGCGATAAAGCAAATATGTGTTCTTATTGTATGATTATTGTAGCCGGACCTGAATGAATATGTTCTGAGTTTTTTTTTCTCCACATCTACAACCGTTTTAAAAGCTGCTACACTTAAAACGGTGTTCCTCAGATTACTACTCAGTAAAACCGACTTGGGAAGTGTTTATATTCTGCTCTGAATAGACTACCAACAAAGACCAGATAAGTCCTTGAGAGTCTGAAATGAAAGAGCTTTAGCTTAAACCAGTTCTTAATATTATAAGCCTCCCATCGCGATAATACTGCGATACTTCCGTATCCAGGGTACCCACAAAGTTTTTTAAGTTCCATTATTGAAATTTTTATTTTATAATAATAATTTATGGAACGATTTTTATTCACTCTTATGTACGACACCTCCGTTTTGGCCACAAGGTGCTAATATCGTGAGGATATTCCATGTAACTGATACTATGGTAGTTAAAATTGAAAAAAACTTTTGACAACCGATAAATCATTGAATAAATATCACTTGCTCTTGGACTTGATCGATCGCCATTTTCAATCAGACGCAATAAGTTATCAGTAGCCGTGCTAAGATCATCTGTTATTGCGATTGCAAAAGTTGGCTCAGTTTATCTTTTAACTGCATCGATCGAATCGAGAAATGAATGTGTTAGAAGGATAATATTATGCGTTTAATTGTAGTACGTTTTGGGCCTCTATCCCAGCGCAGCGGCTGAGCTATTTTGGACCAATTTTTGCCAAATATTTTTTATTACTTTTCATGATACGAGCAGCGAATCTTCGCAGTGCAACACGTTACAGACTCTATTTTAATCATGATTCTCTAAGCTATTCTCTGAATTTAAATAAAAAAATCGCATAGGCAAACCGGTAGCCGCTAATACTGGTTAACTCCTTCCCTCGGGCCTCCAGATCCAAACTAGATTCGGAATAATTGTGCCATGGTCGCGCGCTTGATTTGATGTCATGTAGGTGACCGACCTTTATTACACGGGTGTCCAGTCCACCGTCCCGCTTGGCAATTTGAGAAAGAATTCGCACAAGGAAAATGGTGTGTTAACTCATTGCAAAAAAAGTGTGACACAGTTCTGCCAACTTATTTTTTTTTTGCCCTAAAATTTGTTTTAATTACTATTTTGAATACCCAGCTTATGAGATCCAGGCAGAGATCTCTAATATATATCGTTAATCTTAACCAAATATATACCTAAAACAGCTTATGAGATCCAGACTGAGATCTATAATATTTCGTTAATCTGAACCAAATATTTTTAAAAATCCTTTATGTTCCCTTTACAAATTGTTTGAAGAGTACACCTTTTTGATGATTGATTATGGTTTGTTGCGTAATGTTATTATTATTATTACCATTTATATAAGAGAAGTTTCCCTCGAACTGTAAGCAGTGAAGACGTTGGAAACTGTAGTGACATATACCAGCCACTTTGATAAGAGAAGATTATTTACCATGAACGTTGATAACCTTGAGTACATAGTAAGAAATTATTCTTACTTAGGTAAGGTAAAGAGATAGCTGCAAACTATACTTCAAAAAACTTTCTATTTTAACCCTGACATCTCTGTACATATTTGAGGTTGCAATATTTGTAAAATGTAACATGAGCCTATTTAGCTCATTTAGAAGTGAACGACTTCAAAATAAAATGTGTGCCATACCTAGGAAAACAGCACTCCTTGACAAAAGTATATTCGGAATGGCAACAAAAATATATAACCATCTTCCAAAAATACTAAAAGAAACCGCTGACATTAAAATATTTAAACATAAACTGAAAGATTTATTATTATCAAAATCATATTATCATATAAATGAATTTTTTGATGACTTTAATGATTGAATGTGCCTATTTATTTACTTATAATTTAATTTAGCTTGATACTTTTAATTTTATATTGTTTTCTATTGACATTATTATTAATTTTTTTTAAGCATGACATTTTTTATTTTTTTTATTAATATTGTTTGAATCAAGTTTGATCTACTGACACTAATTCTTTTTTTTAAATGTATTATTAATGTGCATGCAGTGTAAAATCATATTTGTACACCCTTCAAGGGTAGAATATAGCAGAATTAAAATTGTAATAACATCTTTGTACCTACCTATATTCAAGCAAATAAATGAACTATTCTATTCTATTCTATTCTATTCTAAAAGATTAACAGTACAATATTACATCGCATTTTTCTCTCCAGGACATTCATTTGATCTTGACTCCTTATCAGCACAGAACATTTTTTTCTTACTTTTTATGCTCATAAACCAGAAACAGGACTCTGGTTCTGTTTTATGAATGTAAAAGTAAGATAAAACTAGACCAAGATAATAATTCTTTGTTAATCATGAACTGAGTGCAACCTAATCCCATAACTGACTATTTTACACAGTGTACATTACGGTAGTACAGTTTTTGGTACATGTAACAAAAAGTGCAACAATGAGGTGTGGTGTGGAACTTTTTCATTGCTAGCCTGTGTATATTTGTACATGTGAAATATAGGTTTAAATAGATGAATAAATACAAGGTATAGCTACAGTCAATGCACTTGGAGTTCATGAGAAACTTACAATAAATGACACGCTATCAGTTTAAATTTTGATCTTCTCATGACATGATTCTGCCTATATCTTTATTAAAATGATCGACTCTCGACCTCAGGAGTACTAAATCAAATATTCAAGATATGATACGAGTTATACGAGTGATTGCGTCATAACTAACATACGTATCTATTTTGTTTCCCTGCAAAATAATTAGGTGATGAGGGATTGTATAAAAAAACTACACCAGTATATACTATTCGCGCTGTAGGGTGGTGCGGGTGACACCTGTCACCTAGGAACATAATAACTTGATTGGAAAGCAAAATGATCCTATCTGACAAACGTCACCCGCACCATCCTATACCGCCCAAAGTTTAGTGTTTTTATTGTAAATGCATGGTAAGAATAACCGTCGGGGAGATATTTAGCTTAAGGTTAAGTATTTAGGTTTAGGTATACCTAGTTGACCAAAAATAAACTAAGACTAAATAGTAAATAACATGATCGTTTAAAAAACTGAATAACTTTAGCAGTTCTTAAGTGAGTGATGCGTTCACATTCACAGGCACATGTGGCAATGGTTTTTTATCTATGTATGAATAACGTATGTTGTATTGTTGTGCCTGTTTGCATAATGTGAGCGTAAATGGAGCAAACAATAGACCATCATCAGGTGCGAAAGCCTCCGACGTTATTATCAGAGATATTTGATATAATATCACTTCCGGAATTTGTATGTTGGTTGAAGAAAAATATTATGAGTATTATAGATAGCAGGCAATAGGCATACATATTTTATTTGAACATACGGAACTTTGTACATTTGCGTAAAATAAAATGTGTAGAATATAATTTAGTCTTTCGGATTTTTCTACGTAAAATATATGTTTGATTAGTTGTTTCGAGTCGATTGCCTCAAGAAAGTCATGAATCATGAATATAAATTGTCAAGCTTCATGAATAAAATTAGAATACTATTTTAGAAGCCAAAGATTTTATCTACACCTCTGCAAAATATAAGTAAGTACTCGAAATAAAATATATGTTTTCGCCAATTTTATAAGAAAATGACTGATTCTTTGTCTCCCAAATTTTGGTTGCTGGGTCTAGCATGCTACCTATGTGAATCCTGGTAGGTATTCCTGGACCTACGGCCTGCCTGACACGCAGAAGAACTGACGTTACGTGGAAATAAAAAGATGATAAGGAGGACCTACATTATTTTTTATATGAATGAAGATAACTGTAAAGCCTGAATATTTTTACAAAACATCTCATCATTTACATCACTTTTTTTGTATAGACTACCTTTTAAACTTGTTTAAGGTATTCAAGGACAAGCGAAACCCACCCTTAGAACTTAGAACCGAAACGTGTGCAAGTCAAAACATTTACCAACATAATAAAAAGTAAAAAAAAAACCTCGCGACCATGTGGTGGCCACAGCACGACCGGGTAACAACGAGCGCCAAGCCGGCCCGAGCGCGTGGCTTATTGCCGCTAACTAGTTTGTTTACTACGCCACAACACCAACCGTGGACCCCGCCTACCCTGCACCGCCTGCCTACCGCACACACTCATACAACCAGCACTGCGTATCACTCGCGGAAGCGTCACAATTGTTAAGAACAAATGACGGCGCGGTTTCACACACAACCCGCAACCGGCGCGACCGACGAGCGACTAAACTAAAACGTAAACACGACGGAGCTAAGCCGCGGTCGCGGACTCCGAAATGGTCCACAAGGAAATTAGAACGGGACGGAAGAACAACAATTTATTCGGTGGTCGCTGGATGGAGAGCGGCTGAATGAGAGCATTCGAGTCTGTGGCCGGTGTAACACGATGCGGGGGTCTGCTTAGCTCGGTTGTGGTGCGGTCTTAAAACCGTGTGAAGGTCACAAAAGGCAGTTTGTTTAAGGTTTAAATGTTATTATTAAATGGTAATAAAGTTACTGTCAGTTAGAATCGGTGGGTATATTAAGGAGATGTATCTTCCTGAATACTTTTTGGATGGAGCCAGCATACAAAACATAATCTTGAAAAATATGTATTTTTTATCTTGTACGATGTACCTACGAACAAAACTATGGTATTCTATTGCAAACACTTGTTAGGTGTTACTATAGTGCTGCTGATACATGTATTTACCATTTATATTTTAACATTGCAGAATCATCAGCATTATAACTGTTACGTAAGAATCAAATATCGATTAAGTAAGTAATAACAATAATAGTTTAACATAGATAACTGGAGCAGGCCGATGCTGATAACAGCTATTATTAATTAATTGTCAATTATTAATTGAACAATTAATTTGATTACGTGTTACAGGTATCAGGTAGAAACTAGGCGAAATAGGTAATTGTCTCAATGGTGCAGTGGATAAGCACTAGCCTCTGCAGTATGCAATGCGAGGTATGCATATCAAGATTTTCAAAAAAAATCCTGAGTCAGGAATATAGGAAAAAAATAACAAAAAATGTATGCACATGAAATGTATGTTGGTAATAATAACGTTGTACCAACCAGTAAGCATTTAATAGTTTATGTGACGACCTACACGAAAAATTAATTATCGCATTCCGTATAAGGAGGATAGTATTTCCAACAGTGACTATCAAGGCCTTTTCAATCTGATACGAGGTCTAAAACAAAATAACACCAAAAATAGTTTGAGTATCATATCGTTGAAAAATACTGGGTAAATCTAAAATGTTAACTTTATAAAAACAAAAACAACATTTAAAATACAACAACCACCCATCTTAGGAACAATTAAAACTTTTTGCAAGTCTTACAGCCTTTGGCTGGCTGGCAATACTGGCAGAAACAGTCGAACTGTTTAAAGTATGTTAAAGCAAGTCTGAAGTTAAGTTAAGAAGATTCCAAACAGTTAAACTTTAACCTCAATCGGTTCAGAAGGCACGAGCCAAAGTTAGCAGTAACTTTCAGGTGGGTAGACTTTATAAGTTAAAAGGATCAGTCTAACTTTCATTGAACATGGCTTATACTGAAATATATTCACGAATATTCTCCCTAATCATTTTGGCAGTATAGTATATATAATGTATGTATGAGATGTGCATGGATTTTGTATGTATTTCCTTAACTTTAATGTTAGCGTTTTTTTGTCTGTCAAATGCATACATATTCTGAAATGCATTTCATCGTAATGGTCGCTAGAGAATACATCTTTGACCCATAGGTCCATGATTTTATTTATGTTTCATTTTAATATCTATATATAATTGAAATAATTATAATGGGATATAACGGCTAGGTCCGAGCACTCAACCGTCGCATCTCATCTATGTAGTGCCACTTATAAATATTAAGTTTGCACTATCTTTTCTAGAAGCTACCCCAGATTTATATTTATAGACAAGTGGAGTGAACTTGAAAGCTAAGAGCACAGTTCTTCATCTAAAGCAAACTTTTATACAATTACTCAAGTATTTCATTGTTGTGCTGCGAAAAGGTAACCCTTAAAAATGGGGTCCAAGAAAAATAGTCAGCTGCCAAAAGGTAACCCTTAAAATTGTCTTGAGAGCAATTTTCCCTGGAAAAGCAAGTTAAATAAATAATATTTCACGAGCCAAAAGTCCTGGTCCTAAAAAAATTACGAGAAACTGAACTGTTATCCAAAGGTCTATTATTTCAAAATGCTGATTATTTGTTCAAAAACTTTCAACGAAACTCATTGAATGAAGAACTATTCCACACATTGCCTGTCGCATAGAGGGCTATTCTGTGAACCATAGAGATACACTTACACTCTATTCGACCTTGGGAAATTAATAATAGCATATTCAATAATGTAATCTATAAATGATGTCAGACACAACATTGTGTCTAGGAAAATACGGTAAGTCTAGGCAGATGGATAACACCCGACAATGTATTCAAGGTCTATTTACATTACATACATCAGATAAAGTACAGGCTAAATGTCCGCTTATGAAAATATTAATTATGGTGTCGTGAGTTACCAATCAAATTGTAATATAGAAAAATTATGGACAAAATAAATATTTATGTGTGTCCCGGAAATCCCACGGGAAACCCTGTAAAATCCGATGCACGCGGAAAGGCTATTAGTAGTAAAGAAAAATAAACAAAGTCTGGTTGGAAACCCCATGTTTACATATTGAGTAATATTGACAAACGAAAGATGATGTCGTCTGAATAATGCATGGTGCCATATCATACATCGGTCTAGCCGGCACTTTGGTATTCAAGGTTATAAGAACATCGTTCTTTGAACTAAAAACAATATGTGGATTTCATTGACCTATATGGAGGACGATCCCTGATAAAGATCCTGAAATACCTTTGTGTTTGTTATTATTTGTTTTATCAAAAAACTGCCTCTTTATAATGATAATGCGAGAACTTCATTGACCTAAAAATTGTATACAAAGTTGTTAAGGTGCTGGAGAAAAATACTAGTGAGATAAAAATATTTTAAAGATTTTAGAGAGAGATGACACAATGGTCACGAAAAATTTTAGTCGATTGGAAAAAACAATCACGTTAACCATACAAACTTTGCGCCCCCTTCCACTTAAGGGCTAAAATTTCGGAAAATCGTTTCTCAGCGGGTATTTAAGTTCGTTATACAAATCAATCCCTGTAAGATTCAGGAGGATACGTTCAGTAGTTTCGACTGTGTGTGTATTTCTCGGTTACTCATTCAGACCGAAGGATTTTATAAATTTAGAATATAATAATCTGAAAATCTCTTAACTTACCTCACAACAAACATCTACAAAATCTCCTTGTCCACAATAACTTTACTTCCGTACTAATTCAAATTGGGGTAACCTGCGTGTCCCGACAACATTCATCCTAATTCTCAAGGTCACACCGCCACGGCAGCGTACTACAGTGTCCTTGAGCGGAAGGACCGAGGGTCCCGGATCCGCATCGTGAATGGGGCAGGGGGGTCACTCTATATTACGAAAAACTTAGTTTTGAGCCACAACTCTCTCGTTGTATTAAACGTGCCAATGGGAGATTTTCTTTTGACGTTTAATAGTTCCAAAATCGACCAATAGATGGCATTAGGCCTGTCTTTTCTTCTGAGGGGACGGAAGATGTCATAAATGGTACAAAGCTGTCTTAAACTAGTTAACACTTAATATTACGCATAATATATCAGCTAGTTATTGCATATGGTTTAATTCACTCCCATTGGGTATTGGCTGAAAAGACTGGAATCCATACCGGCTAAAAAAAAACAGTGCTGTTGAGTATGAAGTTTTACTAGCGCCATCTATAATGGGTTTTTGTCTATGGTTGAAAATCTCCCATTGCACGACAGCTCCCGTTCGTTCATTTTTCTCCAGTATAGAGTTACCCTCCAGGGCGTTGCCATATCGATCGCCCGTGAATCTGGCAACACGCCAGCCAGCGTGTGAAATGGCTTTATGTAAGATAAAAGAAAATATAAATCAGGTCAACCTAAGGTCACTTTTACTCGGGGTCGATTCTGGATCATTCGTCGATGTCGTTCGACTGTCATGTCGAGATAGTATATCGTAGGTTTTCAGTAAAAACCCCGTTACTGCAGTAGTTACTAGTTAGAGCATAACCAGGTATTAGTGGTTGACTTTCGACACATCTGTCAAGAATTTTATATGGATATGACGTATAATTGATGTACCAATCCCTGGTCGGTTAGATATCCGACTATAGAAAGAAATTTGAGCTTAAAATAATGAAATTGAGTAAGAAAGTAATTTTAAACAAAAAAGTCCCTTTACCCAAAAAATATTTCAGTCAACCGACGATCGATATTAAGATGGCGCTATAAGAAGTGGTAATAGAATCGCATAATTCCATAAAATATCGTAGGTATAACAGTTTTCAATGGTACAGAATCGCATACCAGCAAGAATTTCCCCGTTTGGTCCAATTATTGTGGCTTTGCCGTGGTTAGTGAAACTTAGTCTGTTTTGAGTTCCACTTTGTGCCTTTGACAATTTGTGAGAGGTAATTGGGGTTGGTATGTGCCCAAATAGGTCATGTCATGAGTGTTGTTTAAGTTGTGTTTGGAATATAACTATAAGTAGGTACATATCTTTGCCTTACATAACAATAACATTAGAATAATTATTATCAATGTCTTCTATGTATAAATTCGCTGAAGCTTTACGACAAATATGTAGATTTGTGTGTGTCACGTATAGTAACGTCTAATCTAACTGGAGTGTTTGGCATGTTCATTATAATTTGGTATGGTAGCGTTACTATTATTTTTTTCATGCTTATATAAAATAATATTATACTGGGTAAAGTATAAACGCTATAATAATTAACAGATTCTTAAACTACATTTATCATTTTGTTATTTACACAGTCATGTAAACATTACAAAAAAATAAATAAAAAAAACTTACCTGCTGTGCCATGTTGGTGCGAACTGGATCTCTGAAAAGAAAAAAACAAAGTTAGTTTCAAGCACTAGTGTACTTAATGAGATTCTTTGAAACAGGTGCCGACGTCTAAGGGATAGCAATTTAATTTAATTAAAATAGTAGTAATAACAGTAAAATATTTGTTAGGAATTCTACTTTACAAACAGAGTTATGAGTGGCTTTGTAATTCTCATTTTCCATAGAGAAATATTAAATTTTTTCACTAAAATTAACTTCAGAATCGCTACCAAAATGGAAAATTTATCTCTCTGGCGATTTCCCTCGTCAACTTTAGTTTTATAATATTATATAGGTACTCATGGTTTGTTATCGACGTCAATAGACTTGTTTAACGCATGTTCCACCGATCACTGTGCCGTATTTATGGCGAATCGCGATACAGTAACGATTATCTACGTCGAAACGAACCCGTGCAGCAGCAGCTGGAAAACTTGATAAAAATTTTATCACATTATATAACTTGTATTGAGATTGAAGAGCAGTCGCTTCCTATAACAAGGGAACTTGGAATTCGTGGTTAGTTTGGTAAATACGAAACGTGCTTGGAACGAGTGCGCCCCGTAAGGCTGTGGCCACAAGGCGTATACTTCAGAGAGAATATACCCCTGTACACACTACACTCAAAGAAAAGTAGAGAAGAGCAAAGAAACAGTTCCACTTACAAAATGCAAACATTTAAAAGGAAATGTTCACAAAAGATTTACGTTTTTTGTAGGTAATATTCTGATTCGTCGTAAAATGTAGTTAAATATTGTAACAGGCGTCATTACAATAAGTTAGTTTTTCCTGCTTAGGCGTAATTTGGTGATTGAAAGTGGACGAAGTGCCCCTGAAGGATTTTCTGAATAGAACTTTTTCAATGCACGTGAGTGTAATGAAAAAGTTCATCAATCAAATGCAATTGATATATCTGGACCTAATCTGTGAACCTTGCTTGCTGACATGATTATGTAGGTACCCAATAGTACCCATCAGCCCTGAAAGGAGACTATCATACATCCTGCTCACCCTGAAAAGTCAGCTAAACCTAATCAAAATAATATAATAATAAAAAAGTGTTTGTCACCATCAAGTTAAGAAGCCTCTAGTACGGGTTTTTCAATTAAAGAAATCGATAAATATTTACGTTCCTTTGTTATCTACATACATTATAATGTCAAAAGTTTCAGAAAACAAAATCTTGTGTAGCTTTCGATACACAATCAAATCTGTCAAAGACGCACATCGTATGGCCGCAACCTAAACACGAACTCCGAAGCCGAATGGTACAGTCAGCTAAGTATATAAGTAGCTATTCAATTTTGTACCTCGTATATAGGTACATAGGGATAGGTACCTCCTAAGAGAGTAAGCTACTTATGAAACTGACTGCACCATTCAGCTTAACGTACTTAGTGCGTAACTATAGGAGAGAAATAATAATAGCAACCCACTTTCTTAGGAAATAGGGCACAGCATTAAAAAGAATCTTTATCATCTTCCGTCTGACCCGTTTCCGATGGGACCTTAACAATGGACCATAGTACTCAACAGATTATCATTATGTTCTTTGTTGTATTCAACCTCGAAAAAGTTCGGGTCTTCTGATGGCAAATGTGATTGATTGAAATTACAATGGGACATCGATAGTAAACGTTATACTTTGGACGTTAGTTAAAGCGCAGGTCACACCGCCAGCTAGCGAGTGAGCGAGCATCGTTAGACGTCTCCTACATAGATCCTAACTAATATTATAAATGCGAAAGTTACTGTGTGTGTCTGTCTGTCTGTATGTTACTCTTTCACGCCAAAACTACTGAACGGATTTTAATAAAATTTCGTATACATATGGTATAGGACCTTGGAAAGAATTTAACATAGGCTATTTTTTATCCCGAAATTCCCACGGGATTTTTTTTAAGGCGAAGCGAAGCTCACGGGATGAGCTAGTACTACATAATATGTATCAATATAATAGGTAAAAAGTACAGAAGTTCTGCACCGATAGGTAGTTACTTAGATTTTAAATTTAAAGTACCTACCTCAAAGACGCCTAAATTGTTTCCGCCATAATCGGCCATTTTTAATGTTTGTGAAAAACGCTTTCAAGCAGAAGTAAGGATTTGTGACAGTTAACAAAATGTCAGTTTTTAGCTATGTTTTGTATCTAGTTCGTATATCGTTAATGTAAGGTAAAGCTACAGCATATCACATAACAGATTTCTGCCTTCCGTCGCAGAAGCCGCGCGTAGGTGACCGGTATTCCCGCACGGCTCACCTTGCCGCGCAATATCCGGCCATCTCAATTGCAATTGTTGCAAACTGCTGTCCCAACGTTGCATCGGATCGTAAATCTGCACGTGCTGAGTTCTGCACTTTACACATGGGCAGTACGCTATTCGTGGCTGAAAAGTTCAGTTATGTCTTAGATTAACAATATACGAGCAAGATGGAGTTTCAGTTCAAAAGAAACGTCTCGTAAAATAACACCGCACTTCTGCCAGTTTTAGAATTACTTCGGTTAGAAGATATGTGACTTCATTCATTAATACAATAGTTTTCATCAGGTTGAACTTAAAACGGTTTGACAGTAAACCAAATGCGGACAGTCTTTTTGATTTGTTTTTGCATGTGACACACAATCTAGTTCGTATATTGTTAATCTAAAACTTATGTCGGTGATCGTCGCGATCGAACTGCTAAACTAGGGTCTGTCATTGTGAGTAGGATTTTCAGGGCCAAATTCACGGGTTACATAGAAATCTAAGTTTTATTAAACTATGATTTCATTAATCACGATTGCCGATTTCGTCTAACTGCGTTTAGAGTAACCTGAAACTCATCGGTGCAATTTTAAGCTCGTTTACGTAACCGGTGTTTCAGCCACAGACGAGCCGGCAACACTGAAATGCGTTTAGTTCTTGCGTCGCGCCGTACATACTTTTTGCGTATTTTGATTTCGAGCAATGGAGTAACAAAATGTTTTGATAGATTATAAAATAAAATAAAAATATATGTCGTTGTCAGTTAGTTTTTATTTGCTCAGTGGTTTGCTTCTATAACTGCGTTTAGGAACGCTAACTAGCCAATTTATATCAGTTAGAGCTGTAACTGCGTTTTTCTCTAATCTAGTTTAATATCGGCCGGTGAAAATAGAAATGAGTGATAAGCTCGTTTAGAGCATAAACTGCGTTTTCGAGCCTTCTAACCACGTTTAATAACTTCGGTGAATTTGGCCCTCAGTGAGATAAAGAGCGTCAGTCGCTAAATGTTTAGGGTACACCCGACCGTTTTGTGTAAACAAACTAAGATATTGCGATTGGAGTCACCTCCCGTATTCTGCTTGTCTTGTTAACATTATCGCGATAACGCGTCGATCACTCTTACTATTTCGATCACTGGATGCCTCGTTATCGTTAGCAACATGTCCAGATAAGGACAGGTGGCACTAATTGCATTTTTTTTGTTTCAGCTTAATCGTGACGAGAAAGAAAATGGCGCCACGAATAGTCTTATTGGTCGTTTAGTTACTATCATAACAAACTATTTATTATATTATTTACATACCCCGAGTAGGTATGTACTAAGTTGCATTACTGCAACAACTTATCGCCATGTTACGATAAAAGAAAAAATCGTGGGAATAAAAATGCACATGAAGAATAAGCACATTTAGAAACGTGAGCCCACTAAGGCACTTCAACAGCATGGTGGGAAATGCTGCCGCTTCACGGGTTTTTAACTAAGTATGTAGATAAACATCAATTGTGACGTGATATAGATCGCGATTCGTCATAAATAGTTAGGTAAATAGGCGCTGTGATTGGAGGAACGCAGATTAAAACTAGTTTATCGATCTCGAAAACAGACCCGTGCCGCGGCAGCTGGTAGGTACGTACCAGCTTAGGAGGCAGTCAGGACCAAGAGTCCATTTGAATTAACAAGTTGCAAGAAAATACACCCCTACATAACATATGCGAGTAATACAAAAACCCCTTACACACACTGAGACGTACTGAATCCACCGCTCTAATACCTAGGTCTGATTTAAAACACCCTACACGCGGCGACCGCAACGACCTAGATTCGTTGAAAAGAGGCTCCTTACTTGCCTCCATATATCATGCCGTTCGTTGGGTAAATATCACACACATACCACATAGTTTCAAACCATGTGCGAAACATCTATGTCAATAATTATTTGTATTAGTTTGCACACAAGGGCCACAAATTGCTCGGGATTTTTTTTCCGAAAGTTTCGACTCACCCCTTAACTTTACCTTTTATTAGAAATGAATGTGTTCCTATCTAATAGTGACGTGTGTACGGTAGGTAAGTACCTAAAGTGAGCTTTAAAAGATTAGAGAAATTAAACTTTTTGCTTGATACGGTTTTATGTTTTATCTGCCAACTTTATGTTGGATTTTTTGTGCATATTATTATTTTACCAAAATATCGGCGCTTCACTTCGGCCCTTTGCTCCCCAGCGGAGATTGGGAATAAATAAAATAATTTTTACTATTTTCATCAATGATTTTAAAAGGAAGGATACGCCCGTCAGAACGTTTTGTCAAAAGAAAATGACCCCCGCGCGCTGGCCCTAATTCATACAAATTATGACAGATTTCTAAGATTTTAGCGCCAACGCAAGGGTGTCATTTTCTACTGCGGTTGGGCCTGTCCTTACGCAAGTAGTATATAAGTCAATGATTTTCATTATTATATAAAAATGTCATTTAAAAGTTGGTGCCTTATTTCACGTGAAACCCGTGGCATTGGCCACAAAAAGGACTGAATGGTGAAAGGAAAATGAAAAACTCCCTTTGACGGCTCATCGACTTATTTTAAGCCACAAAGATTTTTAACAAAATAAAATCAGAATTTCAGAATATATTTTTTAATCCTTAATAATATCAGTTAAGTATGTGCTTTTTCTGCTTTTTACGTTAAGATTTTACCTTTGATACTACGTTTCTGCTCCCAAAGCTGCGCGATGTGAGTGGACGCGACACTAAACTTTTGTCACGTCTTGGCGTGCGACCCGTGCTAGACCTTCTAATCCCCGATAGTACTAAGTATATCGTAGATACACCAACTTACATAACAATACACTACACTTTTGTACCTTGTCAAAGTACTTACATAACAAACCGTCAATATTTAAAAAAGCAGTATGCGAGTTTGACAAGATACAAAAGTACAGCTACTTATGCAGCTGACTGTACATTATCATACAGGCAATTTTAGGGCAATTAGTGATAACAGACTATTGTCAAGTGCACTTCATTAGAGCCTATTGTGACGTGAAGTGTTGTTGGGCCATAAATTAGCAGTTTGGAAAACTGTATACCTACGGTATGACGGCCATGAAAAAAGGTCATTTTACGCGTTGAATAAAATTGTAAAAAACGAATAGGTGTAAGCGATTCAAATTGTTTTGTAAATGGACTCCAATTTTGTAAACACAAGACGATCGGAATGACTGCTGATCGATCATTGATAAAATTTCATCCTATACAAAAAATGACATTCTCCATAGTAAAGAGTCACGTAACCAACAAAGTTTCTATGGAAAATGAATATTTTGATGTCGCGAATTTTGTAATTCTGAATTTAAAATTTTTGCAACACCGTGTAAAAGCCAGCGGCGTTTATATCGCACGTGGATGTTTCGTTCCTTATATTCCTACTGCTTGATACCTCTCGTCTCTAATACTCGTGTTTCAAGTGTGTTGTTTTGTGTCAAATATTATCTAACCATTTCACTGAGTGGGTTTTCAATGCATCTCGATTACTTGTACCTATGTACATTTAGCAAGTAACAATCGCCATTTAATTGAAGTACCTAATATTATATACTTATAATTTATACTACAAAAATATAGAATGAGCTTTCCGACATATTCTGAGTTTCTCATTTATTCACAACCCTGTAGATGTTATAATTTAACGGTCTTATTCATAAAAAACCTTAAAGTAGGTTTACTGAGCTCAATAGCTACGGAACACTTTAAGCCTATTTGAGGTTTCATAAAAATCTCTATTCATAATCATTCCGTAAACCTTCAATAACTATAGTGATCCTAATAGATTTCACAGACCAAACATTTTGACATTTACCCTATTAAGTTGCCGGTCTGACGAAACCATAAACAAAAATAGCGAAAACTTTCATTTTTTTATCAATCTATGTTAGCCACGGCGCGGCACTTAAAAAAGTTTACGTTGGCTTAAAGGCGCAGTGGCCAAGCCAAAACCCACAAAAAAAAAAATTAAATTTTTACGTTACCATGGCAACTTATTTTCAGCAAATATTAACTCACAACAAATGTCAAATCGTCAATAAAGCAGAACAGCTGTTGACCGGCCGCCATGTTTTTGTACAATAGGAGGTTTACGGAAGGTGTATAGTAGGGTCCAGCCAACTTTAGCATATCAAGGTTTTACGAATCAGTTGGAGAGTTCTTTAGCGCTATTGATCGTTTATGAATAAAGTTTTTTTGACATTTGCTTATAGCAGGCCTATAGGTCTCCCGTAACTTTTTATGAATAAGACCGTAACTCACTACGTTGACTTTTGCCAAGAAGCCAACTTTCATTATTACAATATAATTTATAAACTTGAGATAAAAATTCTCATATAAATCATCGATCACACATATATATCCGATTATTTATTGTCGTTATAAATTATGATTAGTTCTTGAAATGCAAAGATTTCCAACAAAGTAAAAGGTCATAAACCGACAAAGATTACATAGAGATAAAAATGAAATTACTACACTTTTTTTTGTAATCACAATTTCGCAAATCTACACCGACAATAATTCATAAGACATTGACCTCAACGTTTTTTTATCGAGGCTTAGCAGTTGTTTACCTGTAAATAGCACGATAATTTTTAAGCCATTGCAAAGATTATATTTTAAACAACTTGGCCCACAATTATTGCAAAAGGTTTCGTAAATAGTTTTAGAATGTATCGTATATGAAGTTATAAGGAAATCTGTTCAGTTAATAAATATGCGATTGTTTGTTCATAATTAATACACCTTGTCTGTAAACAAGCATCCATTATCATCACCCTATGTACATTCCGGTAAGTCTGATGGGTATTACATATTAGTAGCCCATGTAGCAACTCAGAACATAGCCTTCAACAGCATCCCTCACGTAGTCACTAAAGACTATCTAGATTTGGACTTTCTAATACATCTGTCAGTTCTTCGTAACCACACGGCTACTCTTCTACTATTTAAGGTTCCTAGTTCGAATTCACACTTTGAAATGTCCAATATTGCACCGACCTATCACGCTGACTATACACAATCACAAACAGATACAAAATTAGCATCAAACACGGAATTTTCTGTAATACACACACGCGCAAACAATCGTATCTCAGACATGAAGGGACAGATAAAACTTCCTCGTCACACCTCATTTGCATATTAAATACCCAGTGATGAGCAAACAAGTCACTGTAAACACACCGAAACGCCTTTTTTATTCGAATTCGAATTCTAACCTTGTCATAGTGTTTGAGCTGCTGCTGTAGATGCTTTTCAGCGACGAGTCTGATGCCGCTGAGCTCCAGCGAGCGAGGGTCGAGGGATCTGCTCCGTGGCTTCTCCGAGTAAAACTCCACCTCATCCCGCTTCCCCTTCCGCCACTTGAAGTAGTTGGCCATGTCACTACACTGCTGTTGTAGGTGGTAAACAAACTACATGTTGTGTGGGCACATGCGCGCGCGGAGCTGGCTAGACCGCGGCCCGCGCACTGCGGACCGGTGTTGTGCGCCGCCATACATCACGAGACTAAATTATGCAACAGAGTACCTGAGCACCGAAACTCACGGCTGATTCTGGTGGCAAAAAACCACTCGGGCTCACTCAAAGGTTGCGGATAGGTAATCGGCGGTACTATTGCGAATGTAACTTGTGGAATTTTAAACTGTAAATCAAACGTCAACTGTCATGTTTCTGACAGACGTCGCAATTGTTTTTTAGACTGTTACTTCAAAAGTTTAATCCAAACTACATCAGGTAAGTAATATTTTAATAACAATAATTTGTTTTCCACTAACGTTACTTTTCACTGAAAACAGTTTTTCGTTCACCCAGCCAGTGTTCGTAGATAGACTGATTGCCTCACACGTGATGTGTTGCTACAACGATGCGATATGTCACGATAAACGTCCGTAAGTTTCTGCGCGAAGGCAGACAAACACGATAGTTTTACTCGCCGCTATCTCGCGATTTCAATTGCCAGAGGCAAGTGGCGCGATTAGAGATAACTAAGAGAATATATTACGACAGATATTGTGTCCGAAAAACTATTTCCACTACGTTTATCTTAATAATAGTACTTATCGAGAGAGAAAAATTCGAACATATAACTGAATTTTCCAAACTTTTATAATCATCATCAGGATGTAATGTTTGTACCACACAGCACTGTTTAGAATCACTTATCTGTCAATCACCAGTCAAATTCATATAAATTGTGTCAGTTTTGACAGATAAGCAATGCTGGATTGGAAATGTACCTAAGACTTTTCCCAAAAAGCGGCAGCCTGCATTCTCTCCTCAGCTATCCTAATACAGATTATGATCGGATAATTGCAAACATTTTAGTTCAATGAATGATGAACTTGAACTTGGTACAACCATGAAATGAATGATCAGCGTCCAGCTGAACTAATGAGGTAATTGTGCGTGCAGCGACTCTATTGTGGGTTCCATTCCTATTTAGCATGTATTTGAAATTATACATGTGTGTAGTGTGTTTACAATAATTGAACATACACATAAAACATTGAAACAAGCACAATAGTACAAATCAATTAGGTTTTTATCACGTGAATCAAAATATACAGCAAAATTTGTGACGATAGTCAAGTCGGGCTACAGTCGGGATTTATATGGTACCTACCTAGTTTTTACTTTTGTACCATACAAAAGTTTATAATAAACTTCTGTAAGTCGAGTAGCGAGAGGAGTTTAAGGGTTGTAGATTTCCTATAGTAATTATTGCATAGTAATGTAAATTATAGTACCTAATAGTTAAAACATTTGTGACCAAAAAAATTACATGTTTTAGTACACAAATAATTTAACTTTGGCTCCTAATTAGCTAAACAAAAACATGAACGACCTAATTAGTTTTTTTCGCGAAGTCATTTTGGGGTACAATTTGCGCCATTGATAAAGTAAACGGTGGACTTAGCATGACAAACCGACGGCAATCTGTTTAATTATGTTATTATTTATGTTTCGTATGAGAGAAAAACTAAGGCCGCAGGCACGAAGGTAAACACTGCTGTACTATCTATCTACATAATGTACAATGTAGGTACACATGATATATTTTTTAAGAAATTGAAAGAGAAAAAGTTTCATTGACATAGCACTAAATTATTTAGGGGCCGTCCATTAATCACGTGAGGCTCAAAAGGGGGGGGAGGGGATACGGAAAACCTCACGAAACATCACGTGGGGGGAGGGGGGGGTCTCGTTAGATATCACGTGTATTAATTTTTTGCCAAAAAGCGCTAGGTATTTCTAAACCGAAATTTTTGCGCCGTTAAAAATTTTGGTTTACTGTATTACCTTGAATGACTCGCCCGCCCGCCGTTGCGTTTCAATTCAAAACGCAATTTTCGTTATATTTTTTCTAGTCAAAAATAGCCTTTACATAGACTCCCAAAAAATACACGTGATCCAAGGGGGGGGAGGGGGGTTGGTCACAAACCTCACCAAATATCACCAGGGGGGAGGGGGGGGGGTCAAAAAATGAGAAAAACGACCTCACGTGATTAATGGACGGCCCCTTATGCCGCTATTACAAATTATTAGCTTATTGCCGCCGTCTGCATTATTTAAGTACTTACGTACAATTAAACAGCGCATCGGAATATTAACAACCAAAAACATCCTAACTAATATTATAAATGCGAAAGTAACTGTGTCTGTCTGTCTTTCTGTCTGTCTGTCTGTCTGTCTGTCTGTTACTCTTTCACGCCAAAACTACTGAACGGATTTGAATGAAATTTGGTATACATATGGTCTAGACCGTGAGAAAGAACATAGGCTACTTTTTATCCCGGAATTCCCACGGGAAAACTTTTTAAGGCGAAGCGAAGCTCGCGGGAACAGCTAGTAAATATATATTTTTTAAATTTTGTATGAAATGTTTGAAAAAAATGTGGTCATTTGGTGACGGAATTTTGTGAGTGGAACTTTTTCATAACTCGCGAGAGTCGCGAGTGTATCAATTGGTGAACAATCATCTTTCCGCTGTTTACAAAAACCTCTTTTATGTATCGATTTGTATCAGCAAATTTTGGAGGTTACTGAATCCGTCTAGACACCAGAATTTTCATTATGAATATGGGTACTTCTTTTCCATGACAATGTTATCTGTATGTAGTAATATTTGATCTGAGATACTATGGTATGATTTTCATAACATTGCCGCAAGGCCATCGCCCCCTGTGTGCTTAGTGTAAGTTTTTACGTTTACGTATACTTTGCTATGGTTATCGTATTCTGACATATAATGTGCTCTAGCGCAAACTTTAATCAAACTGTTACGGAAAAATATAGTATGATGTACAAAGTGGAGCCACTAGCAAAAACTACCATGGTGAACCGTTTGACAGGAAAAGTAAGCAGATGACAGAAAAAACGTAAAGTTGCCACTGTGCGAAGAGCCTTAGATATTATGTGGTGGCATGTCATTATTGTTTTTTACTTGAGTGTGTTATTATAATCATTATTTACCGTAAACATGTAAATGCCAAGCTATTTCTGACTTTGTATCAGTGAAGTGGCAATAGTCGAGTGATTGATTCAAGTCTAAATCAATGAATAATATTATGCGATAATGTCTGCCAAGTAAACAACTTTTCTACGTTGATAAAGATGTTTCAGATAATGCGAGTACATAGTGTGAATTAATTAATTCAAGCTATAATTTTCTCACATGAAGGTCATAAATTATTATCATTATCAACATGATCATGTCCTCTTCAACTCTACGGGTGCTTACATAGAGAATCGAGTTCCCTGTATCTACCTATACCGGTAACCTGATGATGATTATGCGAAAGCGCTCACACACGGAGCATTTCCCGGATTTTTAAATGTCATGAGCGCTTTCGCATAATCAGGTTACCGGTACAGGTAGATACAGGGAACCCTATTCTCTATGTAAGCACCCTACCTTCGAAAAACTAAGTTCCGGAGCGTTCCTGACCTAACCGCGACTATATCTCGTACTTGTGTTCCATTAAACGTACCGACGTTGCATGACAGCTCTCGTTTTTGTAAAGACGGGTAATGAAACATTCCCGCTCCATTTCTCGCACCTCAAAGTGCGCATTGGCCAAGTTAAGTGGTTCCCTGTGTACGTGACATTGACCTTATAAGCTTAGTGTTACTTATTGACATTGACTGCATATAAATTTGTTGTTTATGTGATAGAAGTTACCTACGTTATTTACTATGCTGTAAATTTATAGTGTTCCTGTTTATGCAAAACAAAAGTAATACATTCAAGGTCTTGGATGTGCCCGTAAAATGGCAATAGGCCCGCCCCTTATTACATTGGGACTAACATAACACTCTGACGAAAAGTGGGTGCAGCAATGCACCTCTGCCTACCCCGCAAGGGAGTACATTAGTAAAAGGCGTGAGTGTGTGTGTTGAATGGTATGATATATGGAATGGTAAAATACACGAGCAGAAAAGGGTAATTTAAGTTATTGTTGTTTCATATTTAACCCCAATTTCATAAATTTATTACACGGTAACTTCATTTAATAACTCATAATAACCTTTGCTCAGGTTATACTGAAGGCCATTAAGTGCAGTACAAAGTAACAATTTTATAAAAGCTCCCTGCGGTTTACGTTCCTTTTACCGGCAGAACTCTTTTATTTTCAGCTGTATAAAAGGACGTTCGCTGTTTCCTCTTTACTTAGACAAAGAAGTCGTCTAGTAATTAAAACATGAAAGAGGCTAGCTAAAGAAAATTATGGAGACAAATTACCCATTATTTCGCCTCGTTAATAATTAATGGAGTCCTATTCTCCGTTGTAAGACTGCTCATTATTGCTGAGACAGTGATGTAGAAAATTAAACTTATAATGACATAATTTTATGCTTGGTTTTATTTTAGATTTTTGCAGTTTGCGCCCTAATGGCTAGTTTACACAGTGCGAGCTAGCGTACGAGTCAGCCTTCCGAGTAGCTGCACTGCAGTAACTCGCACTATTTGGACGTAACTTACGAGTAACTCGTACGTGCGAGTTGGTCAGTAGCTCACATCTGAGTTACTTCAACATTTTTTGTTTTCACTCGCCTGCTCGCCCGGCAGCAACTCGCCATGACAGCGGCTCGGCCGTCGCTCGCATCGTTTGGACGCGTTCGGCAGTAGCTCGCCAGTGATATGTTACAGTTAAAACCAAGACATTGGGTAAAAAAGATTATTCCGAAAAAGGGGTTTTACGATTTGCGGGAAGATTCTCAATCGCTGTCAAACATACACCCTGTAATGCCATCGGCGCCGGTGTTTCGGCGATTGCTCGTTTTCAGAAGCGAAGTATGCGTTCGTCGATCGAATTGTTGTAGAACTTGTTAACTGCCAGCTATACCCGCATTTACCATACCAAAGAAATCACAAATTTACAAATTCGCATTCATTAAACTGTAGTAACTTATTTGCAGTCGATAAAAAATGCCGTGCGCTACCCGTGTCGTGCGGTGGACAAACGACCTAAGGATGATTTTCTACCTCGTGTATATGCTATGTTTCGTAGCTATGGATATATTTGATATCCACCAATCATATTTATTGGTCCACATAGCATGTCGCTGATAGGACGGTTTTCTTTCATATCATCGCAGCTAAATCATAGCTTCGCTGCACAACATGAATATGCAGAAAGAAAGTTGGAAACTTATAAGCGGTTACTTATCCATACTTTGCCAAACCAGCGCTGATAAGCGGGAAAAATACCCATAGTAAAGTAAGCGTCTAAAAGTTTCCAGCTTTCTCTCTGTATAAAGGAGAACGTCCAGCGCCGGCTAAACTAAGTAAGTTTTGCTTAGCTCGCATAGTTGAGCCAGTTTTGCATACATGTGCGTCCACCGCAAACTATGCACTATGTATGAAAAACTGGCTCAACTAAGTACGGCACTAGCCGATGGATTTCCCTGAAGTATAAACAAAATAACAAATAATCCACTCACAGTTTTCTTCTTATCCGGCGGGTCCGGGCTGGCCTGGCTGCTGGATCGTCCTCGGAAGATGTCCATGACCTTCGCCATGGCACTGGGCCGACGCGAGGTTGATGCCGTCACTGTGTGGTAGTACTGTGGACGAGAGGTGTAAGTTATTTGATGACCGATTGGTACAGTGGCAGTGGTGTTGAACCTAACTGCTATATCGAAGGTCTCGGGTTCAATTCCCTGCCGGGCTAGATATTTGTTTAAAAACGGGTACACTACATAAATCCGAATTACTTGAAAATAACGATTTTTAAAATTACGAATTTCATAATTCCGAATAATTCACAATCCCGAATTTTAAGTTTCCGAATAACGAAAATCACGAATAGTTAATAAACGAAATTTCAAACAACATATTTATTAAAATGACGAAAGTCAATTTTCCGAATATTATTATTTCGATGTTTTAAAAGTACGACTTTTTATTATATCGAATTGTTAAAATTACGAATCCCGAAGTTTTAATATTCCGAAAATACTAATTCCCGAATGTATCTTAAAAATAAATAGTTATTAAGAATAGTGTGTTTATTAACAGCATAACCCGTATACAATTTAACAATATTTTTTAAGCTATATTATTTGAGACGCTCCGCTCCGCTTTGCTGCGCTCCGCTTTGTTTTCGATATCGCTTTGCTCGTCGTCGCACCTATCTTTAGATTTAGGTCCTAAGGTTTTTAAGGTTAAACACCCTAAAAATCCGAGCAATTTTATTGCTTTGTTGTGTTACTTAACAATAAATACTACAAACACTTTTCTATTTACAATATTTTAACTCTATATTTGAAACGCTCCGCTTTGTTTTTCAATATCTATGTGCACCTAACACGCTCCTCCTCGCTTTGCTCGTCGTCGCACCTATCTTTAGGTTTAGGTCCTAAGGTTTTTAAGGTTAAACACCATAAAACTCCGAGCAATTGTTTTCCTCTATATTTGAAACGCTCCGCTCCGCTTCGCTGCGCTCCGCTTTGTTTTTCGATATCTATGTGCACCTAACACGCTCCTCCTCGCTTTGCTCGTCGTCGCACCTATCTTTAGGTTTTGGGTCTAAGGTTTTTAAGACTTTTATGGTTTTTTTGTCAAAATCACGAATTATCACATTTTCGATCGGGATTTGAATTTTTCGTGATTATAATAAATCGGTATTTTATTTTTCGTAAGCTTAAGTAATCGGATTTTTTAACATTCGTGTATTTGACAATCGTAATAACAAATCTTCGTGATTATAATATTCGAAATTATAATTTACGTGATTTTTAGAATTCGGCATTTTAAAAAATCGGTATTGCAATATTTCGTAAATTACATATTCGGCGTTTTCAAATTCGGAAAAAAGTTTTTCGGAATATTTGGGTGTTCCCGTTTAAAAACAGATACGTATTCACAGATACTTGGGTCTTGGGTGTTAATCGTTAATCGTTAAATTAAATGTTATCTATGTATAGAGATATAGGTATCAGCTGTCCAATACCTACCCATATTACAGGCTCTGGCTAGTATTGGCTCCGATGACCGTGTCTGAGATTTCCCCCATATTATTATTAGTGTTTCGCCACTATTCGGGAAGTGAAAAGTAAACGTAAACTTATCTATGGCTCGGCTGCGGATAACTCGCCACTTATCAGTAGCACTGCACTACCTCTGCTATAAAATACAGTTGATACGTCACTCGTAGAGGTTTATTTTATGCACCGTTCAGGTTATAGGATATAATAAATAATGGTAAACGACGACCGAATGGGGTAGTGGTTAGTGACCCTGACTACTGAGCCGAAGGTCTCGGGTTCGATTCCCGGCTGGGGCAGATATTTGTATAAACACAGATATTTGTTCTCGGGTCTTGTATGTGCCCGTAAAATGGCAATAGGCCTGCCCCCTATTACATTGGGACTAACATAAACACTGACGAAAAGTGGGTGCAGCACTGCATCTCTGCCTACCCCGCAAGGGAGTACATTAGTTCAAGGTGTGAGTGTTTAAATATATAACTATGTACTTACTCTGGTATCACTGCCGGGGTGTGGATGGGCGGACCCGTCCCTTGTCTTCACGGTGGCCACCGCCTCCGCGTCCACCGACTTGCCCGTCTCTTTGGCCGGAGTGGAGGATTTCGTCATGTTCTGTGAACGGTTGTTGTTTGTGGTTAGAAAAACGGAATCTTTGCACGGAATCTGGGAGATTGGAGACGTTTTCTAAGATGAGGTGTGTGTCTGATGCATTCAAGCTAAAAATATCTAAAGACGTCATACGTTTAGTATGATCGTTTAGTAGTAATGACGTTTATAGTAAGAATCCGATTAATTTACAACACTGTTGTTAAGACACATCCTGGTCAACAACTATAGATCACTGAAATTTAGGAAACGTAGGACAGCACATGTCTGGTAGAATAGCGCTCTATAATGGTCATCATTGCTTACAGCGAATCATGGCAACCATTCTCAATATCCTAGATTATACCATAACAACAGAAGGGCTGGCACGGGGCGCAAGTCGCGCAAGCCAATACGTGACAAAAGATTTGCGTCGCGCTCACTCACATCGCGCGGCTTCGAGAGCGAGTGGGACGGAAACCTTTTATCACGACTTGACGTGCTCGTCTTATGCCCCGTGCTAGCCCTTCAGAAGTAGGTACCAGCTCACCTGAACAGCATTCCGGAAGCTCTGCATGATGGAGGTCTGCTTGACCTTCGGCTCGGGGCGCGCCTTCGGACGGAAGATGTCGAACAGCGCCGGCCGCCGGCTGACGCCCGATGTACCTGCAAATGAGCGGTGATTAAATATAACTCTTATACAAACACAGTTCCTCTTCTTCCTAGACTTGTTTAAAGTTGGATGTGTGAGCCAAGTCAAGCTATTTACCCTTTACTTTGCTTTATTAAGGTCATTTCCACATCATATTTTATTTCACTTAATCTATCCACATCTTTGTCAGCCTTCCTTTTCTCTTACGCCTTCGTTCTAGTCTCATTTTATGTGTATATTTTCTTTTCTCTAAATGGATCATAGGATTGGTCGTATGGTTAATTTCGATTTAATGGCATAAACAAGGTTTTTTGGCACTGGGGCATTTTGGTTCACGAGTTCATAAAGTCACATTCTATCATCCCATCATGAAAATAACTTTTAATTAATTATGTCTACTACGTATTATATTTCCTTTAACCTGCATGCATTATACTCAATGCCAGCATTCCAGTACACAACCAATCCCAGGAGGATCCAATATTGTTATGCACACGACTTTTAACAATGTGTCCTTTCTGAGTATGTAGAAAAATATGTTTACTACTTAAGTAAAGCCGAATACCCACTAGAGACAAAATGTTGAGCGACTCTTGTTTCGCAATACATTTGGCGACATCGCACGACGTCGTAAGATGTATTATATCTTATCATATAATTACGACTAGTACGGATTTTTCAATTTGCATTCACATCTGCACACTACATCTGTCTAAAGATTCATAATAGTTTTCGCTAGAGGCGCCACTTTGTACGCAAGAAAATGAAAATTTCATATATTCGTGCATATTGTCAAACCCGTGTTAGACGTACAGTCTTGCAGTTCCAAGTTGCGCGACATGGCGTATGCCTTAGGGAGACACGATAGTGCTAATCATTTGTCCCCGGGTGGGTACGTAGCTTTATTTCCACTTAGCTAAGCTACCTTATACGCAGAATATATGCATTAATATGCATAAAAGCATCATGGAAATTAGGTCAAATATAATCAATTAAAGGGTGAAAAAGATGGATTACAGTATTTTCCTATAAAAGGTAGAAGCGTAAGTTATTGATACCTTATTGTGGGCGTATGGAGACACATTGATAGTGGACATAGCTTCAAATTCATATCATCATCAGCCAATAATCATCCACTGCTGGACATAGGCCTCTCCCAAGGAGCGCCACAACACTCGGTCCTCGGCCTTCCTCATCCAACCACTACCCGCCACCCGCCTAAGGTCGTCAGTCCAGCGGGCAGGAGGGCCTTTAATATCCCTGTGCTATCTATTTACATACCCTTATCTATTACACCCGGTAATCATAGCCAAATTTTTGTTACACCAAAAAATTACTAGTAACAAAATTAGGTACCTTCGATATGATAATATAATTTGTGTTAACATGCATACCCTGGGGCCGTGTATGTCTGCCTATTCAAAGAACACTATACAAAAACATCTGTGGACCTACCATGGATGGTCTGCTGGTACATCTGATGCGGCTGGCCATCATCAGCTGACCCGCGCCTGCGCCGCTCGGCCACCGACTGAGAGCTTCTCGTAATAGCTGCATCCAACCTTTGCTCTGAAATTACAACGACAAAAAGTCATTACACCAACCATAATGTCAAACAAAAATATGGTATGAAATGTTACCTGGGAGTAACCGTAGAAAATGTTTTTTATTATTAATTTTGTGCATAATGTGTTTGTTATTCTCAAAGCGCAACTATATTTGACCTTAGCCACTAGGTATTGGCATTGCTCCAACAAGATTCACAATGTTTTGTACAAGCATATCTAGTAGACACTTTACTGAAACACTAAACACTTTTGCTCTTCTAGCTACAAATTACTTACTAGTTTTTGTTCAATTAAATCATAGACGAAAATAGTAACTTATTTTGCTACGAGAATAGCACTTTTAACTGTGATAATGTAAGTAGCAACGCCGGTGTAAAAGAATATGAATAAAATCCTAGTATAACACCTTGCATAGCAAGTGCTAATGCTAAGCTTATTTCATAATCATTTATACAACTCGCCGTGCGATTGGCGGGAACATACACGAATCGCACTCATTGCCAACTTTACGACAGTAGAGATAAAAGCAAGCTCCAAACATAATTCAAAATTAATTGACGAGTTTTGTATGTTTTCAACCAGTTACTCATGTTGATTTTCATCTCATTATTGAAAGAGGGGAATCTCTATGTATACTGAGACTGACCTTGGCCTTATATCAGTACATTGGAAAGGGTTGCACCCCATTTGTATGCGTTTTTGTTGTAATTGTAAAGATGAATGGATGGAGTGCATTCTTTGAGCTCGCTGCACAGGTTTTGAAAAACATAGCTCGTTGCATCAAACATGGTGTATTGAAATCCTTTCTGATAAGTGTCCTTTCTGTTATGTGTTTTTATTTATATTGAAACCAACTTTGAACGAGGCTGTAGGTACAGCTGTTTTATGTTACGAGGCGGTGACCTTTCCCAGTAAAAGTTTTTAACTTAGGTTCAGTTATAAAGAAATACCTAGGTCCTTCAAACAAATGCTAAGAAACCATTGAAATAACTTGTTTTTCGTAACTTGTTTCGAACTAAAGACCTAGTACTGTAGTACTTCATCAAGTGTGTATTTTTCCACTCCTGATGAAATCGTATTGTACCTACTTTGGAAATAAAACAGCAATATCCTAATCATCATCTGCAAACACATTGCCTCTACTGAGCTAGCTCAGCACAACTAGATCACCACAGACAGAGAAACATACCCACAACAAACTTATACCTAACATATTTTTAGTATGTCTGTGACAAACACTACAGGTAGACTAGGGGTTGCCACTTTCGTACTTATGTCACTGATAGATGAGAGTGCTCTGAGCGTAGGATATAAGTGACAATTGAGGAGGCTCCTTCCGTAGTACCTTTGACCTAACTAGAAAACAAAAATAATCTTACCTCGTTTCTGTCTCCGTTCATCGCTGTCCTTCCTAGCGGAATCCTTCTTGGCCTTCTTAGCCAATTCCAGCTCCTTCTTAGCGGTCTGTGAGCTCCAAGTACCGGCGCGCGGCCTCGACTCTGCAGGGTCTACGTCAACTTTGACTTTTACTTTATCATCTTTCACTGCCACTTTGTCTTTGTGCGGTTCCGTTGATGCTTTGCGCGATTCTGTTGGGGTTTGTGCCTGTGGAGTTTATAGGAATATTAGTTTATGTAGCCTATATTCTTGGGAGAAAATTTTGTGGGTCTTATGTCCAGCAAGGTACTGTGATCGGTTGATAAGATGACGATGATAAAAAATATAGATTCCTAATTCTCTAAATTTTATGCTAATCTGATGTTATTGTTTATGGGCCAAATTGTTCTACACTGAATATAAGTAATAAATGAATTAACTACCTTTACCGGTTCCACCCTCTTGACCCAGATGTCCTCGGCACTGGTGGCTGACCCGTCCACCGTACACTTGATGTTCACGAGGCTGCTATCAAAGTACTTCTTATCGTGATGGAGATTCTGCCCCGCGAATATCGCCCTCACATTGGGCCTCTGCTCCTCGGCGCCTTGAGTGCCGAAGTGCACCGTGTGGGAACCCTGAACCTGGGTCCTCAAAGCTCTTTCTACCTTAGATAGTGGTGGCTTTGTCGGAGTAACTACGAACTTGTGATGAGCTCCTTGCACCATTCTCTTATTATCATCTTCGTCGGTTTCCGCTATCGGATTATTGTCATCGTCCACTTCAGTCTTCTTCTTGGAGGGGCTTACGAAGCTGGTTCGCGAGGGGCTCGGGTCTGACTCTTTCTTTTCATCGTCTTCGTCTTCCTCTCTGCACTGGGACAGGCGGCGGCGTTCAGAGTAAGGGTAGGGGGACCCAGCGGCGCGCGACGACAAGTTATTGCAATGATTCATGAAGTAGTGCTGGAAGAAGCTGTCCGCTTCAGGGTTGTCGCCACCCTCGCCCTGGAGCAAGTCTTTGAGCGCCGCCAGAGATGTGATGGTGTTGTAGTTAATAGCACTGGCTAGTTCGTCTCCCTCGGTACCAGACTCGGCCAGCCGGCTCATCTGCCGGACAACCTCGTCTAGCGTCTCGTCCGTGTTGTGATTACCATTCGTCTCCATTTCTTGCGTCTCCTCGGCATTGCTTCTCTCAGTCTTTTCTTTCTTAACATTAGATGCTTGTGATGATTCGGAATCCATTGGTGCGGCTTACAACCGCAGCGGCGCGTTAAAACTAATTGTGAATCTGTTACGATTAAGGCACACGATAATTACTAGTATATAAATATGTAGTAAAATCACAAAAGTCACATTATAAATAGGTTGGTTTAAGTATCACAATTTAAGTAATGTCGAAGCTCGATTTGGTTCGGTTATCGAAGCCGCGGCACGGCCGGGCTTGGCGAGCGGGGCCGACGGGCGGCGCGACTTGACATCGTACTGGCCTGAAACAAAAAACATAGTTTTCAGAGCGAGCGCGATGGAAAACTTTTGTCACGTCTTGCACCCCATGCTTGGCTTGCTAGGTGCCATTTTGCGAATTATTGTGAATATCTATGAAGAGCGGTGGTACCTCAGTCGGGTAAGCACCCGCTTCTCACGCCAGAGATGCGGGTTCGAATCCCGGCGCTGACATGTACCAATGAGTTATTTTAACTGAAGTACAATGTATACCATCGCTCTTACGGTGAAGGAAAACATCGTGAGGAAACCTGCATATCTAGATCTAGCACATCTAGGTATGTGAGCCCACCAACTCGCAGTGGACTAGCGTGGTGGGAAATGGTCCAAACTTAGGAAGGCAGTTTAGACCTTGGGGATATACACAAAGGTTCCACTCGAGAGAGCCAGGTGCAGGTACATACACCCCCACAGAGAATAGAATAGAATTGGATATCTGTCAAGATACTAGAGGCCAGAATCCATCCATGTTATAATTTATTTATATAAATTACATAAATCTTAAATTATGAGATAAAATTATCTAAGTCTGACTTCCAGACTAACATCTAAATTATCTCTAAAGAATCTAGTTTACTATTCGTACCGATACATGTAGGTACCTATGTAACAAGTAGGTACATATAGGCACTACAGATCAATTTTAATCAGTGTTGGTAACAACATTCAATTGAACGATCAACTTCATTCAATGGAATCAAAATGATTTCGTATCATTGTGTTTGCAGTAACTACAAGTAGTAGGTTGTGATCTACCAAATAATGTTAATAGAGGTCTTTTGAATGAATGTATGGTATTTATAAATTATTACTGTTTCTTTACATGAAATCTAGCTTATTTCTTAATAATTTTACAGTGGGGGTCAAATTAAATGTTCCAGTTCAGATTTAGCAAGTTGGGGCCTTCCTTACCATCAAAACTTAGACAAAACACTGCCAAGAGGCTGTCAATCACCTTACAAATATGTCATAAACCATTCTTAACCTGTGTAATAATAGCTTTGTTATACTATAAAAATTTAATAGTTAATACTTAACACAAAGGCATAATATTACATTTTGAATGTCTTGCAGTGTACAACTACATTAAATGTGATTAAACTCAGTGCGACTGGAATGCACCTCACTCACAGATAACAAGATAAGCTAATTACAGACTCGTAAATTCTATGCTGAATGATGTAAGTTGAGTTTTTAAGGCATACCTCACATCTGGTACAGTCGGTTTCATAAGTAGCTATACACTTTAGAACCTTGTCGAATTCACAAAACATTTGAATAAATAGACAATTATTTAGATTAGATAGTTATTTTGACAAACGACAAAAGTATACAGCATGTAGGCATCATGTAGCTAATCAAGCTGACCATACCAGCGCAGAGATCACAGAATTTGATACTATTTTTGAATCTACACAAACATAAGGAAAAAGAACAGTATTGTCAACTGTCACTGTCAAAATATAGGGAAAATTGGTCAGTTCCAAAAGTGGCATTTGTTTTTTCCATATGTTTGTGTAAATTCGAAAATAGTATCAAATCCTGTGATCGCTGCACTGGTCAATATTAGTTTATATAGTATTTTCAACAACATATAAATAAACAATGTTGCCATATGAGTTAGAAGGACAATGCAAGCCTACATAGTTCAATGCTATTTGCAAAGATAGCAAAAGGCCTTGCTCTATGACAGAGTACTGATAAAATCAATGTATGTATTAGTGATGTAACGAATGTGTGTTTTTGGACATTCGCGAATGCGAATGCGAATGCGAATATCTGATATCGATATTCGCGAATGCGAATGCGAATGCGAATATTCAGTTTGTGTTCAAATTTGACGTCATTTGTATGGTTTCGTGGCATTCTTGTTGTGAACGAGGTACGTTCCGTTCTAGTCGCATTCCGAATGAGACTAGCCAATACTAGTCGCAGTTTTTTTTTGAAGTACCTAGTTACACTTTATTTAGCTCCGTAACTGTTACGACACATTGCGACTGTGTACGGTTTCTGAGGGCGACTTACACGAAACATTTAAACGTAAGGTACGTGCGCCTTGTAAGGCCCATTTTTTGCAATAATTAAATAAATAAAAAAAATTAAACAATGTAAGAAAATACACTTGATTACTATATTCTACATTTATTTTTAAATATTAATCAACAAATAAATCATCAGATTAAATCAAGCTTCTTTACGGAAACAATCATTTTCGAAAACCTCTAATGTGGGCCTTCTTAGGAACATAGGCACTTATCATGGCCCGATATTAATCAAGTATAATTTATAAATTCTATCAGAACAAAAACCACGTTTTTACGTAAAACTTAAACAAAAATATGAGCTTCTTTGTTAATCAATCAATTACTATCGATTTTTTGGGCGTTAATAGTACGGTGGCTTAGTAAAACTAAATCTACATTCAATACAAAAGTCTGTAATGATATTAAAATAATAAAAATGTTCTTCTGTTATTCTAACAATTATTTAGAGTGAAAAACTTTACTTTTTTTTTTTTTTAACTTTACTTGGCTTTATTAGGTTAATTAAAAAATATTTTTGAATTTTTGTTTATTTTATAAGTATTTAAACTGGAAAGTAGGTACTTAAGAGACCGTAACTACGCTTAAAGTTTAGTTTCAGTGTTTGAATATAACATTTCATATATAACAATTCTATCTTTCATGTTCCAAAGAAACTATGATTTTGTATAGTCCTGTAAGGCCCGGGGCATCTTGGTAACGCGTGTGGTGGGCCTCTTCATATGAACTTTTCATGGTGACAAGACCTAATGAAATTAATCGAAAAACAAAAAAGAATACAAACAACGCTTAGCTTCTTCAGAATGTCCTTGAACCTACGAAAATCTGTATCGAAAAAAAACGATAATAGTTTGTTATTTTAAAGAAATACTACTAAAAAGTTTGTAAACATTAGGTTGTAAATCGTAGGCCATTTTTTCTATGGCACTAAACATTAGAGCGAAATTTCAACTTATCCGGGCGTTTAGAAGATTTAAATTTTGTAAGTGGGCCATTTTAGGAATAGGGCCATCTCTGGCGCACGTACCTTATTTAAATCTATGGCTGTCTTGCTGTGACACTATATTGTGAAAATACGGTGATTGCTTAAAGAAGCTAAATGTTTAGGTCTTATGACACTATTAACTACCTATATCTAAAGTTTCATTTTACAAAGTAAATAAATATGATAAAGTAAGACTGTTAATTTGATTAAGAGAGTGACTTGTAATAAAAAAGTTACTTATCGACGAATGGATTTTGACTTTGCTAACTTTTGTTAATCATTATTTTTAAATAGTTTTTTCTAAAAAGTATCTACTGATATTCGCAAAACATTCGCACCAAATTTTGCGAATGCGAATGCGAATGCGAATATCCAAAAAAGTGCGAATATTCGCGAATGCGAATGCGAATGCGAATATTCGTTACATCACTAGTATGTATGTATTATATCATAAAGTTTGAATAAGCTTGCCATTGGATGTTGTGGTATATGTAGGTATGTAAGTACTATAATATACCTCACATTTAATGTTGCATGCCTATTGTTATTCAATGTTTAATCTATTATTTAAAATGTCCCTAATGGTTTGAATGTCTGTGTTGTATTACTTATGCCCGCTGGACTGACAACCTTAGGAGCGTAGCCGGTAATGGTTGGATAAGGAAGGTCGAGGACCAAGTGTTGTGGCGCTTCTTGGGAGAGGCCTATGCCCAGCAGTAGATGATTATTGGCTGATGATGATGTTGTAATAGTTAACTTGGCTGCTATAAGTAAAGGTGTTCTATCTATCATGAATAAGAATGCATTTTATGTTTATAAAATCCTTTAAATGGTATAATTTGCCATTAATGTTTGTATGTTCAAACTAGAAGGTTGTTCTAGAACATAAAATAATTCTATGACAAACAAACTAACAAAGTTGCTAAATAATACATGCCCAGAACTGGGCCACCGAATGCTAAAATATTGTGTTAAAAAGAGGCAATTTAGTGAAGACATGACATATAGCAAATAGTTAAAAGTATCCTCCTTAAGTTGACATAATAATATACTATTATAGGGGCTCCCTTTTATATTGCAAAGAAGAGAATTGAAAATTAATTATTTAAATGGATACTAAAGGGTGTTATCTACATGCTATATAAATGTAAATAGTAAGTCGGCCATGACTGCATCTTCTCAGCTTAAACATGGTGATAACATCATCCAATATGAAGGGACTGAAAAAAGCTGTCCATCATTACTGCTAGAGTATAACAATGAACATGAATCCTAGGATATTAAGGACTATACAATAAGGCCATACCAATTTAACATTAAAGCAAGCATATTCATATAAGATTCATCAAGTACCCATCTTAATAAAGATGTAATTGCACTGGACCAAATAATTTAACCCCATGTTTTTAACTGTAGCCATAAAAATTCATTTTAAACAATTGACTAGTGTGATGGAAACGGCTATAATTAAAACTTTAAACATTACGATTATTAGGTAAAGTTGGAGGTAGAAAGACGTAACTAATTAGTATCAGTAAGTCAGTAAAAGAAAAAATCACATACCGTAAACACATCAAAATTACGCAGCGACACAGCTTTTATCTGAACGCAAACATAGTAAAAGCAGCTTCACTATCTTTATCACTAATGTTACAGTAAAATCCGTTGGTTATATCAAAAAATATTGTCAGATTGTATTGTTACGAAGTTACAAGTAATTAAATTTCTACGAAAACTCACTCATTCGCCAAGAGTTGAAGTTTCTCTACTTTTTTAAATATTTTGTCGTTATGTTGGTGAGCATGGTGGGCCATAGACACTTGGGGGTCACTCCGGTTACTGCAAGGACTTTTGGGTTACTGTTGTTAGCTTACGAAAAAATAAAGAATCATATCGTAACTCGCTATGACTCTATTTCATTATAATAAGTGCAGAAACGCCATTAACAAAAACACACACTGTTATTTTCTCATGTGTCTGAGAATAAAACGACTTATCAGACAGACGATGATAATGATGGTTGACACCATTGTTCTGAGGACAGCGTCGCTTTGGTCAGTAAACAAGTCAGTCGGTTGGTCAGTAGCGATCGATGCCCACAGATTACTTGTATTTTGAAATTTTTGAAAGACAGATCAAAATATTTACTTTTATAGGTTATGTTTTTAGTATTTCAATAAAACTACAAATTAATACTGAAGACAATGTAAATGCTTATTAAATGAGTCAATCAAACAGTCCCTGAGCCATATTTAGATTTCACTAATAAATCGAACATAATATTATTACTTTTATCGATGCAAAACTGATTTTATTCTGAGGCTGCAGGAAACCATAAAACTAAAATGGTTTTGATCAAGTGGAGATTCAACTGCCGAGCTATTTTATGGCAAATAATGTAAGCTATCGGTTGAGTATTCTTATCAAAAAGGAAATTTCATACGTATCAGCTCAGTCAAATTATTACAGCTCCATTATTTTTAATCAATATTTATGGGGCTTTTCGTGATTTTAAATACCGGCGTACTCTGGGCAGTCCGCGACTGATGACTGCTTTGTCTGCCTAATCTTCTCACCATGGTGTCAAATCCTAGTCCTGCTTGTCCCCAAGATGCTAAGAAAAAGATTATGTACAATTTACACAATAAGCTTAATGCTAAAAATCATAATGAATTTTTATTTTTTTCAGATCTCACTGTTCATGGAAGATATCCCAAGCTTCACTCACAGCCCGGTCGCTCACATATAACAGACTAATGAACCGAAGCTATGTAGTTGACATCTTGTTAGAACCTATATTCTGGATTGTTGATAATTTCTCCAAGTATCTTGGCAAGGTAAAAACTTGAAACAAGCAACAAGAGTTTATAGCATATTTTAATGCTCTGACACTTTATTTGCATGCTGAAAAGTAGTCTGACAAGGCAGTGCCTATTAGATCACCCAAGATAACATTTCTTATATTAAAATCCAGATTTATGTGCATTAAACATCCTCTATACATATAGATGCCTTGCAACCTAACACTAGCTTACCTGATATAACCTTTAGTATTTTGGAATAGCCTGGATAATTTGCTTAATTATATCTTCTAGAGTTATAATTACTAAAAGAAAACATCAGAAAATGCTCTGTACTGATATAGGAAAATAAAGCAATCAACCTAATAGACATGATAAATATTATTCGCAGGTATTTGTGTTCTGCGTGACAGTGCTAACAACAGCAGTGGTGTGCATAGCATACTGGCTCGGCCTCCCATACTGGTGGGAGCGGAGTCCGTACTTCACAGTTGTCCTGGTGATAGTTGGACATTGGCTGCTTCTGAACATTGTGTTCCATTACTACATGGGTGTTGCTACTTCGCCGGGCCACCCTCCGAATGTAAGTTGATGATGATTATTGTAGTGTATTATGAAGTTTTTAGAAGTCAAACTATGATAGATCTTCATATGGGTGTTTACTTTAAATATTTTTTGCCTGTAAATTGTCTGATCAAGCTTTATGTCAGTCACTTACAAATGAAATGATGATGTGGTGGCTATTAATTTTATATGTAAGATACAAAAGGCTGTATCTTCCTAAATTATAGTTATTAAGCAAAGCAAAAAATAAAAAATACCTATTGATCACTCGCCGCCGTGATCACCATTACTGTGCGAGTGTGAGGACACTATAGCTGATGTGAAAGAGACAAACACAATTGCCGTTTTTCACTGTGCTTTGTGATCAGTCTTTACCAAAAATATAATACCTTCTTCTAAGAACCTCAACTCTCCTATTCCAGGGCTCAACAATCATAGAAGCAGCCAGCATATGCAAAAAGTGCATACAGCCGAAACCACCACGCACCCACCACTGTTCTGTATGCGACCGCTGCGTGTTGGTCATGGATCATCACTGTCCATGGCTCAACAACTGTGTGGGATACTATAATGCTAGATATTTCTACCTCTACATGGTCTATATGGCTGCTGGGGTCAGTTTTGTCATCACTGGCGGGCTGGATATAGGATATGTGGTGTGGCTTAATGATACTGGTGAGTTTGATTAGCAATCCTAGCATGACAGATGCAATACGTTCTCCATCTCGTTCGCTCTCGAGGCCGCACAATGTGAGTGAGAGCGATGCAAAACTTATGCATCGCGCATTCGCGCTCACTTTCGCGCCTCTCGCCTAGTGCTAAATTAAGCTAAAATTAAGAATTAAACTAATGTTGTGAGTTGTGAGAGCTATCCAAATCGAATTCTTTTCAATTCGTTTGAACGGTTTTTCATGATTGCTACAAATGATTTTGCTTGAGTGATAAGGAGCTAACATCCTACTACCATTTACAGGAGGCATAATCCCTCACAACGACCCCAACCTCATCGGGCATCCTGTCAAGTTGAACCAGAGCGGCTTCCTGGTACCTATCAACAACATCGTCGAATACGACTCGGACCTAGCTCCTCGGGAGCACGACCTGCCCATCCCACCAGTGACAGAAGCCCAGAGAATCGCAGCCCACCCGTGGAAGAGAAAAGCCGTCATGTTCATGGCGGTCACCTGCGTAGCCACACTATTCGCACTGGGCACGCTGGTCATCATGCATGGGAAGAACATAAGCAGAGGAGAGACGAGCGTTGAAGCGCACATAAATGTTAAGATGAGGAAAATGCAAAGTGAGTTTAAGAATCCATACGATTTTGGTAGGAAGAAGAATTGGAGGCTGTTTCTTGGTTTGGTCAAGGGTAGGAGTTTCTGGCGGCATGTCCTGTTGCCGTCCACTCATAAGCCGATAGGGAACGGCTTGTCATTCCACACGCAGTTTGAAGTAGAAGATGACTGGCCGTGACAGGGAATTAGGGTAGTAGGTAGTATTAATAGGAAAACACTATTATCACGCATAGATGAGCGATCGAAGTTTTCTGTAGTGGATTAATAGCCAGTTCTATAGATAAGAGTATTTACAGATATACAAATTTGGCAGGATAGAGGATTTGTTTAGTTTAGGTTTGGCTATGGCTATACTAGCACTCTTGATTCCAGGTTTTACAAGCCGTTTTTCGTATTGAGATTGAATATTTATGCGTGCTAATATTAGTCTATGCAACTAGGCATAGATCACTTCTAGTCCCCGGTACTTCACCGGTCAATTCCAAGTACATTAAATTAGGTATAAGTACATTATTATTTATTTACTTATAATAATTTAAGTGAAAGTACGTATTATATTTAAGTTGGTTTTTTATTCCACTAATCTTGCTATCATTTTAAAGTTTATTGATTATACGCTTTTGGGTCTTTTAGTTTATATTTTTATAGAGGTTCTTACTGATTATTCTGTCTCAGACTTTTTAGTAAAGTTCATGATTGAAAGACTGCAAGTCCACTACAATTAAATTCAAAATATTTAGTAACTGGATGTGTACATGAAATTGAGTATGTACATGACGCTCTAAATCTAAAATTTGTCTTCAAAGTTTTTGACTATAATATTTTTATTGGACTTCAACTATAATATACTTTGTATACTGCTTCAACTTCTACTAATTTACAGATTGATAGTGTGAAAATTAATAATGATTCATACACATGTGGCCATATGGACTCAACTGGATACAGATGAGCCAATCAGAATGCGCTATAAACTGTTCCGCCATTTTGAATCATCTTATATACTATTGGGGAATCCATAAAGCTTAGAACCGCTTGGAGCCGAGTGTTCGATAGAATAGGTACTATATTAAACGCTAACAAGACGAGTTGTGCATAGGATATTGTTTTGAATTCGCGGGGAGTAGCTATGAAAGTTTGTACTATATTCGGTATATTCACTGCCAACATTCGCTAATGCTTCCATTCCACCGTGTGACCGCTGATATTATTTAATATTTCTTAGAATCATTCGATATGTTCCTATTTAAGACGTTACAATAGTAAGTAACATAGTAATTGTTAAATGATGATAGTACATTTAAAGCATAAATAGTGAATCTCAACATTCTTAATGTAAAAAAATCAAAAATGTATTTCCATTCCATGAAGCATAAATATTGTATGAAGTATAAGTACCAACCTAAAGTAAGTACAATACCTATCTTTTAAACGATAATTATCATTGTGTGGTTAAATTATGGCTTATGGCTTAGGGTAATCTTAAGAAAATACATACCTATTTCAAATCTCAAATGAAAAACAAATAAATTATTATTATTGGGAAAAAATGGTTTCTGACACGTTACCTTACCCCTGTTCCATTTTTTAATTCGGATTTTTTGAACATAGTTAAAATAGTTTGGTAACGTATTGAGACTTGGTATTAACTATTGGTATTTATAAATTATTTATTTCTTCAATTAAATGTGAGTGAGTAGTTTACACAGTTACCAAAAAATATTGAGGTAAGTACTTAATATGATGCCCAAAGGAAAACATAATAATAAACATCGTAGTTTTTTATTTGGATGACAAGTATAAGTAAAAGACTTATTAACTAATGACTTATAACTAGCAATACTATTTTATGTATGAGACATTTACTACTAACGTACGTAGATAATACTAGCACCGCCATTATCAACAATGGAAGCATTTGATATTAGGTATTAATATAACATTCAAGTACAATAAACGATAAACAATCATTTATTTATTTTATTTTAGAAGGGCTAGTACGGGGCGCATTTAAGACGTGACAAAAGTTTTCCTTCGTGCTCGGTCTTGAGGCTGCGCCATGTGAGTGAGAGCGCGATGCAAAAAATATGCCACCTCTTAAATGCTCCCCATGCTACTAACCAAGAACAAGACATAGATTTAATATTTTTGCATGAAGCTAGAGTTAAACATTTATTCAAGTTGCCTATAGACTCACCAAGTTGGACTTCGGAAACAGTGTATGTTACCTATATGCATAGGTGGATACTTCATGATTTAAACTTATAACGCTATTCTGACTGGCTAGCCTTTCCCTAGACCAGCTTTAGCTGCTTTATAGATACATTTATACTTAATTTTGGGAAGACATTTAATGTTACTTGAATTTATTCCTTATATTCTCTTTTGTACATAAACTAGTAAGACACAGTTGTGAATTTAAATCCCTAAACGATCGCCTATTCAAAAAAGCAGAAGAATCAAGCTTTTTATTGATAAGTACTTATCATAAATAGTGCTAACGTATTATGTTTACTGCCCGACGAAAAATATTCCCCATGGTTTCCACGATATCACTCAAATTCCACCGGTTAACTAAATTTAAAAAAATAAATAAAGACATTCGTAGTTTTCTTACTGCTTCGATCCGTGTCGTATTATACTAGTATTACTACTATTACATTATTCCGAGGTCTTGCAAGCAGCAGTAACTATGCAGACAGCAGAAGGATCAGCAAATTAAAATATCTGTTAGCTATTCTGACCACAAATTAGCTAAGTAGGTATACTGGGAAGAAAGTGAAAAAAAAACAAAATTATAGTTAATCTATGTTATGGTTAATTTATCCATGATAATTACCATGTTTTCATATAACTACGTTGGTACTCCATAATTTATTGTACTCTACTACAAGAGAACGGTTTTGTGTTTATGAAGCTAAGTAGATTGTTTTATAAATGAAGCCAAAGTTATTCTTTAGGTTTGGGCTTAAAATCCTTGAACTGTTCTTACGGTAGGTAAGTACTTAAATAATTATTTAAGTATGTATACGTTCATGATTATTAAATTGCAAGAAATGGTGCTCTTATGTGCTTATTACCTACCCAATAAAATTTAATTGATGAGGCTGAGAAACACTGAATTAAAATGCCCTCAAAAATTCAATAAGTTCGTTTAAATAAATAATTATTACTTATACATGAAGGTACGAACATATCGGGATTTTTTGTCATTAATTTGTAAAATTAAAATCTCTTATTAAACTTTGGTTTTCATCTAAATAATAATATTTGATTGATCGGTCTACCAAATAGCTGTAAGTAATATTTTATGTGCGTGCACAGAGAACAGAACTTAGCCATAGGTATTATTATAGTTTAGTACTAGATACCTACATAACAGTAGACTGAGTTGGTAAAATAAAATATCAATATAGGAGGCACTAGGCAGACCTACAAGGCTTTAACAGCCCGTGTTACAAATCTTTCACATACGTATAACCCTATAGGTATGCCTAGGCAGGCATTGCAACCAACTATTGCATAGAATACTTCATGTGATCGTAGTAAGCTTGGACACTGGTAGACGTGGCTATCGGTTGCGTGTTGACGAGCGACGACGGGGCTGACTGTATCCCGGTCATAGACGTCGGCAGCGGGTTGGGCAAGGGCGTCGGAGGGGGTGAGGTGTAGGCCTTGCGGTCGGGGGGCAAGGCGGGGAGCGGGGACGGGAGGCCGAAGCCCCCGAGCCCGCTGATTGGTCCGCCGGAGCTCAGCATCTGGCCGTGGACGCCGCGGACGCCGGGAAACATCGTGCTTGGACCTGCGGGCAAGGATAGCGTGACGTCAGTGCGAAAGTATTCTGAAGAAAAAAATCTGGCTGATAAAGTTTAAGGGAATTTGGAATTTATAGGTATACCTATTTAGAAGTATAAATTACATGTTTCTTACATATTCAACTAGGTCCGTGATCTACTTGTCAAACTGAACCACTGTCCTCAAACTATCCCCAAGAATTATCGTGCAGGAATAATAATATATCGGTACCCTATCTAGGAGTAACTAATACACTCACGGGCAAAGAAACAGTTCTACTCACAAAATGTCGACACCAAACAGCCCCAATTTTTTTCAAATACATATTTAAATTAAAATTTGAACGAAATATTATCGTTTTTAGTTGGTAATATCCTAATGCTTAGTTAATTATACTTATACTTCAATGTTTCAGAAGGCGTCATTAAGCTAGCCTTTTCCGAGTACGGGCCTAGATGAAAAGTTTCCACTGAGAAAAGCACCAAATCACTGTGGCTTTTCTCAGTGGAAACTTTTCATTGTCCGTGAGTGTAACATCCAATTTACAAAACACTTTTCTTGAAATTGCAACCCAATATTCACGCTAGCAGAACCCCAATCTATTACACATTACCAATCTAATTTCTCTCTACAGAACCCACTAAATCACTGGCTAAAAAAACCAAGGCGAGCCGGCCATTCATCCACCTTCTACCATCCACTTCAGCTGTCATCGCCTCTAGTTCCAGATAATGGTTTGAAGTAGTTCAGATGACAGATGCCCTCGTGGCTTCCATGACAGAAGCCAGAGTACGGTTTTAGATGAGGAATAGCTGGTGGGGTTGAGTTTATGCATAATTAATTGGGATTTAAGTTGGTTGTGGATTTGATGAGTTGCTTAGTTATGTTACGCACTCACGCCTTGTACTAATGTACTCCCTTGCTTACTAGTTATGTTACGATGTTTCGTTAGTATAGTAACATAATACATGTTATGTTTGCTGATCGTTTAGATATGTTATGTTGTTCGGTTATTAGATAATTAGAAATACGGGGTATATTAAGAACTTACTATAACAAGTTTGTACCTATGTAAATATTGTTACAAACTAAATTTTGTTTAATAATATGTAGTAATATCAATAGGGAATATGCAAGTGGTTCAAATAAAGGTCAAATATTATTTATAATAAACTTTGTTGTTTCATAACTACGACTCCATCATTATTTTTGATTATAATTTATTTTTGAGCAAGTAAATGAAGTTGAAAAGTACAAAAAAACTTCGGTAAATTCTAACTTCCGAGAAACGTCACCCATTTTCTTAGGGCGGATGTGACGTCATAATTCTTTATATATCAATCTCAGAATAATAACTTCTTTGCGTTTGCGTATAGTTAAATAAATGTCAAGTGTAAACAAAGAAATGTTAATGTCACCGAGTATTTGTGATGCTCGTTGTGATCAGATACGATGGATCACATAAAAATTCTTCCAATAGATCCTAACCTCCTATAACCTCTCCACTTCTTGTTTGATATGCTTGTTTGTTTGCAAAGTTTAGGACTTTTTATATTTTTTGTTGGTAGTGTATGGGCTGCCACTAGTTGTTCTATTGTAATGAGGCGTAAACAGCCATTCGCTACTCAACGAGCCACTCAAATATGCTCCATATTGCAACACAATAAAATTAAATTTGTATTGTAAGTATTATGAACGGAACATGACACAAGTTGCTCTTTCTACTTTTAGGTTATAATGGCAGTCGTTAGTATATTTCAAAAGTTGTTATTTTTTTCTAAATTAAGTTATGGAAGAATTCTCGTAATCAGAAGAACTGGACACATTAAATTTATTACGCAGTATGAACGAGTAAACTGTGGCCAGCTGCGGAAAAGGACAGCAAAGACTATTGAAAAGTCGAGAGCCGTGTGCATATTAGGGAATATGCATATATTTTACAAAACACAAAACAGCCACTGGTCACACTTTATTACCATTACAAAACAGCCACTGATCACACTTTATACACTTCCTTTTTCGTTTGTTACCATGACAACATTGGTTTGTTGAAAATACAAAAGTACTCTGTGATTACTTGATTAGGTAAAAAGTAAAAAATCTATGCCGACTGACGGGACTCATTATTCTGAGCCGTGAAATTAAACGATTATGACGTCACGACAGCCCGCCATCCTGACGGGAATTTCAAAGTGGTCGTGATGGTTGTAATTTTTTAACTTTCTTTAAAATACCTTAAATTACTTATTTTGGCGTTGAATTTTTTTAAACTATAATAAAGTGATGTAAAACTATCCAATAAAAGTATAAAAAAAAATTACGCATATTCCCTATTACCTAGCTAAAAATCATAAATTTGAATTAAATATTCATAAAATCGAACACAATGATACCTGTTTATTTAGCATTACTTAAAGATCAAAGTAAACATTACGGCTAAATTCAAAAATATCTAATGTAGGCATTCTCTCAGTTACAGTAACCGTAAAAGATCAAGACCTAATTTCAGGAAATCGACGCGTGTGGCAGAGATCACACTTCTCGACTAAAATGTATAAAGTTTCAGCTTTAGTCGGCATTTGTTTACACATTGGCCAAAAAATCGAACTATTTTTTTTACATCTTTTTCAGCTTGTAAACTTTTTGCTATGCGACCTTTAACATAGCCCTATTTGTACGTGTTTTTTACGTGCATCCAAAAAGGGTGAAGTTTTTTTTATCTTCCGCCTGCGATGCTGCGTGCGCGAGCATTAAAAGTTTTTTTTCTTTACACGGTAATGGATCTGTTAGCCTGTTATATTCAGATGATGTACAGTTGTGTAGAATATGCAGTGTAGGGCTATTAGGCAGAGTCACACAGATTCGTCTCTACATTTAACTTCTTGATGGATCGCAGTGTGTTGTAAACGATTATGATTCCGAAACCTAGAATATAGCTATGTAAGATTTCTCATGCCACTTGTGTCTTAAACTAAATATGAAGCCCAGCCCTATATGTTTTTTAAGTTTCAAATGTTTCTCAGGTTCTCTACTTATTTGTATTTGCACTTATTTATGTGTTTTCAGACTTTTCAGATACCTAAGTATGAAGATTAACTTTTATACAATCATACCATGTATTACGTACCTAATCATTCGTTTAGTTAGCATTTCACTTGTGTCGACGAGCGTACGGCAGTCGATTCTGCGCGATGTGTGGTATAGCGGCGTACATTGTTTCATACTAAATGCAGTAAAACACCAACATATGGGATCTTCCATACATGTTTAATGTAGAGATGAATAAGACGCAAGTTTGGTGCGAACGACTGTATGTACCTAACAAATACTCATGTAGTGATTTGGAATTTTAATTATTTATTTATAGGTACATAGGTACCCATGTAGGTATCACATATTATTGCAAACAAAATAAACTAAATAGGTATACGCCACAGGTTTTATAAAATGAAATTGTTTGAGTACAAAGGAAGGCTTATCGCCAATATGTAATTTATTCTAACCTACCTTTCATTGTAGTATCGGGTACAGATACTACAGATGGACCTGACGACGGTTACTGATTAAATGACACTAATATTTTGTACAAACGCGAAGCGGGTGACTCCTATTACCTTTGATTATCTCTTCGCGGACTAAGTACCTAACAATTTGAGTTATGTGGTTCAAACAAGCTTATAATAGAAGAATTATAATAAAGTCAATTGAAGAAATAGTTTTTATGCCTAGAAAATGAAATATTTGTATGTTAGAGGACCACTTTAAACTATTATTACTGCACTGTGGAACTTCTCGTACAAACAAATCATCTGAATTACCTACCGATCTAATTATAACACTGAGATAAAACGGCATCAATGTCTTTTCAAAAAAATCATTCCATTTTTTTTATAAAGCACCAGTGCCCGCCGGGCAATGTTCTGGAAATATCTATAGCATTCAAAAAGATCAAACGCCTGGAACAAACGGGAACAGTGTACTGTAAACAAATCTGACTGAAGCTTCAGTACGCTTTTTTACACGAAATGAGCTTGTACACTGTAGTGTACAGTCGGGGAGAAGTACACTGTAACACCTTACGCGTTGGCTAATTATTGTCTTTATGTTATGTATGTATGACAACTTGTACGCTCGTGGCACGTTTAATAAAAAATAAGGGAATTATTTTCACGTGCATTTACGCGATGGTAGACAAACGACCAATCCATTATTTTCACATAGGTACCTAATACTACATAACGTATATAAACAAGGACGAAGTTAATTATGTGTACACATTACCAATATGTTTGATGAACTTTTGGATAGAGTTAGGACGTGTACAGTTTAGGAGGCGTCGGGCACAAACCCTAATACCCAGTTACAGAGTAGTCTTCGTATCCAGGGATCCACCGACTCGAAAATTGGTTGAGTCCTTATGTAGTGAAATGGTAACAAACAACTTTATAATACTAGTTCATTGCGAAATTTGCTCCAAAGATGTTAATACCGCAGAATCCCGCGTTAACACTGGCTCATTTATACACTCACGGGCAATGAAAAAGTTCCACTCACACAAAACCCCAATTTTTTCAGGCATTTTATTTAAAATTTAAACAAAATATTATCGTATTTAGTTGGTAATACCCTGATGCTCGGTTAAATGTACTTCAATGTTGCAGAAGGCGTCATTAAGCTAGCCTTTTCCGTTTAGGAGTAATTTAGTGATTTTCTCAGTGGAACCATTTCATTGCCCGTGAGTGTAAGTATTATGATTTGAATGATTTTTTTTTTTTTTTTTTTTTTTTTTTTTTTTTTTTTGAGGGTAGTCAACGGATACACTTGTGTATTTGTTTTCTTATTTAATTAATTAAAAATATCTTGTTTATTTACATTTATTCCAACAGTTTTGTTACTAAAAGTATACTTACTTGATTATCTACCAAAGTACATAAAAGATACTGGCCTATGCACTACAATTAATCAGTTAACACAATCCACTGCTGACACTTCAAAAACGATCACAACATGAAGAAGAGGACCAACAGCAAGCCCACACAGGCATCACCCGACCCCGTGGCTGCCATCAACAAGTTGGAGGCCAAGATGAGCCAGGGGCTGGCCGCCTTTGATGCTCGCCTGGCTGCCACCAGCACCACCACTCCCAGCCTGGATCAGCTGGCTGCAGACTTCCGGAGCTTCAGGGAGTGCATGCTCCAAGCACTCAATGTCCTGCGGGTGCAGATTTCTGCAGTTGCCCAGGTCTCCGATGATCTTGACAACCAGGGGAGACGCAAGTTCCTGCTCTTCCGTGGTGTTAGTGAATCCCCTGATGAAGAGATCTCCACTGTGGTGACGGCTGTGTGTGTCGAGAAACTGGGTCTCAGTGACTTCAAGCAGTCCCAGATTAAACAGTGCTTCCGACTTCAGAGTGGGTCTCCTACAGCCACAGACCGACCACGTCCCATTCTGGTCAGGTTTAGTGATAGGGCTACTCGGGCACTTGTGTGGGACAAGAAAAAGGTGCTCAAAGGCACACCGGTCTCTGTCTGCGAGTTCCTGACGGCCAGAAGACGTGACATCTTCCTAGAAGCCCGTCACCGGTTCGGAATGAGGAATTGCTGGACTCAGGACGGCAATGTCTTCCTTAAGTCTCCGGACGGTGGCCACAAGATCCGTCTCAACTCCAGGCAGGACCTCGACGCGATACCGGTGCCCGCCCAGACCCCGGCGCCCACACAGTCCCAGGCAGACGGGGCATCTCGACCAGCACTGGACCGGGCTGCAAAAAAGACCAAATTAGTCGGTACTGCCAACAAATAAGTGTGAGAACTCATTATTGTTTAACCCATAAAGTGCTTACCAACCTAATTTGATTCCCGTACACAAAGTTGTAGTCATAAGATGCATAACATGAGTCCAAAAGTCCAAACTGTCCACCTCATAGGCTGATAGTACTTATTATCTTAAGTTTCTCCATGTGCCACTGCACTTTGGTTTTTATTGCTGTATTGTTTTTTTATATGTATAGAGCACTAATATCCCTTTTGCCTCTTTGCCTTTTGCATCTGCTGAGTAATGTTAATAATATTTCACTTTCGAAATTACCTACCCTCAGTAGTCTATTTTGTTTTGCTACGACTTTTCTTCAACTTTTTGTATTTTTATGTTGGCATGTGGTGTGATTTTTGACATCGACAGTTTGAGACAGTGACATTGACAGACTTAAGTCACGTGATAATCGCTTAATGTTGCCATAACTTAAAAATTATTTTGCCTTACCTTTTTATTCTGTGTTGTATAAATAAGTTAGTTAATGTTCCGAGGAATTATGTTTGTGTTGCAGGATCTCTTCTCATCACAGTGTGCCGGCGGTGGATGTGGACAAAGTGTGTTTAGGTTTCAGTAAATAGTCTAATAGTCATAGTATATAGCAATTATATCACATATAGCATAATTATCTATTCTAGTAGTTATATATATTATTTATTTATTTATATTCGTCATCGTCACACAATACTTCTACCTGTAGCGTATGGATTTATCGATTGACTCTGATTTGTTTTACTCTTTGGACTCGATTGATAACCTTTCAGATGCATCTAGTGACTGCGTTCATCTCAGTGATCTGCTTCACAACACTTTTTCTCCATTCCCTAAGAATCTGAATCTATGCCACATTAACGCTCAAAGCATTCCTTCCCATTATTCCGAACTTCTCTCAACTTTCACCAGTAATTGTATTCATGCGTGTCTAGTGTCGGAGTCATTTCTTAAACCGTCGCTCCCCACAACATCTTTTTCCTTGCCGGGTTATATTTTAATAAGAAATGACCGAATTGATAAGGGTTGCGGAGGTGTTGCTATTTACCTTCGTGCTGACATTAAGTACAAAATACTAGCAACTTCATCACCTCACTATAACAAAGGTATGGAATACATCCTCCTGGAACTCAATTTCAATACTGTGAAATTTATGTTGGGTGTGGTTTATGCCCCTCCCAATTCCGACTACTTGGACGCGCTTGAACTACTGCTTGCCACACATCTGCCTGAATATGAACATGCTGTCCTGATGGGGGATTTTAACACTTGCCTTCTGCAAGATAGTGCCCGTTCCCGTAAGTTTCTCACATTAACTTCTTCTTTAAATCTTCATATCCCAAAACTAGATCCCACTCACCACGTAAATGACTCTCATTCCCTTATAGACCATATTCTTACTTCTAGCAGTGAACGGATCGCAACCCATGGGCAGTTTACTGCCTCTGGATTCTCCCATCACGATCTTATATTTGCCTCGTACAAATTAAGAATTCCCAAACTGAAACCTAAAATAATATTTCAGCGTAACTTTGCGAGTATGGACCATGAAAGGCTGGCTGATGATGCTGCTAGCACCGATTGGATACAAATAGAGCGCATTGACAATATCGACGACAAGGTTAAGTGCTTTAATAGCCTCGTCACCGACCTTCTGGATCGTCATGCGCCTCTACATCCAGTCCGAATGAAGCGGCCCCCAGCCCCCTGGCTGACACCTGCGATACGCAAGCAGATGGCTTACCGTGACGCACTGCGCCGCAAGCATAAGAAGGATCCATCGGAGGCCAACTGGAATAATTTCAAATTCGTGCGAAACCGCTGCAATCAGATGATCCGAAATGCAAAGCGCCGGCATATCCACTCGTCAGTCGAAAACTGTTCGTCCAAGAACTTATGGCAGTTTCTCCATTCTCTGGGTTTAGGAAGGTGTAGGAAGGACCAGCCACTGTCTGTTGACAAGGACGGCCTCAACCGACACTTCTCATCCCCTCCCCATATCCTTGATCCTCTTACTAAAGCCCTCACCATCAGCAATATTCAAGCTTTGCCTCTCGCAGCATCTTCTCCCCTCCATTTTACACCGGTTACTGAGACAGACATTAAAAAGATTATTCTCTCTATCCCCAGCAAGGCGGTTGGCAGTGACGGCATCGGTCGTGACATGCTGCTTCCGATTCTCCCTTTTATCCTGTCTTCTATTACCTCTATCATCAACTTCTCTTTATCCTCAGGCACGTTTCCCACCCTCTGGAAATTGGCCTTCATGGTTCCCGTCCCAAAAATTTCGAGTCCTGTTGAATTTAAACACTACCGGCCCATATCAATTCTCCCGTTCCTTTCTAAGGTACTTGAACGCGTAGTGTTGCGGCAGTTCTCGAATTTTCTCTCCTCTAACAATCTCCTAAACCCCCTTCAATCGGGATTTCGTCCATCCCATAGTACTTGCTCCGCTCTCATTAAAATTACTGATGACCTTCGTAAGGCCGTGGACGATAGCCAACCAACTCTCCTTACACTTCTTGACTTTAGCAACGCCTTCAACTGTGTCGATCATGATATCCTCTTGTCCATACTCCGTTCTCTTAATATGTCTGGCTCAGTAGCCGAGTGGTTCTCTTCCTACTTGAGCGGTCGCCGACAACGCATCCGGTCCGATGACATTGAATCGGACTGGTGTGATGTCACAGCCGGCGTGCCCCAAGGTGGTGTCCTTTCCCCTATCCTTTTTTCAGTTTTTATCAATACGCTTGTCTCCGTTCTTAAGTTCACCTCTTACCACTTGTACGCTGACGATCTGCAATTGTATGTTTCCTGTGGTCCCGGTGATGTTTTGGAGGCTATTGACAGGATGACTGCTGATCTTGATGCAGTCAAAAATTGGACAGCAAACTACGGTCTCCTAGTCAATCCCTCTAAAACCCAAGTTATGTTTGTTGGCAGCAGGTATCACTTAGCTAGACTGCGAAACGGCCCACTACCACCTGTAATCTTCAATGGGGTTACTTTGCCTTACTGTGACAGTGTTAAAAACCTTGGTCTTCATATCCAGAATAACCTGTCATGGGAATTGCATGTCTCAGAAATTAGTCGCAAGATCTATGCCTCGATGCATGGACTAAAACGGTTGCAGAATTTCCTGCCGTACTCGACCAAAGTTACGCTAGTCAACTCCTTGTTGCTCCCTATCATTGACTACGCAGATGTGTGCTACCCTGATCTCACCGAAGAGCTACTTGATAAACTCGACCGTCTGCTCAACTTATGCATTCGCTATATTTTTGGCCTGCGTAAGTATGACCATGTCACCGATTTTCGTAATAAACTCAAGTGGCTCAACATCCGTCATCGAAGGAATGCTCATATTGTTTCCCTAGTATATGGTATAGTTTATAATCCTTGTGCCCCCTCTTACTTAACTGATCGCTTTTCATTCTTTGACTTTACTGACCGTCCTCAACGGTCAAGTCGAAATTTGCTCTTTCGTACCCCAGAGCATAATGCGGCAGGGTATTCGGATTCTTTCACCGTGTCAGCGGTTCGCTTGTGGAACCAGTTACCAGTGCATATAAGGCAATCGCAGTCCATAGAAACCTTTAAGTCTAAGGTTCGTCTGCACTACCTCCAGAAGCAGAACAATCAGCAGCAGATCTAATAAATAGTTTATCTGTTTTTGTTGTAGTATGTAAGTGAGACGATGATATTATTATTTTTTGTTATAGTAACTATATATTTAAATTATGTATGTAGGTATACGTTTATTTTATAATATTATGTATAAGTAAGTATATATTCTAGTGTTTAACAATATAGATATTAAACAAAATTAAACTGTCCTCATTGTCTTTCGCACTACCTATCACTTTCTCCACAACGCCCAAGGTTAACTGGAAGAGAATGCTTTTAGCATTAAGTTCGCCTATGTACAAAATTAATTTATGTGCAATAAAGAATTTAATAATAATAATGATAAGCAATATGATTTAAACTGAACCTGTCCAGTAGTTTTTAAGAAACGCACAAATCATAAATTTTCGATAGTGATTCGTAGCAAAAACACAGTGCCTTCTTCGTTTCATCATGTGCGTGAAAATCAACATTAAATGTACTTATCAATTTATTCATTATTTTTCTATTTGCTTGCTGAATGTTTAAATCGTCGTTAATATCAATTATCAATATTTACAACTTACTTATCTATTTATTTGAAAATGGTCCGTGGTACCGATACAATGGAGAAATAACGTCAAACTACGACTAAACTCGACAGTCGTTTTATCTCGGATACTAATTTGACTAGTGCAAGTTGTCGATCGTTTAGTATCTGAGATAAATAATAGACTGTCGAGTTTCTTGGCACTATATGTAGATCTCTTGAGTCTTGGGACACAATTTTTTTGTGAGATTTTCAGTTATCTACTTATTTTGTTGTATTATCAGCATTATGCTTAATAAGATTATGCCTATAACATATCACGAATAAACACATCTGCATTATATGTAATTTAAGTAGGAGCCCATTAATGTTATCGTAATTAACTTGTGATGCTTAATTAGATAAGAGGTCAAAGGTGGCGCGTACTTTTCGCTGATGTTATGTGTTTGGCAATGTAGGTATATAGATTCTAATACTACTATAATAAGAATACTTCCGGACACATCTAGATCCAAAAACTAAGAGTGTTTTTAATGGTGCGGATTTCATCAAGCATGCGTGATCTCACGCCGCCGTTTTCCCGCGTCCCGCGTGCGTATTCCATGCATTACAATAAATAGTACCTAGTAAAAAAATAACACTTGCGTGATGAAATCCGCTCGATATTAAAAACAGCGTAAAGGGAACCGAAAATGTGACTTTTGGCACTACAGAATGCGTAGCGTGTTGCTTCATTCGCTCGTCTATCATGTACTTAATTCAAATCTGATTACACTCACAGGCTATGAAATAGTTCCATTGAGAAAATAACCAAATTACTCCTAAACGGAAAAAAATAGCTTAATGACGCCTTTAGCATTAGGTATTTAAGTATTTAACGGCGCATCAAATATTAGCAACTAAGTGCCAATTTCACCATTCTCGGTTATCTAAGCGACAGGGATTGATTTATAAATTAAACGTCATTTCCATATAAAATTCATGACAGATGTGTCAAAAGTTAACCATTACTCCCTGGTTATGCTCTAACCGAGAATGGTGAAATTGGCACTAAAAACGTAAACATTTTGTACTAATATCCTATTAAATATTTTTTTTAAATGGGGCCATTGGTGTCTGCATTTTGTAAGTGGCTTGTCTCTTTGCCCGGTACATTAATACATTTATTATTGGTTATTAAAATTCGCAAAAGGCCAATTTTTTTATCAACCTAAAGAAGTAATCGCTACAGCAAGAGCACAAGTAAAATAATTTCTCAATAGCCAAACTTATGGGTGAATAATTTCATACATGCGTGAATTTTGAATCGAAAATAGTGTGATTTTCATCAGGTATTCTTACACTCAGTTGCAGAAAGCCTCTTTAAAATAAAACATTAGCTATTATGTAATTATCACTAACGATTCCATTATTTTAAAGCTGTTACACTAAACTTTTTCAGACATAGAAAATGTATAATGACGTTTGAAAAACTTAAAGAACGTTCTGCAACTGGGTTTCTAATGCAATGGAAAGTTGGTTTTTAGGCGGAAAAATAAAGTTAGGATACTGACACGCAAGAAGACGATACGAATGATAGTTTTTTAACAGAGGGTGACGATCAATCGTTCATAGGATCCGTATGTAAGCACTGATATTTTGTTTATGGTAGGAATAATTCGCTAAATACAGTCGCAAAATAAACTCCGTAAAGTTAAAAAGCATTTTAAGTAACTGCAGTTACTTCGCGAGCAATGGAAAAGTTGTAGTACTTATATCTATCAAGTAAAGGCTAGTTTAATGACGCCATCTCCAACTAAAACTGTTATTTATGAGTAATATTATTGTTTTCAAATGTTTAAAAAAATACTACTTGGGCTTTTCTGGGTGGAACTTTTACATTGCTCGTGAGTGTACGTAGTAACTAAGTAGTTTTATTTGCAAACCCGTTTCTGAAAAAGGATTTTGGAGTTATAAAGTTAAAGGTAGCATTTGAATTAAGAAGGACCGGAACGTTAAGTACTACAAATATACCGCCCGTCTGTAACTTACAAAACAAACTTTTTGGTTTTGTTGTAGACTATAGTCCTTTCATAAATTTAGGAGGTACCTCCGTTTGTATTACCACATAGTAACTATACCATAACCACAAAGTTTAGGCCCGGAGCCCGGAGGCTGCCGAACATCGCTACCGTAATATTGTGTTTTCAGCTATTTCTTGTAATATACACGTAGGTATAACTGCTGAAACTAATCACAAAAGTTAGCATGCCGCCCTGCTTTTAAACCGGCGATTCTGTACTGAACGCTTTTTAACTAAACATGAAAAGCAGTAACATAATTACAACTTACCATGTTCGTTGGGCACGGAGTACTGGTAGCTGGGGATGAGGTCGGGCAGGTCGTGCGGGCTGGGCGGCGGCGGCGCGCGGTAGGGCTCCGCATACGGCAAGCCCCACTCGCGCTCGCCGCCGTAGCCGCAGTAGTCGCCGCCGTAGCCCAGCTGCTGCGCCGGGTAGCAGGCGTAGTCGCCGCCGCCGCCCGCCGCCACCTCGTACCCGCCGCCCTGCGCCAGCATGCCGCCGCTGCCGCCCGCCCCGCACAGGTACCCGCCGCCCCCGAACTGCGGCTTCAGCGCCTGGCACTTGCGCCTGAAGCCGCGCGGGCGCCGCCGGTACGAGCCCTCCTCGAACATGAACTCGGACGACGGATCGATGGTCCAGTAGTGGCCCTTGCCCGGCCGGCCCAGCCCCTTCGGAAGCTTCACGAAGCACTCGTTGAGGCTGAGGTTGTGGCGCACCGAGTTCTTCCAGCCCTGGTACGAGCTGCGGAAGAAGGGGAACTGCTGCTGCAGGAAGGCGTAGATCTCGCTGAGCGTGAGGCGCTTGTTGGGCGAGTGGCGGATGGCCATGACGATGAGCGCGATGTAGGAGAAGGGCGGCTTCTCCTGGCGGCGGGCGGGCGCGCGGCGGGCGGCCGGCGAGCCGGGGAGCTCCTCGGTCTTCATGCGTGGCGGGCGCGCGCGCGGCGGCGAGTGTGCGCCGGCGCAGCGCCCCACGCCGCCGCCGCCCGCCCGCCGCCCCGCCCCCGGGACATACACCGCCCATATCTACAGCTTTCAAGACGCTCACTTTTGCAATTAGGTACGTGTATAGATCTTGAGCCATCTATGAATGGTGTTGCTAGAGCTATATAGGCATTTCAGTAATTTTCCTAAAGGAAAAATCTTATCAATTTATAACATTATTTAATTTAACATTTTATATTAAGTTTAGTGTGCAAGCTTACCACAATGATCACAGAGTGCTCTTTCAAGCGCGCCATTCATATTTTTGATACATTGTACGTAATAGGTACATTGCGGTGGTGTAATGGCGGATGGCGGACTACCAGACGGCACAAAGCCGGGGAAGCCGCTGAGACAATAATATTTACCCGATGGTCGCAAGGACGCCGAACGACCGCTCCTGACCTACCACAATCAAACTAAACATTTACTAGATCTATAAAACGTTATAGGTCCTACCCTAAATATTTACCATACGAAACCAAAAGTTTTGCATTAAACTCGCCCGATTTCTTTACACGATCGTGTAAACTAAACCTGCCGAACGATCTTCGACCGTATCTTCGACTCCTCAAAAGTTATCCATCAAACACAGCCAAGTTTCATGATCTAAACATTGTAGTAAAATCGTCAAGTCAATTCTGACCTTTCGGCCCGAATCGGAAGGCTCGAAATCGCTTGGCGGTTTAAAATCTGCAGTGGAGTCAAACATTTTTTGAAGCCGGAATTTCATTAACAACATTTCGGTTTACGAAAGCGACGTAGTAAGTTTGGGTTATGTGATAAATAAATAAATAATAATAATAACAATCGGCTGGCGCTATAAATGCTCGGGTTGCTGAACTGTGGCGTGTAAACATAACAGTCGACGCGGCCTCCGTAGTAAACAACATTAGAATTATAACAACAAATTGTTGTAATATTTTGTTACATCGTTACATGACGTAAGAAATTGTGCGAGTTGAGAAAGAGCTTTCGTAGCTCGTAGCCCGTAGGCGGTCCGTCGTAGCACGGCGTAGCACGCTCGTAGCATCATGAAAACACTTTCATTATTTGAAAATTGTAAGCTTCCAAGTATTATTATTTGTTTAAATAAATTAATGTTTGTACTAGATATATAACAAAAAGTTATATAGAAAAAGATACACTACCTGGCAAAGCATGGCCAAATATAATTACACTAAGTACATGCTAAGTACTATGAAGAAGAAAAGCTGACAAAGTCGATCCAGCAGTCTTTAATCTTTATCGATATCCTATTTTGTTATGTAGCCTGTAGTATGACCCTGTGCCCTGTGTCCTACATTGGATGTAAACAATTTTTAGTCAATTAATTTGAATTTTGTACCCGTCTAATGCTCCTATCTCTTTCACTCCTGACAGCAGTGCTGTTACACGCCTGAAATTACATTTGCCATCAAAAATAAAGGTATAAATTAGAAGTACTGCAGCGCTGGGCTTACATATGAAAATTATGTATTTAGGTTCATAATTATAAGGTTCACTATTGCTTGAAAAGCTGTAAAATTATTAGTTAGCCGTGTAAAGCTAAGCCCCGCCCCCAAAATGGCGCTTGATGCGTGCGCGCACAAATCTTCCCTTTACGTTCAACTGCCAAGCGAAATACCGCCTTATGTCTTCGTGGCTGGGTTTACAGAAATGTAATTTTCAGTTTCATGATCTTGAACTCTTTAAAATTTTACGACGCGGCAATGTGTGGCTTGTGGTTTATAGTTTCGCCTTAACTTGTCTGAGAAACAGAGATTTGTACTGATACATTTGGCGTTTGCAATTATTTACGTTCACTCGCCACCTCGGCAGCATAAATTGATAGGTATAATATAACTGGGTATAACAAACAGTTACCAGATTTCTTGTAGGTATCCGTTTGAGCTAGTAGCTTCAGTTCGGTAGGTATACTTTTAAATCTTATGATATATGTAAGTATTTATATTAAGTACCATTATTACGACGAACTGTGGAGGCCCTATGATCCTCGTGGATTAAGAAGAATTAGATAATCATCATCATTACGATTACGAACCTACTTAATTATTACAGAAATATTGAAGTATCTAATGTAAAAGATACACATAATAATAATAATAATATTAGTACTCTGATAACACATAGATACAAACAAATGAGTCATTGTAGAGCAAAGCTCTCCAGACGTAGGTAAGTACTTACATCTTATTATCATCGGCATCGCTTTCATTGCAACTATCCGTAATCCGTTACCGACTAGGCTTATATTACAAAACACTGTCGTCGACAAAACAAAGTATCACATACTAACCTTGGGGCGTACTCCAATTTAGCGATTAACATACGATAGAGTTATTAGTGATGTTTCATCTAAATGGGTTTGGCAGTTCAAAAGTTACGCTAGTTATTAATTTAAAATGATTGTCAGGGGAATTACACTCACCGGCAATGAAAAAGTTCCATTGAGAAAATCACGAAATTACTCCTAAACGAAAAAAAAAAACTTAGTGACGCCTTCTGCAATATTTAAGTGCATTTAACGGAGCATCAGAATATAACAAACTAAAAACATAAAATATTATGTTCGAATTTCCTTTTCAATGTTTAAAAAAATTGGGGCCATTTGGTGTCTGCATTTTGTAAAGTACGTGAGTCTATAACATTTAACGCCTTTTCGGTTTTTTGCAGGTATGCCCATATTCTAGTCACGGCTTTAGCCTTTGCATTATTGGCCCACCAGACACTTAACTTTCAATAAATATAAATATAATATAATCTATTTATTTATGTATGAACTCGTTATTGCACACATAAGTAGGTATAAATAAATACACCGCAAATGAGAAAAAAATTTAGACAAAGGTCGGCCTATAGGTCGGCAGAAATTGCCTTTTGGCAACTCAACCTTTCATTTTTAGCTATCTCAACAGGAACTTAGTTTACTAACTAGCCTACAAAACAAGGCTAAATCTAATGCCTCACACCTATTCGTAATGTCATAGTGGGAGTCCGTGGCACCTTGTTTTATCATCCATCCACGTCCATTACGACATCCTGTAAGATTGGTAATGGAATCTAAAGTCTTTCAAGTCGCCGTCTTGCGCGCGCGCAACTTTGTTTACGTTAGATGCTTTTGTACAGCAATGCACGCTTTCGACGTACCTACCTACGTAGAGCTAAATATGGACCGAGATGTTGAATGAAATTAGCTTCATAGCAATTTTATATTTAAAGGTATTATGGATGGTTATTTTGTAGTTTCAATGTGTAAAAATATTTACCAACCCAACGCTACGCAAATTAGGTACTTACCTACTTCATAAAGGATTTTCTCCAGCCTGTCTTAAGCTTTACACAGTATACTACCTACTGGTACATAGTTAAATCATATGATACATAACATAAATACTTAAAGGTAATTCACTATTTAACCTGCATTGGAGATGGTTACATTACAACACTTACAACAGATGCTCCTATTCCGAGAACAGGTAGGTAGGTACTGAGTAGATAGTTGCTGGTTGGATACAAAGAGGAGTTGGAAATTAAATCCATCCAATTAATAATAATCAATTATGTAGATACTATATTGTTAATCTTCCTGTGTCTGTATCCAGTACTTATCACTGCATAGGTACTGGATACAAATAAGGTGTAGTACAAAGGTAACTATGTTGCTTATATCCAATAGAATTGTTTCCACTGAACTTTGCATTTCAATCCTGGCCAATAAAAAAAAACAAATCCAAAACACTGGCCGATCAGAGTTCAGCACCATCGCACAAAAAAGTAAAAAACATAAAATCCCAAAGCCGTTCCACGTTCAAATCTTCGTTACCCGGATTCTCCGTTCACTGCCGACGGACGCAACGCACATGGCCCGTGTCATAAAAGATTATTTACGGGCTCGGGTCTTGCAGACGCTTTCACAAGCTGACGTATGGCGTTGAGATCTGGCCTCGTACCTACTACCTACCCAGTAGGTGTGAGGTTGCTCTTTGTGTTGCTGTTCATCATTCTGGCACACCAATGAGTGTCAGCCGTTGTCAGAAGGCAGCCGCAGTCGTTTTCTTGGGAATTATGTGATACAACTTGCATAGATACTTACTTTATTTGTATGTATGGTACTTCTGAGTATTAAAAGTACCTGTACTTACGTGAACTAGACTAGGGAGGAATATATACCAATTTAAAAAAACAGAGTGAGGCAGCATTGTTCAACAGGCTTACTGATCTAGGTAGAAGAAGCGGTACCTATAAATCGAAGTAGTAATATTCTTTGGTCTAGTTTTTACTTCGGTAACATTTTCACAAACGCTTTGAATTCCACCCACTTTGGCCAATACTAGCCATTACCATGTTATTATGTCACCACTCACTAAACAGCTGGTTAACAAATTCCCGTTTAACATTCACGCGGCTCTTGAGCCGGCTAATCTCTAGTGGTTTCTCATAACTCTGTTTGTTTCACCTCACACCTACCTACGGCGCGGAAGCAATCATCGTTGGAGATAAATTCTTCAAAATTCTCAAGTGCTACTTGGAGATAGGACCTGCCTCCTCTGACACTGTAATATTCAGGATAGTTTAGAGATTACAAAGCGGTAGCATTTCGAGTGGCTTGCTGCAAGGGATAACTTTTTTGATCCGAATAGGGAACTTACATAGGTATTAGGTATGCTTCTGTTGGTGTCCTATGGTATAAAATATAAATGATGTAGGTATAGTAGGCATAATAAGTTACTAGGTACCTAAGGAACCTAGTAACTTATTATGTGATCTGTGCTAAGGATGAGCATAAAAATTATAGTTACCTACACAGTACTTTATTTCTGTCTGAATCCTTCAAGATTGTCTTACAACTGCACTGCGAAACTTTTATTTCGTGCAACCAAAGCTATGATCAAATCATTCACTGTGAATGTGATAAAGAAACAAATCATCAAACCTTTTGTCCGACGATCTCTCTGCCTACACCTACTTGCTAGCCGTATCGAGTGTGAGTATGGGAACTATGGGAAGCTATACGTTCCTCGGCCAATGTAAACAATCCGAGAACGGCTGGTCGGGTGCCTCGCATGTGCTAGCATCGTGGGTTATGGCCTATGGCATATCTATCCAGTTAGCTTTTTTGGTAGCACGTTAGTTATGTGCTTAAATTAAACTTCACTGGTAGGAGCTGAAGGTAACTATTAGGTACCTTCCGCTTCAAAGGTATACATAATATACATATGCTTTAAAAATATATGAGCAAGCTGTAAAGTCATAAAGATTACCTAGTGAGGTAGAGGTAGATTCCTAAACTCATTACGAAGATAAACCTATAAAATTGTCCCTAGTGACCAACCAAGAAATAGAGTTGATTTGTTTGAATACTAATAATCTTGTAAATATGTAACAAACACCTATCTAATTAAGGTTAAATTAAGTACCCCGTAAAAATAGAATTCCGCTATTCTTCACCCATAGCCACGAAGTTGTATTTTGTGTGTGTTTTTTCCACAAATTGTACAAGACAAAGGGTTAGCAGGATGCATTATGCCGTCAGCTGCGTTTGTTTGGTTGCGGGCCTAACACAATAAACACGGGACTGAAATGTAACCGCGCCCGCGAACACCGACCACGCTTGTCATAACTTAGACATGCTGATGATTAGTTCTACCGATTGATTTGTATCAAAATAATATTTAATATAATATATTATTTAATCGAATATTTAATAAACACTTAGAAATCATTATCATAATCATAATCATCAAAGGATAGGTTAATTCCTGATGGAAAATAAATAAAATTAGTTGTGTGAGTATTGTAAAGAATCGAACCGTTTATTAGATAGGTAATTTGTAAGTACAGTGGATAAAAGCTGTTTATATCTGCTATAACTTTTTACAACATAAAATAATCATACCGTTAATTTTGCATCATGCTTATGCCGCATGCTCATATAGTTGTCTACTTACATCTAAATCCAATAAGTACTTCATTGAATAAATAACCAATCTAAGTTGATTGTAGCAAGATTAACAAGAAAAATAAAACTTACATCTAAAGCGTGGAATAACTCTAATAGTTGGCCATAGGCGGGTGAGGCGCGGGCGTCGGGTTCAACTCGGCCACATAATACAAGTTGTCCCCCTCGCCCATTGGCTGCAGATTCGACAGATTCAGAAAGTCCAGCAAATTGTCCTGAACCGGCATATTCTGCGGAGTGGGATATTTCTCCACGGGATCATTGGGCACCCCTAGGGATCCGTGAGATCGCATGTGGAAGTTCAGATGACTGGTCTGCTTGAACCTACGCCCGCAGACGGAACACTCAAACGGCTGGATGTTAGTGTGAGTCCTCATATGCTGTCGCAAATGCACGGACTGAGAGAAGCATTTGTTACAGATGACGCACTTAAATGGCTTAATCTTGGTATGTGTGCGTAGATGCTGGTCTAAGCCCGCCTTTTGTGTGAAGGCTTTAGGGCAGAAGGTGCAGCCAAAGGGTCTGATACCGGTGTGCATTCTCATATGCTGCTGTAACCCACCCTGCTGTGTGAATCTTTTGAAGCATAGCGAGCATTGGTGAGGCTTCATTTTCGCGTGGAATATTCGGTTATGCTCGTCGTATTGTGCGCTGTCTAGGAACGTTTGTCCGCAGATTCTGCATGAGAAGGTGAGTCTGTTTGCCGCTTGCAGCTGGGCGGCTAAGGGCGTGGTCGGATAGAAGTCTCTGTCTAGTCGTTTCTCGCAGACCTGACAGCGTAACGCGGCTTTGCGTCGCTTCGTGTGTTCTTCTCGGAAGTGCATGGAATATTCGCAGCAGTTGAAGAAGATCTGGCGACACTGGAAGTCAGGCCGGAGCGCCGACGGGAACGTGCAGGTGAAGGGACCCCTGCAGACGTGTGCTGAATTGAGTAAGTTACTAAGAAGCTACTTACAAAAAATACACCAACCTATTTCTTGAGAACGTAGTTGTGTGTGGCCCACCGGAAATCATCTACAGTCCAACAAGTCATGACAACAAAGAGTGCGATTTTGCGAAGACTTTTTATAATTTTCAGTTATTTTACATTAATTTTAAAAATAAAATACCGATTGATAATGGCTTTGTAACAGATTTTTGCTAAAATAAATATAATAGATCGATTAAATACGGAGTTAGGATCCATTTTCGTTCTCAGGACTTTTATAGTTCTACTGTAAGGAGCATTCAAACTCAAACTCAAACTCAAATTTTTTTATTCATCGTACAAATATAAAATTTTCTGATGAACGTCAATTTTTACAAATTACTCTCCGTTCGGATAAGGGGGGGCTCTTTCTGTCTAAGGAGAAGAACGGAGGCAAGAAACTCCTGAGCCATCTTTTCAAAAAAAGACTTAAAACTAGTTGGTATACAATACATATAAGCTTAATAATTATTATTATAATAATATGAGCAGAGCTAACTACTTATCACAGCCATGCATTAACGTCCTCTAAGTAATCATCAATTTTATAATAAGCTTTTTTACTGAGTTTCTCTTTAATTGAGACGGCGTTTAAAACTAGAGTTTGCACAAAGGTTTAATTCCAGTAAGCCACAATTAAATAAAACATAATTTATTTTGCCCCACTCACCTCAAGTCTACAGCGGGCTTCTGTTTCACCTGTGTCCTCTTCACCACTCCCTCCAGCCGCTTCCTCTTGCCGACATCCGCGTCGTTCCCGGTGGACAACCTGACCACCAGGTACGACGTGTCTTCAGTGAACATGTGGGTCGCCATGTCGTCGCACCTGGCCGGCTCCTGCTTCAGAGGTACGAACTTGAAGCCGCAGGCGTTGTTTATGTTCTGGGAAATTTTGGAAAGGTTAATTGAAAGGTGTAAGTAATTACATTTTACTGGCCGTATTATTTCAGATCGAGCTCAAGTTTTATTCCCTACAACTGATAAATTGGAATTACATAGGTATCACATAGCTAGATAAGTATATACTTTTAGTAAAAAAACTTCGATAAAAAGTATCCTCTACGTGTTAATCCAGGGTGTCGGCTAAATCCATATCAAATTTCATTAAAATTGGTTGAGCCGTTTTGACAAACATACACACAAACTTTCGCCTTTATAATATTAGTAGGATGTACAGTGAACAAAAGAAATAAGTGTCCACCTGCACTGCAACCAATTTAACTTTAATAAACAGGCTGTTAAAATAATATTTATAAATGAGATGGAGTACTTATAAGATTTAAATATACTGTTTAATGACACACACACACTGACGCCTTGTACTAATGTACTCCCTTGCGGAGTAGGCAGAGGTGCATTGCTGCACCCACTTTTCGCCAGAGAGTTATGTTGGTCCCAATGTAATAGGTGGCGGGCCTATTGCCATTTTACGGGCACATCCAAGACCCGAGAACAAATATCTATGTTTAAACAAATATCTGCCCCAGCCGGGAATCGAACCCGGGACCTTCGGCTCAGTAGTCAGGGTCACTAACCACTACGCCATTCGGTCGTCCAAAATGCTTCTGAGGGGGGTCAGGTTTCTCTGTACAAGACCGTACTTCGAAAAGTGGATGGCTCGATTGCAAGTCCCCTCTATCCCGTCGGGGACTATAATCGTGAACATCATATTGTTGAACATTTAGGTAGGGAGTTATAATAAGTACCTGCACGCATAACATGCATGGCAACTTTGAATTTGTAAATAAAGCCAATGAAATACCTAAGTATATTAGTTTGGTACAGTTACTCACATAGTCATCAGGATCGAGTACCGGCAAGATGGCGTCGGCCCCGCCGGAGCCCGCGTTATCATGCTGAAGCTTCTTGTGGTTCAGGAGCGCCACGGCATTGTAGAACGACTTGTTGCACAGTATGCACACAAACTGCGCTTCTACCTCCGAATACTGGCAATAGAAAATACGGTAGTGTTATAATACCTTGTTGGTGTTTCATCATCATCACCCTGTTTAATCAGCCACTACTAGATATAGGCCTCTCCCAAGTAGATCACTCCTGGGAACCATTTGTAATAGGTATAGGTACTCAGCACTCAGCCTTCCTCATTGGTTCGCGGTTAAAATAGAACCAATGTTTAAAGTGATTGACCATAGAATCTGAAAACTACCGCTGTATGCCACAGGCCACAACCAGTCTAGCCATCCGGTCCACGCAATCCAATGCCATCATCATCATCATTGGCCACTGCATCTTGACAGATGATTGTTACAGGTTTGTATAAAAGTACCCTCGGTGATAACCATGCAAACCGAGTATTGGATCGCGTTCTAGCAAACCCGAGGCATGCCTCGCCGCCGAGGCGTGGACAGGTGGATACGCGGCTACTGGTTTTATGAGTTAATACAAATATACATATTTGATAATGATAGAGACCGTTAAGCAGTCAGTAGCAGTACTTACATTGAGGGTTAAAGCTGTATTGTTACTTCCATTCTGATAATGTTGTGCTGCATCATTAATTGTGATTGTACCATTATTTGGAGCTGTGTCTTTCTGTTCCATTGTCATTATAAACTTAAATTACAATAATTTATGCACCTAATGTGCACTTTCCTTTGATTAAACCTGAAAATTGCAGTTCAGTTCGCGGATAAACTCGCGGCAGCCCGCCATATTTTAAAACCATAGACAATCCAATCCATAGACAAGACAAAATAAAAACCATAGAGTATTTCAACCGTTTTTGAAATCAATATACAACGTTTGAAAACCGTTGATTTTGGCAGTGAAAAAAAGGAACCTATTTTGTGTTGAGTTTCAAACAGTTGCTTAATGTCAATCACAGATGTTCTAATTTTAGTCTGTGAAGAAACTCAAACTGTCAAACAAACGTCAGCCGGTCAAGCCACAAACACAATTTTCGGCACACTTTCGTAAAATTTACTGAATTAAATTCATACAAAACCCAATTAACCAACAAACCTACTGTCCTAATCATGGCTGGATCTGCGTTGCGTCGTCTGATGGCAGAATATAAGCGTAAGTACTTCATCATAGCTATTTCAGCGTGTTCTTACTAGTAGGTCATATCGATTTTGGTACTGTGAGGGACATTCATTTATGTTTGGTACTTTGTACCGCTCGTATTTTAAGAGCCGTAAGATTAAATTTCACTGTAATAAAGTGTCTTCCACTGTCCTTGTAAAGTGTATTTTGAGCAAACAATAATGGACTGACCCTGAACCTGAATTGAATAAAATATGATGCATATGTTGTAACTACATAATATTTAATGAAGTCGGCGTCTAATTTTCATAATATAAATAGGTAAGTAACTATTACCCAATACTATCAACATAATTATTCTTGATTTATTAACTATTGCTTCATGATTTCAGAACTTACCCTGAACCCCCCTGAAGGTATAATTGCTGGGCCCATAAATGAAGAAAACTTCTTTGAATGGGAAGCCCTGATCACGTAAGTCACTCTTTACCATAAACTGTAGATTTTTAAGTAAGCATGAGGCCCACAAATGTTTTGTGATGATGCTAGCAGCTAAATTTTTTTTCTCTCATATAATAATATAAATATACTTAATGTATTAATCTACATAAATCTCAATTTTTAAGATAGAATAAGAATAATTCATAAAATTGTAAAACTGAAAAATTGTATAACCGTCTAGATCTAGAGCATTTTTTTTTAAATAATATAAAATGTGCTTTCATACTTTGATCTACAGGCCAGTACATAACTACTACCTATATAATTATCTTATAAATTTGTCTGTAAACCGTTTTGTAAGCCAAATAAGTAAATAATTATACTGTAAGACTGTAAGCCATTACCTTATACTGTACTCTCTTCTTATAATGACATGTACATTTTTAAATTCATTAATAAATTGTTGAAATTAAAATATAGTTATATGGTACTGCCTCAGTGCATCTTTCTGTGGTAAATTTGATTATGCTGCTCAAGACTGCTCATTTATTATTATTATTCATGTTTTGCTTAGGTTATTCGCCACCAGTTAGGATTCAAATAAAGAACTGTGATCTAACGTCACAAAAATCTGCAATGCAAATACATCTCTTGTGCTTGATATCCATTATATATAACATAACAATTTGAGTTAGACATTTCATTTACATTATTTAATATCACTTTTGTAAGACTAAAATGGTTTTTGTGCATGGCACTATACACTGAAGAATGATCTAAATTTCACCTTTTTTTCATATTTCAGAGGTCCCGAAGGTACCTGCTTTGAGGGTGGCATCTTTCCCGCTAAACTCATTTTCCCATCAGACTACCCGCTCAGCCCACCGAAGATGCAGTTTGTTTGTGAGATGTTTCATCCAAACAGTAAGTTACTTTCATTTTCACAAAAAAGGTTTTGTTTCATTTGGTACGGTCAGGTGCAAAGAAACCTGACCCCCCTCTCATACTAACAATGCTTCTGAGGGGGGTCAGGTTTATCTGCCCCTTACTGTACATGCAAATGAAACATGACTGTGATGGTTGGTTCCCACAGAAATTCATATAGGTACCTACCTCTTTTTCTGAATTTATAGAAAAGTGTAGAAACTTATACTAAAAGGTTTTGAAACTTATGTAACATAAAATACTATAAGAGCATTAAAAATCTATTGCCAGCACACAAAGGTTAGGTTAGGTTAACTCTTTAAAAAATTATGTAAATCATGTCATGGCTTGTTATTGTGATTTGTTGAGTGAAGCTGTGGCCTTACCAACAAAGTATTCTCAAAAAACCACTAATAATAACGTATAGATTAACCAACCATAATCCCCTAAAATAGTAGCAGTCAGATTTAATCCAACAGCAGTACCTCTAAAACGAAACAATCTCTAACACCCACAGTCTATGCGGACGGCCGAGTCTGCATCTCGATCCTGCATGCGCCCGGAGACGACCCCATGGGCTATGAGAGCAGCTCGGAGCGCTGGTCGCCCGTGCAGAGTGTGGAGAAGATACTGCTCTCCGTCGTGAGCATGCTTGCTGGTAATGCATTTAATGGTTACAATGTTAAAACCTGCAGGCAGTTCGATTACATGTTTTCTCTAATGGGGAAGAATACCAAGTGCACCAGCGAGTGTGCCTTTCTCGTTCTGACCAATTACATTGCTGGGGAGAAAAAAATGGCGACTGAACCGACCAATTAGAACTGGGGAATTAACTTTTAGTTTTTCTCCCCATTGAGAGCACTAATTGATGAAGCCTGGTTGAAATGCACTACAGCTAGTGGGATTGACTGTTAAATGGGATCCGAAATTATTAAAATAACATTAAAAATATTCTAATATTCACCATCATAAATCTTCATAATTTCTGAGTATTATAAATATAGGCTGCACGAAAGAATCCTCTTTGTGTGATGTATCAACTGTGTCTTATATGTACAGTCAGCTGCATAAGTAGCTATACAATACACTTTAGTACCTTGTCAAACTTATTACTAAACAAAACGTCAATGTTGGAATGATTGAATATGCAGTAAAGTTTCTGAGTTTGACTATGCAGCTAACTGAGTACATCTGGGTAGTTCCCACAGCAATAGGCAATGCAAAGCTCGCAAACCAACTATGCAATAACCAAAAATAAATTCCCATTCCAGAGCCAAACGACGAGAGTGGCGCCAACGTGGACGCGGCCAAGATGTGGCGCGAGGACCGCGCGCAGTTCAACAGCATCGCCGACCGCATCGTCAAGAAGACGCTCGGCCTGCACCAGTAGACCGCAGCACGGGGTGGTTATCTACGTAGATAAATGTTACTATATCGCGTAAAACGGCGCTTAGTGGAACGCGTAGTAAACGAGTTTATCGAATCGCAGTTTGACATAAAAACGGCGCTTAGTGGAACATGTAAAACGAGTTTATCGGCGTCGATAACGAACCCGTGTAGAGGCTGCAGCCGCCGCTCACGGGTTCACTTACCTAAGTAGATAAACTAAACTCGCGAGTAAAGAAAAAGTTCAAGTTAGATAGCACCAAATTACTCCTAAACAGAAACGCCGTTTGCAATATATAAGTACGTTTAACAGCGCATTAGAATATTACCAACTAAAAACGTAATCATGGTGTTCAATGTTTAAGAAATTCGGGCCATTTGAAATCGCCATTTTGTAAGTGGAACTGTTTAATTGCTCGCTAGTGTAGTATAATGCATGCGTTTCACGATTTGTAGGTGCCAATGTTATGAAGTTGTTAAACATATAGTGCGATATAATGTTTATCTACGTAGATAATTATGTTCAGCCGCGGTAGCCCTTCTACCACCATCTGTTATCCTAGCCATGGATGAAGTGACAAATAGTGTTATCTAATCCACTATGCTGTTTATTATCAATAGTTCAATCGATTCTACGACTGACGCTAATGCTAATCTAACCGGCCGATCTTTTTGACACTGACACAATAGTGCCAATTTCTCCATAGTCGGTTATCTAACCGCCAGGAATTGGTTAATCAATTATACGTCATATCCATATAAAATTCTTGACAGATGTGTCAAAAGACAACCACTAACTCCTGGTTATGCTCTAACTATGGAGAAATTGGCACTAATAAGAAATGATTGAACTCGTGAAAAATGTTAGAGAAATTATATAAATTATTACATCAATGAGTCTTAGAAGGATGACAAAATCGCATACGGTTGAACGCACAACTTCATAGCTCATTAACCAACTTAAGTTATACAGATGGTGGTATGGAGGCAGTTATGTTAACGGGGAATTGACTTCCGTTTTAACTGAAAAGTTTCCGGTTTGACGAAGATTATTTAGTCAAAAGAACACATAGTAGAAAGTATCGTTATTCATCACCATCAGCCTTAGATCGTCCTTTGCTGGTCAATTCTGGACAGTTGTTACTCAACATATATTATGTATAATGAAACTGTTTTGTTATGTATTGCCATAGTGTATAGAGATACTATTTTCACAGAAAAATATTTTTATAAAATGTAAACATTGATACAAATTACAATAATTGTTGGGTGGTGCCCTTTTGCTGTGCGAAATTAAATGCTCAAAGTGAACTAAAATGGAGATTTTAATAAGTCTGCACGCTTGAGTAGTAAATTGAGTGGTCCTTTTGACCTCCTTAAGTTAACTTATTATGTTTGTTGGATGTTCTTGTTGTATAACTTAATATTTCCCTATTTGCGTGCGGGACTAATGTCGCTTTATCTTATCTTGTTCTGCTAGCCTAGCACGGGGTGCAAGACAAGCACGTCAACACGTGACACAAGTTCTCCGTCGCGCTCACTCTCGTGACCGCGCGATCTGAGTGTGCTTTTGTCTCGTCTTGACATGTGCGTCTTGCGCTCCGTGCTAGGCCTTTTGTTGTGGTCGTGAGCATAGCGGTCACCGCAGGGCTCTTAGAAGGTATATATGAAGTAAGTTCAATCATAAATATGAACACAAAAATATATTAAAAGTGTAACTTATTCACGCATTAAAGTACCTTAGTCATTGACAATAATCAACATATCTAAGTAGAAGTTTGTTAATACGAACATATCTTTAAAATTAAGAGCCCTTTAATAATACTCCACAACTTTGCTACTTAACATTATTGTGTGTATCTTGGGTTTTGATAGAGTAGAGTATAAATTTTATCTTCTATTTCAAGTAAGCTTAAGCTGTTAAGCTAAGGCTTTGATTACTTTTTATATGTTGAAGCGGACTTAGAAATCTGACTAAAATTTGCTGGCTTTTTCAACTGCGTAATTTTAATGATATTAGCTTGTAATGAAATATCTTGGCTGTTATTTGGGTGACTACATCAACGACTGACTTGAATGTAAGCGGGAATTATAATAACTGTTGACTACGAACGTATAGATAATTCTGTTATTTTTTAAGTTCAAATATAATTATATTTACTATTTATTGTGTAATGGTTACAGGGAGAAATAAAAGACATTATTCATGCAATTTTCATTCTATTTATTGAAGTGAGTCCTTTCTGCTAAAGGCTGGTGCAGGATTGGTTGGAATACTTTATGTCCATAGAAAATAGTGTAGAGAAAGTGCGCGCGCTGTGCTTTTAATAAAATATACTCGGCATTTTTTCTTGTAATTCTTCATCATAATTAAATTGCGTACTGCTGAGCGCTCGCTGGCTGCTTCCAATATTTTATGTGCAATGTTATTAAGCGATTTTTGCATACTGGCGAATTTCCCATTCTACTTTGAACGCAAAAATGCGAAGTATGATAGTGAAGTTTTAATAATCTGAAAAAAATGAATGCATAAAGATATTAATAATTATTCATCACATAACTAGTTATTATAATATGGAGTCATACATACATTTTAATTTTACGTATAATTTACGCGAATGTTTGTATGTTTGTGTGGCGCGGCCGAGTCGCCACCTAGCGGTTAACACGTTGCACTAGCTCCGTGCCATACTATGAAGAGCGACTAGGCAAACATATTGTAGGACGCCCTCTGTCTAGGTGGCGTGACGACTTGCAAAAGTTTGCTGCTAAAGATTGGATGCGGAAAACTTTAGATTGCATCCAGTGGACTGTTATAGGCTGAAAAAGTAGGCTCTATAGTAGACTTACCCCAGCCATAGTTTGGACTCCGATGTCGGCAATCCCCATAGCTTTCAAATGTATCGGTGTTTGTACTTTCTTGAGGAATAAAAGTAGTATTTTCCGGTTCTTGTCATCCAGACACTCCCATGGCATGCTGTAGACGGAGTCTTTCAGCTTCTCACTCTGAAATACAAGGATAAGTAAATAATAGTGTTAGATTACTGGCATTTAATTAAATCTAACATTGGTGTACCTATACCAGCAACGCCGCTATAAAAATGCTAGTCTGAAGCTCTAATCCTTAGTCGAGTTATGGCCACGTTTGTGACAAAAATATGCACTTGGAAGAGAGAAATTAAACTTTTGAAAGCTCTTTCTGAATAACCGAGGTTTGCGGGCAACGGCTACTCATATCTAAGTAAGTATATTCATTTGATGCTGTGCGAATTGCAACGGCACAGAGCACGACAGTGTAGGTATATACCATAGGTATATGCATAGGTAATGTCCACGCATACCGGGATGAAAGGGATTTTTCAGTGCCACGGCATTCTATTTAAAGCATACCTACCTATTTATGTCGTATCTCTGTAAGGCGCACCCTAGATCTACAATAATAGGTATAGTGCAATAAGATTGAATTGCGTATCCAAATTACGTTTGCCAATCTTTAATATTGCGCAATATAAATGATCGTCTAGGGTGCGCCTAAATTTAATCCCTTGCCATGCTGTCCCGGTCTGCGTAGGACATAACTCATAACACCACTACTCTCTACCCGAGGGTAAGTAACGTACGCTGCTGCCGATGAGCTCGAACACGATGGAGAGCTGGATGAGCTGCTGGAACAGGATCACCGTCAGCGGGCCGTAGCGGATGAGGGCGTCCGCGTCCTGAAAGATGGTGGAATTGTTGTGATATTCAGGCTACACGTGCCATTTAGTAGGGCCTCTAGTAAGGGTTTTTGCAATTTATGAAAACGAAAAACGATTTCGTTTTAATTGTTTGATTGTTTTTATTGTGAAATTTGCTGGAAAAGACCTTATAACTTGGGAGACACCTTTGTGCTGCAGTGGACTGCGATTTGATGGCGAAAGCTAATATATATAAATGCGCATTTGTGCTTTTTGATACTGTCTCAATATGTACTCGCGAATTCCTTGGTCTCATGTGCGATAGCGCTCTGCGAATTTTACGCCTTCGCTATAAAGTTTTCACATAGTATGTAAAAAATACTCTACAGGGTGTTGCAAAAGTGGTATGCTAAGCCGAAATGGGGTGATTCAGGATGTCATTCTGAACAACTTTTGTTCTACGATTTTTTTTGCATAATCTACGATACGATATGATTTACAATATTTTGGCTTAGTACTTCTGACCTTTTTGCAAAACCCTGTATATTTAATACTTTTATAGTCTAGGTGTCTGATATCAGAAAACATGATTTAGTAACCTGTATCCAAGGACCTGTATGTTGACCGAGGACTAAAAACTAAACCTATAATAAATCGTAACAATCGCCTACCAACTGAGAGCACTCGAGCAGCAGTAGACAGCCGCTGACCTGGTGGAACGAGTAGTAGATGGCGAGCATCGGCCCGAACGTCGCTGACATACGGTCACTGAAACTGTGGTGTACATTGTTAGATTGTAGTTACATGATTGCAGTCACACATAGAATAACGCGGGCTCGGGTTTACCCTCTAGTCACATCACATCATTATGTTTGAGGAGTCAGGAGAAATGACGACCGGAGGTGTATTACTGACCCTGAGTGATATGCAATGGTCCCGGTTTCGTTTCCCGGTAAGATATTTGTCACTCCAGTCTAGGTGTGCTGTACAGTGGATTATTACGGAATGTGTGTGTGTTAGAAAACGGAAAAATAATACGATACAAAACAACAAACAAAATACAGAAAATAATACACAATAGGTTTGTCACCGACACGCTAATACGTTCACACAAACACACCCCTATCTATACCCTATACGGTACGTAGGATTTCACTCTGCTTTCCCTCAAAAATATTTAAAAGTTGCTTTGTCATTTCATGCAATTTTCAATTTTAGATTCAACAACACAAATCTCTACCTACATATTTTTCAGCCCTAAATGAAGTTTCATAATAGCAAAATGGGGTACGGGTCAAAGTCTCTACATCAGTGATGGTGTGTCAACCTGCGCAATGCAAATGGTAGAAACCATTTTCCTGCGTAGAGTCGGACCCTAAGAGTAATATTTCGTCCCTCCTTATATATACCGAGGAGCTGAAGAAACTTCGATACCGCGATGCAGGATTTCAGCGCGCGCAGGAGGCTTAAATCTATTTAAAGGCTAGCTTTTCCAACTATACTGTATGCCTTTCCCTATCCAAAACAGGGTAGGTACGCAGTAGTCAAAAGTAACGGTGCTGCACTGAATCTGAATCCATCAGGCTCTTTCGAATGGAACCTTTTTCATGTCCCCATAAGTCTAAACGGTCTTGCCACTCTGGTCCGCTGCTGATTGTTGGCACATATTCACACATCTATATTGCGCAGGTTTCCTCACGATGTTTTCGTTCACCGTGAGAGCACGAGTGAGCACTTTATTTCTAAAGAATTCATTGGTACGGTCAGGTGCAGAGAAACCTGACCACCCTCTCATAGTAACAATGCTTCTGAGGGGGGTCAGGTTTATCTGCCCCTTACTGTACCTACATGCCAGGATTTGAACCCAAGACCTCACAAATGAATGTTGAGATCATATTCGTTACTTCAAAACGTCTCTTACGGTAGACCGTTTTATGTGGGACATGGACGTACGGGTAAGTACGCGTACTTATAGCTCGACGAATTTTTTTGTGAAGTACGCGAATTAACAAACGTGCGAAAAAGATTGTTGCGTACTTACTCATCCTCTCTTTCCTCATACATCAACCACTTTCAATTTGCCACAATACTTAATAATAATAAAATACCTATACCGAGGTACATATCTCGGTATATCACAGCTACGTAAGAAAACAACTACAACTGATACTTAACACTCATTTTTTCATTGGAGGTTAAATGGGAAATGGGAGAGATGATTCTACAGTGCACGAACATTAAAATCTCAAATCAATAACGAGAGAGCGGGATGGCGATGCTGCAAGCTGGAGGGCACTCTATATGACGAAAAACTAAGTTTCGGAGGGCTGCTGAGCGAGCCACGACTCTACCTTGTTCTATTTAACGTGCTGATTGCACGACAGCCCTTGTTCGTCAGTATAGAGTGACCCTCCTGGGGCGGAGTATATGACGCGGGTCATCACTTCAAAGAGCTACGCGGGCTGCGTTGTTGAAAGGTAATGCTCTGGCTAGTTAGGATCGGAGGACGTTTACTTTTTATTTTCGTTGAGATCTATGTACATCTATAGGTATTAACTTGAATGCTTTGTTTAACAGGCGCGGATCCAGAGCTCAAAATAGGTGATGGGCAAGTCTAAAAAAGTTATTTTGCCTCGCCTTGAGGTACTGATAGCTGTTTTTTTTTTGTATGCGCTTGGTAGTGATGATTATTATGGTTATGATAAATGAAATTTTTACATCTCAAAAGTTCTCTGTATAAAAAATCATTGTTAAATAATTCAAAACAGTAATATTTTCAGTTTAAAAAAATTTTGGCCAACACGAGGGACGGTGTTTTACGGAAAAAGTTATATGTACTAATAATAGTTATACAACTAGACTAAATAGACGCATTTTTCCTGAAATAAAAATGACATATTATGTATCTAGCCTATCTGAAACCTAGTTAAACATTGTGAGATTTGGCGTTTCGACTTTCTCCGTGTTCGGCATCATAAGGGTCACAGTGACAGTTAAATAAAGTCCATTTTTCTCTCCACCTTTAATTTGCAAGGTGCGGGTGCCTATATAAATAGAGTGAGTCGCCCGCGCGCCTCAGTTGTAATATCACCATGCAGAAATGACTAGGTTTCAGATAGGCTAGATACATAATATGTCATTTTTATTTCAGGAAAAATGCGTCTATTATGTAGTCTGAGCCTATCTGAAACCTAGTTAAACATTGTGAGATGTGTTTATTATCGCATGGTGGAGAGAAAACCAACTGTGACCCATAAGTAGAGATGGGCGCTGGGTAAAAACCCGATGGGAAAATACCCAGGTTTTTTCCCATTTGGGAAAAAACCGGGTATTTATATGGGAAAAAACCCAAACGTCGGGTATTTTCATATTTGTTACTATTACGTATTTTGATCTGTAAGAACCGACCCGCGGCGCTGTGAAAAATACTGTACACTGCGATTAAACATAATTATTACCAGATTACCAGGTACCGTATTCATAGAAACTCGATCGGCGAAACCATAACGAGACGGAGTTCGTAGTTCATAGACTGGTTCTCCAGATTTTAGGAAATGCGGGTTTGATTCTTTAGGGTTTTTGTAAATGCAAGTTTCTTTTGTACTGCCTCTCTTTGCTCAGTTATTTAAATTTAAGAAATGTGGGTAATTTTGTAAGGCCTAGCTTCGCTCGGCTCTTAAATTAAAAAGTGCCAGTTAAATTTGTATTGCCTCGCTTCGCTCGGTTCTCTAAGCTTCAGAGTATGCAGGATTGAGATATATGCCGGTTGAGTATGTATTGCCTCGCTTCGCTCGGCTCTCAAGGGTTTAGGAAATACCGGTTAAATTTGTATTGCCTCGTTTTGCTCGGTTCTCAAAGCTTGAGAGTATGCAGGGTTGAGATATACGGCCTCGCTTCGCTCGGCACTTTACACTTTAGGGATTCCTGGTTATGCTTGTGCTGCCTCGCTTTGCTCGGCACTCTACATTTTGGGAAATACAGGGTCGGTTTGAATGGCCTCGCTTCGCTCGGCTCTTTAGGGTTAAGAAAATGCCGATAAGGTCAGGCTTTGAGGAAAAAAAAAATACAACCAAGCATTTCCTTAACCTTTTAATTAATTTAAGTATTCTCAACCCTGAATACTCTGAGGTTTGAGAACCGAGCGAATACGATGAACGTATATGCATATATTATGCATAATATAACAGCTAGTTATTGCATATGGTTGAATTGACATCAATTGAGTTTTTGTATTGGCTGAAAGGACTAGAATCCATGCGTATATCTCAACCCTGCATACTCTCAAGCTTTGAGAACCGAGCAAAACGAGGCAATACAAATTTAACCGGTATTTCCTAAACCCTTGAGAGCCGAGCGAAGCGAGGCAATACATACTAAACCGGCATATATCTCAATCCTGCATACTCTGAAGCTTAGAGAACCGAGCGAAGCGAGGCAATACAAACCGACCCTTTATTTCCCAAAATGTAGAGTGCCGAGCGAAGCGAGGCAGCACAAACATTACCACAATTCCCTAAAGTGTAAAGTGCCGAGAAAAGCGAGGCCATACATCTCAACCAAATACAGGTACCTGAATACTCTGAGGTTTGAGAACCGAGCGAATACGATGAACGTATATGCATAATATAACAGCTAGTTATTGCATATGGTTGAATTGACATCAATTGAGTTTTTGTATTGGCTGAAAGGACTAGAATCCATGCCGGCAAAAAAAAATGCAGTGCTGTTGAGTATGAAGTTTTACTAGCGCCATCTATAATCGGTTTTTGTCTATCGATGTTGTCTATGGTTGAAAGTCTCTCATTGGGGTCGTTTGGTGTCGGAATTTTGTGAGTGGAACTTTTTCATTGCCCATGCCATTGAGTGTAATTGAAGCATTTATCTAAACTAAACCAACCAAAGTGAAGTGTTATCGACGCTTTAAGGAGTTTGTCATTAAATCGAGTGACATTACATGGAGTTAACACTGTATATACTGTGCCATGTGTTTCATCTGAAAAAACCCAAATATTTACCCAATCGGGTATTTTCCCCGGAATTTACCCGGGAAAAAACCCAACATTGGGTATTTACCGGGTAAAATCCCATCACTACCCATAAGCTACTGATGAGTATATCAGTAGATAAATAGTTGAATCTATAAATTCATAATGCATAGATCTCCGGGTAATAGTATACTAAATAGAAAAGTATAAGTAGACATGATTGTGTTGTGTGCACTATAACATCATTAGTTTGGATAAGACTTAAAGTACTCAATTTTTATTCCTGACTTACCAGAAGTTATGGAAGGTACCTATATAGGTATTTATACATATGGATAGACACAGTGCCACTTCAAAAGCAATACTTATATAATTATTAATCAAAATCTTGTTATTGCCAAGGGAATATTTCAAAAATACACTAGCCGTTTGAATGCAACCAGTGAAATACTTTGCAACAATATTTAAAATCTGTAAAATGTAGCATATCGGTCCAGGCCGCTGGGGCTCAGGCCAGCACACGCTGACTAGGAATATGGTTATTTAATAATTCTGGACTGACCTCAGAAATGCAACGGCCGACCCTGGAGCCTCGAAAACCTGGTTTAAGTCAGTACACAGCCTGCAACACCAGGCGCGGCATTGCATCTAGTCACGAAAAGGTTTAAAATTTGTCCTTGGAACTAGGCGTGCTACTTGAATGGAAGATAATTTAACTATCTCAGCCTCATCAGCTACTGTACAAGATCAGATGAAGACTGGCGGATAACTATTCAGTTTTTCAAAATGTAGTTTTTTATGATGTAGGTGCCTGGTGAGACATATTCTAGATTGACTAGCAACACACAGTCTAATTTTGTATTTTAACTAACTCGGCGGTCTACGAGTTCCTGTGCTGTTCTACTAGGAAAGAATGTTATTTTATAAGCCTTTGCCACAGTTTTTGATGGCTACTAAAATCCTGTATAATTCTGTGGAATAATATTATCAGCTCTGGTAGCATTCCTTGGTAGATGACAACAAATAAAGATTGATTAACACAACTATAATTGTTGATAAACGTAACCCGGCTGAAATGTCTTAATTGGGTAAGTAAATTATCAGTCATACCACCAGGATGGGTAAAATGTTAAGTTTTAACATTAACTAGGTCACATTTATGTTCGTCAACACTAAGGTCACGTCCCGGTCAAAACTTTAATCTAGGCTTCGCCTTGCTGCAACTTCATACGTACGTAGGTACGTACTTACATTGTTGTAGGATACGAATGTTGAAGTGTCAAGTATAAAATACACAAAGCTTTCTGGTCGGTTCGATTTTAAAACCATTAACTAAGTCAACCAAGACAAACTCAATTTAATAAAGATGGTACGTAAAGATGCTAGTTGTACCTGATGCAACGACAGCCAACATAGACTCTAATCTGTGGAAGCAAAAAGCATGGTGGCGGGTACATGGACAGTTGGACAAGCCACCTCGAGCCTGACTGGTCAATCAGACTTCTGACAGTTCGTCAACAGCAGCTAGCCTGCTTCTATAGGTAAACTTAGGTAGTTAGTTATACTCAAGAAAAAGTCCTGAGACACCTATATGACAGTGGAACAGCGAATAACTACGACATTATATTAGACAAAAATGGCTGTTGTTGTTGTCCAGCTAAGAAAGGTTACCTACTTCAGCTACTGCACGAAAAATAATTAGGTACTCTGGTAGGTACTTATTGCTTTATATTTTGTAAGAATTACGAAGAGTTAACTATTAGGTACTAATTATTATTTAGAAAGTTTTCAGCAAACTCTAATCAATCAGCGCTACCACGTCGGCGCTGCCCGGATATAACTCTGTACTAGCTTGGTAGAAGTAAGAGTCCTAGCCATCAGCTAAGGGCCAGACAGCTCCTAGATCATCTGATCTGCATCCCGCATCTGCGGGTACGAGCATAACATAAGTAAATTTTTACTTGTTAACTAGTTACGTAACTAACTGAAAGGTCCATATTATTCAAAAATGGAATCGTGAAAACGGCACATCTGCATTTTCACCAGTCATTCTAGGTAGTTTCAGCAGAGATACAGTGTTGAAAAATAATTATGAAACTTTTAAAGCCAGAATCAAATTAAAAATAACTACATCTTCATTAGAGAAATTGTTTGTGCATGAATAAGGCTTTCGCCCTTTAAATTGATCTCCAATGGACAACATTTCATTTTCTTTACCCTATATTTTTATTAGCTATTCGGAAAGTTTATAGAAAATTAGTGGACCCGTATTTTTTTATTTTGTATATACATTAATTTTTGCATGTTATTTTTAACTTTAAAGTTAATTATTTTAAAACCGGAAGTGACGTCACATATTGGGCTCAATTTTTATTTTTGTCTATTGCCTGAGTCTCGAAAAAAAACATAAATGACACTGACAAGTGACATTTAAACTTTGTTTACATGCAAACCAACAAATGGGTCATTTTCAAATGACATTGATATTCCTGATGATGGAAAGTAGGTACTTATCATGTAAAAAAATAAGCAGAAGCATTTTTTCAGCTGTGTAGGCGGTGGCATGCTCTGGGACATATTATATAGAGGTCATCTCTTAATAATAAATAAAAAAATAGTCAGAAAGTGTCAGAACAGAATTAATGAAAATGACCCAAATAAACAACAACGTCACGATAAAACGTCAAATTCAATCAAAAATGATAGTGACAGTTACTTTGTTTTTAAATCTAGAGGCTTTGATCATCAAAATGCATCGCACCTGATGCAAGACGTCATCAGCATTTTTTTACTATTTTATGATTTTCTCGAAAATGATACATCCAAAAAATACAAAAACATTTTTTTTGTGGCCTTTAGAGCTAAATCTCGAAATGGTTTTCGATTTATAGAAGCTTTAGTTTTTTGAAATGTTGTCCATTGATGACTTTTGAAATTTTATGACGACTGCCATTGTTTATTATCTAGCCCGGTACTTTGAGTAGGGCTATGGCTAGACTACGTCTAGTGATGTGATACACAGTATGCATATTTCCAGAGCTGTGGAAGTTATAATTTTACCAAAAGGTAGTCGTCTCATTCGAGAGCACGTCACTCGATTTATTCCTTACGCATTGCTAATGAGTAGCTTTAAGAGAGTGTTATAAGGTGTTGAACTAGTAAACAGCTGCCGCGTGGAAGGTTCACGCATATTTACACATTTTTCAACAAGAGCTAGGATACCCACTGGGACACTTGTGTCCCACCATGCTGACCCTTAGGTCAGCAAATATGGTGCCACCCACAAACCGCGATGACACTCCGCTACGGGCATTTAAAAGCGAGACCAGGCTAACCTCGATCATAATCAACCAACAGTAGGATCATTATAAATTCGGTAACTTGTAAAGCGGTATGTTATAGCAACAGCGACTTTCACTTGCCGGTGGGATTCACCTTCCTCACAGCCGGGAAAAGAAAAGACTCGAAGCTGGAATCGGCCGATGTGTTATGACTTATGACACTTAAATATAGTGTCTGGGGGGTCACTTTATATGAAGAAAAACGAACTTTCAGAGCCGCGACTATCTCATTGCATGTATTAAACGTGCCGATTGCACGACAGATCTCGTTCGTTCGTTTCTCATCAGTATAGAGTAACCCTCCTGTACTTACCGTGAGTCACAATTCCCATAAGCATTCCAATTATCTTTGGGCAGTTTAGGACAAAAGCTGCGTTGACTAGACAGTTTCTTCAGCAGAGACATCGAAATAAAAAATTGTTTGTAGTCATATCCCCCGGAGCAGTTTCAAGGTCACGTTGGGCAGTTCAGAAGAAAGCTGCTTTAACAGAATACCCTACCTCAGCGGAGGCATCAAATTGAAGTGCTAGCGGTGCTCGTTACCCAATTTGTTGACATCCATGCCGATGCAGCTACGGCGACTGTCGATGGTTACTCAGGCTTCGTTGGTGGCATACCTGTGTGGTTAACATGACCAACCTTGGCAGTAAACGTTCGTCCGCATATGCCAAAAGCACTTATGAATAGTGCACGTTACCCGATAACCTCTAAAGGAGTCACTGACACTGGTGGCTACCGTGCTAGCGCCAGCGCAGGCGGTACCGCTGAGCATAAGATCTCTTCCCAGACAGGGGGTGTTTGGATCTGGCAGCCAGAGCAGGAGTGTCAGGTGTGTGCAGCGATGCAGGTGGGACAAAACAGCGGCCAGGGCTGGAGCGCATGGCCGGGTATATGCAGCGGTCAAGGTAGCACAAACCGGTGGCCAGAGCCAGAACCGGGTGTACGCTGCGATGCAGGTTGCACGAAACGGCGGCCAGCGCAGGAGCACTGGGCTAGGTGCAGCAGGTTACACGAAAATTCAGATTCACCGAATCGGCCTGCCTACCCTCAGCGGGTAGGTACCGGCGGATCACATTACTTACGAAAGTTGTTGTCACACATGCCACAATGTCCCAACTTACTGAAACTCTAAGCCACGCTTCCTGTAATAAATCCTATGAGGGTCCTGGAAAGAACCTCAAAGTTCCTTATATCGATTTATCTTGGCTACGCTAATTCTTGTTTGTAAAGCCTCGCATAAGCTACAAGCAAGTGCATTATTGTAATAGCAAAGGTTTTATTAACTGTTTTCTAAAAATATTAGAAATTGAGGGTAGAAAAAGAAAAAATATTATTTTCTCCTGTATAAAATTATAACACATGCTTTGCTTAATGTGGTAATAATGTAAGTATCTAGCTAGAGCGCCACTATTAGGACCGAAATATTGAATCGGATCCTGCGTGGGTTAAAATCCCAAGCGCTGGAGCATTATGACCATCAGTGGCCGAGTTTTAAAAAGCAGTAATTAATAGCAATTTACTCACGGCTCCACAGCTCAAACCTTTGCCGCGAAATCCTCAGCACGGGTCCCGCTCCCCGACGCCACGTGTCGCGGCGGCCGCGCCCCGCGCCGCCTGCTCCGCATCACGCTGCAGCAGCTCCCAGCAACAAGGACTCCGTATATTCAAAATAAATTATTCACCGTCGGAGCGAAGCCGACGAGAACCGTGGCTACATGTAGCCATTTTGCCGAAGTGATCACTTCAAAAATCAAAAACCAACAACTGAGGCGCGCGGGCGACTCACTCTATTTATATAGGCAACCGCACCTTGCAAATTAAAGGTGGAGAGAAAAATGGACTTTATTTAACTGTCACTGTGACCCTTATGATGCCGAACACGGAGAAAGTCGAAACGCCAAATCTCACAATGTTTAACTAGGTTTCAGATAGGCTCAGACTACATAATATTAATTTAAATGAGGCTAATTTCATCTCGATAGGCCAAATAGTTATGATAGGTACCTACAGCTATTTAAAACGTCTGGAGAAGAACTGTGGAGGCTCTATGCTCCTCGTTAAGTTAGAGCAAATAATCAATCACAGCAGCTATTTAAAAGAAAACCTTTTTTTGAAAACAGTATTTCAGTGTTCCTAAATTTTGACCCAAAATACAAACGGAAAAGACTAGCTTAATGACGACGCGGCGTCTGCAATATTGAAGTTATTTAACAAGCTCATCTGAATATTACCAAGTAAAATTTAAAATATTTTATTAAAATTAGGTATAATTTTAAAAAAAATTACCATTTTTTGGTGTCGAAATTTTGTGGGTGGAACTTTTATAACCGACTTCAAAAAAAGGAGGAGGTTCTCAATTCGTCGGGATCTTTTTTTATATATATTTTATGTATGCTCACCGATTACTCCGCCGCTTATGGACCGATTTTTACTGCTCATATTTATTAAACTCAAGGGGGAACTTTGAAGCTTAATATTTCGTAAACCAATCATTGAATCAAAATATGGTTTGAGCATACCTACCTATAATATTTTTGAAAGACATATTCAACGATATATCAAAGCAAAGCAAAGCAAAGGAAAAATATTCATCCTCACGTTACAGATGAAGGTAGGTACTCACGCAAAAAAAAAACCATATTTAATTTTTGTAGGGGCCCTAGATTTGTAGGTATATTTTTGCGCAATAGAGAAAAAAAAGGGTGGTGAGTTGGTGACAGACGGATGGACAACAAAGTGTAAGAGTTTCTTTTTTTCCTTTTGAGGTACGGATCCCTAAAAACTGATATTCGGGCCGTTATGCCAAAAAAGGCTTTCTTTTAAATAATATGCACAACTACTACTTATTTTGCTTACCGAAATCAAACCAGTCTAGTAGTAGTAGAATGCTACAATTTTGCCTTTCGTGCACAACCCACACATTCCCTTTTTTTAAAAATACTAATAAGTATGTCTATTTTTTATTAATTTTATTTAATAAGCTGTGGGTTCCCGTATGTTGTGCACGAAAGGCAAAGTTGTAGCATTTTACCCGTAGAATGCTAAAACTTTGCTTTGGGCGTAAGCCGTGTCACCGTAACACAGAATCTTGGCATGACTGAAAAATTTATGGTTTTTTAATTCCTTGAAAACTATCCGGAGTGCTTTCGGGGTGGAAAAACATCATCACCAACATATAAAAAAATAGCAACACCTCTAAGGTGATAAAATTACTAAATTAAAAATATTAAATTTTCATAGTTTGATGGGGCCTGTCATTTAGGTGATGGGCATGCCCACCTTGCCCATATGGGTGGATCCGCGCCGGTTGTTTAACTTAGATAATCTATATCTAGGTACTCATTTTGTCTCGAGAACTCAAGTTTGATGAGAACAAAAGTGGTATTGTAATTGTAAGCCGAAAGAGGGTAACTCATGTCAGGGGTAATGTTCTGCTGCAACTTCTGAAAATTCGATTAACTATATTTTTTAAATTGTTCATACGAATCTTTCCCCTCAATATTGACCTTTCTTGTCAGTAAAAATAACAATCACAACACAGAACAAAGTTACCACGAGGAAGCCATTTTTTTTTCGTGAATTTTCAAAACACGGTCTACTATAACAAGTAAAAGTTGTAAAAGACTTGCTCTTTTTTGTAACACTCTGTACGTAGTTAGTCGTCACTCTAGAAGGCTCCTTTCGTGAACCCGTTAAAATATTGCTTTTATTATACCGTTAATAACATAATACTCACTCGCTAATAAACCTATGATAGTCGATCTGCTCTCTCAGCATTCTCCCAACTATCACCATCTCTTCATCATCATAGCGCAGCCGCGACGTATCCTTGATATGCGGCGCCACACACCCTGGCCGCGGAAACGTCCGCATATTGTAGTTTAGTATCTTCAAGTGACCCCATAGATGGAAAATCAAAAGTGAAAGAATCAAATCGTAGATGCAAAAGCATGAGGAACAGAAGTATGAAATAAACCAGTTGTATAGAAAGACAGGGATATAGCCGCTGTATTTGGTCTCGCTGTCGAAGGGTAGGCCGTAATAGACGGCGTGCTCGAACTCGAGGTCTGGAGGCTTGTCTTTCTTGAAGGCTCCACTGAAGATGTTGTTGGCTAGAGGGGTGGCGTTGAAGAGCACGATGCCGCCCACCATCATGCCGGTCAGGTACATGGTGAAGAAGTGGGAGAGCTTGTGGATCTCGAGGTGGATCTGAAAGGGTTAGGTTTTAGGTAGGTGGGAGCTTAGGGTTGTTTGAGAAATAATGGATTATGATTGTGATAGAAGCATATCCCTAGATATAAGCTATTTCTACGAGTTTCAAACACCTCTATGTGGAATTTGTATACTATAACTTTATAGGTAAATTTATTACATTCAACAGTATTTTGTGTAGGTTTATAATTTAATTCACTTAATTACTCTAAATGTTCGATTAAATGGAATAGAAACTTTAGAAACTACAGTGATATGCAATATCTGTAGATAATGTGCAGAGAGGAACATTAACTTACCTTCATAGAATATTCGGAGGTGTGTCTGTGATAAAATAGATGTAGCTCTTCAATAAAGGATTTCGTTAGTGTTTGATAATTCTTGGTCAGCGGTAGCAGAAGCCTGGTCTGAAATAAACAAAACTTTGTATAATGTAGGAAGGAGATAGGTACCCTGGATTAACAACCTGGCTACTGTTTATTTGGAATTCCCACGGATTTTTTAAAGAAGACTTCGCTGGACACAGCTAATTAGTAATAGTAGACCATAAGAAACATAACACAGGTTCGTTCCTTATATTTTCCCTTAGATTGTCAACCACCTTACATCACTAAAACGGCGAATCGAATGTGGAAATAGATCGGACTCACTATGCGAAGAAGAGCTTCGAATGCTGCAAATATATCTTTTAACTGGCGGCCACCAAATGGTAAGAGAAGCGGCGGATGTTATTAGAGACCCTCTGCACCTCGGTGGTGTCATAGAACTACAACACGTGTACGTGTCATTACGACCCATCACGTCACGTAGGCCTAGTCCACCACGCTGGCCTAGTCAATGCCGGCCAAACGCACACACATCACAAAATCACTTACCGAAGCGACAATATTCATAAAGAAAGTGATCCACACGTGTCCCATCCGAAAGAAGTCCTTCTTCCCCGTGTTCCTCAGCAGGTAGATGACGATGAAGGGGATGCACAGGAAGGACTGCAGGTTCAGGAAGAACTGTTCCACGTAGGCGCGGCGGCGGCGGTGCGGCGGGTGCGGCCACGAGCTCAGGCTTGTCAGCGTCCATTTCACCACTTTTATGTGCTTTATGTCTTCTAGTTTTTCCACGCCCCTGTTGGTGAGGTGGGTATTTGGGGGGTTATGGATAATATATATTCTAAAAGTTAGGTACGGCTGGTATTCTGTGGAGTAAGGACCCAGCCATGTGTGGTACAATATTAACAAGAGAGACGTTAACAACAGTGGACTCTGTCTTTCAAAGCCAGTAAGTAGGGCAGAAAGTTGGCTAGGTTTTCTACCCGCTTAGTACCTAACTAGAGGTTCAGATTTTTTAATTTAACTTCTTTGTACGTAGATCACAGTGGAGATTATGAAATACGATTATAAGACATAAAACATACTCACTCGAGATCACTTCCATCTGTTAAGAAGAATACACGCATATTACTTACTGCCCTCTAAGCATTTACTTAAAATTATTAATTACTTTTAAAATAACTCAGGGCAATGGAAAAATTTCAACAAAACATAATTTAAACACCAAATACTTGATACACATCGAGAGTGACACACAGGTGATGAGAGCGATGAGTAGTTAGACTGAACCATATTGATATATTACCTATAACTTTAGTCAAAGGACTCAATGAGTATAATTTTCGCGTTATGTGCACAATAAAATTGACAGGAGGTAAGTAATACCTTATGATACCTACTTATAATAAGCCTTACACATGAATTGGAGATTCTGTTTTATTGAACTTTAATACTGCATAATGCAGATATAAGTAAAAATTGTAATAGATATTAAGGAAAAAGTTGAAAAGATGCTCGAGGAGTTTCTTTCGCCATTTCTTTCCTTCTCAATGACGGGGCCTTTGTGAAATGGTGGTAGATAAATAATTGTAAAATTTTACGTCGATTAAACCATTTGAATTTGAAATTTGAATTTGCATGCCCCAAAGATGAGGTGACGGTGCCTACGTCTTGTGTTGGCAGAAATATTTATTGGGAGTAGTTGTAAGCGAAACGAGTTTCCAATTTCTTTGCGTATTAAACGATATTTTAGAGCTGAAATAACTATGCACAAATGACTAAGTATTTTAAAGTCCTAATGAGCACCAGCAAAGTTAGGCCTGTATTTATTTATTATACGAGTAACATACCTACTTTCAAACATAGGTAAGTTAGGTAGGTTAGATACCTTGACAAAACTATAATATGCAATATAAACTTGGAATTATCGTATAAATATTAAATAAGTGTATTGTTGATGTGCAGGCTACTGATTAACTGTTTATCATATCAAGCTGTTATTATTTAAATCACCAGTTAGGTGCTGTGCAGTTGCCACAATTTTATTAGGTAAATAGGTACTTTATATGAGAACCTGAACGTATGAAAATTATTTAATTTTATAGGCTTTTTGCTTCAGTTTAGTCAAGGTTAGTTACTCCGACTAGTTAGTTACGAGACTAAGGATAGTCAAGTAATAGATATAACAAAAATTGGTTATTCTTGAGAAGATGGACAGGTAATCTACCCGTGTGTACCTAGTATAGTATAGTACCTATGTATATTTTTTGCTATGTTTAGTATAAGTAGTTGGGTACTTCTGCTTTCCATTTGTTTTGTAATGTTAGGTACCCGCCCTAACTTACTCTCGCCATGTTCACGAAACTATATGGTTTTGGTTATGGCACTAACTAGCTTTTAGAACACTTCATTTATTAATGATACAACAAAATAAAAACACATGGGTATCATTTTCTTCATTTATAAATACATACGTAAACGTATTACTTAAGTGACTAGAATTTATCCATACTCAAAAGTACAAACAACATTTATTTTATCACGTTAATAATTTAATAACAAAAACCTAATAACCTGCGAACTATAAAAAATACAAAATATTACAAATCTAATGACTAGCGTTGAATACCTACTTATAAACATCAAGACTATATACCTTGAAATTGCCTCCTCCTGTACTTACGTAGTAAATAAATAAAAATATATTTTCAAAAATGTTAACAACAATGAGATATCCTCTCCTATGATGAGGGTCAACCACTGAAAGTCTAGAAATTTTATAAATGAATAAGTAAGTACCATAGTACTTAATGTAACTTTGGGCAGCAATGGTTAAATAAATAAATTATGGTAACTAAGTAAGTACTTACATAATACTTACGTATTATGAATTATGGGCTTATTTATGTGTTGAGTAATTAAAAACAAAAAACAACAACTAGATGTCACAATACAAAGATACACTTTCCGTTTTCTTGTCCGATTTTAACGTTAAATAATTAGGCTGCGTTCCCACTAAGCAAACTGTTAGGTACTAGCATAGAATAACGAGTACTAAGTAGTACCTACTTGTTATTCTATGGTACAGTAAAGGGCAGAAAAACCTGACCCCTCTCAGAAGCATTGTTACTATGGGAGGGGGTCAGGTTTCTCTGCACATGACCGTAGGTACTAAGGCGCGCGTAACACTGGGCAAATAACGCGAAATACTAGCAAACTGTGCCGAGTTCACACTACAGATTCGGCGGCGACCAGTTCGCCTCCTGGACACGCAGCCAGCTCCTCCTCTCTCTTCACCAGCTCAGTTGTTGTACGGTGCGTTGTCTGACCCGAGTGCCAGTGACGTCAGCACACTGCGGCGCTGCGGGTTCACTCCCAGGTTCTCCCAGTTGATCCAAGATAGACGGGCCGTTAGATCTGGGTAACAAGCGTGTTAGTTAGGTAAAAACTCCTTCTTAGAAGGTTACCCGCAAAAATTTGCCTATATGTGAAAGCTTAACTAATCTAACCGTAAAATAATATGTGATAGGTCCAGCCTCTCATCATCACAACCACAAACTATCACGTCCCCACTGCTGGGGCACGGGTCTCTGTCCAATGAAGGAAGGATTTATGCATTAGTCCACTACACGGGTCCAGTGCGACTTGGTTGACCCCCACACAAGCAAGCTTGTGCCGAGAGAGTTGTCTGGTAAGTGGTCAACCAGGGTGTTTTAAGCTGCCCGAGAAGAAATTAGTATTCTCTGCTATTTAATTGTACTTTAGCACTCATTGTCTTCTAAAATATTGGTTATAAGTTTAGTTTAAAAGTAGTAGGTAGAGTTTAAGTGTATCAGTTTCCTTAGTCTTATAATATTTACCGCTGGTGTTCCAGTGTGCGCGATCCGCCTTGATCTCGCCGCGAAGACATTTCTCAACATACGTGAGGGGGTCGTAATCTGCTTCCAATACCTGCGATTATAAAATGAAGATTAACACATTTACAAAAAAAATGTGACCTCAACGAGTAACATAGACGTTTGTGGGACAAATTTTCCTTGGAAGATAACAATTACAATCAATAAAGATGATTACAGATACCGCGATAGGATAAAACAGCACAAAAGAAGCAGACGAGATAGAGTCAGCGTCCGGAAGCTTATTTTATGGTAAGCTATAGCTTAAAGCCTAGCGTCTACTGCGAGTTAAACTAAGTTAGTTCACATAGTTGAAAAAGTTTTTCATACATGTGCATCTACCGTAAACTATATGTATGAAAAACTGTCAAAACTATGCGAACTAACTTAGTTTGGACGCTCGACTGTAGGGTTTGAACTCAAAATTAACAGATTCGCAGTTTGTTGTATCCTCCTTGGTTGGACCTGTAGGGCTATAGGCTCTTACCCATATAACTAGGTCCAACCTCGGTGGATCAAACACTGACCTGGCACCAAGGCGATGTAGGCGAAGGAGGATCCCCCGAATACTGACCTCTCTCAACAAGGCGATGTAGGCGATAGCGAGCCTCAGCGTGTCGATCTTGCTGAGCCGCTTCTCGTAGGGGAAGGTGGGCACGTGGACCCGTAGCTCGTCGAACGCCGAGTTTATACTGCTAAAGGTACGAGACCGACCGACGTTTTAGAAGCTTATAGTGTTCGGTCTTTTAGTTTTGGTAGGGTTTCTTGTAGAAATCATGTTGTTTTATCAAGTGCCAATTTCTCGGTAGGTTATCTAACCGACAGGGATTGATTTCTTAATTATACGTCATCTCCATATAAAATTTATGACAGATGTATCAAAAGTCAACCACTACTCCCTGCTTATGCTCTAACCGACTATGGAGAAATTGGCAGTAAGCCCCAGTTTCATCATACTCGGTTAGATCATAATTAACCTGTCTGTCAAGAATTTAATAAGAAGATGACGTATAATTGACGAACTAATCCCTTGTTATGATCTAACCGAGTATGATGAAACTGGGGCTAAAGGGTTTAGAAGATGGAATTTTATGGGTAAAGAGAGGTTTAGGCTAGCACACGTATTCATAGAACTTAGAAATCGATTGATAATTTCATTAATTTATAGCTTGAAATTAATAATAAATCTGTCATACAAGTTTCAAGCTTAGCGCAATGTAGTTCTATGAATACGGGGATGGTCCTCTCCTATTTCGATGTCATCAATTCAAAAACGATAATCATGAATTGATGATATCCTATATTCAAATGCCCGCATCACTTCTCATATTACGGGATACCTAGGTATAGGCAACCAGAATAACTGTTAGGTTCAATATTAGGGTCGGACTGAACAATACCAAAATGTAGGGTTAGAGAGTAGTAGGATAAACAGATGAATAACGCTTACATACCTTACATAAACTTTACTGTTACTATCACATTTTAAACGTCTGAGTTCTAGAAAAGATCTTGAAACAGGGCTGAAATCTATTGGTTCCGCGCGTTTACCGACGCTAGGCCTAAATGTGCGCGGTTTTGTTTTATATTTTCACTTTAAGTTTTTCTTTTCAGTCATCAATTTAATATACGAGACGACAAGCGAATATTTGCTGATTTTAGTTTAGTTAAAATTATTGCATGATAAGTACCTAAGTAATTCTGCAAGAGCTTATAAGAGCATTTTTTCTTGTCTATAATCGGGGCTTATTATCAGCAATAGTAAAACTTTGAATAACTGGAGTTCACTCTTCTTAAACTGAGGCTGTTTTTTACAGCATGCGGATTTTATTACGCACAGGATTTGATAGCACGGCATTTCCCGCGTCTCGCGTTCATAATTCCATGGCGTTACATTGAGTACTTGTGCGAGATCTAATCCGCATGCTGTTAAAAACAGACTGAGGCAAATAAGAACTACCGCAGTCAAATGGGGTGATCAGGAAACAATAGTCAGTAGCATCGAAGTAGAAAAAAAAGGCGGAAGGAATCTCGCTAACTAAAAACTGAAAGCACCCAGTAAGGCATATTTCATTAATACTATGAGCCCGACATACTCAAAGTAAGTTATCGCTCCTACGCACCCACACACTCTCATGTCACCGCCATTGTTGTGCCTCATTTTTTAGTTAGCGAGCTTCAGAAACTTCTATACCTTGTTTCACGGGGAAAGTCATCTGATACAAACAAAAACTAGCCTTATTCGAATGTAATAAGGGTTCTGTCAGATGTCTTTCCCCGTGAAACAAGGTATAGCGATGGTCAGGAGTAGTCAAATGGTACCCATTGGGTCCGGAGCTCAGCATGCGGCGTCTCTCGCGCACGTTGGTCTTTGAATGACTGGAGTTCAGAGACTGTTCTTTCACACAAATAAGAACTAGGGCAGCCAAATGGGCCGATCAAACAAAAGTCAGAAGGACTAGTACGGGGCGCATTTCAGACGTGACAAAAGTTTTTCTTCGCACTCAATCACATCGCGGAGCCTCAAGAGAGTCAAGAGCGAGCGCGATGGTAAACTTTCGTGACTTCTTAATTGCACCCTGTCCCTTTAGAGTCCCTTTATCCCTTTAGATGTATAAGTAAAATTAGGTGATTCAAACGAAAGTCAGGAGTAGTCAAATGGTACCCAGTGGGTCCGGACCTCAGCATGCGGCGTCTCTCGCGCACGTTGGCGGCGGCGCGCTGCACGCGGTACGGGGAGCCCCCGCACTGGTACTCCAGGTCTGCACCGCTTTCCAGATGGTTGTCTGTTGGGAGGGGGTGTTGTGGTGAGGGTTTTGGGAAAGTGTTGGCAGCTTTGGTTGATACAAAGGCTACTTTATAAACAGATTTTTAATAGAACATATAAGCAATGGCTATTCGGTGAAAGAAATGCTGAAGGATTGAGCACTGAAAGAAGTAACCTATATGCAGAAGATTGCGTTTAGTTGAATATCGACAGTTAAATGTACGACAGCTGCGGTTTAAAAAAGTGAAATATTTAGAGATGATATTGGATTGCAAAAGATTTCCAAAGGATGTCGATGTACAATAGCTTTAGGTCAAGGCTACATGATTTTTGGGTAGGTATAGAGACGAGATCGTGGGTGTCTGACACAAAAAAGAATTGCATCACGGCTCACGGCCAATAAGATTATAATACTTAGTATTTATAACTCATTATATTATTCGTCACATCCGTATTCAATTCAACCATTGGTCAAAAATCGCAACTAGTTATTGGTTAAAAAAAAGGTTAAACACAAATAAAATATATAGGTACGTAATCACACTAGACAAAGTGACTTGACTTATAGTTAAATAATAAATGGGTGTCAATACGACCTGCCGAGAGCACTAACACTTCTAAACCTTCCCACCTCTACGCTCCCAGCTCAATCACCCACCTCCATGCAACTGCCTGGTGTGATGGTGGACATACGCAGCGAGAGGCAGCTGCTGCAGGCGGGACCTGGCGGCGGCGTAGACACACGAGGGCAGCTCCCCCAGAGCTGGCGGGGCCTCGTCGTCGGAGGGACAGGAGAACTTGAGGCCGTAGTCTAGGCGCGCCTCGCTGCGGGGAGAGATTTAATTTAATTTTATATTTTATATATTTTGGCTGCAAACAGTCATTAGGAAAACTATACAATGCTAGTTATCTTTACTGTCTTTACTAAACTATAAGGTACAGACCAAAAAGGGCCGAATATTAAGATTGTTTATTGAAGGTTAAATAATGCGATGGGTGCATAGGAGTATTTCTTAAAAATAACTTTAAGCTAATATCAGCATTAAATATATGTCTTTCGGTCCGTATAATATCAAAGCATGGCATTTGTGCAACTCAGTGTAAGAGTGGTAGCTGGTGGTGGAAAGATGACGAAGAAGACAGGTATACTTGCTACGAGAATCTTCGCACCAAAATCTTTGAAAATGTTTTGATTTTTAAATCTAAGCAAATACTTAATTAAGTATTTTTGATAGCTACTCATAAAAGCTACTCATATATTTTTTATTTTAAAATAAATTACTTCTTCAATGCTATGTTCATCAGAAAATATTTCAATACATGAAAGGAAATAAACAATTTCAATTTCCATGTAGCATTAATAGACTCGCAAAAATATATGTATCATTTGATAAATAAAGAAAAAAATATTCAGAAGTTAAAATGTTTATTACGATATTTACAGTTTGACGTGTATCGATATTCATCGGAAATGAATTTTATAAATATGGGCATCAATGAATTAATAGTATCAAATAGATTTTTATGAATTGAAACTATTGTAAAAGTGCGTTTTATTATTTAAAATATATAAAATAATTAAATACTTACTTAAAACATTATTATAAGCACATAATATTTATGTTTAATGGATTACTTCTTAAAACCTACTTTAAATAATAAACTTACTTTAACGACGGCGATGTAGAGTCCGCCATTTGAGTTCTGGCGCCGGACATTTTCACTTGGAAGATAATTTTTAATATTTTTATCGGACCACTGCCACCGGGAAACGTCTCTGTCACAATGAGACCAAGAATTGTTCTCCCGACAGACCACGGATGCTGTTAACACACCCCCTAAGCTACAAAACATCACATCTCCACCCCCTTCTAAAGATGAGTTCTAACTCAACTAGACAGGGTTGAAATTGCAAGGCACGTAGATTCAACCCCGAAATAGGGGTGGGGCCAAAATCTGGGAGAAAAAGGGGCGGTCCATTCTAAGTGGCAGTCGATAAGGATGGACAGAGAATTAAATAAAATTACATTTAGATCCTTACGTAACATAATTATATCGCAGTTATCTGCACAGTTTATACAATTTTTTTTTATATAGGCGATAGATCATGCAGTTATGTTTGTAATTAAATTATGAAGTGAAGTAGCGATAATCGCAAGCAGATAAGTACCTAAGTACCAGTACGTAAATAAAAGGATTTCTAACTTAAAATCTCGTGTAATAAAATAACTTTCTTAGTTCATGTATGTACCTTTAGGTAAGTAGGACTAAGGGTATGACTGTGTGGTGTGGTGGAGCTTTTAACATCAAATTAATAGGATAACATGAATACCAAAATCTTCATAAAATAACATGTCCAAGTAAGTATCCCAATGTATAATGTCCATATCGATAGACTTGAAAAAGTACAAAGAAAGTTTATGAGGCATCTCAACTTTCGCAACTTTAGCATCGTAAGTGATTATGCAGAGTCTTGTAGGATGCACCATTTACTCCCCCTGTCTGAGCGTCGAACTGTATCAGATGTTGTTTACCTAATCAAGATTGCGAGAGGCGAGGTTGACTGTCCTGAACTGCTAAGTAGGCTCTTATTCCGCTGTAGTAACCTTAAACATAGAAATAAACTTTTTATTTTGCGTCTTGCGTGACAAACTGTGTTTTACGGCTTGTTTTTGTGTAAGTTCGAACCTGATCTCTCACGATACAGGTGTTACCTAGTGTGAGGATCACAGTGTGTTGTGATTTAAGTTAAACTTTTAAATTTTAATAAAGATTTTTGCATTTTCATTTTCAAACATACTTTTCATACCGCAGCGGTATCTACTAACTATAGAGCCAACTCATTGATCGTGCGGTCCTGCAGGACATTTAATAGACTGGAGCGTGAAGTTGATCTGGATCTATTTACAACAAGTATTGCAAAGGTGAGGCGAGCTATTAGTTCATTATTTTTCAGTATAGGTGATAACCCTTAGTATAAGTTTATTTATAAGTTGATTGATATTTTTGTATGTATACATAGTTAGTTTTTAGTTGGTGTACCTATCTTGTTTTTTGTAAGAGCTTACAATTAGTATTTCTTTTATTAAAATAAAATAAAATAAATAAAATAAGTATTTAGTCCGCAAATCAAATAATACAGACATCACCCGTACACACCGAAATCCGTAACACAACCGAGCTGTGTTATTCGAAAACTTTTCGGCAGTTAGAAAAATCGTATTTTCACATCTCTATTTCCTGCAGAATCAATAAAGGTTCTGCCAACGGCAGGCCTGCGGGGGACTACAGGGGGTGTCAAAGGCAGCGGGGGGAGAGGGGAGGGGATGGTCGTGTTTCTGACAGCCTCCAATAAAACGCACGCCACTGTACCATAAAGAACCTTCCAAGTGTATAATCAAATGTTAATGGACTTGAATGAAACTGTATTCGTGAAAGCCTTTCTTTTATGAAAGTGAAAACTATATACCTTATAAGATGAAGGAAAACTAGTTAAGTACTTACTTACTTATAATAAAACACATAAATAACTATAAGTGGGTAACTAGGTAGTAAGTAAGGAAATAAAAGCTATTTTACAATAAAAATTACATCAATAAATTGAACAGCAAATTTTATACATGTATGTTACCTATGTATTTTATACATGTATTACTGCGTCGCGTCGGAAGATCCCAAGTACTTACCTTGACCATAACACATAAGAAGACAAGTTATCTATTATAGAACATCTATTGTGCTTAAACACGATCGATACCGACTTCTTCAGGTCATTGTAATGGGCAAGGTTGAAGGGAAAAGATGTCGTGGAAGATCGTCGCCGCGGAAGGAAGTCGTGGCTCCGTAATATAAGAGAATGGACGGGTGGCCAGCGTAGAACAGCTGATGCGCTTGGCGAAGAATAGAGAGGAGTATGAGAACTGACCGCCAACCTGCAGTAGTGAAGAGGCACAAAAAGAAGAAGAAGAAATTTTATAGTGTTACATTTTACTGCGTTGCTTTCTACATCTTCTGAAAATTATGAAACAGAGCGTTTCATATCAATTAGGTATGTTACTTGGTACTATATGGAATGGACCTACCTACATAATATTTTAATAGTGATATGGTACTTAATTAGTAAATAATAATAGTCATCGCATAACCGTAAAAACAGTGTTTTTATTCTGTAATATATAGCTTTAGAAGAAATAAACTTGTGATACTTACTTCACTACTTGCTGTAGTACCTACTCATGGGTTTTGTAAGTCAAAAGGGAATATGCCCCACCCTCTTCCTTATATCGAATACGCTTTTTCAAGAAAATACCTATTGACAAAAAATATATTAAAAATTAAATCAATCTACATTTCTTATGCTCTTTTAATCAATATGCTGCTCTTTAAAAGTACTTACTTAAAACTGTAGGTACCTAAGTTTAGAGACTGAAATGTTATTATTATACTGTTCTATATACTACCTCCACTTCTTCCCTCAAATTCATACACCATATTAAAAAAATACAACAAGGTTAAAATTGACTTTGAAGTATCTAAAAGCTCGGGGGTTTGTGTCTATACTATTTATTTATTTATTTATTAGTATTAGGGAAACAGACAGTATCATAATACAATAAATTAAAGTTCTTATTTAATACATAGACCAGTAAAGTTTCCACTATTAGATAGAACTTAAACTAAGGCAATAAGTTAATTATTAAAAAAAAAATATTAACAAAGTTGTAAATACAAGTACTTTTTACCAAAACAGAAACTAAATTACATCTAAAATTAATTTCTTAAATTTAGTATAATTTGTTTTTTGTAAATATTAAAACTGAAATGAAGTGGATCTAAATGGTTAAACTTATTATTATAATTCTTACAAGCTCTATATAAAAATGAATTTGCAGCGTAATTAGTTTTGACTGCGGGCAAACTAAAGAAGAGTTTACTTCTAGAATTAACGCGAGGGCAACGGTAACATATATTATTTAAAAGATATGATGAATCAATTTCATTATTAAGTAATTTATAAAGAAACAACTGATCTCTCATATTGCGTCTATCGGACAGGCTATCAATTTTATTTGTATTAATATTATTAAACCTAAAATTAATATGCTTCAAAAATTTATTTTGAATTCTTTCCAAAGTGTTTATATAAATATCGTATTGTGGATTCCATACAGTGGACCCATATTCAAGAACCGAGCGGACAAAGGAGTTGTATAGTTTTATCAAAGTAGAGGATTGTTTAAAGTCTCTACCAACTCTCAAGATGAAACCAAGCATTCTATAAGCTTTACCTGATACTGTCTCAATGTGTTTATTAAAAACAAGTTTATGATCTAAATAAACACCCAGATCTTTGACCTCCGTCACTCTAACCAAAGGTTCATCTTGCAATTTGTAGTTGAATAATATAGGTTTTTTTTTTCTAGTAAAAGATATAATATTACATTTTTTAGCATTCAATTTCAAAAGATTATTACTACAATAGGAACATAATGCATTAAGATCATCCTGAAATTTTTTGCAATCGATTTCACTATCAATAATTTTAAATATTTTGTTATCATCGGCATATAGCAGAAAGTTCGAATGTTGGAAAATTTTAAATATGTCATTAATAAACACATTAAACAAAAGAGGGCCAAGATGCGAACCCTGTGGGACGCCAGAAGTTACTGGTACAAACGAGGAACAATAACCTTTAATAGTGACAGCCTGGCTTCTATCACTTAAATAAGACCGAACCCATCTAAGAAAGACCTATCCCTATCTTCGTTCTTCATCCACCTTCAAACATAAACTAGACCAACCAACTCTTAAGACTAAAGCTATCTTCTGCCCCCACTCCAGCAATGGCGGTGTCCCCCCATCAGCCGGGGCCAATCAGGGGGGCACTGGAGCGTGCCCCCGGCCTCACACAAACACTGCTAGTTCACAGGCACTAGAAGGTACAGTGATATGCAGTGGAGACGAGTGAGTGGGACTATAGTGGTGATAATAAATAGAGCGACCGGGTTATGCCACTCTAGGGTGAATGAAATACGGCTTTATAAGTAGTTATTATGTGATGTGTGAGTTAAATGATTCTGAAACAATGAATATTTTAACGTTCCTTTTCTCAGTCTTATCAATATTAACGAATTTCCAAATCTCCATGTTGTTCAGACTGACCCCTTGAGGTATCCCCTTTCAGCTAGACTGTCTTATTTTTTATAGCAATCTCTAACTGACAACCTTTGGATGGAAGCAAGTGAGTCTACATATAACCGATTTGAGTGTCACCCTGTATAGTAACTACTGCGACAGCGGGCGCTGTGCCGGGGGCGGGTCCCCGCCGCCGCCGCCGCCGCCGCCGCCGCCGTCGCCACGCGCGGCCCCACATTACCCACGAAGCTGCTCCGAATCACCAGCGGCTTGTAATTTCATTGTGCTAATTTATAACTGTGCTCAATTGCCGTGCTGAATTACATGGGAATGGAGAACGTTATGCTAACCTTCGGAGACTTGGATTTGGAGCATAATGTAGGTATCTACTTACTAGGTAGGTATCTACGCCGCCTATTTTGTTATGTTTATGGTTTATACCTACATAGCTATACTTAAATAAATACTTAATAAGTTTATAACTTTTCAATAGTTTAACAATAATCTTAAGTAAAACATTTTCAACAGAGTTGGTAAAAGGTTTGTAGGTCGTTGTAATATTAAATCACTGACCCAAAGATTGTAAATTCTTGTATGTGATGTTTTTTCGGTTCACTTATAGGTAAATGTTCTACAAACTTTTTGTAAGCTCTATTACCTAATAGGTACTTACCTACCTACGGGGAGTTACAGTTTTCGATATCCTAATAAAAATAGAGAAAAGGATACTTGTAAATCTTTAATAAGTTTAGTATTTCCTCGAGTTTGAAATCAAATTGGAAATAAAATTCAATCAGCATTTTTATCGGTACCAAAACAAATCCCATTTAAATCTACAAATCCAATTCGCCGCCCGTGCCCGAAACCGACAAACAAACTTTAAAACCGACGAGCATCGGCTCAGCACACACTAGAGCAATCGGTGAGAACTTTAAATGGTTTGCGAACACGTGGTCTAAACTGTACCTCACTTACCCTACGATTTTAAACCCACATAGCGTCTAAAATATGGGTGGTTTTAGGGTGCGCTGGGTGAAGTTTGGCCGCGTGTCGCCGCGTGCGTGACGCGTGCGTGGCGCGTGTGTGGCGTGCGTGCGTCCAAGTGTTCGGAACATGTTGACGCCTAGGCGCGCCGTTTTTCTGACGGCACTTAATTAATCCATGTCGCGACCTACTTGTAAATATTATTATTAAAGTCGACCGGAACGGGCGGGGGTGGTAAGTCAAGTTTTCGCGAATTGATTTCGTAGGCATATGCTGGCCAATTATAGACTGCAGATCCGTTGTTTGAAGGTTGGCACGTTTAGATTCGGTTCTGAGGAAGAAGGGGTCTGTTACGTAGTGTTATAAAGTTACTTATAAATAACTGAATACTTATTGGTTGCGAAATAAACCATAAATACAGTTTCGGAAAGAAAGATTACTTACATTTTATTCTAAACATGTATGAAATCACTCATCTACCTATCACAAATTCTGTAACTGAAAAACTCCATACCTTTTACAATTATTGCAGGGCCCGCCGCCCTAAAGCTCCTTTACAGTTGTTTTATGGGAATAAAATCTCATGGGTATATTTAGTTTAATGTCAGTAAGTCTTAAAACAATTTGCCATGGTTAATTTGTGGTAGTTCCCAAAGGTCGGTATTTGCGAGGGGTCAAAAGACCCCAATCCACTTTTGTTAAGTAGGGTGTTTATATTTGGTAGGGTTCTCAAACTGTTTCCAAAATCTGTAAAAAATCAATAGGTACGCGAATTTCAATTTAAAATTTTACTTATAAGTAAATAGCTGATGAAGAATATTTACTGGGAATTGATGTGATGGATGTATATTTAAACAATAGTTAAGTAAATAGTTTCATACTTTCTATACTTTTTACTGATGTAAATGGGTCATTCTGTATTTGATTCTAAACTAATAACTTTGCTACATCTTGCTCAATTAGTTAAATTTAATGTCACTGAAACCCGGAATGGTGTAAGCGCGTAGTAGTCTAATATAATTTGACTTTATAAATATTGGTTTAAAAACGTCAGTTTTAGAGCCGCTGGTCGCTGACAATGGGAGCGTGCATCCGACTTGTCAATAATTGCGTATAATAAATGCTTAAACACAACAAACAGACCATCGGGGCCACGTTCACAAAGGGGTGCGGAATCACCCCAAAAAACTAGCGGAAATATGCACAAAATACGTAATTATTTTATTTGTCATTGGCCTGGTGAGTGTAATTTCGTTGTGAGTTGCCATCGTTCTCATGAATGTTAATTTGTACTTAAATAAGAACCCTAAATAATTGTGTGAAAAAAATATTAAAACTTACTCACTTAAGTAGGTACTTAAGTACCTACCTATTTTATCCTACGTGAATTTTTCTATGGGAAATTAGCTATAGAGTAAAAAATATATTATATTGACTTCGTCGATGATCGAAGATTGACTTACATAAACCGTATTTTTAACCCTAAATTGTAAATACTTACCCTACAGTAAGTATTAGTACTTAGTAGTAGTAGTAAAACATAGAATCGTCTTCATAGACCAGCGGCCTTTATTGATTAAATTATTATTTACATACATTTATATTTTCAGTAGCATAACAAATTCTATAAGTAACAATAAAATTAAGTCTGTGATTTATATTAAACAAGGTATTACTATGTATTATGACCAGACTTTAACAGAACTTTACCTATGAAAGTGTACAAAACCTACCTAAATGATGAAATATGAATTATTTGTCGAAACTCTTTAGTTCATTGCCGTTATTAGTCTTTAGGTAAGTTATCTACAAGTTCGTATAAAATACATATTTACTTAGCTTTAAAAAAACGTTTGCTTTGCATGAAAAACCCAAATAAGTAAGTACTTACTATGAACACTTAACATTACAATAACATTAACAATTATACTTATTCACAACAGTTTAAAGCTAATGATTGTCGGCCTTGGTCTTCGTACAAGGCGGAATGTATCATACTTAAGTATACCTTAGAAAATAGAATGAACAATCCCAGGACAGTAGGTACGGTCAGGTGCAGAGAGACCTGACCCCCCTCTCATAGTAACAATGTTTCTGAGAGGGGTAAGGTCATTCTGCCCTTAGCTGTACCTGTACTTACTGCTAAAAATTGTTTCAGCTATATGAGGTACTTGTACAAAGAATGAAGGTATCTTTATTATTATGATTATCAAGTCTTTCAGTGTGATCGTCCTAAAATTTATTAAAAAATACTGTCAAATCTACTACTGTTAAAGTCCGGTCAATGCACAGGGACAAATTTATTACCTAAAACCGGTAGGTTTAACGCGAACCAATAAAGAATCGATATGAAAAAGGCGGTGATAACATAAATCTATTTCCATATCGCTTCTGTATCTTCTCGTCTTATACTACAAACCTACATAACTATAATACAGTTAATTTTGAAGGCACAAATAGAGAAAACTCAGTAAAAATCATAATTCATTAACAAAAATACAATAAACAGTAATTTTCGTTCGTTTCTTTAAACAGGAAGTGAACATTAATTTTATTTATGTTGCATACATTTGATGCCAGGTGACAAGGGACCTTTACTTTACAACAACTTTAATTAAAATTAATTTAATACATATAAAGGCAAGCAGTTTACTTAAATCGGTACTTTTACCCTTTGCGCTATTTGATGCAGTAAGAGATCTATTGAAACGCACAAAAGTCCCTAACTTTAACCGCATGTGCGTTGAACAAATAGTCCTAAATAAATAATTGTCACTTTAGCTCGTTTTCTCCATTTTGATGTCTTCGGTGGGCGCCAAGTCCTCCGTACTGGACTTGGTCTCGACGTACTTGTACTTGAGGGCCATCCACGTGAATATCATCATGTCCAACAACATGAGACCGGCGAATAGGAAGAACTCCTTCCACTGAAACAATAGACAATTAAAGATGAGTTACTAAGTATAAGCAAATCTAAATCGGAGAAGATTTTAAAACTTATAACACATGTAGAGATTGCTGATTGCATTTATCCAAACATTATTGGTCATCACAGGCATCCATTGAGTATGGAGGGTACATCCGAGTCCGCGTTGTTCTATGGTTGCACGGCATTTCGTGCCGCATCGTTCGGTTACAGACAAGACAAGAATGCTTTTGAGCCTTATATTTTCCAGCCAGTCTTCGTCGTGTTTTTTACCGAATTCAAAAATATCAGAAAAATAAATAAACCATTCACCAAAAACGTTACCAACCTGTGCATCCAAGAAGTTTCCTTCCACCACCAGCACCACAATAAGATTCCCGAAGGCCACGGTCAGTAGCCAGACGGATTGGAGCACAGACTTCATGGAGGCGGGAGCCTGGGTGAAGGAGAACTCTAGACCGGTGACGGAGAACATGACCTCGCCCATCGTCATCACGACGTACTGGGGGACCAGCCACAGGATGTGGACCGAGTTGGGCGGAGTGATGGTCACGGGGTTCGCTGACTGGGGAGAAAAGGTGACATTTTTATTACATGGAATTAATACTAATTTAGCGAGATCTAGTAGTATGCTTAAAATTTACGTTATTTAAAAAATTATACGTAACTAAGTATACGATCATTTACTTTGTCTAACTTTGCTAAGCGCTAGTTATGAGTCCTTTATATACAAATAGACGATGGTACAGATTAATAAGTTCGAATTCCATCTAAGAATTCGTTATGAGTAAAGACAGGGTTCTGGTGGGGATTATCGGAAGCGCAGTATGATACTATGTAATTGCTTGTGTGGAGCTTCACATAAGATGATGCACCTCATATCACATCATGCCCCGCGTGCTTTAACAACCTGTCATGACCGCTACCGGTTGGTTTTAAAATTCTAGATTCGAATGATTTAGTAACTCAGTCATTTAAATGTGACCCAAAATCAAGACGATAGCACTTACAAATCTCCCACTAGCGTCTTCATACAGGTTGATGGTGTAGACAGCACCAGTCTCTAGCTTCAACTCTGTAAGCACGGTGTCTCCTGATACTATGACGTCATAAGTTCCTTTCTCCAGGATTTTCTGCGCAGTGTCTGTGCTCTGGACGACCATACGGGTCTTGTTCTTCTTGGATACTGGCTCGAAGGTTATTTCTACTGGGCTTCTCACGTTGGATAGGATTCTGGGAGATATAATCCACTATTAGACATTTTGTTACTATGACACAATAATGGTAGCTAAGTGTTATCAAGATTTTAGACCTATTACAGCTAAATAACAACGTATTACGAAGAGAAAAACGGTATGCACTAACCTGACACCAACGCTATCAATGGCCTTTTCATTGTCATCCACAAACTCGAACAATCCCTCTCTTCTGACAAACACGGAGTTTGCTGTCTTTTCTTTCAACTGGAACTGACCGCTGTAGGCAATGTCAGCACAGGCAGGGTTGGAGCTGTCTCCAGTGAGACTGTAGGAGAAGGAGGTGGACCCTACGGCTTCTATGTCCAGTCTCTCATAGACCCCGAGTGGGCCAATGTTTGAGGAGATGTTGGCTCCAACCATGGTCAAACTGCAGTCGAAGCCGTTGTATACTCGCAGTTGAGCCAGACCGGACGCGACTGGGGTTCCGTAGGTTGGCTGCGAAATTAGTTATTGTGAGATGGATTCCTAAATTATTATAATGGAAATTGTATATATGTAATATTGCGAAACGCTAAGCACTACGTGTTTGGTATATTTTAAACATTTTCCTCCTCGGTAACTATACCTAATTAGCATGACTTTCAGTAGGTATCTTTGTAGATAATATACAATTATACATCCCGTAGGTACTATGTATCAGTCGAGTGTTAAGCATGTGCTATGTGTCTGCTAACTGCTATTGTTTTTCAGTTTAGGTAACAATAACTAATCATTTTATCAAACACGAGGCAACTCTTTATCGGTTAATGTCATTGACTTACATTATAAAAGTACCTGAGTTAAGTGTTGGCATCAGTATACGAACAAATATTAGTAAATTATGCAGTCAAGTGCAAAACAACATTGTGCATACACGCAATGACTTTGATAATACAAATATCTGGAGATAAAAAATATCTAAAAGTTTTAAATCCATAGCGCTATTGAGTAGATGATTTTTTTTCTTGAGATAACAGCAGCAGTGGCAACTACTGGCGAAAATTCGATCAAGGTCGGGGTCACCAATTTGCCTACTATGATTTAGGCAAGAGTAAACGACACAACTCGATGAGTAAATGATCTTATTGCTAAGGATGAGACCCCATTGAAGCGTTGTGTCGCTTTCTCACAAATCAACGGTTTTAAAAAATATAATGGCAGTGACGACGCTGTTACGACGTAACGCACCAATGGACATAGGACTCCGTTGGCCTTGCAATACTATGAAGAAGAAGACTATCTTGAAGAGTTCCCCAACTCACCACCAGGTTGAGTTCGACGACTCCGGAGATGCAGAAGGCGGCGGCGGCCAGCACGCCCCCCCAGATCATCTTGTGCAGCGGCTTGCGCACCAGGCGGCACCACGACAGGAACGGGTAGATCGCCTGGAAGATAACAATATAAGTTATTAAAATTAGATCGGAAAAAAGTTGTTGGAATACATAGTTCGGATCTCATACAATACATGGAATATCTTACCACTCAAAATCTAGAAGTCTAGAAAGCAAGAGAATTTATGATTGATAGTGTTAAGTGGCAAATTAATATGCGCCTATAGGTGCAGGATAGAAGCCTGCCTGGATGGCGTATCAACTATTCTTTGTGATACTATGCCGACTCGCTAATCCTTTCACCATTGCACTGAGTCTATAACAAACCCTAGACCCCTGCCCAGAACTGAATTTAAAACCTAGATATGTTAACTCACCATCACGCAGTAGCCCAGCGTGGCGCGAATTGGTCCAAGCAATAATAGGAAGGCAGTTTGAATCTTGGGGATATGCTTAAAGGTTCCATTTGAGAGAGCCAGGTGCTTACATCCCCATAGATAATATAAGAGAATAGAATAGAATAGTAGGTACTTACGACTTCAAACAGCGGTATAAAGATGAGGATGAGCAGCGGGTTGAGCACCTGCATCTGGTCGGCTTTGAGCTGCCAGCCGCCGATGTCCTGCCGCATGCGGTCCGCCTGGAACGTCCATCTGGAGCCCTGGAGACAGGGAGATGGGGTTAGGGATGATGGAACTCATGGGATAATGGTTACGGACGAGTGAGCTGGGTGTAATGCAAGAACCCCTATAAAAATACACGATTTGAGATTTATTCCATTCTGCTGTAAGCAAGTATTTTGATATTTGATAGCAAGATGCAAGATATTTTGCACCAAGCTGTCTATGGACCATGATCGGAAAAAGTGGCAGATTTTCATGAGACTCTTCATGCGCCGATTCGGGTTGCAAAGCAACGTTATCGACGTCGATAAAGTGGTATACACGATATTTCTATCAACGTTCATAACGGTACCTTATTGACGCGATAATAGTTCAGTTAAGTATAAATTTACCTGCTGATCAAACAGAGCCCAGAATACGGGCAGCGGTATGAACAGCACCAGCACCCGCAGCACGGCCTTCACGTCCTCGATGAGGGCGCGGTCGAAGCGGTCGTCGGCGTGGTCCAGCCAGTGGGCGCGCTTCTCCTTGCTCTTTATTGAACGGACTACTCCATGCTGGGGGTACAGAAAATGGGTTAGTAGTTTGTGTTGTTGTCGATGAGCTTATCGCTTCGGGCCTGTTCAACAATATCTGGCTACCGGCGGGATAACAGGCATGCTTTCTTGGACGATGAAAGCATGTCTTTTATCCCACAGGTAAGTATTATCCAGACCTTGGGAATCAGGCCTTAGGTAGTAGGTAGCCTGTAGTAGACAAATAAGGAGGTGGTGCGGACTTCTAGTGGTTTTTGTCTAGCAGAGGATGTTTAGTGGCTGATGATGATATTGAGCTGAAAGACAGGAAATAATAATATGGGGGATTGCTGTCGTGTCTTCGGAATACCTAAGTAATAAGTACCTACAGTAATGAATCATATCTTAGACATCGTAGTGCATGTTGTCGGATAATTAGTCTTGAATACTTATGTTTTTTTTCTAAAGTATTTACCACTCATATCTGGATATCTGGTAGGTATAGGCAGGATGTTGCATGAGAACTGTCGTAATCTAGATAGGGGTGATAAGAACTATTGTCCGTTGAGTTCACGTGACTTTGGTTCCTTATAATACAATTAGTTATAACGTTAAATCCAAGTGCATTATACGGTATAACGTATTTACCTATTGATAAATACCTACGTAAGCAATGTATGTAAACAATAGACAATAATATTTATCATTCAGCGGCTGTTTCAACGTAAACCTATTTATTGGAATTCGCCACATTTAACGGATGACTAACGACCTATAGGTACAATTATAAGATAATCGTACAACTATTCCAGTAGTGGCAAATACGTATGTATGATCATAGAATAACGAGTACTAGTATAGTACTACTATGCTTGTTATTCTATGGTTTGATAAATTGATGATGAAATGGCAAAGGAAAGTGTGCAGTTGCTGCTATCCCAATGTTATTTGTGCTGGGAACAGCACCAATAACATTGGGATAGCAGCTGTTACACAGTTACACGCTTGTTGTAGAGGGGGTTGCAAAAGGGGTATACTAAGCCGAAAACTACCCTAAAATGAAATCAAAATGTCAAAACTCTAACGTTGAAATGTCAAACTTTGTTGCTCACGTGTATTTTTACTATTGAGTGGATACTTACACCGACGCAGCTGGCGACTTGACCGATCACGTTTCCTGAAGGGTTCTTTATCACGTACAGAGGCTTGCCGATGTAGAAGAACACTGAAAATAATTAACTTAGTATTAATGTTTAAAATTAAGTATTTTCACGTGTAAACTTCGTGTAAAGCAAGTTTTGCATTGGCCAAATTACAAATATCGACTTTTGCAAGTAAATATTGTTGAAATTTAGGCTTTGGGCTTATATTATTAAGGAAGTATGATCATGAAAAATGCAGTAGTATAGCTGTTTAAACCAGAGCCAAAAGTCGATTTATATTGTTGTTGAACCCCCTCTATAAAACCCTTCTTTCTCGGTCTAGGGTTGAAAAAACAACACAATACTCACCAATAGAGACGAGCATCAAAATACCAGGAACGCCGAAAGCCAAGGAGTAACAGCTGTTGTCACCGAAGCATTTGATATCCGCTCTTAAGATCGGAGTCAGGAAGGTGGAGATAAGACTGCCGGCGTTGATGGCGAAGTAGAAGAGAGAGAAAAAGTATCCGAGGTACTTCTCCTGCTCTGGTATCTTGAACTGGTCGCCTCCGAAGGCGGAGACGCATGGCTTGATGCCTCCGGTGCCGAATGCTATCAGCAGCAGAGCCAGGATTGTGAACTCCCTGCAAAGTAATCTTGATTGTAGTTTATGGTTTATGTGCTAATATACCAGGGATTTGAGATAAAATAGCTTTAATTTTCTTTTGATTCAAGATCCTGATTTGGTCAAAGTTCAGACTTTCAAATCAAGTGCACCTCAAACAAGCGCATTCAATTTCCATCAGTTTCTAAAAGGCTCAGACACATACGCGCGCGTAACATATGATGCCATTTGTCGGTATACTTACATTTGCGGGAATGGCACTGCTGGTATGGCGGTGACTGATATGAGCACGCTGCCTAGTGCGTACACCAGCGATAGGTACAATATTGTCCTGAAAACATAAAACAACGGTAAAATTAAATAAGTGCAGATGACTGATAAGTGATAAGCTAACAATTCACATTATGGTCTCGGGATATAGCATCGTGCAGCCTGCTAAATGCCTACCTTAGACAGGTAGCCGGTGGTGGCTGGAACAGGAGGGAGTAGAACAGAGTGTTGCGCCGCTTCAAAGAAAGATCTCAGCACAAGCTTGCTTGTGTTCGGGTCCACCAACCAGCACTACGCCAGCGTGGTGAATTGGAAGCAGACCCATGCACCAGCCCCAGTGGGGATGTGATGATGGGTTGTGATTAAAAGAAAGATCTACCTATATCCAGCAGCAGTCGCTTACACCCAGATCATGAAGTATAGGTACCTGAACCGCCCCAAGCAGGCGTCGGCGATGATGGCGCCGATGACGGGGAAGAAGTAGGCGAACATCGTGAACACGTGGTAGATGACCGTGGCGCCGTCGTCCGAGTAGCCCAGCTTGTCGCGCAGGTACAGGGACAGGATCGCTGGAATATACGACACCATGTATAGTTACCGTACCACCAGCAGTTAGCTATTAACAATCCATAAGCATAAGGCGACACGTCGCCTGTCAAAAATCTGTCTGATCCATAAAAGTTACGTAAGATTTGGCAAGGGTGGTGGTAACCCAAGAGTTGGGAAGATTTGACAAGCCAGTCCGTTGTGGTAACCCAAAAGTAAGGGGATAAACATTTACAGGGTGTCAAAAAGAGGGAGATTAAGGGGATGACTTAGAGGATAATTATGATTAACTTTCGTTCTAAGAATTTTGTAAATTCGTGTACATAGAGTTAGAGTTACTGATCACCCCCAAATGATCTTATCTACTCTTTACTTTGAGTTTAATTTTTATATTTAAATGTATACTGAATACAATTATCAATTAATTCGGTTATTTTCATTTGTTATCCTCGTCCTTAGTTAACCTTCTATGCGATAGCTACTGCTTCAGAATATTAAATTTGTCGATGTACTGCATTGGTGCCTAGTTGATAGTAACTTAGGAAACCAGAGCATATCGCCAGCAGTAAGCAAATAAGACATCCAAAATAATGGGCAAATTACATAATACAGAGCCGGGCAATGAAAAAGTTCCACTCACAAAATGCCGACACCAAGCGACCCCAATTTTTTCAATGATTTAATTTAAAATTAGGACGATTTTTAGAAGAAGATTTTTAGTTGTTAATATCCTGGTGCTCTGTTAAATGTACTTCATTGCTGCAGAAGACGTCTTTAAGCTAGTCTTTTCCGTTCAGAAGTAATTTGGTGATTTTCTCAGTGGAACCTTTCTTTTCATTGCCCGTGAGTGTAATAATAAATTATTTAATAAGTACTTCAAAATATCTATTACGTATGAGTGTCTAAGAATTCCCGCGACCATTGAGCAGCCTGAAAAGCTTTTCCGAGGAGAAATTCATCACGATACGAAGGCATGTCAATGTACTCGACCGAATTGGAAAGTTTAAAATGATTACAATTTTTATACGTAGGTACGGTGGCCTGCGCCTAAAAGTATACAGGCGGAGTTTTTAAAATAGCGATTCCTGATGATGAAGGGACCAGCTACATTTGTTATAAATACGGGGACGTGTTGTGTGTGATGTGTGTAGCAGTGCTGTTTATGTGGATGTGCTTGAGCAGCATGTGAGCTTGAGATTGCTATTTTAAAAACTCTGCCTGTATACTTTTAGGCGCAGGCCACCGTACCTACGTATAAAAATTGTAATCATTTTAAACTTTCCAATTTGGTCGAGTACATTGACATGCCTTCGTATCGTGATGCATAATGTAATCCTATCCTCACATTACCATGTAGATAAATGTCAAGTGGCTATACCTAGGCATAGTAGCCTTGACACAAGCCTTCAAGCGTGACGACACTTGATAGCATCTTCCTTGAGGAAGCAACATTAGAATATAATGGACTAGGCAGTAGATAATGTACATGTAGATTGTTCTATTAATAAACGCAGGATATTATGTGTAAACAAACTATGCATCTACGATGTTGTAATTAATATTTATGTGGTCCACCAACCCGCACTAGGCCAGCGTGGTGGACTAAGCCTAAAACCTTCCTTCACTGGAAGGAGTCCCGTGCCCCAGCAGTGGGGACGTGATGAGACGAGATGACTCATAACAACGTAAGCATATGTACCTATACTTAGTTATTTATTTGGTAATGGGTTCTTAATTTTAGGGCCAATTACACAATGTCTAGTTAATGACTACCTGTGGGATGAAATATATGCTATCACTCTCTGTAATTATGTTTTAGACAGTGACGACATGTGATTTATTATCCCACATTTAGAGATATTCATTTATTCATTGCAACTATGCTGGTGTTACACTGTTCTTAAATCTATGCACAGATAAGTATCCTTAACATAGCCCCCTTGCAGGGCATAGCAACTTTTTCTTTAAACTAAATATTACATTATCCTGACATTGTGAAACAGGCCCTTAAAGTAGTAAAGTACTAACCCCCATTTCTTGCTCAAACGCATTCGTCTTAACACCTTGTACATCAAAATAAACATAGCACTTACTTCGCATGCCATAGTAGGAAAATCGCTCGCAGAACTCATTTGTGACGATGAACAGCACTGACTTTGGGTACGGCAGCTTCTGGAAACAACAAGAAAAACAAGTTCATTTAAATATTCAAAATTTATGTTTTCAAGACACTAAAAATAAAGTTTGCCCGCGAATTCATTAAAAAAAATAAAAAATATGATTGAATTAGTGCACAATTTACACACAAATTGATAAGCGAAGTCTTTGGCGACAAAAAGTCAAAATTAGAACACCAAGATGTGGCTAGCAAGCCTCTTCTAAATAGACAGGTCGTGCTATGAATTATGGGGGGTGTGTCTTCAGAATCTACTTATACCATTTTTTTTGCCTAACTGCCTTCCTTAAGACTTAAGGCGGCAGAGGTGGAGGCTGATAACATAGGTAGTAATAACCTAATTATAATTAAGGCTATGTCCAGCGTGAGCCAGTGGGTACTTAGTACTTTTTTAAGACATGTAGTACTACAACAAGGTCGTTTCTAACAAAGCGTTAAATAGATCGCTCGTTTAGATTTAACCTAAATAGATACAGCCGTTTCAACCATTACAGATAACGTTCAACAAGTTAGACGAGCCAATAATAATTAGCAGTTTACGAGTCAATTACTGCATTTCGAAATATAAATCGATCGATTCATGGGAACTTGGTGAACCGTTCGAACCACATAAAATAAATACTTACTTAATTGACGAATAAAAACCGACATTAGATTTTATATAAGTACTGAAAGGTTTTAAGAAACGAAACTTTAAAAGTACCTAATATTTAAATAAGTGTACCTACTCGCAATCACATACTTATCCAAACATGTGTAAAATGTCCTTCGCTCATAATCATTAAAACCTATATTATGTAGTATTCCTGCCGAAATTATACAACGGGAAAAACTGGTTTTCCCACCATGGGATGGCGATACACAGAAAATACACCATATATTTAACAAAACTACACAGTATTCAGATGTGTAATTCATGTTTTACGTTTGCAAATTATAGAGGGAGAATGAGACCACGAATGCACTCATTCCCAGGACTAAAAACACACGCGAGTCCTCATACCCACAAAGTAGTCAAAGTTAGGTCATCACATATTTGTAAAGACATGTCATAAATGACATACATAACTTACTTAAATCATTATCAATGACCCTTTCAGAGTATGTATGTACTTACAGGTGTTGCAAAGGTTTCGGCTTAGTATACCCTTTTTGCATCACCCTGTATATCACTATAGCTGCGCTCGAAGATACGCGGTAGGTTACCTATACATACATACAATGATCAGTGACAAAATCCAAAGGCACTTCTTAAAAATAGCCACTTGAAAGTAAAATACTTTTATCAGAATTTCGCAAGCAAGGCAGATGCAAGATTACTTAGTAAGACCTCTTTTTGATGTCAAGAACCTTTGCAATCTATTGACAACCATTCAAGATACTAAATAAGTACAATCATATCGTTGACAAGTTATGTTATGTTGTTAATATTATCTTTTAGTAGGTACTTTGGCACAGTGGTTGCCTTATTGCAGTTTGAAATAATTTCATAAATTTTCTCCCGAAGAATTTACGATTACTACTCAATAATTAAGAAAGGTAAAACCACCATTACTCACTGTAGCAAATTAGGCAAATTAATGTGCTCGATAATAATTATGTCAGACAGAATTCGATCTAAGCAATGCGTAGGGTCTAATTTAAGTATTTTATTTACTAGTCGGTGAAAGAAAACAAATGAAACGTTCGCTTGCAGATTAAATACATTTGAAGAACAATCGCTATGCAAAGACCTCTAACTACCATTTATCTCGATTCTACCTAATTGAAATACCCAATGGTACCTATTAGAAATGACGTAGCCATTAAGAATTTCACAGTTTACCAGCTTTAAGTGCCTCCTATAATCATTATTTGCATAAAATATCAAAACTCATACAACGCTGTTGTCTCCCAAGATATATCGATAAATATGATAAATGTTTTACCACCACACAGAGAAATTCTCTGAAAATAACTAACTTATCCATTGCTGGCAAAATTATTGGATTATAGCAGCCTCTTATCTGACAGGCACAAGTGGTAGTTAAACACATACGAAAAGCTTAGTGCAGAGATAACTCACTGGCTTGTCGAACTCATCTCGTTTCTTCACAAGTGGCGTGTCACTGCCGTCACAAATTTTCACTTTATCCGGTTGCATAGTTCTGCTATCACTCGACGTTTCGTACTGTTAAATAATACTTTATGCCGCGCCAGGTGACAGGTAGTTATCAGATTGTTATGTAAAACGTTTGATATCTCAAATGGGACTGAATCACTTGTGTGCTTCATGGCTGCCGACCTCGCGATCAAATGTTTGTTGTCAGCATTAGTTATATGTTTACTATTTGGGATGACTTGCATGACTTGTTAATTATTTTATTTGATGACCGCACTGTGGTGTGAAACTGAGGTCCAAAAAAATCATCAATTGGTACGTCGTTAACGATTGGACTTAGAAGGACTACTACTTCATCTGATTATTTTCGAAAAGTGGTGTACGAGTACTACGAGTAATGTGACCCATTTAGAGAATGCTCTTCTTAGGCACTTACGTCTCAGTTAGATTACTGGTAGCTGTCATGCAAATTATTCTAAGGACCTGTAACATCATTGCCTGCGGAACCGCTGGCGCCTAGAACTCTCATGAACTCTGTTGATCGATTATATTGTTGATTATGTTTCCGCCGCACATGGTTGACCCCGCAGACACAGGCGGCGGCGGCGGCAACCTCCTTTTCTTTGCCCAATGATTGACCCGAATTGCTTGAGCTCGTTCCCAATAGCAAACGGTTTGCTGGTGCTATGCCATCCGCGAGCACAATAGTCACTGGATACAATAAAGCGAAGATGTCGGATCATCGTTACTAAGCAAGGTCTTAGCTCCAATAGTAGGAAAGTAAAAGCATAAAAGTAAGAGTGATATAATTGTTGTAAGTATCTATTTTACTATCGCCTTATTTGGCAAAAAATATATATTATTATTATGTAGTTCTACATCTTCTTAATCAAGTCCTAAATTCTGTTGAGTTATAGTTGTGACTGCTATCGCTAATATAGTTTAATAGGTATTAGGTACCAGTAATTTGTTTTACTTATCGCCACAAAACCATGAAAAATCGTTAAAATTTGCGATAATGCAAAATGGTGCTGTCTATGTTTTGCATAGTTAAGTGACTACTTATACTGTATATGATAAATATAATAATATGAATGTATTACTTAAATGTTATTTCGTATAGAATGAAAACAGTCTTGAAAAAAGTCTTGAAGATAAGGTAAAAGTACCTACTTATATGTATTTTAAACTCAGGTAGACTAGAACATACTATAGCTGTTCTAGACTTCTAGTTATTAGATAATTAACTTTTTCAGGTTCAGTTGTTCCCAACTACATAAACTAGCGAACTGAAAATGTGTGTACAAAATTACAACAACAAACTAAGTAACCATTTAATAAAATTACACTGACCGAAAAAATATTCCTAAAAACGGAAACTGGTAGATAATAATAGCTTTAAATTATACTGGTTAAATAATAAAACTTTGTTCATTTCGTAGGTACTAGTATTACATGAACACTATTACTGTCTTCTACGTGGTAAGTACCTATATCTACGAGTGACAAATAAAATAATGATTATGTTTATTACAGGTAGCTACTGCTGCGGAAAGACTTTGGGGAACAAAAAATTGAAGATTATACCCTGCTATACTCGGGACAGGAAGAGAAACACGAATACGGTGTTGGTATCCTGCTCACCAGAAATGCCCGAAACAGTCTGCTTGGCTGGAAACCGGTGTCGGACAGAATAATCACAGCACGCTTCAAGTCCAAAGTGAGAAATATCACAGTAGTACAATGTTACGCGCCTACTAACGCAGCGAAACTGGACAAGAAGGAAGCGTTCTATGATCAACTCTCGCAAGCATTGCGAACTATTCCGAAAGGCGATATCGTGATTTGCATGGGCGACTATAACGCGCAGATTGGGGACGACAATCACAACATAGAGTCGTGGGTAGGGAAGCATGCGTTAGGAACACGAACGGAAAATGGCAACATGCTCGTAGACTTCTGCTGTGAATTTGATTTGGTGATTGGAGGATCGATATTTCCACATAAAGACTGCCATAAGGTATCCTGGGTCTCTCCTGATAGACGTACTGAAAATCAAATAGATCACGTCATGATAAGTAGGAAATGGCGACACTCTTTATTAGATGTCCGCAACCGAAGAGGAGCAGACGTAAACAGTGACCACCATCTCATAGTGGCAAAAATCCGCCTGAAGATAGCAAAGGTGCAGAGTAAGACAACCACAATATCTCGGCGTTTCGATGTTTCCAAACTAGAGAATCCTGACAGGAAGCATGAATTTAGTGTGGAATTACACAACCAGTACCACACGCAGAGGGTTGAAGAAGCTTCAGTGGAGGAACAGTGGAGCGCTGTTAAAGGTGTACTGCTCAATTGCTGCGAAATGTTCTTAGGCCACAGTAACCCGCAGAAGAAGGAATGGATATCCGCTGAAACATGGAATAAAATATTACACCGAAAATCCATCAAAGAGAAACTTAATGCGGAAAACGACCAGAACATCAAAGAGATCCTTGCCTATGAATATTTTGTATGTGAAAGCGACATAAAGCGCAGTGCTAAGAGGGACAAACGAGTGAGAGCTGCATCGATAGCCCGAAGAGCGGAACTGGCGGCGCACGCAGGACACACCAGAGAGCTGTACCGTGCCGGAAGAGAGCTTTGCAATAAACCACCGACAACGCGGCCAGTAGTAGACAAAGCAGGAAAGGTGCTCACTACGCTGGAAGAACAATTGCGCAGATGGCATGAGCACTTCAACGAGGTCTTCCACACTCTGGACAATGAAGCCGCAGCAGAGGCTGACAGCGATGTCGACCTAGAATGTGATGTTCTAGACATCAAAGTTGATCCTCCGGACAAGGCTGAAATTGCACGTGCCATCAATGGCCTAAAGTGTGGTAAAGCTCCTGGAAATGATGGCATCCCAGTGGAAGCATTAAAGGCAAACGCGGACGTAACAGCTGATATACTGTTGCCCCTGATGACAGCGGTCTGGGAAACGGGCCAAATACCTGACAGCTGGAAGGAGGGCATTATAATTAAGCTACCGAAGAAAGGTGACCTGTCCCAATGCTCCAACTGGCGAGGAATCAACCTGTTGCCGGTGTGCTCCAAGATTCTGAGCAAAGTCCTGCTAGACAGAATGAGAAGCGCAGTTGACTACACGCTGAGGGACGAACAGAGTGGATTCAGAGCGGGGCGATCTTGCACCGACCAGATCAACGTACTGCGAGTGATTCTGGAGCAGTGCAATGAAATGCGGAAAGAACTCTATACTCTGTTCGTAGACTTCGAAAAAGCTTTCGATCGGGTGAAATGGTCTAGCATTTGGCGAATCCTTAGGCGAAGAGGTATACCGGCCAAGGTTATACAAATAATCAAATGCCTTTATGAGGGTTCCTCTTGCCGAGTGATGCACAAAGGCCAACTAACAGAACCGATAACAGTCACTGCCGGAGTCAAACAGGGCTGTTTGCTGTCCCCCCTTCTCTTTCTTGTAGTCTTGGATGACGTGATGCGCAGAGTGAGTAGTAAAGAAGAGAGGGGACTACAATGGTTGCAGGATAAGACCCTCGAAGACATAGACTTCGCCGACGATCTCTGCTTACTCGCGACGTCTCGTGACGATCTTCAGTCCAAGACCGATGACCTCGCAAACGTTGCTGCTGAGGAAGGCCTGCGCATCAACTGTAGCAAGACCAAAGATATGCGCCTAAATACCTCCGATTCAGCCCCCATACGTGTGAACGGCGACGTTGTCGAACAAGTGCAGCGTTTTACCTACCTGGGGAGCGTCGTGGACCCACTGGGCGGAGCGGAGGCGGATGTAGAAGCACGCATCAACAAAGCCCGAGCTGCATATGCGCAACTGAAGCCTGTTTGGACGTCTCGCATCATCACTCGGCGTACCAAGATCAGAGTTTTTAACTCCAATGTCAAGTCAGTCCTCCTGTACGGGTGCGAGACATGGCTCGTTAAGAATGAAGTAACCAGTAGACTTCAGGTGTTCGTGAACAAATGTCTGAGGCGCATACTGGGGATCTACTGGCCACGAACCATATCTAACGCAAGACTGTGGGAGATGACTGACCAGACACCCATTGACAAGGAGATCCTACTCAGGAAATGGCGCTGGATTGGGCATGTGCTGCGGAGACCAGACAATCACCTGTCCAAACAAGGGTTGAAATGGCAAACGAAGGGGAAGAGAAGGCCGGGCCGCCCTCGTACCACCTGGAGGCGGTCAGTTGAAAAGGAGGCTGCATCAACTGGTCTCGGCTGGGACGACCTGGAAGCGGCCGCGCAGGATCGGGAGAAGTGGAAATCCTTTCTTCGAGCCCTATGTCCCTGATGAGGGATAAGAGGATTTCATCATCATCATCATCATCACTGCTACTGGCATCTATTGTTTTAAGAAACAGTAGCAGAATATAATAAAGTTTAGTACTTACTTAAGTATTCTTTGTTTAAAACAACTGCCGAATTGCTGCACTAATCTTTACAGATTTTTACTGATAACAGGAAGGTTACTCTATATGACAAAAAACGACGTTTCGGAGCGGTTGCTGCGCGGCCATGACTCTTATCTCGCCGATTGCACGACAGCTCTCGTTCGTTCGTTATTCGTCAGTATAGAGTAACCCACAGAGTCAACATTTTTTTCTTATGATTGCTAACAAACTTTTGGAGTTCGTTTATTTGGGTAATCTTTCAGTAAACTCTTTCTACAACTATAACATACTACATAACCTGTCCAATTTTATAATACTATCGGGAAGGCGTGTAGATATCTAATGGAAATTTAAACCTTTTCAGCCTGCGGAAAAAAATACTTTCTACTTTACTTTTACGATAAAGTACTTATACAACAACTACTAAGAACGCCTATTTTGTCGCATCGACGGACGTACACCCAAGTTATCCTATAAAAAGGTTCCGTAGTTAACTGTTGAGACAAAAAAACTACAATGATAAATCCGATGCGATGTGATGTCCAACAAATGAATGTAAGTACACGTTTAACGTTCCTAAGTACTATGATCTGATGATTTCAATTAATGACGAGTACAATGAGATTGAATAGTTCCGTAAGTACCTACATTAATTTAATGGGATTCCCCATTAGCGAATGTGGCGCTGTCAATTTGCTCAATATCTATGGGGTTTTATTTAATAGAGTAAACCATGATTATCCTCTATCATACTCAAACTTCCAGTCGCAACTATACCTACCTACTATTATAGCTATCGTAGTCAAAACTATAATTTAGATTTTTTCATAGTGTCCAAACATGGAATTTTTTTACATAGGTTCTATTTGATCTTTTCCACAATCTAGTATGTCACAAAGAATTAAGTACAAGTACTATGATTTCGTCATAGTTATAATCATAAGTTTAATTTACTTATATGAACTTATGTTAATGTTAATACCTCGAGGTACCCTACTTAGGTACCCCAGATTTGCGAATACTTGGCACGTACTTGACCGGATTTCGTTACATAACTTGGACAGTCATACATATATAGTACCTATGTATATTGGTAGGTATACATAAACAATAAACAACACAGATTTGATTGCGTATTCTTGGCGTGATATAATCTGGTCCACGTTTTATGCAATGAAATGACTGTCTTTAGCTTGTCTTGCATTTTTATTATGTGCTATACTTACTTATATCAAGCCGTGGTAACAAGTGAGAGATATTAAAAAAAAAAAAAAAATTCCATAGTAAATGTCACGTGACCAACAAAGTTTCTATGGAAAATGTTTTTTTTTTTTCACGTATTTTCAAATTCTGATTTCAGATTCGGGCTTAGATATAACATGCTACACATGTAGGTTTCGGCTTAGTATACCCTTTTTGCAACACCCTGTATAATGGTACTTATACAGGTTGATGCAAAAGTGGTAAGTACACTAACTATTACTAAGCCGAAAGGGGTTGACTCAGGGAGTCATTCTGATTTTTTTTAGAGAACAAAAGTTTTTCAGAATGAAAAACTGAACCCTCATTCCGCTTATTACTTAAGTATACCACTTTGGGTTGACACACTCATCATTCTAAACACCTTTTATTTGACATTAACAAACTGATTCATAGAAATGAAGATATATTTCTCAGCTTATGAGAAGGCCGTCAAAGTTAATCATCGATTAAGAATTAAATGTTTATTATCAAAATAATAATAGCGGCGCGTGCCGCGATAATAGATTGTTTGTAAACTTCGCGAGTCAGAAGTTGGCGCCAAAACCAGGCCAAGTACAACCTGTCTGTCCGTTGCCGGTCCATCAGTTTATGTAGATTTTTGCATTCAGGTATAAGGCTAATTGAGTAATAAAAAGAATACTTTATTTTGTCAACAAAGTCTGGAAAAATTTGGTTTGTTACAATAAAATGTCATCGGTGTGGACAAAAACAGGAATTACTGGATTATATTTTTATAAGTATTTAAAGGTTACAAAGTTATGTATCCTCACACAGTGTTTTAGCTTAGCGAAAAATATGGCACGATACCGAACCAATGTCGCTAAAAACATTAGATATTGCACTTGATTTAATTCTTTTAACACTCTCATATAAATCAAAGACATTTGGAAACAAGCATACCTCCTCATGCATTTAGGGAAAAATCTAAAAACTTGCTAATTAAGTAGGTACTAAGTACTTAAATCTTTTTAGTAATTAACTGTAGTCTGTACTGTAAACAATCCGCACATTTAACTTTTCCAGCTATACCTACTAAAGATGATCAGAGTAAAAGTTCAATGAATTTTCGTGTCTGTTCGATTATACTCATAAATAACTAAATAACTCAAAGATTGATCAGTCAACGCTTGCGCTTCAACAAATGAAGTATTTATTGTCGCATTAGGAATGCCGAGTTGTCCTGAATGCCGCATCTCAACTGCGGCTGCGTTGGGTAAAAACATGCACCTTCATGCAGTCTTGACCATGACCATGGGCTGGGCTGGTCTATGTAACTTACTTACTACTAGTTCACAACTTTACTAGGTATCTAATTACTTATACATTATTTAGATATTTAACCAGAATCCAGTACAAACTTATGTACAATCTCATACATATCTTCATGTTTATTTATATTAATTAGCGGTGTTAAAGTCAATATACAAACAGAGGTAATGTTCAAAAAACAGATGTTGTCTTGGTCGGTAAACGTTTCTTTGATTTAAAATAAAGTTTAGTTGTAGCTTAGTATCTTATCATAACTCAATAAAAACTATATGAGTTCCTATGTATACGTCGATCTTATTCGTCGAGCACATTTTATTATGTACGTAAGAAATAAGTAGGTGCATTTATTCTAGGATCAGCGATAATCTAATTTGATACGTTTACCTATTAGACATTAGTGTGGATCTGTGGATACAATCACGATCTCTCCCTCACAGACAGCTGAATATAAGATGATGTTTTAAGATTGCATTTTAAACCCATTATTTACCTTCACACCGACATAACAATAAAAGCCGCATTTAAAGTACGTTTTAAACGTTTCTTACGCGCAAAAACTTATCATTAATTCGCACATAAAACAAAACCCACTCAGTGAGTACATTCGCAATTAAAGCGTCGGTAATGTCGTTACGCATTAAAGAGAAACAAGCATACCTGGATGGCCCCCTCCACAGTGTTCAAGACGACCATTTTCACGGGTATTTTTACACTTTGTTTATTTGGAGAGATCGCGTGGTGGCGTGTCGTGTAGCATGCCGCGCGGTGTGCGCGCCGGCGGTCTGGCCCACTGTGCGCGGCCGCTGGTGCCTCTGTCTGTGTCTCTGATGCTCTGACGCAATCACGACGGTCGCGGTATCGCGCGGGCGCCTCTCGTCTGATGCTGTTGAGGTAGCCGGTAAATGTTGTGGTACGAGTATGTTGGGAATTCTGTTCTGGATACGTTCTTCTTTATGTGCTTAGAATTTTCAAGAACAGACGTTTATTATACGTTTTGGAATGGTTGATCTACCTTCAGAGCTTCAGAGAGACCACCATCCTGTCCAGTGGCCACATTCCTTTGCTCTATGGAAAGCGTTTTGGCGGAACTTCCAACTTGGTAAAGGCCTATGTCCAACAGGTGATGAAAGTCCTAGGTCGATGATGAGTATCGGTATGCTACACTGCTCAAAATGTATGTGAAGTGAACGGATGATTACAAGATCAGTGAGGAACAGCCCGTTGTCAGCGGGCACTTCTCTCTTAATTACTTTAATCTTTGTCCGTCCCATTGAGTTACGAGAGTGATGGAACAGAGAGTGCTCTTGTGTACTGAGCTGACATTTCACCAGGCACGTAATACTGTTGGGCAGTTATCGTTATCAATAAGACTGGCCACCGTGGAAGTATGCTACGTAGGAGGTAATTAATTAATGATGGGCCCTAAGTCATATTATTTCTTACGTGACCTACCGAAGACGGTAACAAGTATATAGTATTATAAAATTAAACTTAAATGACTATAAAGATTTATTTCACCTAAGATTGGGATATAATAAACCATGATTCCTGATTCCTGTTGGACGTGTCCACGTGTCCATGAAAGAGGACACGCTGGACTATGCTTGGAGTCTCTCTGAAAGATCGCATCCGGAACGAAGTAATCCGACAGAGAACTAAAGTCACCGACATCGACATAGCTCACCGAGTTAGTAAGCTTAAGTGGCAGTGGGCTGGTCACATCTGTCGAAGAACCGATGACCGATGAGGTAAACAAACGTGCTCTAGAGTGGAGGCCGCGACTAGGCAAACTAGTGTGGGACGCCCTCCGGCTAGATGGGGTGACGACTTGCGAAAGGTGGCTGGTTATGATTGGATGCGGAAAGAGGAAGAGGAAGAGGCCTACATCCAGCTGTGGACTACTATAGGCTGATGATAATGATGATGATGATGTGTCCATGTGCCTGAAACTAGGTACCTAGGTAGGACCTACACCTAGTTATTTTTGCATTAAGTACTTATTTTTTGAAGTCATTTTGATTTATGTTTTATACTTATATGTAGATGTTTGTGAGTAGTTAACTATTTTAATAATCTTTACCACTTACAGATCGCCGAACACTCATTGTTCTTCACTGTCAGCTCAGTACACAAGAGCACTCTCTGTTCCAAAAATACGATTTATATCATCACCTTATATTTTTTGTCATTTTTTAAATAATTTATTTAAATCATTGTTATACTGATTAGTATGTTTTTTAAATAATGAAACATAGTTATATGTATACGTCACAAGCGCAGCCATCCTGAGTAGGTGTACTTACAAAAAGCTTACGAATTAGGCTGGGGATACTACGTTCCCAGTAGGATAACTGTTTGCCCGTCACACCAGTACTATTATACCTACATGTGTAAAAACCAACGTTAGCATAGCGTACGCCATTAAATCCAGAGGGCATGGTGACTTTGTGCAATTCATAGCAATAAGTTAAAAGTTATCCTTTATTATTTTTAACTCAAACTATAGCACATGCATATGTCGTCACATCAACCTATCGATCTATATCGCAATACCTATTTGATGTTGATTTATAAAATCAGACACTTGATATCACCTAATTGAGACCAGATACCTATTACTGATAACAAGCTAATATAGATTATATCACAAAGCAAGCTTATATTTACTAAGTTCTTACTGATATAAATATTTGTCAATCTCGAAAATGTTAAATTATAATGAGAGGTAGAAACTTACTCGGTTAGTTTAGAGCCTGTATGCAGTACTTATGTATTTATCTACTTATGAATCGTCATGTAAAATATAATAAGGCATAAATAACATGCTCCCGAAATCCAATCACTGTCAGCTCATATCACGATTCGTGATCAATAGCATTAGATCTCTCATACAAAGGTAAAAAAAGATTTTATTTGAGTATGTTGTTTATCTACAGGGTCGTCATCATCAGCCTATAGCAGTCCACTGCTGGAAAAAGGCCTCTCCCAAAGCACGCCACTGGATGGCATCTTTAGCTTTCCGCATCCAATCATAACCAGCCACCTTTCGCAAGTCGTTACCCCATCTAGCGGGAGGGCGTCCCACAATACGTTTGACAGGGTATATCATGTTAATAGGTACCTATTTTTTAGGACCATCATATTTAGACCATTACTATGATTATTTGCATAAGTGAGGTCTACATAATGTCCAACAGTAATATTTATCTGATTACGATTATTAAATTATGAACCTCCTGCGTTGAAAAAATCATATCTTTAACTCGTTGCTAGTTCGATAAAATCTTATCTTCAAGGAATCTGTCACTGATGACCACTAGCTATATAAAATATATGTACTTAGCTACCGTGCTACGTTTAATTTAAACATGATCCCAATCTTTAAAACGTGTAATTCGAATATTGATTAAATCATTATCGATTAATTACATAGATTAACCTGATGTTTACCTGCTTAAAAGGTACTTATGTAATTGGCAGATATTATACCTTATTAAATATGTATCTATTACATAGTAATAGTTTAGGTAAGTACATATCTATCAAGTGTGTACTAGGTGGTAAAGATGGATATTGGTCCATTGATATTTATAAAATACTTAAACACAAAGTAAGCTCTAGTAAATAAATATGAAATTAAGTATGCTTCAATTAATTTTATTAATCGTTGGTAGATTTAATATAAAGAAAATAGTAAGTATATTTTTGAATCGGAAACCATCGAAGACTAAGGAAACCGTTGACTACCTAGTACCCGACCTCCTGACGCCCTCACACTTGCACTTATTCAGCCCGCAATACATCTCACACTTCTCCACCTCATTTATCAGATAGACCGGGAAGTAGATGGCTAAAACTCTGTACACGTGTCGCGTATAGAGGTAGAGGTTCCTTGGAGCTCTTGCGCGGAGGCACAGTTTGAGGCAGATTCCTCCTCCGGAGTAGATCTTGAAGAACTGGCCTGCGAGAGGGAACAGCCAGGCGGGGAGGATCATGGAGTGTGGGCGGGTCTTCACCAAGGCGGTGGCTGGCATAGTTGGCTGGAAGAGTGGGTTTTTATGAAGTTTTAAGATCCTTTACAGCTGGTAAAATGGTAGGTATGCAGGTGAGTATAATGGTAGCCTCGTATCAGTATGGAGGAGATGCTATCGCATCTATTCTAGTGAATCCAATTCAATATGTGTTGTTCCAAATTTCGAATGCCTATGCCTAATCAGTTGTCCGTTCATCTAGTAAGCCAGGTGAGGTCAACGGTCCAGATCAGACTAGCCGTGACATCGGTCACGCGACGTGATCAGCAAGTGGCCATGGTATCACTATTACATCCAACCGTCTGTACTTATACCTAGTGGAAGTAGTATTTTCGAACCTTTATCACATACAAATTGGTATTTACATAGTATTTATGTTTACACCTAATAGCTATGTGATGCTGAATAATAAATAACTATGACATGAAGGTTCCTTCTACAACTTTATACTTCTGTACTTGTAACAAAGCGCCTAACAAATTTTCATGAGCAATCCTAAGCTATGTGAAAGCGTGGTCGACGGCAGACATATCATCTAGCTAACGAACTAGAGAAACACACAAAACTGCATCTGCCTACCATAAAGCCCCTACGAGCAATAGAAGCAGCAGGCCTTCCTAGGCGCGGCTGGCACCAGGGTGCTGGGATAAGTCTGCGTGGACACAGTCTTCTTCACGAAGGGGTTGTAAAGGAGGGCCTCCGGGACAGCAGTGCTCTTGAGCTCCATGTTGATGCGGGCGAACGCGTCCCCTTTCTCCTCCTCCTTACGTATTAGGATGTAGTACGGTCGGAATTCGTTGGATGCTTTCAACATTTTGCCCTTTTTTTGTGTAAAGTAAGGTTTGTAACTAAAGTAGTTTTTTATATTTTCTCACTGAAGAATTTTGTAGATTTTTGGGACTTTAGAAATTGCTTGATGTACTTATTCTCAGAATAATAACATTAATCACATGACTTAGTGTTTTTTTTCCTCAGTGCACATGACAACAACCATTGATAACCATAGTGGAAGTAATGGAAGTAGCCTAGTCTATGAATTCCTCTATAGTTTATTATTCTGACTTTCCCAAGACTTTCCTTCTTCATACAACCTCCATATACAACATACAACAAACATGTATTACTTCTTCTGAATACACTATAGACCAGCCTTTCTATAAGCTAATGTGGCCGGGGGGGCTGACTGTACCGTTCAAGGTCCAAGTACCGTCCAAGGTATATCTGAGCCCGAAACTGAAATGAGAATTTCAAAATTCGCGAAAAAAAAGAGTCATTCTCCATAGTACGTACGTTCATTCACGTAACCAACATAGTTTCTATGTTTTTTTCTCGCAAATTTTTAAATTCTGATTTCAGTTTCGGGCTTAGATATACCATGCTGCACATGTAGGTTTCGGCTTAGCATTCCCTTTCTGAAACATCCTGTATAAACATGGAAGTAGTACGTATGGATGGATGAATGTTTAAAGATTATCTCTTTGATATTTAGGTATGTAAGTATAAATAAGTACGAAGCTGAAAAAGGAAAAAATAAGAAGAAATAAGACCCCTCTAATGGGGACAATCGGACTCCCCGAAGCACATTACCTCTGCAACTGCATTACCATTACCCCGAAGCTCTTAAGGCCCACATTCAGTACCAATCCGGCGGATATGTCGCTGTGGCGACAAGTCTGCGGACTAATCAACGTGTGAATGGGTAGGTGGGTAGGTGGCGCGGCGCTCGTCGACTACCCAGCGAGCGCCGCGTGACAAATAGGTTATGTGCCTTGTGCAAGGTTCAATAAAGTTGACAATCGACTGGACTGCAACTCGGGACTCGTGTAGTGTGTGGGCGATGACGGATTTGTCCACGGAACGGTACGGCTCGGGGCTCGGGTGCGGTGCGTCAAGTGAAGGCGCTGCTTTAAAATCTGCTAGCTGAAGTGGCTGTGGGCCGGGCATAGGTACTATATGCCAAACCGATAACCGGTTAGGCGGTAAGTGGAGACCACGAACAGGGCAGCGCAGCGTTGGACGCCCTCCGTCCCGCTGGATCCAAGACCTACCTGGTCTACTCCTACTCTCACAGAGTACCTGGGTTAGCCAGGCCATAGAGGCCAGATGAGGATTATGAGAAAGGTCGAGGATGGAGTCACTCCTAGGGGAGGCGACTATTTCCATCAGTAGTGGACGATTACGCGTTGATGATGATGATGAATTGATGATGATGAGCAGTTAATGAAGACTTATTATGTATACCTATGGTTAAATGGTTATAAAGAGCTCTATGAACAACAACAATACCAATTAGTGTATTAGTTGGGTATTGTAATTCGTAGACTGAGATAAAAAAATAGAAGTACCTATGTTTTAAAATGCTGAATATTTTAACTAGCCTTTTTAATTAGTGTTTGCAGGATTTATTTATTTTATAGGCTGTTAATAATCGATTAACGAAGCAAAAGTGAATAGGCAGACTAAATAAACAACAAAAATATTGAATAAACATTTATTTATTCCCAAGGTGATATTTTATTATTTTATTTTTAAACATTGTGTAACATAGTTAGGTTTTTAAATTAACGTGCCATTAAACCTGAAGGGTTTGTCTTGACAAGTATTATGGTGACTAGATTTAACAAAAATAGATTTCCTTTAGATATTTTGCTAAATATAAATAGGTATACAAAATTTATACAATTACTTTGTAAAATATACCATGAGCCCTATGACAACTGTCAAAATTCGTATAGTGCCACAAACTTATCTGTTCCGGTGAGAGCGAACTAAATTGGTCCATATAATCTATGTCAATATGAAATTCATTAGTACAGTAAGTAATGAGGTATGGACCAATTTAGTTCGCTCTCACCGGAACAGATAAGTTTGTGGCACTATACATATTATTTGTCATTTGTTCGTTGTCTGTCAATCAAATGTCATAGGAGTCTTATTTTTATTATTATAAATAATTTATTGCACATAAAAACATTGTACAAAGGCGAACTCAATGCTAGTAGCATTCACTACCAGTTAACCTTTGGTGATGTCGAGAAAGTGGTTGGTAGTGCGATAGGCTGAGAGGAGAGAAGTTTAGTGTACATAATCGAATGCCGAATTTGCCTATGAAATGCTTATTTCACAAATATAGCCAATAGAAGTTTTGGCAGATACGAATAGCCAAGTGGGGCGATAGCATAAGATCATGTAATTGAATACTGCGTAAATTGACTGATGTTTCCGGTCTAATGCCCCGCAAACTTTTGCCTAAGTACCTATTTGTTAAAAATGAATTTTTATTTTTTTTATTTTTAAAAGAAAATTTGTTAAATACAAAAATACAAACTGAAATCGTTTTATAAGTCTTTCTATTTCCATTCTGAGGTTTCTATAGTAACTTAACTTAACACTAACTTACTAACAACTTAACACTAACTTACTTAACACTAAGTCTGTGACGGGCTTTATAGACACTGTGTTTAGCTTCCCAGTTCATACTTGGAATAAATTTTCTTGGAAACTAAGCTGAAAAGAATAAAAAACATATATTTAGATTATGTTCACTGGAATGAAATAGTAGGGTATGCGAGAGGATGCCCAAATTTAAAGAAGAGAAAGTGTAAGAAGTCGCGGTTTCATAGCGGAACAGATATTGGCTCTCATTCGTGAAGTTGTCTGTTCAAATCCTGCCATTTAAGTAGGTATAGGTACCTATGTCCTACGAATGAATTCTTTTGAAATAAATATTTAACTAGATTCTATTTATACCACATACCGTTTTCCTTCACCGTAAGAGGTGAAGGAAAACACCGTGATGAAACCTGCACATTGTGCTCATTCAAAATCGCCGATACGGTTCGCGACGTATCACGTAACAGTAGGTATACAAATGAATAGGGCATAGGGTAAAGCGGGTGGCTCGCTTGCAGTTACATGACTCCCCCTTCGGGGATTACAGTCGTGAGTCGTGAGCATTATGTACTTATGTAGAAAGTATACATATAAGAATGGCGGTACGAACCTTTCAGTGTTCAATATAGGGTGTGATCGTAGGCGGAAGAGTCCGAAGTATGCGGAAGAGTAGCTACAGCAGTCAGCGGTGGCTACAGCAGTCAGCGGTGGCTACAGCAGTCAGTGGAGCAACAGCGGTCAATGGAGCGGCGGGGCGGTTTCGTATGCGGGCGGCGGGGCGGGCGGTGGCGACTTAGGCGGCTTCCATAGCGGAAATAACTGCAAAAATAAGTAGGCGTTTTAAAATTGCAATTTGTTCATAAATACAATAAGATACGCTTCGAAATATTAAGGATACGAAAAACAATTAAATATTCTAATATGTTTTCAATAACAATACAGTTTAACAAATCTATGCATCTACGTACTTCGTGAGTAGGTATATACAGGGTGGCCCAAAGAGTGACGTCCAAAGGAAAATGTTTGATTCCTTAGGACAAGGGGTAGCCAAATCACCCCCATGTATGTTCAGCAATTTTTAGTAGTTTAGGAGTTATGATTTTTTTAACTAATTTTCTACGAAAATCGACCTCAGTGGATCAATTATGTTTTATTATTTTTTTGGATAACTTTTTTAAATTATTTTTTATTTTTGTGTCATCCTCTTAAGTTGTTCTTTTAACCATAAAAGTTTCAGCTTCCTAGCTGTAATGTAAGTTAGTTATTTTTATGTCGAAAGTTCAAATTATATCATCGAGCTAGACTGCTCTGAATTTTCAACTTGAAATTAAAAATTGAACGAGATATTCTCATGGTCCCTTATTAATTTTAAAAACTCCGCAAGGTTCCAAAATTACATTAAAATAAAAATAAACTATTGCTTAATGGGGTATTATTTGCAGAAAACCGCCTTCAAAGGTACTTGGGTGGAAATTACCTCATTAGTCAATTGTTTCAGAAAGTTAAAGATTCCTGTTATGTCATTACTAAGGACTAATTCAGTTAGAAAATGTATAAAATTAAAGGGAAAATAAAATTATTTACTATTATTTTTTATTAAAGTTACATTTTTGAATGTGAATTCTTAGTAAAATGTTTATGTCTGAGTTGTAAGATTTATGAGATAATTGTATTATTAATAATAAATAAATAAACTCAAATAATTCTTTTACAAATTTACTCACAATAAACTTTCAAAATGGCGACCTCCCACAGCAATACACTACCTACATCTACGCAAGAAATTTTCTTTAAGTCAAAAAAGTGACAAATGTAAAAAATATGACATCTGTCAAAAAGTTAAACATGTCAAAAAAGTAACTTTTCTCAAAAATGTGACATCTGTCAAAAAGTGACATCTGAATGAAACAGAGAAGCGTATAGGCGACTTAAAGAAAATTTCTTGCGTAGATGTAGGTTGTGTATTGCTGTGGGAGGTCGCCATTTTGAAAATTTATTGTGAGTAAATGTGTAAAATAATTATTTGAGTTTATTTACTTAGTATTAATAATACAATTATCTCATAAATCTTACAACTCAGACTTAAACATTTTACTAAGAATTTACATTCAAAAATGTAACTTAAATAAAAAAAATAGTAAATATTTTTTTTTTCTAACTGAATTAGTCCTTAGTAATGACATAACAAGAATCTTTCAACTTTCTGAAACAATTTACTAATTAGGTAATTTCCACCCAAGTACCTTTGAAGGCTGTTTTCTGCAAATAATACCCCATTAAGCAATAAATTATTTTTATTTTTATTTTATTTTGGAACCTTGCGGAGTTTTTAAAATTAATAAGGGGCCATGAGAATATCTATTTCAATTTTTAATTTCAAGTAGAAAATTCAGAGCAGTCTAGCTCGATGATATAATTTGAACTTTCGACATAAAAATAACTAACTTACATTACAGCTAGGAAGCTGAAACTTTTATGGTTAAAAGAACAACTTAAGAGGATGACACAAAAATAAAAAATAATTTAAAAAAAATATCCAAAAAAATAATAAAACATAATTGATCCACTGAGGTCGATTTTCGTAGAAAATTAGTTAAAAAAATCATAACTCCTGAACTACTAAAAATTGCTGAACATACATGGGGGTGATTTGGCTACCCCTTGACCTAAGGAATCAAACATTTTCCTCTGGACGTCACTCTTTGGGCAACCCTGTATATCTATGTTCCCGCGCGCTTCGCTTCGCCTTAAAAAGGTTTTTCCCGTGGGAATTCCGGGATAAAAAGTAGACTATGTTCTTCCCCAGGGTCTAGACCGTATGTATACCAAATTTCATTCAAATCCGTTCTGTAGGTTTGGCGTGAAAGAGTAACAGACAGACAGACAGACACAGTTACTTTCGCATTTATAATATTAGTTAGGATTCTACTTTCATTTCATTCGCGAGCAAAGTTCCAGTGAGAAACCTCTTAATCACTCCTAAACGGGAAAGACTAGCTTAATGACGCCGATGATAATGTCTGCAATATTGATGTACTACATACCCTATAACGGTTAACTGCGCATCAGAATACACTCACGGGCAATGAAATAGTTCCATTGAGAAAAGCACCAAATTACTCATAAACGGAAATGGGTAGCTTAACGACGCCTTCTGCAACATTGAAGTACATTTAACAGAGCATCAGGATATTACCAACTAATAACGTTAGTATTTTGTTCAAATTTTATATTAAATGTTTGAAAAAATTGAAGTTGTTTGGTGTCGGCCTTTTGTGAGTGATAATTTTTCATTGCCTGTGAGTGTATTTATTTATATGCAATATGCAAGGCCAACCAAAAACGTAAATATTGTGTTTAAAGTATTATTAAATGTACCTACTTACTAAAAATGTAAGCCATTTAGTGGCGAAAATTTTGTAAATCTAACTATTTCATTGCTCGCTAGTGTATTACGACAATTTGAGGGTAGTCAGAAAGGTACCTGCCTACATTACAGTACCGCATAGCGTTACGTTAGGCAAACGGCAATCCTACATAAATTATGGCTTGCATTATAATTTTAATGCAACCTTTAATACGTAAGTATACATCTAGGAAAAAAATTGGTAAAGTCAGTCATTTCATTTATAAGCAACAAATAATAAAATTGAGGGTAAGTATGAAATAATTACTCGGTATCGATCTGCGAATATAAAACACAAGTGCCTACTGTATTGGGTAAATAGGTTCGTTGGAATGACATGAATTATTGTAACAATTGTTAATAAACTACCTAATAATTAAGAAAAGTTTCAATTCTTACCTGTTGCTTCCAGCGCGCCTAGATGACGTTGATATAATATAAGTAGGTATGTGATGTTTCTGTATCTTTTTGATTAGTGCATTTATTATATAACAATTAATTAAATTACCTTTCCCTAGTAGGTATCCCAAGTGAAAGCCGCGCCGCCGCCGCAGCCGCTGCGCCGCCCGCCCGCCGCCGCGGTCAACCAGGGAAAGGGTGCTTTTCCACCAGAGATGTGCTATGCTACGATGCTATGGATGCGTTTGATATCCACCAATCATAATTATTGGTGCACATAGCTTAGCACTGGTGGAAACGGATTCAACTAAGATATGTTTTTTGTATGGAATGATGCGTGCTATGGATGTGTGCTATGGATGCGTGCTATGGATATGTGCTATGGACCATCGCGAGTGGTGTAGCTATGGCGCCGCCGCCCCCGTCGTTTCCCTACTATCGATACATAGCATAGCTCGAGATGCGCATCTTTCTCGCACAGCTACTTTGCGGCGGCGCATCTTCGTAGCGCATCTTCCTCGCACAGCTACCTAGCGTAGTATTGGTGGAAACGGCCACATATTTTCGTAGCGTAGATATCACATCTTCGCAGCATAGCTGCATAGCACATCTCTGGTGGAAAAGCACCCTAAGAAGGAAACGTGGCCAGCCTTGCCGGACGATGCCAAGCCACCCATCCCCACTTCAATAGTGATGGGACCATGGGACTGATGGTGGCACGCGGAAAGAGTTTTTAAGTCCATCTATAGTCATGAAAATAAAGATTTCGATTTTGCAGTCTATTTACCATTGTAAGTTATTTACTTAATTACTTAAAGATAAAAAATTTGGATACTTATTTGTAATGTCAATGAAGGTAGGTATTTACCTAATTTCTTTCGAACAGATTTGTGCTTAAGTACCTAAAGGTCTATAATCGACCAAACACAAGATAATTAGTTGGGATTAGAATCCATTTCCGATTTCATGACTTTATAGATGGACTGTAAGCTGTAAGGTGTTTCAAACCTGTTGATACAATAAAAAGTTTACATTGGAGGCTATTTCAGGCATTCGCAAATTTATTACAGAAACGACATTATGAAAAAAAAATCTCATCTCATCTGGCTGACGGGAATAGTAACGCAAAAAACAACAGTAGGTAGGTAGGTATCCAGCTACCAAGAATGCCTATATTCAGGGATATGTTCCGACATGTTCTATTGTTGAATAAATGGAGTCGTCCCGACAAATCCAACGGTCAACGGATATTAAAATAAGTATAAATAAAGGGTACTTAACAAATATTTTATTATATCTGGAACGTGACTGATAAAATGACTAGAACATTTTGTGCTTCGGACGGTACGTAAAACTGTTAAACCATAACAATATACGAATAACCATAACGGTTGCTGTTTTGGCACCATACCCAAGGGAACTGCCAACACGTCGCTATAACAAAAAATAACACACACAGACCAATTGAAAACCTCCTGCTTTTTTCAAAGTCAGTTAATAAAGATAAAAATCAAGTAAGTAACTACAGTCGTTTGCAATAGAAACCAACAATCATGTAAACAAATATGGCGGACTGACATTGACAGCGTATTGTTTATGCCCATAGTGATGTCATAGTGTTCTAATTAGATTAAGCCCCTGTTCCACAATGTCTGGTTAGTCGCTACCTGTCGGATAAAATACATGCTGTCACTGTCTAAAAAATAATAACAGAAAGTGACAGCATGTATTTTATCCGTCAGGTAGCCACTAACCAGACATTGTGGAACAGACCCTAAATATATAAGCCATAGACTATAAAATAAAACTGATTATATATAAAAAAAAGTGTTTATTAAAACAAATTTAAATCTTCGTCTTCGTCATCATCACTATCAGTACCCGTATCATGAAAATTCGAGCTAACGAATAGAATCGAATGCGAGTGCGACTACTGTCAACTTGACAGCACTTTCGAACACTTTTTACCTTTCGAATGAGTTTCGAAAAGAATGACCACAGAGTACATAATATTATTCTGACAATGACCTATGGAATGATAGCTGTCAAACTTTCGCAAATCTATACACCGCCATTTTGTTGTTGACAGGTTGACAGCACTTGCGAATAGACTATCGAATAGAATATGCTGCGGTTTTTCGTGATACGGGTACATAAGTGTCGCCGGTGACCGTAATTATAAATGGAACCACTATGTCATCGCTTGCCATGTCTAAAATGCCGTCGAGCTTTTTCATTTCTTCCTCTTCCTTTTTTCGTTTTGGTTAATTATATTAAGCTCTTGAATTTTTTTAAAATTGTATTCAAATAATATTAAATTAAAATAATTTATTAAATTAAAAATAAAAGATAACTTCAGATTACGAACAACACTAACTTTTCAATGACTTATAGAGTTCGATGAGTAAAAAACTAAGATGACAGCTTGTCAAATACTTCGAAATTTTTACGTTGCAAATGTTTTAACAAATTTAACTTATAAATACAAGTTAAATCGTGTTGAAGATAATGTGAAAACAATGGTGTGTTCGTTGTAATCAGACTATGTTCATAAATTGATCGAAAATGTATGTGATTACGGAGTAATCGTGACAATTTGGTTTGTTTACATGATTGCTGGTTTCCATTGCAAACCACTATAGGTAAGTACTTAATTATTTGAGGCTCGTGCGGACAACAACAAGCACTTATTAAACTATTGATGCAGGTTGCCCCATCACTAATTTCCTACACTGATGACGCTGCCTTTACCTACCCTCGTTCTTTACACATTGAACTTATTATTCATCGACACGACGGTAAAAAGAAAAATAATACTAACTTTTCTATAGAAAACAAAGTCCCTAAATAAAAATAGATTTAAAAAAAATAATTTCTTTGACAGATTTCCGAATAATGAAGATCAGAATAAAATATGGCTAGATGTTGTCCCGGTGACACAAAACATAACAAAAAATTCCATTGTAGGTATGTGGCCTTCACTACAAAACAGAAGACTTCTATACAGCAAACTCCCGACAGTTATTGAAAGCCGGCGCAATATCGATTCTGTCACTCCTGTCGACATCATAGTCACTCGCATCTCGCATCGCATAGAACAACGCGGACTCGGGTGTACCCTCGGGAAGCGTCATAGCGTCATAGCGATCTTTCTTGATACAAAAAAGTCTGCCAATTTTTGCGGGGGGAAATTATACGTTTACCTTGATTATGTCTCATGGGACATGTCATTATGAGTTTTAATTCCTAGCAATAAGGGATATGCGAAGAGACATTTAATTATGAACACAGTGTCGTCATTCTTTCTTGCCATGGATGTAACAATTATCGATAAGTGTGATCGATGAATTCGAGAACATGGGTTGGAAATACTTATTTGAAATTATGAATTAAACGTAGCATTTAATTATATAACAGAATATAACTTAACTATAACTAAAAACCAATAGATAAGTAACAAATAAATAACACACATAATATAGGATGTAGATGACATGCTTCCAAAAAAGGTAACCATATTTTGTGATTTACTGGTCAAACTAATCAACTTTTGCTCTACGACTAAAATGTTTTTGCTGCTCCATAGAACCTTGGTACGTTACGTGTTTTTTTTCTATGGGGAGTACAAATATCTCGACTTTCCTGAAGTCGATGAACAAAATGTCTCATGAGTCAACCTTTAAGGCTAACCTCACCACTTTAGCAATATTTTGTATAAATTCAAACAAACCTAAATAAATAAATAAATTGTAAGATCCTTTAACTATGACCTTTTTTGTCGATCAATACATATCTACTTACCGGTACATTACTATTGTATTTTTTTGACATTGGTTGCTAGGCAACGGCTAATAACAATAAACCATGACCAAATCTGTGATCAAATCCGGGATCCGGATATTCTATGAATTCAAGCTGTCATTGTAGTATGTAAACAAATCATTTTCTATGAAACGAACGCTTTGCCAACTAGATTGAGTCTAGGAGTCTAGTGAAAATTGAGACTGCAACTAGTTTTTATAAATCGGTGGGCCTTTCTGGCCTACCACCCCGGCAGAGAGGAACGTCTGCGTATTTCGTCTCCAGACCATTCATACTCAATGGTCACTAGTGTCTATTGAATAAAACAAAAAATACATAACTATTCTTTTCCTAAAGCCGCGTACACACCGGGCCAACGAACGCCAACGAACGTTTTGCGTTGGCCTTCGTTTCAGCAATCTGCCCTGTATTTATGTTAATATCCATCGTTGGGATAACCGTTGGCGTTCGTTGGGCGTTCGTTGGCCCGGTGTGTACGCAGCTTAAACCACTGCCGTGTAATTCCTGTTTTTTATATGTATATAAAGTTGTATGTAAATATGTATAAAAGTTGATTACGTTTTTTATTATTATTTTATTCCGTACGGTAGAATTACCGAATAATAAAAACTAATTCAATAAATAAATGTCTTTTATTTGAATTTGTCATGATCATGATCTACTATATAAACTATCGCCGTCCTTGACAATCGCAAAATAATTTACATTTGCTATCTAAGCACCCCGCTTCTATGCAACTCCGAAGTGTGACGAGATTTTGACGACGTACGGTAGCGATTGTTTAGTAGAATTATCCATAAATTACCTTACCGACCTTAGGCGGGTGGCGGGTAGTGGTTGGATGAAGAAGGTCGAGGACCGAGTGTTGTGGCGCTCCTTGGGAGAGGCCTATGTCCAGCAGTGGATGATTATTGGCTGATGATGATGATGATGATCCATAAATTATCTAGGTACCTACCTGTCCTACCTATATAGCAATTTTTTTTTTGGTCCCAATTTTTGATCACAATAATATATTATTAGTTACAACAAGTCCCCAAAGTCCCACGTAACACAAATTTTTTGGTCACCTTATTAGAAAGGGACAAACGGCCTCTTTACTACACCTCCTGCTCGGCTCGCTTTTGGGTTCCGAGTACTCAGTCCTGCTATATATACAAAGTCCTTGGTACCGTCTCACCCATAGACTTTGGTAGTTGGGTAGTATATAGTATATACTAAGTCTATGGTCTCACCCATATTAATAGGTTTTAGCTTAAGTTTAGGATAGATCATTTTTCATTTTCATCAGATGTTGCTTACAAGCACAAATAAAATAATACATTGATCACACATATATTCCATTTAATAATAAAATTTGGATAAGTAGTTCATAATTTCATATGTTGTACGGCTAACTACGATTTCAGACTGCAATTGGGACATCTCTTTCTTGCTTCCGAACTAGATTTAAACAATTCCTGCATTTGCCTCAAGAAAGCCTTCTTGTTCACTTCATCTTTGAGCTCCTCTTTGTCTTGGAGTTGCTTCAGCACATCATATACTTTAGAAGACACAACAAGTGGCTTTCGAATGGCAGGATCCTCGTTTGGAATGGCAGATCTACGGTTCCAACTGGTTTTTTGCTCCTGTTTTCATGAGACAGATAATAATAATATTAAGTACCTCTTTATCTTTATTGGCACATAATGTCAGGTGGTAGAGGTGACATGCACAGACCCTGGGGGTGGTATTCGCAGGCAAGGGTAGTGGAAAGATATTAATGGCAGTTTATAATTGGTACTCAGTATATTATCGTAGATTAGATTGGAATAAGAAAGAGCTGGAATAGACGAACCCAAATAACGGTGATTCGTCCACTAAGTATTACCTATTAGATATTTTGTATAAGAATGAATAGATGCCTAGACAAATATACTAAGGAATTAAGTTACAGATAAATATCTGTAGTGATAGAGTAGAAAGTAATCGTATTGCGCAATCGTCAGGTCTAGTGGTACCCCCCATTATTGGTACCGTTAATAAGTTTGTACATAACCCTCTTGTTAGGACCGGGTACTTTCATGAACGGTTTCATGGGTCCCATTGGGGCGCGACAGTTGGAACACTGGAACAAAGGAAAATTACGTGGAAACAAATGAAATCCGAAAAGTGTTGTAAATAGGGATTTTTTCCGTGCGGTTTTCTTCAAATCATATTGTTAATTTTGCTAACTGTGCTAGATGATATCTCCCTTTTTAGATTAAAGACTAGTAGTTATATAACTTTCGTTAACTTAAACATAAAAATAAATAATAAAATATAACTTACCATGAATATGATATCTTATTCCTTCAGTTGACCGCCTATAACCTACCCTAATCATCCTCATAGCCTAAACTAACTCTATATAAGTATCTACTAGGGTTTCTGCTCGAGAAGATTCGAGAAATTTGGCTTGGTTCGAGACGAGATTTTTTTTCTAATACTATTTTCTTTGTTATTAACTTGACAAAGTAAAAAAAATGAGATTTTGTGTTTTTTTTTTAAATTAAGGTATTTTTCTAAAGGTCTTCTTGGAAAGGCTCGAGAATCGAGAAGACTCGAGAATTTGGGCTCGAGAATTCTCGAAGCTCGAGAACGAAAACAGGTCGAGAAATCAGAAACCCTAGTACCTACCTACTTGTATGTAATTAAATGGATCTTCTTATGTAGGTAGGCTATAATTATGTGTCCTAAACGTTGTTATGGGTGTAGTGTAGAAGTAAGGTGTTTTTTTTATCGTGTATATCTGGCAGCGGCTCTGGGTTTGTACCTGGCCGAGGTAGGAATTCAGGCTTTCCCCATAGAACCCTAGGTAGGGTGCAAAAATATATAGTTAATTACCTCATGAAATCGAGGGTATATTCAACAGTGACTGTAACAACCTAACGGATTTTATGTAGGTACTTAGTTCTATTCTAATATTATGCACCTATCACATTAAAAAGTTGAGTGAAGTAGGGGTGTTTTTTTTATTATAATACCGGATTGAGTCTACCGCGGATTAACCGTTCCAGCATACTGCAGGGGGCCTTTAAACAAATAAAACATAACAAATGTAGTATTTCAGTAATATCTGAACCTTATAAGTAACAACTAAGTACTTGTGCCGCGTCATACTTCATAATGCCTACCGTAAGTACAGTAAATTGATAATGTTTGTGGGAGCGAGAGTAACGTCAGAATGTAGAATTTGAGATATTAACAAGTAGGTGACCTAAGTATACCTACCTACAGTAAAATGTTTATGGTAGCGGGATTAATGCTAAAATTAAAATGTTGCATTTGCATTCCGCACGAAATTAGTAATGTAGTAATAATAGTACAATAGTGATTAAAATATACTTACAGCGTTAACGACGTAAAATGTGACGAATAAAATCGTCAAAATAAATAAAAAGTTTCGAAATGGTGTCATTTTGAAAAACAAATCGATGGATTCTGGCCAACTTTATAGGATAAAAGCAATAAAGACTTTATAGGGGCTTTTATTATTTTCGATAAGAAACTTTTATGTTGTGGTGTGGCAATAGTAATACTGAACAAGTTTATTATTGTGATACTGATGTTAGTAACGTACAGCTTGGGTCAAAGAAACCCAACCCCTTTCAGTGTGACATGAGACCTAATGTACCCTGTGTTGCGAAGCGGGACTGTATACGCTTGAATTATACGCTGATTATGTATTTTACTGCACTTTTATTAATTATTAGATGATTAACAATGCACACACGTAGGTAGGTGGGTAGAGAGAGAGAGAAAGTATTGCCAGACGACAAAATAACAATATTAAAAATATACACTGTGTTGGTGTTGCCAACATGCTGCCGCCTACAATAATTTACTAACAAATAGTTAACGAAATACAATTTTAAAAATCTGTACCTACTACTTACAGTTAGGTTACACTTAAGTTACAATAGAGACATTGACTTATTGGTATGTACGGTCTATACATAAGACACTAAACACATTAAATTATTACACATAAGGAAAACACACATTAAGTACATAGTAAAAATAACAATTATACATCTAAAGGAAGAGCACACACTTTTAATATGGATCGAGTATGGGTTTTTCCATTAGCAGTTCTTACTTCTACGGCCCTAACGTGGCCGTCATGACCAGGGTATGTGTTTACCACTCTAGCCATTGGCCAGAACATGGAGGGAACATTATCCTCCTTTAAAATTACCAATGTACCTATCTTAATATTAGGAGCAACATTTAACCACTTAGGTCTATTTTGTAACACATTGAGATATTGTTTGTGCCACATTTTCCAGAATGATTGCTTTATTTGCGTACATAACTGCCAAAATTTTAACCTGTTTTGTGGAACATCTGTTACATCATTTTCTGGGTACATTGTGAGGGCATTTCCTATCAAAAAATGACCTGGGGTCAGATAACTATAGTCATTTACATCACTTGAAGACATTGGTAGCAAAGGTCTAGAATTAAGTACACATTCTATCTCTACTAACACAGTATTCAACTGTTCATAGGTTAGTTGGTGACTCTGTACTACTCTTCGCAAATGGTATTTAGTACTCTTTACAGCACCCTCCCAAAGACCTCCGAACGTCGGTGAGCGACTGGGAATAAAATGAAAGTCAATCCCTTTTTCAGCTGTAAATTGCATAACTTTACTTTGGTGGTCTTTGGAAGAGAACAACTTATAAAGTTCAACCAACTGGTTCCTTGCCCCCTTGAAAGTGCTAGCATTGTCAGAGTAGATTTCTTTCGGCAGGCCTCTTCTTGATATTAGTCTACGTAGGCACGCGAGATAGGTATCGGTTGTGAGATCTGAGGCTAGCTCTAGATGTATTGCCTTAGTGGCAAAACAAACAAACACACAAATGTAGCCTTTACCTATGACTGATCGTCTCACGCGCGAGAGCTTTACATTTATAGGTCCTGCGAAATCTACTCCAACTTTCTCGAAGGGACGGCTCAAAGCAGTCACCCTGCCGGCCGGCAAGGAACCCATCAGCTGCTTGGAAGCTGTGGCCTTCTGCCTGAAACATTTAATACATTTATTTGTAATTTTCTTAACATACAATAAGCCGTTAGTAATCCAGTATTTCTGGTTTATATTTGACAATAACAGCCTAGGTCCGGCGTGTAGTAAGCGTTCGTGTTCTGATCTTACCAAACACTCTGTGACGTACGATTCTCTAGGTAATATAGCCTGATGTTTTTGTGCGTACGGTATACTAGCGTGGTGTAACCTGCCGCCTACACGCAGAATACCTAGGTTGTCTAGAAACGGATGCAAACTTAATAACGAGCCTTTGACGCATTCATTTTTCTTTAAACTTTCAATTTCATCCTTAAAATATAACTCTTGTTCATACTTAATGAGCAACATTAGCGCAGAGTTTAATTCTGTACTCGACAAAAAATTATGCGAGACCCTACTGCCTTTTAAATTATTAATAAATCTTAACACATAGGCTAAGACACGTACCATTTTTTGGATGCTGGAATATTTGTGTATACCTTGCAATATGTCGGTCACTGGACGAGCCGCAGACCCTACGTTGGAGGAGATCGCTGCGCTGGCTCTGCTCTCAGGTAATTCTGCAGGTAACTCTATATTTTCATCAAACTTGTACTTACTGTCATGCATAAATCGAGGCCCATGCCACCACATATCGCAGCCACTAAGCTCGTGTGGACTGACGCCCCTGCTTATATAATCGGCGGGGTTCTCCTTGGTGTTGACATACAGCCATTGACAGTCAGCAGTATTGTTAGTTATAGCTTTCACTCTGTTCGCCACATAAGCCGTCAACTTCATCACTTCAGTCCGTAACCAAGCCAACACGATTTGGGAATCAGTAAACAAGTAAATTCTACTTATCTTTAGTTTCAATTTAAGCGTGTTTGTAACCTTAGCAATCAACACAGACAAGAGTAGCGCAGCGTTTAATTCTAAGCGTGGCACGGTTAGGTTTTTATTCTGGAGAGGATTTATGCGGGATTTCGAGCAGAGTAAATGCATATGTACTTTACCTTCATTGTCGGTGACGCGCAGATACACACAGCAGCCGTATGCAGTCGAACTGGATGCATCAGAGAAGCCTATGAGTTCAACTGTATCTGAATCAGAGAACTGTACATTTCTATTTATATAAATCGGATCCATTTTAGCAAGACTAGATAAAAATTCTGTCCACTCTGATTTAATGTTATCGTCAGGCGTGGAATCCCAGTCTGATTTGCTGGACCATAATTTCTGCATTATAGACTTAGCCTGTACAACTATAGGTCCTACAAAACCCATCGGGTCATAGAATTTTCCTATGTACGCCAATATTTCACGTTTCGTAATATTATCTGCATCGCATGATTCTGGACTTACTATCTTAAACTTGTCCTGATGCACAATCAACTGTAAACCTAAGGTTTTTATACTACAGTTGTCATTCTGAAATTCTAACTCGTCAAAATGCCGTTCAGTTGAGGGAATATCTTCTAATATTCTACTGTCATTTGCTGACCATTTATGTAACTTGAAACTGCCTTTTTTCAGTAACTGCTGAAGCTGTGATTTTGCTTCTACTATCAAGTCTAAATCACTATTTGAGAACAGTACATCATCTACATACGTGCAGTTGTTTAAAATGAACGAAGCCAAGGGCAGTTCGCGCTCATTATGCATAGCAAGCTCTTTTAAACACCGCGTGGCTAGATAACTAGAACTCTTCAGCCCGTAGCTTACTCGATCCAGCCTAATGCACTTGATGGTCTCGTCGGGTATAGTTACCGAAACGGAACAAGAGCAGTATGTCGAAAAGATCTCTCTGTACGGTCGGTCCGTTTAGCAGTAAATCGTTAAGCGATACCTTCTTATTTGTTTTCATTGAGGCGTCGAAAACAGTACGCAACTTAGTGGTCTTACTGTCAGGCTTGAGTACCGCATGATGCGGCAGAAAGTACACTGCGTCCTTACTAAGCTGGTAGCTCTCAATGTCTACGAAGTGCCCGTGATTTAAGTTTATGTAATCGTGTATAAACTTCTGATACTCTATGAAAAGGTTGGGATCTTTATGCAATTTCTTTTCGAGGTTTAAAAACCTTTTTAACGCGAAATGAAATGAATCTCCGAGAGCATCGTTTACATCTTCTAATGGCAGTTTCAAGGGCAAAGCAACCTCAAAACAATCATCCTTCAACTGAACAGTCTTTTGAAATACATACTCGCAGAGCTCTTGCTCTGAAGACTTTTCATTATAAATTTCTGGAACGGACTCACTCTTCCAAAAATTCGTTAAATTTTCATTAATATCTGACTCACATGTGCATTTAAAAACTGCTACCTTATTGCAGACTTGTGTAGGCAGGCTTCCCCCGATTACATAGCCGAACTGCGTGTTGATGAGCTGTGGATGCCGGGCACCTGGCGCCGAGGGCTGCGCTCCCCTAGGCGGCGCTGCAGACTCGTAGATCGTCGACTCCGGTGGCAGCATAGCCTGGAAAAAACAGTCCGCTCCCATGAGTAAATCGATTTGACTGGGGATATTAAAGTCTTTATCTGCCAGCCTCACATATGGTGGTATCACAAAGTCTGAGATATCAAATTTTCTCTGTGGCAGCTCACATGTGATCCTTTCGACTACATGACAAGTAGTCGATAATTTAAATGGATTGACTAAGGAGTGTATATCGACTGGCACACAGCGCTTCACGCTGGCTTGAGTGTTGACAATCCCTACTATATTAATATTACTCTGCAGGGGCTTTAAATCTAGCAGCTGAACGGCTCTTTCAGAAATGAAAGAGAGCTGCGAGCCACTGTCTAGTAGGGCTTTGAAAGACATCTCTGTGCCATCTCGAGCGAGAAGCTTTACTTGTGCTGTGGGCAAAAGTACACTATTAGTGGTCATTTTTTTATTTGCCGCCAATGAGGCGGGTGACGCAGCGGCCTGCGGTCCCTCCACTTTATCATTATCGCAGTGTAGCAGAGTGTGATGTTTCTGTTTGCACTCTGCACACCTAAAGTGGAACCTGCATTTTCCTGAATGCGTACCTAAACATACATTGCATATTCCCTTTTCCTCTGCAAACTGTACCCTTTTAGTGGCAGGCATTAACTGGAAGCTCTTACATAGATATAACTTATGGTTTGACTTACATAGTAAGCATGATGCCTCCTGCGCTGCAGTGTACGCTACCGGTTTGCCCGTGGATGCTGGACGCTGCTCCTTGTGCTGCCGATGGCTGGTGTGTCGTGGTGGTTGTGACTGGCCACAAGCCGGCCCCACATTTTCCAATGCCAGTGCTTGCTTGTCAATAAACTTGAGCAGGTCCTCCACGGTAGGGTCCATGGTGGTGTCTCTCTCCATTTGGTAGGCTCTCGATGTTAGGAGATCTAATTTGCGGCAAAGTATAAGAAAGAAAGAAAGAAAGAAAGAATTTATATATTTATAGCATCCCAATATTTAATGTTAGGATCTAAATTTGTTAGAGCAGCAATCTCCTGCCTAACATTTGAACTAAACTCCCTGAGACCTGTCTCTGTCGACTTTGTTAGAGGCCTCAGATCCAACAGTGTGCTAATGTGCTCATTAATTATCCTAAATCTATTGTTATATCTATCATCTAACAATTCTAGTGCTTTTTTATAACTTTCGTGCGTCAAAGGTAAGTTTTTGATTAGTTGCAGGGGCTCATCCCTGAGATATGCACGCAAATAATACAATTTTTGTACATAGTCTATTGACTCATTGTCATTTATCACTGAGTTGAACAAGTTAATGAATGGTATATACTCAGTAAACTTACCACTAAATATAGGTACATTGATAGGTGGTAGTTTTAATTTGGAAATTGGAGCAGATGGAGCTGAAGGCTTTGGTTCCTGGCTATTGCGTTTGTTACATTCTGCATCAAGTGTGGCTAAGATGTGGAAAAACCTTTCCTCCACGACTGAAACGTCTTCATCGTCCTTCTCGTCAAGTTGTAAAATATCGACATTGCACTTTTCATAGCTCGAAAACGATTCCAAAGCACGGTTCTTTTTGACGAGTAGAGCTTCGGTTGTGGAGTTTGCCACATCTTCGTCACTGCTAACAAAGTTATAAAGCCTAATCTCTTATCTTTAATCTCACGGAATTCTGACAGTTATCAATTTTTGACATGTCAGAGATCACAAACCTTTTTTGGCTGGGTACTTTTTTCAATACGAGTTCAATACGATCAGTTGTATCCGGACAATTTTCTATATTATATTTTTAAATATTTAGAATGATGGTCTTTACGTTAGGCGCAAAAGAACCACGACGACGCTTCTTTCTGGGAGAGAGAAAGTCTGACTCTTGTGCTCTGTCAGATGAGGCGGCTTCCTGGGAAGGGCCAGGTTGTGGCTCCATAACGTTTATAAAAATCAACAAACTATCACAACGCGAAAGGTCAACGATAAGAAACCGGCCAAGTGCCAGTTGGACTCGCGCACTGAGGGTTCCGTACAAGTCTACTTACCTGAAATATTTTTCCTTTTAATTTCATCATTATGTACATCTATATGAAATATTAGCTTGTTACCTTTAACCGTTTCTGAGAAAAAGGGTGGTGACAGACAGACGGACAAAAATAAGGGTTCCTTTTTTCCTTTTCAGGTACGAAACTCTAATACATAGGTACCTAATACCTATATACCGAACATATTATGTACTTACCGAATTGAGAATCTTTTATTTGAAATCGATTAAAAAGGTTTGTTATCCCTGAATTTAGTAGCAAGTGATGCCATGCTAAAGAATAAAATTAAGTAATTAAAATTAATTCGATACAATGGTCGTGAGTCGTGATTTTACTTAATATTATAAATGCGAAAGTTTGTGAGTATGTGTGTACCTTTGTAACTTCTTCACGTCAAAACAACTGAACCGATTTTTATGAAATTTCAATGCAGTTAGCTGACACCCTGGATTAACACATAAGCTATTATAATAGCTTATGTGTTAATCCAGGGAATTCCGCGATAAAAAGTAGCCTTTTTTTCGCGCAATTCCCACGGGAACCCTAATTAAGGTGAAGCGAAGCTCGTGGCAACAGCTAGTATTGAAATATTTGTTATTTTTGTATTACCTACTTCACTTGAGCAAGTAAATATTTGGATTTATGTTTTTCTATGAAAACATTAAAAAAAATATTGCCCTTAAATGGATCCAAATTTTACCTTTTTTCGGTGAAGATGTTTTTTAGTGGTATCACTAATGAAATGTCAGAATTCCGCGGAATTAAAAATTAGAGTATAGTTATGTTACCTTTTGTGTAACGCCTTCTTGACACAAGCTCTTGTAACTTCTCCATTTTTACTTATTTACAAACAACAGAACACAGTTAAATCTTTGGTTATAACACAAATACTTAAGTTCTTAACAAATTTACACAATATAAGTTACTTTTTCAATGATTTAAATCGCAAAAACTAATAAATTAACTTCGACGCAAAGTTGTTGAATCCAACGAGAAAATTTTTTGACAAGTGAAAAAAGTAAACCGTCAGAATGGCCGCCGATGTTCGCCGCTTGGCCGCCACGCGTAGTTCCAAGGCTCGCCGCTGGCGCTAGTTGTCGAACTTGCTGTCCCTAGCGCTCAGAATATTCACCCTGCTTGCTTGACGTGTCGCGTTCACAGACTATGAACCTCGTAACTTGGCCGACACCACTAGCCGACACGAAATAGCGCGTTCTCGCCGATTCACCGTCGTAATGGCGGGAACCTGATGATGAGCGCGAAGTCGTCGCGTCGTCAAATCTGCCAGATTTGATGTCTTTGTATGATCGTAACGGCAATGTAACGGCACTAACGCACTGCACTGTCTAGTTTTTTATGCACTGGCTTGCTGGACCGACACGAAATCGCGCACTCGCCGAACCGAAGACCCGTAGAAATAGTGGCGGGAAATAGTTGGTGAGCGCGTCGCGCCGTATTTGTTCTGCCAACAGCTCGTGATTTGTGTATCCCCCGTTGGATCCTTTAAAGCCGAAGGACCATGTTGCGAAGCGGGACTGTATACGCTTGAATTATACGCTGATTATGTATTTTACTGCACTTTTATTAATTATTAGATGATTAACAATGCACACACGTAGGTAGGTGGGTAGAGAGAGAGAGAAAGTATTGCCAGACGACAAAATAACAATATTAAAAATATACACTGTGTTGGTGTTGCCAACACCCTGCAAGGGTTATGGTCTTGCTGCTACCACAATTTTTCAATCCAAACCAATTATGAGCCCTATTGTCATCCATGAACATGACACTGCCCAGTTTTTCAAAAGTAAATCTACCATATGGCATTAACGACAAACAAATCAATCACAGCGCTGCTGGTCATCCTGAATTCCTGTTTTGCGTGGCGTTTTAAGTAGTGAAACCGAAATTAAGGGCGGCTTGCAAGAACGTCTTAAAACTCGATTTTGTTCAACTTAAGCTCAGTTTAAGCGTAAATCAGCAAAATCCTCTTGCACGATCTCGATTTAGTGTCAAATCTCGATTTAGGGAAACGTCAAAATTAAACTGGCAATATCTCGGTTTTACGCGTAAATCGAGATTTAACTTCTTTGTCAAATGTCAAAAGCAATCTTTGAAGTATTATTTTTGGTTGTTTTGTTGTTAGTAATTAGAATTTCTAGTTAACTTACTCGGTAATATCAAAAATGTTTGAGGCGATGGGATATGCTCCCAGCCAATGCCAGCACTCTATGCAGTTGCGGAAGCCTCCAGACTACGTCACACCTTATAGAGTGCCCTAATGCCCCAAAGTGCAGTCAAGGAGACCTGATGAAGGCCAATGACCTCGCAATAAGAGTAGCAAAACACTGGAGGAAGTTAGCTTAGTGCATTTACACGATAGAATAAGAAGAAGATCAAAAATGTATTACTCAGACGACGATAAAGAAATGATTGAATATTTGAATACCCCTTACTTTTATAGGAGGGTTAACTACTAAAATAACAGATTTGTTTCGTGCTTATCGAGATGATGAATTTATTAAAAGCTTTCGTCTTACAAAGAATACCACAACAATGTATATAGACCAACCTTCTCGTGCCTTACAGTCTGGGAACAATGCAAGAACTTCGCTGATCAATAACTATTTTGCAAGGTTATAGCGTCACCAGTACCAAACACCAGTTGATTTAAAAACATGTTTATTATTATTAATTACCACTGTATATTATATACCTAAATCTTAAAATATGGCTTGTTGTTTTATTTTGCTTGATGATTGTTTCGCTTCTTTACTTAAAATATTGAATGTTGTTTGGCATTCTTCTGGGGGGAGATTAACATCAGCCGACACCGTTTCCCAGTCTTGTCCATGGAGCTCCACTGTCTGAACTACAGACGCGTGTAAAACTTTGCTATCTAGGTATATCTGCAAACATAAAAATCCAGTCATAAAAATTAGAGTAAATCACAGTACTCTAGCTACCTACATACTTTATTACCTACTATTATACAATTTATTGCCAATTTTATTTTGTAAGTAGCCATATGGCTAGATATAATAATAGAACTTACTTGATATCTGCATTTTTTCACTAGAGTGCTGTTTTTTCGTCTTTGTTTTCAGGTTTTTGTACCTACCAGTAAATTCTCAGTAGTTCTGGGTATATAAGTGGTGTTGGCGTTATATTATTCTTTCCTCGGCATCTTCCAAGCCTTCTGTTTTTCGGCTACGGTCTAACCATCAGTTTTTTTTTATTTTCAATTATGAAATTATATTTGTCTACGAGGTTACATAAAAGCATACTTTCGTCACATGTAAAATTGGGTGCCCGTTGGTGTTTTTTACCTTCCATTTTTATAATTTATCAATTAGGTATTTATATTTCGGTAACTGCACATGGTTGTTTGTTTATCAAGTGACAGTAACAGTCGGTGACTGGACTGACATGTGACGACAAGTATATTTCATTTCACCCAAAATATTAGCCTACTTCATTGGAAACTATCAAATTTTAAATCAAATAGTGTATAACGAATTGTATAGACCGAATGAGAAATTGAATGATATCATAAACTAGGTTTTGTTAAATCGTTTTAGAAAAACCATGGCGCAAGACAGTTTTAAATCGTTTTAAATAAAAATCAGTTTAGTGTTAAGAAACGATTAGTAAAGCTATGCTTAGGGGTTCTTTTCTGCAAGCCGCCCTAAGTGCCACTTGCACAAACATTCAAGGGCCACTTGCACCAACATGTTAAATCTCGATTTAGTGTCAAATTTGATATGGACTGACGTTTCTTAAATCGAGATTTGACACTAAATCTAGATTTAATATGTTGGTACAAGTGGTCCTAAATCTAGATTTAGGGCGGCTTGCAGAAAAGAACCCCTAAGCATAGCTTTACTAAACGTTTCTTAAGACTAAACTGATTTTTATTTAAAACGATTTAAAACTGTCTTGCGCCATGGTTTTTCTAAAACGATTTAACAAAACCTAGTTTATGATATCATTCAATTTCTCATTCGGTCTATATACGATTCGTTATACACTATTTGATTTAAAATTTGATAGTTTCCAATGAAGTGGGCTAATGTTTTGGGTGAAATGAAATATACTTGTCGTCACATGTCAGTCCAGTCACCGAGTGTTACTGTCACTTTATAAACAAACAACCGTGTGCTAGAAATATAAATACCTAATTGATAAATTATAAAAATGGAAGGTAAAAACCACCAACGGGCACCCAATTTTACATGTGACGAAAGTATGCTTTTATGTAACCTCGTAGACAAATATAATTTCATAATTGAAAATAAAAAAACTGATGGTTAGACCGTAGCCGAAAAACAGAAGGCTTGGAAGATGCTGAGTAAAGAATAATATAACGCCAACACCACTTATGTACCCAGAACTACTGAGAATTTACAAGCAGGGAACAAAAACCTGAAATGAAAAAAGTGTCAAGTGAAAAAATGCAGATCCCAAGTAAGTTCTATTATTATATCTAGCCATATGGCTACTTGCAAAATAAAATTGGCAATAAATTGTATAATAGTAGGTAATAAAGTATGTAGGTAGCTAGAGTATTGTGATTTACTCTACGGGCTAACGGATTTTTATTTAGATTTTTATGTTTGCAGATATACTTAGATAGCCAAGTTTTAGACGAGTCTGTAGTTCAGACAGTGGAGCTCCATGGATAAGACTGGGAAATGGTGTCGGCTGATGTTAATTTTCCCCCAGAGGAATGCCAAACAACATTCAATATTTTAAGTAAAGAAGCGAAACAATCATCAAGCAAAATAAAACAACAAGCCATATTTTAAGATTTAGGTATATAATATACAGTGGTAATTAATAATAATAAACATGTTTTTAAATCAACTGGTGTTTGGTACTGGTGACGCTATAACCTTGCAAAATAGTTATTGATCAGCGAAGTTCTTGCATTGTTCCCAGACTGTAAGGCACGAGAAGGTTGGTCTATATACATTGTTGTGGTATTCTTTGTAAGACGAAAGCTTTTAATAAATTCATCATCTCGATAAGCACGAAACAAATCTGTTATTTTAGAAGTTAACCCTCCTAGAAAAGTAAGGGGTATTCAAGTATTCAATCATTTCTTTATCGTCTGAGTAATACATTTTTGATCTCCTTCTTCTTCTACCGTGTAAATGCACTAAGCTAACTTCCTCCAGTGTTTTGCTACTCTTATTGCGAGGTAATTGGCCTTCATCAGGTCTCCTTGACTGCACTTTGGGGCGTAAGGGCACTCTATAAGGTGTGACGTAGTCTGGAGGCTTCCGCAACTGCCTAGAGTGCTGGCATTGGCTGGGAGCATATCCCATCGCCTCAAACATTTTTGATATTACCGAGTAAGTTAACTAGAAATTCTAATTACTAACAACAAAACAACCAAAAAGAATACTTCAAAGATTGCTTTTGACATTTGACAAAGAAGTTAAATCTCGATTTACGCGTAAAACCGAGATATTGCCGGTTTAATTTTGACGTTTCTCTAAATCGAGATTTGACACTAAATCGAGATCGTGCAAGAGGATTTTGCTGATTTACGCTTAAACTGAGCTTAAGTTGAACAAAATCGAGTTTTAAGACGTTCTTGCAAGCCGCCCTAAATCTTTCATGAAATGAAACAATAAATACTAGTAATATGCGTGTATTCCCGCTTCAGCTCATGTTTTGACCCTGCTGGAAGTTTCCTTGCGCTTGTGCGTCGCGCCCAAACTGGTATGGACCGAGATTCGGCTGTCCATCTGGAAACAAACAAAAAAAATATATAAATAACTAGCTGTTCCCGCGAGCTTCGCTTCGCCTTAAAAACTTTTCCCGTGGGAATTCCGGGATAAAAAGTAGCCTATGTTCTTTCCCAGGGTCTAGAGCGTATGTATACCAAATTTCATTCAAATCCGTTCATTAGTTTTGGCGTGAAAGAGTAACAGAGTTAGACACAGTTACTTTCACATTTATAATATTAGTTAGGATTAGGATTATATTATTATGATGAACAAATTGTCAGTAATAGTAATGATTAAAAATCCTCGCTTTCTCGAAAAAAATACATTCGAGTCTGACAATTCGAGATCAAAAATAGATACAAAACAACTTATAACACCACTCAATTCTCGTGTGGCTCTGACTGAGTCGCCTCCGACTACCGCTTCGGGGATTACGGTTGTGTGCATAATCCAACACTGTTGAGTCCAAGCTGAGAGCTGCTGCTTCCCCTATGCCCTGTGTTTATAGATTGTTAGCTAGATGATGGTATATCATTTATTTATTTATACATACATACACATCATAACAGGTACACAAAAATACCCAAATTTTAACATACCTACCGGCACTCACTTTCATACTTCTCTCTAACATTCCCTTACATACATTCATCAGAGTATCATCAAAGAACTGTTTATGCAATAGGTGTTGGTACTGACCAGGCCCGTCGGCTCCCAGCCTGGTGGCGTGTATGCCCTCGTTGGCAGGGTCTCGGACATTGGTGCGGAAGTTGGCTGGGTGTATCTGGGAATTACATTACGTTACATAACATAACAATGTAGAATGAATAACGTTAAGCTATAGATCGCATCCAGTGGCGTACTTTGGGAGAGGCCTACGTCCAGCAGTGAACTGCTAAAAGCTGATGATGAGAATTAATAACGATAGAGAACTTATTTTTCTTTTCTATCATCTTGTAAATCTTGACAATGCGTTACAGGCGCGAGATGGTGCTTTGCAATACGTTACGACAACATTTACGGCGCATTACAATGCAGAGGTTAAAATAATTCAAAAATAACACTACCTAAGAAGAAGTATGTTGTTAGCTATACATACAACTATAGCTATGTAATATTAGTGACTATAAGTACCTATGTGGTCCACCAACCCGCACTAGGCCAGCGTGGTGGACTAGGCCTAAAACTCTTCCTTCATTGGAAAGAGACCCGTGCCCTAGCAGTGGGGACGTGATGGGTCGTCATGATAATGATGATGATGATGATGATGATAGGGTACCTCTCCGTCGTTGCGCATGAGGTCGGGCACGGCGGCGGCGGCGGGGTAGCGGTTGTAGATCCCGTTCAGGTTGTAGTGCAGGTTCATGTCCGGCCCGATGTTCGCCTTCAGCAGCTGCTCCCATATGCCGCCTGATGGAGGTGAATAAAGTTAGGTATAGTAGTAATGGATAATGTTTGGATTTCGTGTTGGGTTAAAATTAAAAATTAGCGACGAAATACGAAGTCTCAATATACTATTATTAGCTAGCTTTCCTGTCGTCCTCTTGCTAATTTTCTTCAAAATAACCTCTAATCATATCACTCAAGCGTCTGAGATGAACCTAATACCAGCCCAGAACCATGCAGGGGAGACACTTTTAGCACTTCATAAACTCAATACGCAGCCGTGCAAGATGGCCGCCATTTAATCAAGAAAACTTATTTCTAACTAGCTGTCCCGCGCGCTTCACTTCGCCTTAAAAAGTTTTCCCGTGGGAATTCCGGGATAAAAAGTAGCCTATGTTCTTTCCCAGGGTCTAGACCGTATGTATACCAAATTTCATTCAAATCCGTTCAGTAGTTTTGGCGTGAAAGAGTAATAACAGACAGACAGACAGACAGACAGACACAGTTACTTTCGCATTTATAATATTAGTTAGGATGTACCCACTATGGTTGTGGCTTTGCTTACCCTTTTTATTGTTCGTAGTGACTGGCCTGTGCGACTGCCACGGATACTCCGCGTGAGCTTGGAAGTAAATGGAGTACGTTGACAACTGAAAACAAAAGCGTTGTCAAAAACAGACAATCAAAGAGGAGCGATATGGATAATATGGATAATGAGGACGTCGGAGGACATACTTTGTTTTTGACGAAGAAAGTGGCACCTCAGCGAAAGCTATAGTGAATCATTTTGCCGTGAAAATTTTATGAATAAAGAAAATTTACTTTTTTATTTAAGGAAATGGACAAACCTATGGAAACAGAAACTACAAGCTATGAAAGGGCTCAGTGGAATCGTTATAGCTATGCCAAAGTACCGTGTTTTATGTGAAGGCTTCGTTATGAACATCGTTTAGATAGATAGATAGATAGAATATTCTTTATTTGTACACACACACATAAAAGAAACTTACATAACTTAAATACTATAAACTATGTACAAAAATGGCGGTCTTATCGCTTAAGCGATTTTTTCAAGACAACCTTAGGGTGGAAGGATATTTTGATTAAAGAGGGGTCAAGTGTACTAAATAATAATAAAGGAAAAATTAAAATAATGATTTAGCTTAGTGTAATGATAACATGAGGCATCTCATCCATTTCTTTTACTACTGGACAGTGGACATGGCTTTCCAGTGACTGTGAACACATAATATATCTCTTTTGCCACCCATACCGGTGTATAATAAAGCGAGAGCCAGTACTTCCCTCCTTGGCCCACGAAGGCGGTGTCATTGCCTTGCAGAAGCCTCGGTGGTATCTCCTGATTAGGAGATTCAGGGGAGATGCGCAGGTTGCAGCCGTACCTGGGAGATTGTTTGTTGCAAATTTTTAGGGTGAACGTAAAACAGATGGGTTATGGTCATAATAAAACTCTGTACTCGCTTTTTCTCAGGATGCAGAAGGTTTGGAGGTATGCTCCGAAATGTTTCCTTGTGGAGGTATCCTGGTTAACGAAATCCGTTTTTATGGGTTTTGTACACAGCATTTTTAACTTGTAGGTTGCTTTTCTATCAACTTTTATAAGATACAGATTTAAGCCATTATAGTACGCACGGACCAACTGACTGTTCGAATGCTATTTTTCGTAATGTGTAGAACTCTCGGAAAACGTCAGCCAATCAACGAAATCGGATCATGTTCATACAAGCATTATACTAGCTCTGAGAACCAAATGTACTCTTATCGTATAAACATTCCTTTAACGAAGCCAAATGAACTTACCAATCAGGACAAGCCTTCAGTATATCATACGGTCCTCTGTAGTACTCGGCCCTACGGACCACGGGTGTCTTTATGTTGTTCCGCTCGTTAGGGTCGGTAAGGTTGACCCTCTTGATCTTCACGTCTCGGCGTTCGCATATATAGTCGTAATGGAACTTTGGGATTGATTCTCCGCGTCCGCAGTATGCGGCTAGAGCAGAAAATTATATTATTAATGGACACGATATAAAAGTCATGTGAAATAGTTCATTTAAGTGTATGAGGTTTGCTGCAAATAGCGATCTCTAATAGGCAATATTACGGTAAGCTCCAATAGTAAAATAATTAGCTCGAAGTTGTATATCTTGAAAATGTTGTGTATCTTCCAAAATGGCGGCCATCTACGCCGTGCCACCCTTTCCCCTTTTCCCCTCGCACCACACCCCTCACCTCCAAGGCGAGCTAAAAGGTGTAATCTACACATTGTCTAAGATACATCTTGTAGTGTAACTGATATTATAATGCAAAGGAGTATGTTTGCGAAGTTTTTAGTCATTGGTCTACCTCTGGTTCTTTCATAAGACGGGAGACCCGTGCCCCAGCAGTGGGTACTTGGGTTGTGATGATACTTGTTACTTGTGAGTAGGTACTTACTCTTATAAGTCCCGTCTAAGGAGTGAACGGAGGCGTACTTGTCTATGCAGTAACGATACCCTAACGGCGTCGGGTATCTCAGGTACGGAACTCGGCAAGAGAACCGATTCTCTTGGTACAGCGCACCCTGGGTTCAAACATAGGAGGGTATGTTATAGATAGGGTATAAATTGTTTGCTCCCGAGGTTTAGAAACTGAGGTGCTGTTAAAAACAATTGAACCGCTGGTAATAGAAAAAAAAACATTTACAAGAGCATGTTTCCTCTACGTTTCTTGAAAAAAGTCGTTGAGACATCACCAGGGATTTCTCAACATCACATATTTTCAAGAGCATCTTGGAAACAACTGGCCATAGGTCTCTCTGACTATGTATTAGCGATTCGGTGAATAACATAAAACTTCGGTGAATAAACAAATAGGGTATGATAGCACGGTTAAGCACTGTCATTGGCTTCAGGGTTGTAAATGGTAGAAGCTCTCCAATTATTTCGAATATCATCCAAGTAAACACGGCATTTCCTTCTGGACCAAACACACTGTCCAACAATACCGTCAAAATAAACAAACTAAACGTTACCTTGCAAATAACACTGCGTCTGCCGGGCGGCCTAGAAACCCCTCCAAAGCAGTAACTTCTAGTTCCATTGATCATGATCTCAGTTACTCCTATATGCGATATGAGCGTGATGCCATTGATACCGGCTAGAGCAAAGCGCTGGAGGCCGGCTCGCTTGCGAACTTCAACGTTATTCTTCATACTCATAGTGTTCACTATCGCTTGCCAGCCGTAGACGAATTCGTGCATTGGACCTGGGAAGAGGGTATTGTCAGTAGCATTATTTAAGAATTCATCACTTTTAAACTTTTTGATTTTAAGCTAATTATTGTAACTACTTAATTTATGGGACTATAGGTCTAAAATATACTACCTAGTTATATTTACAGATAAATTATGTATGCCTGTATGTCTCTAAGTAAGTAAATTATAATGTGCGGTAATAAAGAAACGGTTTTCTAATGGCTATTTAGAATTTAGACCGTCTTGCAATGAAGAGTGAGCGCTATAGGATAGCAGTAAGAGGGAATATATTATTTATGCCTTTTTAGATTCGTTTGCTTATTAGCACGACTTATGCAGATCGGTCTCTACATTTGAATCGAGACAATCAATCCATTAACAAAACTGGTCAATTTATGAAGTGTGACCGGGACAGATATGCATTTATAATTAATATTTATATGGTCCAGCAGGATTACCACTTACAAATCTTACAATACAATACACTTTATTTGCACCAAGAACAAAAATGTCAAAAACAAAACTTAAAAGTAAAAATATGCGGCCTTATTGCTTAAAGCAATCTCTACCAGACAACCTTTGATTATTATTACTGGCTGGTGATGGTCCCATTTGCAGACCCAATTTCCCTTCCAAATCACTCACCAATTCCGAAACTGTCTCCGTCCAGAAAGTTGAACATCTCTCCGAAAGAGTCGGGCATCATGCCCGCGATCACCGGCGAGGACTCCTGCCAACAATGTCCTCATTACATGGAGGTCTCGACCTAAGGGTGCTTACATAGAGAATCGGGTTCCCCCTGTATCTACCTGTACCGGTAACCTGACTATGCGAAAGCGCTCATGACATTTAAAAATCCGGGAAATGCTCCGTGTGTGAGCGCTATCGCATTGTCAGTGAAGCGAGCACCGGATTCGATACTATTTTCGAATCCACACGAAGGGTCACTTTTACCAAACGCTAAACGTATTTATTGCGTAGTACGTACCATGAGGTACCTAGTGACATTAGGTACCTTCGGCACTCAATGGGTTAAATCAAATTTTAAATAAATTTTGTACTAACTGACAGACGTATGACAGGCTACTAAATACGTTTAGCGTTTGGTGAAATTCCACCTAACATATGGAAAAAACAAATGTCACTTTTGGAACTAACTTTGCCTTACATTTTGACAGTGACAGTTGACGATACGCAACGTTAACGGAGGTTCGAAACTTGTGTTCGCGACTCTGGTTACCGGTACAGGTAGATACAGGGAACCCGATTCTCTATGTAAGCACCCTAAGCCGCGCTACGCTTTGTGTTAGAAGTAACGGTATACATTTGACATACACACAATGATCACGACTGTAATCCCCGAAGTGATAGTCAGAGGTGACTCTTTTTCACTGTATATTTGTTTTCACATGATAGGTCGTACAATACACTAGGGTACACATCTAACAAGATATGCAGGTATTCTTATAAGGGCTGATTTTTTTAATGGTCAAATAAATGTTATCTGAGGAGTAAAATTGTTGCTGCCACTGTCTAACACAAACATTCAGTCACTACAGCATCAGAATAGCTCCTCAGATAACTTTTATCTGACTATTGAAAAAACAGCCCTAAATCAATAAAAAGTATTTTTTAAATGCAAATGAATCATCGCATTTGAAATTGACGGTCAAATGGTGTAGTGGTTAGTGGCCCTTACTGCTATGCCGATGTCCCGGGTTCGAATCCCGGCTGAGGCAGATATTTGTTTAAAGACAAATATTTGTGCTCGGGTCTTGGGTGTTGATATTTATATTTAACTAATATGTATCTATTTATATATTTGTGTAGATATAAGATATATCAGCTGTCCGATACCCATAACACAGGCTCTGCCTAGCTTGGGGTCGGATAGCCGTGTGTGAGATGTCCCCACATATTATATTATATTATTATCGAAACCACAGAAAATATGTAATCATGTGGGGTAACTTCAATATTAGTTAGCCCTGAGTATTATAGAAATAAGGTTTATTTCTAGTCTTTAAAACTGTAAGTAAGTGTAACATACCGCGCTGGTTTCATCGACCAAATTCGAAGGTAGTATCGGATTCCTGGGACTGGTGAAGTCGTGCATTCCATCGATACTTTTCTGGGTCTGAAAATAGAGTTGATATTGTAGTTGTAGTCTTTGGTTGAGTTATCTACTAGTTTTCTGATAAACAATAACAGTGTTTAAATCAAATAAGATCCCGAATATCCCCTAAACCTGTAATCTAACAGATTTTTACAATTTCAATCTAATGCAGTGGAATTTTAGTAGTTGACAAACTCATCTTTTATATTTTTTAAATGTAAAAAAATGATATCTAGAATGAAAGGTAACTTACTTTTGCTTTGTGTGAGTGGGCCACAGCCACACATATTGCTAGAACTAGCACAATCCGCAACCATAGGGGCATTCTGAGGATCTAAATTATATTGCAAATAAAAATATGTTTAGGACAAAGCTTATCGTTACTAATTGAGATCGTAAAGTTATACTAAATTGCTAACAGTCAATTACTTTAATTGGTATAGGAATTTTATACTTCAAGTAATAGGTAGTTATAGTCTGTAACTTACTATAGATTTATATGTGAAGTTATCAGAGGTGTAAGTACATAAAGCAAACAAAAAGTTAATATGAAAACATGTTCCTATTTTATTTTTCTAACCAAATTAAAACTAGTCATTTGACATGGTAATTAATATGCTATATCTATAATCTAGTAAACATAACGTAAATTCGGATTTCTGCAGTTTCAGCAATTCACATGAAAGTTCCGATATTGTGTTCCGAGCGAAGATGCTTGGTCAGCCATTCGATGTTTTCAAACACCTGCAGACAAAATGTAACTTTAGAATAAGTAGCGCTACATAAATGTATGCATTCTGTCTGTATTGGATATACGCCCTTATAGCACTGTACCTATCTGAGTGGCATGGCAAGCGATTTATCACGATTCTATATGACACATGTACATACAGCTGAATAGATATTTAGGCTACCCGAAAACATTTTAATTTCATGATCCGTTGATGGATGATACGAAAAATATCCTTACCTACCTACCTACAGGGATTATTATATACACTGTATGTATCGATAAAATATTACTAATTTCATCTATCGTCCACCCATGAGTCTTATGACCAAACGTTTGGGCACGTGAATTCATATGTGCCCTCTGCGGATTGTCCATACTAACTCTTATGCCTCTTATGCTGAGTGTACTTAGGCTCCCTACGCACAGGCCGGAGGTTTGCTTAGCGCCTATAGCGCCTAGCGAGTCACCAAGCGAGTAGCTCAGTAAAACGAACGTTCCTGAATCTTCGTGAAAGGCCGCATTGATACACGCTAAGCGACTGGCTAGGCACCAAGCAAAGCTTCTGCCTGTGCGGGCGTAGCCTAAAGGTCTTCGCACATTATAACAATTCACCGGCGACTCGACTCTATGCTAGACATTGATATTTAAGCCCTGTGTCATATGTTCAAGGTTTAATTTCAAAAAATATTATAAAGTAGTAACAACGAGTGGCCTACGCATCGTATGATCGTACACTAAATGTCTTAAAAAACTAAAGTAGTGTGAGTAGAGTTGCTGTCGCGTTGGCGTGGAGTTGTTATAATGTGCGAAGACCTTTAGGGTGACAACTCACGCTGTCGCAGTAGATGCAGGGCAGCAGCCGGCAGCTGTGCGCGTCGCAGTGCGTCGCGAACTGCCGCGCGCTGTCGCACGACTCGCCGCACGTGTCGCAGAGCCATTCGCGCTCTGGAGATGAGAGATAAAATATTTTATTAGTTTACTGCACGAGGACTAAGGTTACCGACTAAGGGCCAGTTTTTTGATCCCTAGTTAAAAAAAAAAAAAAATTCAAATTTGAACTGTTTATTTCATAAAAAAGGTTAATTGGATAAATTAGTAATTCCCGGGTTTAATCTTTACATATTTGAGATTTTTATCCCTGGGAAGGTTGCCCTCATTTACATAACTATGTGGTTATAATTAAGTGCCTTATCAATACAAACATAGTACAATTATCATTCTGGTTAATTGTACTATGCTATCTATCAGTTAACTCAACCATTGGTGAAAAATGGCTACCATTGGTTAAAAACCAAAGCAATTCGTATGCAGATGTCATGCTTGACACGTGATTTGACTAATGGTTAAAGTGGCCTAAGTGCCACATTGCTGCGTTGCGTCACGTCGCCCCAAAGGAACGATCGTCCAAGCATCCCAAAAATTGTATGGCAGCGACGTCACTGCGACGACGCAATGCACTAATGTGGCCGCACTAGTGTGCTGAAGTGGCAATGGGCTGGTCATGTCTGCGGAAGAACCGATAACCGTTGGGGTAGAAGAGTTCTCGAGTGGAGACCACGAACCTTCTGCCCACTGGACTGACGACCTTAGGCGGGTAGCCGGTAATGGCTAGATGAGGACGGCCGAGGACCGAATGTTTGGCGCTAGCCTATGCCCAGCAGTGGATGATTATTGGCTGATGATGATTTATGCACGCATACTGCATTTTCCATATTAACATAAAAAATAAAGCATGCCTAGAGAATAAAGTTAATTTTCCCTTGAAAACCAACGTATGATGGATAAAATGTATGGATTTGACAGGTGTGTAAAGTATAAAGGCTATAACACCATACCGCTATCATCCAGGTCTTGATCCAAGTCGTCAGGGTCGTAGGTGGCCGACCCCGGGCTGAGCCCAGCGCAGCGGTCGAGGCTCGACTCCGACTTGGACTTGCGAGATTCATGCGGCTTAATAAAGGCACAGCTCATATAAACGTAACGTAAACGGATCGCCTTCATTTTTTTCTGACAACCAAGCGTTCGCGAGCTTGCGACATAAGAAAAGAAAGGCGATCCGTCTACCTTACGTTTATATGAGCTGTGACCTTTAGCTCCAATTTTTCCATAGTCGGTTAGATCGTAACCAGGGATTAGTTAATCAATGGACAACATTTCAAAAAACTAAAGCTGCTATAAATCGAAAACCATTTCGAGATTTAGCTCTAAAGGCCACAAAAAAAATGTTTTTGTATTTTTTCGATGTATCATTTTCGAGAAAATCATAAAATAGTAAAAAAGTGCTGATGACGTCATGCATCAGGTGCGATGCATTTTGATGATCAAAGCCTATAGATTTAAAAACCAAGTAACTGTCACTTTCATTTTTGATTGACGTTGACGTTTTATCGTGACGTTGTTGTTTATTTGGGTCATTTTCATTAATTCTGTTCTGACACTTTCTGACTATTTTTTTTATTTATTATTAAGAGATGACCTCTATATAATATGTCCCAGAGCATGCCACCGCCTACACAGCTGAAAAAATGCTTCTGCTTATTTTTTACATGATAAGTACCTACTTTCCATCATCAGAAATATCAAGGTCATTTGAAAATGACCCATTTGTTGGTTGGCATGTAAACAAAGTTTAAATGTCACTTGTCAGTGTCATTTATGTTTTTTTGCGAGACTCAGGCAATAGACAAAAATAAAAATTTTGCCTAATATGTGACGTCACTTCCGGTTTTAAAATAATTAACTTTAAAGTTAAAAATAACATGCAAAAATTTATGTATATACAAAATAAAAAAATACGGGTCCCCTAATTTTCTATAAACTTTCCGAATAACTAATAAAAATATAGGGTAAAAAAAATGAAATGTTGTCCATTATACGTCATCTCCATATTGAATTCTTGACAGATGTGTGAAAAGCCAAGCAATAATCCCTGGTTATGCTCTAAACCACTATGGAGAAATTGGCACTTATGCTGCTTTTTCCTATATTTTACAAGTATAAAGGCTATAACTCCATACCGCTATCATCTAGGTCCTGATCCAAGTCGTCAGGGTCGTAGGTGGCCGATCCCGGGCTGAGCCCCGGGCAGCGGTCGAGGCTCGACTCCGACTTGGATTTGCGAGATTCACGCGGCTCGTAGTAGGGGCACGCTGGAAAATGTGTGTGGAGTTAGAATTCTGGTGAAATCAAGTGTGATAATGTTTTATTTGGACAGTAAAATCACGTTACTGAAATATTAGACAAAAATGCGTCAACGGATGCCATTTTAAAAAGTAATGAGTTACCCAATGTAACACTGATTCGCTATTTTGGTTAATTCAACCCCCACCCCGTTTGTTCCACCTGCAATCTGTAACATTTACTCCACGCCAACCAGGTGACTTTTTATATTTACGATACTGATATGCAAAAGGGCGTTTAGTAAGCTGAAAATGGGTGACGATGGTGGTTACCATCGTCACCCATTTTCAGCTTACTAAACGCATTTTAGCAACCTGCTTGCCTAGCACAGGGCGCAAGACGCGCACGTCAAGACTTTACAAAAGTGCTCGCTCGCACGTCGCGCATATCATGCTTGTCTTACGCCCCGTGCCTCCCTCTATAAAGACACTACCTCCGTGGCCCACGTGTGTGGAGTGGAACACGACGCGCACGCCGCCCACGCTCTCCGTCACCACGATGTGGGCGGGGCACGCCTTGCCCGTCTTGTAGATCTGCCGCTCGGGCGCCGGCCGGATGCCTTTACCCTGTAATGAGGATATCATAATGTCACATATTATACAGGTTGTGGCAAAAAGGGTGATGCAAAGGGTGTTGCAAATACTAACCCGAAAGGGGATGACTCAGCGGGTCATTCTGAACAACTTATGTTCTACGAGTTTTGAACAGTAGAACAAACATTGCTCAGAGTGACCCCCTCAGTCAACCCCTTTTGGCTTAGTATACCCTTTTTGCAACACCCTGTATAGGGTACTTAGACGAGTTCTCGAGTGGAGACCACGAACAGGCAAACGCAGCGTGGGACGCCTTCCTGCCCGCTTCCGGACCGACGACCTTAGACGGGTAGTCGGTAGTGGTTGATGAGGAAGGCCGAGGACCGAGTGTTGTGGCGCTCTTTGAAATGAAATGAAATGAAATGAAATAGGTTTATTTGCACGAAAAGTGGTACAGTATAGGTGTTTAAAGAGTTTACATTACAATAATATAGGTTCCTCACAATTCACCTGTTAAGGCATGCAAAAAATTGTCACAAAGCTATACACTATAATTCATGTTAATTTTAATGTTAGGTATCTTAAACTAACATTATTTACATAATTAAAACTTAAGTAGGTGTATTAGAATTTACAGTTATTTACGATATTATAAATGTAAGTTAGTTTTATTAGTTATTCGATACAAATATGATTAAAGTTAAGGTACTCTTCGATGGAATAGAAACATTGATTCACAAGCCATTTATGCAATTTCTTTTTTAATATGATAAGGGGATGACTCTTCAATGGCGCTGGTAATTTATTATATATTTTAATTAACATTCTGTAACAGCTGCGCTGGCAAAATGTTGTTCTACATGGGGGGTACACTATTTTGTTTGGATGACGAGAATTCTTTTTTATGTCATCATACCATGTGAACAAGGTTCTATGTTTGTGAGCAAAACACGCCATTTCGTAAATGTAGAGACTCGGCAATGACAAAATATTCAAGTTTTGGAACAATGGTTTGCAAGTGTCTCTAGGGGCTGCACTGCAAATGGCCCTTATACACCGTTTTTGTACAATAAAAACTCTATTGATGTCTCTGGCGTTTCCCCACAGTATGAGTCCATACCGCAGAACTGATGCTACATAGCCGTGATATGCTGTAAGTGCTGTAGACTTATCAGCGGTATTTTTTAGCCTGTGTAGGGCGTAGACAAAGCGGTCTAATTTGTTACAGACTTTTACTATATGCGGAAGCCATGTACATAACTCATCCATGATTATGCCCAAAAATGTTGTAGAAGTTGTATTTTCAATAATTTTATCGTTACATTTTAGTGTCATATTTAGTTTTGTCATTTTGTTGTTTCTGAATTGTAGATATTTTGTTTGGTTTTCATTAACTTTTAGATTGTTTGCACTTAACCAGTTTGTCACCTTATTAATAGTAGTATTTATATGATTTTCAAAATTAACAATGTCATTATTTTTTATAACTATGGAAATGTCGTCTGCGAATAATATACACTTATCATTTGTGATTTCAGGTAAGTCATTGATATATATTAGGAATAGTAAAGGCGATAAAATCCCTCCCTGTGGAACACCATAGTTATTTGTTTCGGGTGTAGAGCTGTGAACTACCAGCTCTCTGTTTTGCGATAGTGTTGTTATTTGCACTATTTGTTTACGATCCGATAAGTAGCTGTTTAGCCAATCGCGTGCTATACCTCTAATCCCATATTTCTCGCATTTTTCTAGGAGCACTTTGTGGGATACAAAATCGAACGCCTTAGACATATCGAAAAATACAACAGCTACTGGCTTTCCTTTATCGATATGCTCTACCACTTCAGTAATGAGTTGGAATCCAGCTAGGCTCGTAGATTTATTTTTTTGGAACCCATTTTGCTCTATTCTTATAGTGTTATGTTTTAACAAAAAATTTGTTACACGTCCTTCCATTGCTTTTTCGTATATTTTAGACAATATGCTTATAAGTGCAATGGGACGATAGTTGTTAATGTCAGCTTCGTCATCTTTTTTATGGAGTGGCTTAACAACAGTAAATTTCAAAGCAGTCGGGAATTTGCCCGTAGATAGAGAACAATTTATTAAATAAGAGAGTCAACTAAGTAGAGTGCACATGACTTAATAATTTTTGTGTTAATTTGGTCAAGACCTACTGAGTTGGTCACGTTAAGAGATTTTATAATGGTCATAACTTCTTTGCTGTCGCAGGGTTTTAAGTATATAGAATCATGAATAGATGTTTTCTGTTTTATTTTCAAATTGGTGTTTTTTGATTTAGTTTCGCTATCGATAAATGTTTTATTGAACTCTGTAGCTATGTCAAGTGGGTGGGTCAATGTTTTATTATTTAAATTAATTTTTTCTATATTGTTTTTTTGTTGATTTTGTCTGTTTTCTTTTATCAATGTCCAAACTGCCTTACATTTATTTTTTGAGTTGTTAATAAGTTTTTTACTGGCCATTACTTGTGCTTTGTTAATACATTTTTTTAATGTTTTTGAATATGTTAAATATTTACATTTATTTTCTTTTGTTTTACTTTCATAATACTTATGACGTAGATATCGACTTTTTTTGCATGCTAGTTTTATACCTGGTGTGACCCATTTTAAGCCGTTGCGGTGTGTATTTATTTTAACTTTCAAAATAGGAAAGCAGAGGTGGTAAAACAGTAGGAACATTTCTTTGAACTCTACAAATGCTTCGTCAGCGTCTTTAATTTTGTATACGTGTGACCAAGAAAGTGAGCTTATACAATTTATGAATTTGTCAATGTTATCTTGGCTGTAGTCTCTTTTTTTAATATAGTAATGATGGTTACTTGCTTGTAGGCATGTTTCGGTAGGAAATGTCATCAATTGGCATGTGTTGTGGTCAGACAAACCGCTTTGTACAGTTTGCGATGATTTTATGTTAGAGATGTTACTGGCAATGTTGTCGATACAAGTTTTTTGTCGAGTAGGTTCCTTTATGTGTAATTCAATATTATGGTTTATTAATAAAGCGATTAGTTCTTTCGTCTCTTTGGTATTTTTTAAGATGTCAATGTTTAAATCCCCGCATAAAACAATATTTTTTGTGCGTTTGGTGTTTAATTTATGTAAAAGACTTTCCAGTTGGGTGAAGAATGTGTTTAAATTTGATGAAGGCGTACGGTATATACAGATTACAATACATTTAATTTGTGGAATCTCTATTCCACAACATTCAAAACATCTCTCGATAGAGAAGTCTTTCAGAATTGGAATTTGTTTTGTTTTAATCTCGTTTTTAACGAAAATACAAACTCCGCCCCGTTTTTGAGTTTTGCGTGAGTATGATGACGCCATTTTATAGCCAGAGAGATGAGCATTGCTTTCGCTGCCCTGCTTGATAAATGTTTCACTTAGGCAGATTATGTCAGTATGTATGTCTTTTTTGTCGAGATCGCTAAGAAATATCTGTACTAGTTCACGTTTACCTAAGAAACCTGCGATATTTTGATGGAAGCATGTAACATAATTTTCTTTACACTGAGGAGGGACGAAAAAAAATGTTTTTGTTTTGATTAGTCGGAGTGTTTATAAGTTTGTTTGTTACCATTTTCGTGATTGGAGTTGGGCTTGGCAATTTGCTATTTTGTGTGATATTATTTTTATGAAATAATGATTTGATGTTTTTTATAAAACTATTATCGTAGTCTCTACAGTCAATAGAAAAGTTTATGGCTTTAGCAGTTTGTGCAAGGTAAGCTTTCCTGCTTAAGAAGTCAGGATTAGAGTCCAGAAATTCGCAATTGGGGAAGCTTCCGCATACTGTTTTAAAAGTGCTGTTTATCATGTTTTCATTAAGGTGAGAGCTTTTGAAGACTCCTAGTACAATAACTGAGCAGTTTTGACATAATTTCAAGGCAAAGCAAAGTTCTGCGGTTAGTCTCGTAGGATTTGTGTCGTTTTCTCCCAAACATAGCACCACTAAGTCTTCATGCTTAAAATTGATAGCTCTCATAGATCGCACAATTTCATCGGATTTTGCATTCGGTTTAATAAATGAGAATATCTGGTAGTCTTTGTATGGTGAGTCTTCTCTATCTATTGATATTGCTTTCGCTAGTCCTCTACATTGTTGAGAACCGAAAAAGTATATCTTGCTTTTCGAGTCCGGTTGTGTCATCTTTGATTTATTTAAGGTTTCAGAAACTGCGCTATTTGACTCTTGACGTCCATCAACCAAATCTTGTATCTTTGCGCTGGTAGAGTTTGTAGAGTTGTCCGATATTAGACTCGTATTTTTAGATTGGTCCTCCACGTCGATGGTAAAATCTAGTTTCCTCTTATTTATACGTTTCTTACGGGATTTTTTTCCTGATTTTTTTGTTGTGCTTATCTTGTCATTGCAGATTTTCTTTAAAGTGTTTATTTTAGATTCATTACCTTTAGTCTTGTTTCGTAGTTCGGTGTTTTCTAGAGTTAACCTGTCAACCTCTGCGTTTGCGCTTTTTAATTGCGTTTGTAAATCGATTATTTGCTGTCTTAGTTCCTGAACTTCTGATGGGCCACCATCAGTAGATAAATCGGGCAGACTTGTAGTTTCGAAGTCTGACTCACAAGTGGCGCAGCTTGTCTCGCTATCACTCGGTGTCAGAACCTTTCTATTATTATTTTTATAGGTTGCATAGTCGTCACGTCGGCCATGTGAGTTACTGGAAGCTCCTTGGGAAAGACATGCGATGCATATGTATTTTTCTTTGTGTTCTTTTGTCATAAGACAATACCGTTTGTCGGATACATTCTGGCAGTCTAGGCAATATGACTGTTTGCAGCTTTTACATAAAAGTGACTCGTTTTTCTTTAGTAGCATTTTGCTGCATCTGTGGCATGATGTGTTTGCATAATTTTTTTGCCGTTTATCCATGTCCTTTTATTATTAAAATAAAATTTATGTTTGCGTGCCCTCTAGTGGCGGTTTTGATGCCAATCACCTGTATATTCAATTTAGTGCCCTCTAGTGGTGAGTAGCAAGATTACTTAATCACCTATTGATTATATGCCAGGTTCACTAATTACAACCTTAGTAAAGCAGCTAGTTTAGTAGTTCTGCGTTCTTCTACTAGATGTCACTGAGTTGTGTTATTTATAAAAATTTGAATATTAGGATTCGTTAAGTCCAAAGGTCATTTGTATTGTACACAGGTTTTTGTAAAAATTCTTGGTGTTTATATGCGAAATTGATCACTTTGAGTATTTAACTGAATTTACCTTGTGAGTTATAATATTGTCACTTTACACTATTGTTGATATTATGTGTTTATAATTTGGATAATCGAAAAGTTATCAGTATATCCTTTTATAGCACTTTTTAACACTTTTATAAGTATATACACTGAGATAACACTATCACTTATTATTTGGTCTATCCTGAGTATTTCAATATAATTTTTTATTGATTCTATTAACTTTTACTTTGTAAACATTTAAATTTACGTGGAGTTAATGTTACTCGTGACACTAGCGCCCTCTCTCTCCTTTGGGAGAGGCCTATGTCCAGCTGTGGATGATATTTGGCTGACGATGATGATGACATATAATATCATCCATCAGTATCAGTGTCAGTAAAATCATCCAGTAAACTCGGCAGGAGTCGTTAATTTTTACTAGCGCTAGACTACACAGCATTATTCATTCTTAGGTGTCAAACGTGGCTTCTCCTCTAAACATGGTAAAACCAGTTATACCTGATACACATAGACCCCTGACTGCGAGCACATGTAGTGAGAGCGGAGGCCCTCGATGGTGTGTTTGCTGGCCGTGGTCTTGCGGAAGCGGCACCGGGTCTGTTCTTGTACCTGGCTCTTGTACATTATGAAGTCTGTAAGGGTATTATGTAAAAAGCTTTAGAAAGTTGATTGAAATGGGGAATCAACAGAAACGGGAAATTCGTAAGACAACATCGACTTAGCTCTCAAGATTTTTAGAGCTATGTCAATGGTAGTAGGTCGGCCATAATTTATGTCGGGGAGAGGGGGGAACAAAACAATAAGGTAAATAAAACTACCTTAGACAAGAGGGTCGGTACTTTCGGTAGTGTTTGAGTGCAATAGCCGGGTTTCCACTAGACGGATCGAATCACGTTGAATCGTCTGGTGGAGATCCGTGGTGCAGCTGTTTTGTTGTTGTGTGCATTAGCGCGAAAACGATTGAGAGTGTGATTCCATTCCCTTTCTCGCCCGTGAAATCCCTTTGTCACGGGCTAAAAGACCGACACTGATCGGAGCGAGAGAACGAGAAACCCATCACACTCGGGTGTTCTCGGGTCTTCTTGGCGTGAGTCTTGATAAGGCATAACGTGGTCTGTCTGTCTCGCTCGCTCACCGTCCATGGAGGGGAACTGGAGGGTCTCCACGTGCTGCTTCAGCCGGGGCTGGTCTGTCTGTCTCTCTCACTCAGTCTGTCTGTCTCTCTCACTCAGTCTGTCTGTCTCGCTCACTCACCGTCCATGGAGGGGAACTGGAGGGTCTCCACGTGCTGCTTGAGTCGATGCTCCGTCAGCAGGTGCTGGTCGAAGTGGTGGCCGTAGCTGACGCGAGACTCGCACAGCGGACACTGGAACGCCTTGCGTTTCTCCACCTACCGATAGTAAAACATAATATTTATTAACCAAATAAAGAGGTGGTGGTGGTAAGGTCTCGGCTCACATTCGTGGCCGTGGGTTTGAATCATTCATAATGTATTTATACCACGTATCACTCGGTGAAAGAAAACATCGCGAGGAAACCATCCGTCATTGGTTGGTTTTCAAGAGAAACCAATTTTAGTTACCAAGCATAAGGATCTGTCAATCAAACGACATTGGCATCTTACTATATTTTACAAAGTATAACTATTACCATAACTGTTACTAAAATATTGGTAAAGTGAACACTAAATCCTAAACTTGTCAAACCTGCATTTCAGAATTCAGTCCTGTTCAGTCAGGTTTTTATATGAACTGTATGAGTGAAATCAAATGAATTCATTATAAAAACATGAAAGGCAAACGAAAGTTTGTCATCACCTCGTATCCATGAGCCTTCCACAGATGCTTGTTGAGTATCTGCTGCTGGCTGAAGTCCTTATTGCACACGTGGCACTGCTTACGCTGTCTCGGGGTGAACTTCGGGGCTTGCTCCGTGCTCAGCTTCACTGGAATATAGGAGATGGTGTTAGGGTTGCTGGTTGTGGTGATGTGCCACTAGATCTATGCTGTGTTAGGGTGTGTCCAGAAAAGCGTAATTTTGTGAATTGTGAGTTGCGTATTCTGATGCGCGGGGCGAGGGGGCGGAGAAGTTACACGCTCCCCTCGTCCCCTCGTCCCCGCGCCCATGTTTCTGCCGGAATACGCGAATCACAACTCACAAAATTACGCTCGTTCAGCCTCACCCTTAGGGTGCTTACATAGAAAATCGGGCTCCCTGTATCTGCCTTTACCGGTAGCCTGATTATGCGCTCATGACATTTAAACATCCGGGATATGCTCCGTGAGTGAGCGCTTTCACAAAATCAGGTTACCGGTACAGGTAGATACAGGGAACCCGATTCTCTATGTAAGCACCCTTAGGGTTACTTTGACTTTGCGGGCGGAATGAGTTAAGAGTAAGCACCATTGGTGCGTTTTATGCCGCTCGGCTTCTAATCGTCTATACACTGAAAGCAAGCTTACAGCTCTTTTAACATTTATTTGTTCTTGTATAAAATGGCCTTCATTATGATTAATGTCCCTGTCTCGTAAATTGAACAGTAAAGTTTATAAAAATACAAACTACTCAGCCTATCTCAAAGAAAACTCACATCCATGTTTCATCCTCAAATGCGTGTAGCAAGCCTTGCGCCCGCTATAAACGTTCTCACAAAAATGGCACGGATACTGCTTCGATTCGCCCCCAATAGTACCGTGGATACCATGACTTCTGCAGGGAAGGAAGGGAGAGAGAGTAAAGGATTGAGGGTAGAAGGGAGTAAAGGAGTGAGGTAAGGAGGGTATGTTAATGGTATATAGGGTAAGGGTAGAGGGTAGCTTTCCTCAAGAGTGATAAAGCTCTTGAGGAAAGATGATTTGATGGATGTATAATGTAAGGTAAGAAACAGTTACAGCATATCACAGTCTTTTTCATTACCCTGCCAAGCTGGAGAGTGACCTATGCTTACAACAATTTGTAGTTTTTTGTGGGTTATCAGGTTACTCCTCTTACTACCTTTCCTTATGCTCTTTCAGGGTTCTGGCGGAGGCGAATACGGCTGCACACATGTCGCAGGGATGCCTGTTGTCCATGTGACTGCACAGGCCCACACGTATACCACTGGCTGAAACCAAAACCAAGTTTATCTTTCTGAAACTATATAATAGCTAGTTTATCATGTGACTTTTTCATTGTTTTTGCAGCACCAAATGTAATACAGACTGTATCTACAGTGCTCATTAATATGTGTTTATGTATAATGAAATGAATTATCATGAATTATGGTTTGATTAGAACTGTCAGCTAAAAGGAGCAATATAGGGTCTGCAAGTAGGTGACAATTAATGGTGCCATTTTTCTGCTGCAATGATAGTAAAAGTTTAAAAAAATAGTTATACCCTTGGTTGAGTCATCATCAGGATCATCATCTCCTATTTCTGGTTTTACTTCAGTTTTGTCATCGGCTTCTAATAATTCTTCATCAAGATATTCTTCATCTAAAAAAATAAGAAGTAAAATATGTATGGATTTTTAACATATGGTATTATTATAAATAAAGCTAATGTTGCTTACCTTTAATAACTTGCACCATGTTAATAGTTTTTAAAGTTAGTTCTCTAAATGTACATGCGTTTTGTAATTTATGAGCACATGTGGAGCAAATAAACTTCAGCTCATCAGCTATCTGAAAATGAAAGCCAAAGTGATGTTCAAAAGGAAGGATTTACCATCTAACCATTTTGCTTAAAGATAATGATAATTTGCACTTGCCCTTATATGTCGGAGTAAGATAATACATCTCATAAAGGCCATTTACAAGAATTACTCCTGTAAAGTGACACATAATGGCCTAATCTCGGAGGATATCGCCGTGCACGCTGGGGTCCGTCAGGGCTGTCTTTTGTCGCCCTTGCTCTTCCTAATAGCGCTAGACGGAATCATGCAGAGAGTAAGCAGCAACAGTCGACGTGGAATTGAATGGGGAACCTTCAGTGTATTGGAGGATTTAGACTACGCCGACGACCTCTGCCTGCTAAGCCACACACATGCACACATGCAAGCCAAGCTCGATGCTCTCAGCCAAGAGGCGGCGAAAATAGGCCTGAAAATTAACATCCGGAAGACCCAAGAGATGCGAACAGGTGTGCAGAATATGACCCCGCTGCAGATCGATGGTGAGGCAGTGGAACGCGTTCACAAATTTACCTACCTCGGCAGCGTTGTCTCAGAAACAGGAGGCACAGAAGAGGACGTCATTTCGCGGATTGCCAAAGCCCGAGCTACTTTCGCGCAGTTGCGACCAATATGGCAATCACAAAAGTTAACCAGAAGAGTCAAACTGAAAATATTCAGGTCAAACGTTAAGTCCGTGTTGCTATATGGTTGCGAAACGTGGAAGGTAACCAAACCCATCTCGCACCAGCTTCAAGTCTTCGTGAACCGATGCCTTCGACGCATACTCCGAATATACTGGCCCAATAAAATCTCCAACGACCAACTGAGAGAACGGTGCCACGATACCCTGATCGACCAGCAGATCAAGCGACGCAAGTGGAACTGGTTTGGCCACACCCTCCGAAGAAATTCTGACCACATACCCAAACAGGCGATGGATTGGAATCCGCAAGGAAAGAGAAAGCGTGGCCGTCCCAAGCAGACCTGGCGACGCACGGTAGTGGACGAAGCGAAAAAGATCGGGAAGTCTTGGAGTGAAATCAAAGGCGAAGCTCAAGACAGGTTGCGATGGAGAGTCACTGTGGACGCCCTCTGCCCCATCCAGGGGACATAGGATACTAAGTCAAGTAAGTCAAGTTATATGTCGGATATTAGGACCAGCGCAAGGCTTGAGGGGGTCATTTTGTTGAGCGGTTTTGTTTTAAATCAAAATCAGAATCCCACTTGGTATCGCAAAAATAAATGTTACATTGAAACAGAGGTACCTACAGCTAAAATTGTAAGTGGGTATATTATACATACTGACAAGTGTTTTTTCTAAAATAAAGTTTTGATTATAATTAGGGGATTTAGGGGTCAAACGATAGGTTGCCTTTTGAATTACTTACACACTGTAGGTAACTAATTGTTTATTATTATTTTTAGTTTAAATAGTTTAGAACAAATTTACCAAGTTTTCTTTTAATAAAGATATAAGATTAATCTTATGAACAATTTTAGTTTTTTGTCTTGTGAAGTCCTTCAAAAAACTATTTAAAGTTTTATACGCACCTTAACATTGAAACAAGTTTCAAACATTTTCGCGTAGGTTTGAGCATTTTCTCCATAAACAGTAAATAGGTCACATAAATCTTTAGTTTTCATGCAGCTGATACAACCTTCAAACTCTTCCACCTCCATATTCCTTGCTAAACCTATTTGGAATTGGATATGCAACTCAACAAGGAGACTAGACTTGCATCAATATTATTATTTTTCAAATGAGTTCTTGTTTCTAGATCTTGCTTATATTGACATTTTTTTGTTTTTCTGTTGATGATTGTTTAGTCAAAAACAAAATAAAATCGAACAAAACAAAACAATACGAGAAAATTAAACATAAACGGTACGATTATTTTTTTCACAGAATCTCAGAATAAGGAGTAGGTTCTGCCGTTTCATTCATTCTTTTACCATGTTCACAGAGTACTTTGTTAATAGCGTTGTTCTATGCTCTTTTGCTCTTATAAAACTGCTGTCATATGTCAATTCTATTTCTATGTCAACTTGACAGTTTTGTAAATTCATTTCATTTTAGTTTTTGTTTTATTTTTACTAATCTATCTATCTAAATAAATTGTTTCTAAACAAAACGGGATACCACTAGAAAGATCTCTAGTAGAGGTTAATAGGTACCATGTCTTTTACTCGACGGTTTTGTTGTGACGACGAAACAGGCGAAACAGTGACTTACGCTATCAATAACGAAACGGGAGAACCCTTGATTAACAAAATTCCAGAGCTTGTCTACATGCCACCAGCTTCAGAATCAGAGCCAGAACCCAGGAACATTCGCGTAAATTTCCGGAGAGGTTACAGCACAAATACGAAAAAGTTTCGTAATTTACAAGCAAATATCTTGGCCGGATCAAACACTATAAGTTACAGGTTACTACTGATACCAACCATGTTGTTTTTCCCTGCATTATTGTGTGCTATGTTGATGATACTGGAGATATACCTCCATGTGAGGTGTCATAAGAAGAATAAGTGTTTAAAGGAAGGGAATATGTACTACCGCAGTCCATTCCATGCAGTGACCAGCACATTCTGTGGTGCGTGCCGGGAGTCGGAGAGCGCCTGCAAAGTGGGCCAGATGCAAGACAAGCGTCGCCACAGATATGACTATTTTAGGGGTTTGGCCATGTGAAGAGTTGGTCTATAGTTAATTGTAGGTGTAAGTGTTTTTTTGGGGTTGGAATAAAAATATACTTCTTTCTATATAATAAGTCTGAAAAACCTATTAGACTAAACTTTGGGCTGGTTTGCAAAGTATGTAATGTATTTTTAAGCTTTATCTTTATTCTCATTAATTTGAATCTCATTTTAAAGGTCACAAATCACATTTTATCCTGTTTTATTGAATAAACTTTTAAAGGTTGTCTCACTCTCTAAGTTCTCAGTAAATATTGTTTTTAATTTGAGAAATAGATTTTTATATCAAAATATAAGTGTATTCACTGTCAAAAGTTTAATGTAATGAAATGAATATGAAATAGGTATTTATATAATTATAAAGAAAGTACATACATCAATCAATCAAGATGAGGCACCTGTTGTGAATTTTTACAAGTGTAAGTTTTACTGTTAAGTATTTTGTACAATAAAGTATATTTTATTACATAAGTATATATTTTCTTTCCTGCCATTTTCCCAAGAACACAGTACACACATAGGTGCGGACTACAAGCACATCTAACTACCTAATGGAATTTACAAGATATGAAATCACCATATTTCCAGGACGTTGTTCGGCACATCATGAACTGACTATAGGCAATAGAGGTCATGGGAAGTATTTTCCTATATCCAGACCTAGATATCCAAATTTTTAAGAAGGAGATTATACAGTCATATAAACAAAGGAAACCATACAATAAATTAAATTGTAGGTCTGACTATTCAACTACGCAGTAGTAACTTGTTAGACCTAAGTTAGTTTTAGTTTTTTTATTATTATATTTACAAGATATTTACTTAGATAAGTTTTCTTAAAAAAAAAATTAACAAGGTACAACTGCAAGGCAAGGCGCATCTAAGGGGGATGCATTCGGGAAGTTATAAAACAATTAAGCTACCTATTTATTTTATTGTGGTTTTGTTTCATTATTATTTTTTTTTTTTTTTTTTTTTTTATGCAGCCTGTGTCGTGTCCCACTGCTGGGCAAAGGCCTCCTTATAAACTGACCACCGTTCCCGATCATGTGCTTCCTTCGGCCATTGAGGCAAAAACCTGTCGAGGTCGTCCCGCCATCTCCGCCTGGGTCTTCCGCGTCGCCGACGTCCATCACTGGGCACCCACTCGGTGACAATTCTGGCCCACCGGTCCGGGTGCATGCGACAGACGTGGCCTGCCCAGGCCCACTTCAGCTTCGCAGTCTGTGCGCCCACATCAGTGATACGAGTCGAGGAGCGTAGCGTGGTGTTCCGGATTCGGTCTATCCTTCGTACACCAAGTATAGTACGCTCCATCGCTCTTTGGCAAACCTTGAGTTTGGACTTCTGATGTTCGGTCAGAGACCAAGTCTGTGCGCCGTAGGTTAGGACAGGCAGTATACACATGTCGATGAGTCGGCGTTTGAGTGTGAGAGGGAGAGTGCCCTTCATTAGATCTTTCATGGACCAGAAGCTCTTCCAGGCGTTGTTAATGCGTCTTTCGACTTCTTTGTCTTGCCTGTTCTCGAAGGATGCTATCTGGCCCAAGTAGATATACTCATCGACATATCCTATTTCCTGCCCGTCTACCACGACCCTACTTTTGGCGCTATTGGTCATGACTTGAGTCTTAGACCTATTCATCTTCAGTCCCACCTCAAGGCTCGCCGTGCTAAGGTCTTGAAGCATTTGTGTCAATTCTGATGCGGACGAAGCAAACAAGACTATATCGTCGGCGAAGCGTAGGTTTGTTAGCATTCTGCCACCAACGTCTATACCCTTCATTATAATAAAATAAATTTAATTATCTATTCAAGTAGGTATATCCTTGATAAAGCTATCGAGATTAATCAGAAATACTATTAATAATAACTTTAGCCTTATAATAAGTTTTGTTTTATTACTTATACACAAATTCATTTTCTTTCGATTTCATCAGTTTTATGCATGGAAGTAATAGAAATGGTTTTATCTGAGGGTTTTATGTATAAAACTAACATTATTTATTTTTTCTCTATGTATAAAACTTGATAAAACTAAACAAGACAAATCCTCTACCGCCACAGATTACAACTGATTTACTTATTCCGAGGAACGTACGTACAGGAGACCATAGAGAAACTTTTGCATTCATTCATTCATTTGTCGTATTTAGTTTCTCTATGGTCACACTTTGTCTTTGGCCGGTCACTCACTGTCAATCCCAGTCTCGGTCCTTTTCTATTCAAAATTCGTTTTCGTTCATTGAATATTGAGTAATGGTTGTGAGCGCAGCAAGTGTTTTTTATTTATTTAGTGGATAATTGCAGGTAAGTTTTTCAAAACAAACTTTTACAACTCTATATTGAATAATATCTACAGTAACTGTAAGAATTATGATTAATTCATCTCGTGTAACTCTCACTTTGCAGAATAAATGCAATGCAATTATATTTACTTTGTGTCTGGTTAATCAGCCCAGCATGTTATTCAAGGAATATGACGATCTCTAGTGTTTCTGTTTTGCTGAATACATATTTTTGTTAAGTATCATTTCAGTTATATGTATAGCTCTGCAGTTAATTATGAGATAGCAAGTTGGTTGTTGATTGTCTGGTGTGTTTTTTTTTGCAATTACAGTGATTCATCAACCATCCAGATAAAATTTTGTGTATCACCTTGCACTGCATTGTTAAAAGTGAGAGATTTCATACAAGAATAACCTAACAAGGATATATGTATATAAAGCATTCTACAAAATCTTCTTGTTTTAACATAGTTATCAATTTGAAAACAAGGCAATTTAAGGGCATGAAAACTAGTTTTAAAGTTCAATGAAGCTACACCATATACATCTCTTCAGATATTTTGTGGTACACTAATAATCTGTATTTGAGGTGAGGAAAGTGTCAAGATTGACTAACAAAATAATAAAGTCCTGAGGGATTTAGAGGAAGTCATGAGTCTTATAAACAAAATTCAAGTCTTTTTACAAAAGATCCAAAATTCTGAAGAACTCGAGTTCTGAGTCTTAGTTAAAAGATTAAAGTCCTGAAAAAAACCTGGTTAAGAGCATGTCGGACACACACATGAATGGGTTTGATGGCTTGAAACCATTCACTTAGGGCAACTGCACATCATAAGTTATATAGGTCGAGCTATATAAAAATAACGAAGTATAATACGGAGTCCGATATAGTTTTTGTTGAAAGTACAACAGTAACTTGGGTATATGAATATTTCAAAAGTTAAAGGGGGCGGGGACACTCAAATTTTAACTTTACTGGGAGGCAATTTTTGTTGTATTTAAAGACTGCTTTGTAAATTTTTGAACTATACCCCATACAGTGGGGTATGTTTAAACTTTTTTTTCAAACTTACTTTTCACTGTATGGGAGAGGAGGGTAAAAATTAATTATTTTTCAATAGATTTAAAAACCAATTTTGATTATCAGTAAGTATACATAATATCTCCACCTATTTTCGTGAAAATTGGTGCAGAAATGGCGGAGAAAGAGCCAGGACAGACGGACAGACATGATGAAACTATAAGGGTTCCTAGTAGACTTATAGAACCCTAAAAAGGACTGAAGTATCAAAATAAATTGGTACTAAAAGACTAGAGTCTTTCACCAACACTTTGTATCGACCCACAAAACTTTTCACATGCCATTTTTATGGCCTTTTCGGTGTGTCGCCGTTTCTCCATATTTTATGTTGTTGTAGTCCCATGGCACCCCAGAACAGAGGTTCAGACGGTCTCCACTAACTTCCGTCACTTCCGACTATCTTCAGCTGTAATTTTGGCCTAGCTCCAGCTTTGTCCAGCGGCAGATAATGCAATTTGCTATTATTCTACCCTATTCTATTCTCTGTGAGGGTGTAAGTACCTGCACCAGGTTCTCTCTTTGCGCTGATATATAATTTCTTCTTGTTAGTAAGAAAGAAAAGAAAGAAAGACTTTTCGCTTTAATTCGCTTTATTTGTAATATTTGTACAATAAAGAGTTAAATAAATAAATAAATATATCTTATATGAATCCTAACTTCCTAACTAATATATAATATAATTGCGAAAGTAACTGTGTCTGTCTGTCTGTCTGTTACTCTTTCACGCCAAAACTACTGGACGGATTTGAATGTAATTTGGTACACATATGGTCTAGACTAGAGATGCCACGAATATTCGGCAACTATTCGGTATTCGGCCTATTCGGCCAGTTTTTTCAGTATTCGGTATTCGGCCGAATAGTGCGTACTATTCGGGCCGAATACCGAATAGTAAATCATGTAAAAAATGACTTGTTATTTTAATCAAAATTGTGTACTAATTTCCAAATCACAACATTTTAGTACTTAAAATTAATCAGTATTAAGTTGTGCTGGATAAAAACGAGCATTTCAGCATTTGGTAGCCCACGATTGCGCTTTTCATTGTAACCATCCTCAGAAAATAACCTCTCACTATAGACGCTATTTCCAGGTGAAGAAAGATAAGTTATTGCAAATTTCAAAAGGTTCGAGTATTGTTTTTTGTTTGCTGACCACCACTTGTAAGGATCGGACATCCGATCTAGGCGAACTATTATCAAATAATTCCGCTCGTTTGCCACAGCATTCTGCCTCCTAATAATAAGAATTTCTCATATAATCTGCATATAATCTGTAGCGACTTCTTGCATGCAGTTCCAGGAACAAAAAAAACAGGTTGTAGCGCCGAATATTCGGCGGCCGAATATTCGGCGCTTCGGCCGGCAGCGTTGCCGAATATTCGGTATTCGGTATTCGGCCAATTCACTATTCGTGGCAACACTAGTCTAGACCCTGAGAAAGAACATAGGCTACTTTTTATTTCGGAATTACCACGGGAAAACTTATTAAGGCTAAGCGAAGCTTGCGGGAACAGCTAGTATCTTATATTCTTCAAAATTCAGCTATTGTCCCATAAAATTTTCCGCAACTAGTTGACTAAACCTGCACATGTATGTGTGTACGTACAACCCGCTGCGAACCAGCATGGTGGGCAATGGCACAAGCTCAGGTTGGCTAAACAAGGTTCCAATCGAGTGACTCCGCTGTAGGGACAACATAATAGAATGGAACGTAAAATGACCTACATTAGCGGCTCTCGCAGCTAAACTTTTCTCTCGGCTCACATTTTCCCGCATCTTGCTCGCAGCATAGTTGCCGAATTTATTCGTTAGGAATCCGGTAAATGTTAGTGTCTACAAAGCAGCTCTTGCCTACACCGCCGCGCTCTTTACCGCTTTGTGTTGAACACATTCCTTTGTACACGTTTCGGCACTATAATTATCATGTTAGGAACCGCACGAACTCTCTAGTCTTCATATAACTTGTCAAATACCTTGGTAATCTTTACGTCCTCTCCTAATTTCAAGAATCATAAAAACTTGGATGTGTCTTGCACACTCGGTACCGCGTCGTGCCAACTCAGCCAGCGAACGTTACCAACACGAAAACTAATCCGTAGCAGGTACATCGACAGTCCAACATCAGTACTGAGAAGACAAGCCAGTTCACCAGCAGCGATGTATTGTCAATTCAATATCGTTTTGGTAAAGCCGAGATGGCGTGAATACGGCACCTGCCCACATGCTTTCTGCGCACGAGGCGTCATTACAGTCATTAACCATTTAGGAGGTGTTCACGAGATGGTCACTGTCAAAAGGAAACCCACATTAAATTAGCGAAATACGAGGCATTACAGACTGCATACATACATGCACATCGTCACAGCTATATGCTTTTCTACCACACTTTCACTCAATATTTACATAATACGTTCCTTATTTTATTCATTGAGAGACACCTCTGTTTTCAAGTCCTATAATGTATGCGTGTTATATTATTATAATAATGTTACCCTCTGAGATGAAATTAATTTGACGAGACGCGTCTTGTATGCGTGGGCTTGTCTGAAGGGTTAGAAAATAATTGAAATCGATTTTGTTCACATAATTTACTTCGCGGAAAATTTGCGACGTTATCAGCAATGTTTTAACGAGCGAAGATTTAATTTCTATTTTGCCTGAACCTGCTCAACGAGAAATTAAGTTTCATAGGTTTAGAAAATAATTACATACAGTCGATTTTGTTTTACATGTTTTCTTTCGCAATTTTCGTAATAACATTGCGACATTTATTATTGTTATATTATAATTGTCGTCGTATCATAAATTTGGTTTCTACCCTAAGGTAGGTTTTTAGGGTTCCGTAGCCAAAATGGCAAAAACGGAACCCTTATAGTTTCGTCATGTCCGTCTGTCCGTCTGTCCGTCTGTCCGTCTGTCACAGCCGATTTACTCGGAAACTATAAGTACTACAGTGATGAAATTTGATGGGAATATGTGTTGTATGAACCGCTACAAAAATATGACACTAAATAGTAAAAAAAAGAATTGGGGGTGGGGCCCATGGGGATACATGTAACTGAGGGATGAAATTTTTTTTTTCGATGTACATACCCGTGTGGGGTATCAATGGAAAGGTCTTTTAAAATGATATAAAGTTTTCTAAAAAACATTTTTCTTAAAGTGAACGGTTTTTGAGATATCAGCTCTCAAAGTCGTAAAAAGTATGTCCCCCCCCCTCTATTTTTATAACTACGGGGTATACAATTCTAAAAAAAATAGAGGTGATGCATGCTAATTAACTCTTTCAACGATTTTTGGTTTGATCAAAGTATCTCTTATAGTTTTTGAGATAGGTTGATTTAACTGTAATTTTGCTGCTACGGAACCCTTTGTGCGCGAGCCCGACTCGCACTTGGCCGGTTTTTGTTTTAGAATTCTTAATTCCACCTTAAATAGATCGATAGGTACATCATATTTACTTAACAATAACAGAACCTGAATTTTATTCCATGATAATATGAATTATAGCAGATCTTACGAAATAAATTTCTATGTACTTAATTAACAATTAACTTTTCCTATTAGACCAGTTATTCTTTATACGACTGCTCTGTAATTTGCAATGCGTAACCGACTTGTTACTAAATTTTTCTTATTACGTGGTATGGACTTCCTTATTTGACGAAATAAAAGTGCTTTACCGTTTTTACTTTTTAATTCTAAAAAATATTCTACCGGCGAAGCGCAGATAAAATTTGAACACATGAAAATAGGATGTGTGTTCTATTTACTGCAGATGTTATTATTAGTAGTGTGCCGGTGTCCTGCATGTAAGAGTGCTTTGTGTCGTTTTCCTGGTTCTTTGTTCAGTTTGTAATTGCACTATTCACGCTGCAGCCTTGCGCCGCACTTGAAAGCGTTTCCGAACGCGTCGATTAAACACACTAAGGGCTCCCGCACACGGGCCACCGGCCACAGCCACAAACGCCGCCACGAGAAGCGTTTGTATGGAAACGATTTGAAGCGTGTGGCTGCCACCGGCGTCAACCGTGTGCGGCGAGTCCATATAAAATGTACGAAAATAACAGAAAATATGCCAGTGGCGGCGTTTTGTGGCTGTGGCCGGTGGCCCGTGTGTGGTAGCCCTAACGCGTCACCATGACCGGAGCATCTCCCGAACGGTCGTGGGTTTCGATTCTCGAACACCGGAGTGGCTCTGGCTCGGTACTGTCTAGTGTTAGTTTAGATTAACGATATGCGAACAAGATGGAATGTCAGTGCAAAAGAAACGTCTCGTGACAAATAACACCCCACTTCTACCACTGAGTTCTTACTTTAAATGCGTTCGGTTTGAATACTTGTGACTTTTTTCATTGGTACTATAGTTGTCATTAGGTTGAACTTAAAACGGTTTAACAGTAACCCAAATGCGGTCACATTTTTCGTTTGTTTTTGTTAGTGACACCATCTTGTTCGCATATTGTTAATCTAAGAGCGTCAGCGATTAGCGGCCGGACCGGAGTCGATATGTTGCGCTTTACCGCCACCTTGCCAACCCGTGGGAGGGTATTCTAATTTAAAAGATTAGTTAGCGGCTGTAGGCGCGGACCGCACTCGCGCCGCCGCCGCTATCGCTTACGTCACCGCTGCACTGATCCACTGCTCCCATTTTGCTGGATGAGTAAATAGCTGCGGTCTCATGCGTTCATTTTATTCCACCGGCCACTTCGGTCGGAGTCAACGACCACTTTAAGAAGTTGATTCATAAACAGCACCGCCTTTGCATTGTGTACTGTTTAGGAGCTATTTTGCATTTTAATTTGCTTTCTGTCATGTTGTGAAACACGTATCCCAGAAGGCTAGACGCGAGGGTTGACATGCATGATTGGACACGTGGCTACTTTCGTTTCTACGTAGATTGCGCAAATGTGGTTCTTAAAGTCGAGTGGTTAACGTTGGTATTTTTAGTTGTAGCGTCATGAACCTGTTGAAACCTTTTGGACGCTCCACTAAAGAGTTGGCAGACTCTCGGGCTTAGTGTCGACGCCGATATTGCTGTGTAGGTTCGCTATTGTCTTCAGCTGTGTCACTTGTTTCATTGTCATGGGATTCCAGCTACCCTGTGTCCGCTTTCACTCGCTATACTTACCTAAAATGTGTATAACTTTGGCCGCCGCTGGCTTGCTTCTGTATTACAACAACAACTATAAACACTTCCCAGACTAGCGATAAACTGTACTCGTAAACTTGTGCTGGAAACTTCCTAGTCAGTCGAGGATGTCCGCCCCGACTTTGGCCGAGAACTTGAGAAGCTATTTTCAGTGTGCTGCAGTCTCGTGATGGAAATGGGTAGTTCGATTACTTGCTCGAACTTTGATGGATGAGATGCAATAATAGACTTGCTAACTGCGATGCGATGGCAATCAATTCAACAGTACGTCAAGAGGTATTAGGTCAAAACTTCCGTTTTGGACCTAGGTCTACTGAGGGTTTCTTTTCTTAGGTATTCATACTTATGCGGTATAATTAATTAATGTAGTTATCGACATAACAAAAATGATAAAACATTAATTATACCGTGATTAATTTAATACCCCGACTCTGAATAAGAAGTGTCAAAATTCCAATGTGCACTAAATTAGTTTAATTACTAGTAAACATGTGGGTGTTGTCTAATTATAACGATTCTTGAGGAGAGTAAATAAACATGAATCATGTAATCTGTATAATATAACATACTATAAGTTCTTATCCCGTCGATTCAGAGTTGCAGTTCGGACATAATTACATTCTTGAGTCTCTTGAATGATGATGTTGATTGATACATCACCGATGCATCATTTTGTCACTAATCAGTGATGTGATGACACAATCGCTGCGCAATCCCCATACATAAATATTGTACATATCACTGTATTGTATATTATATGAGTAATATCATCTGTATATCAATATAACACAGGTGGTGTAATAAGATGGAATAATGGACAGTATGGACATGTTATTACGTCCGCATTCCCGCTGGCCGCCTCTTACCCTTTGCCTTTGGCACTTAAAAACTCAATTGCTCATTAACTTTTATGTATCACATTGCATAATAATATGAATGCGGTAACAATAGAAATTAAACGTAATAATACGTATAGAGTATACCGTTGGCTATTTCAAGCTTCAGTAAAAATAATTTAATTATTTAGATTCCTACCCTATATTGTTTTATCCGTCGCTCGCATGAAAATCGATCATGAGCCGATTCCGATAATAGACTCTCGTTGTCCGACAGCTCTCGTAGCCCTTGACGAGTAGTACTTACCTAATACCCGAATAATTGCTCGTACGAGCAGTAGAGAATACTCTCTCCTGTATTATTGCCCTGCTTAAGCAAGCGTGCCTTAAAATCCACTATTTATGGCGATGATCTTTGGCCATTTCGTGCCTTACCCCAGCAGTATCTTGTCAGGTCGGGTGAGTGTGCTGGTTCAACAACTTTCCTTAAAAAGCATTGCGACTGCCCACAAAGCCAATATTAAAATTAAGGACACAAATTATATTCAATTCGTGAATACATTAACTTTGCATTCCGAATATTAAACGCCCAATCCGAGTTTGTAACTTGAACTTCATTTCAAAACTAATCTGACTGGCTAATCCCTTTACCGCTGTAACTAATCCTAATAGTCCAGCTCTAGTGTTGGTCATCAACACGCTAAGAAATAGAACAAGTATGGGCCCTGGATGAGATCGAACCTCATGCACTGGGTACTTTCGGTAGTATCACCATTGACAGACCGGTTGCACGGTTCCGTTGTTACAACTGACATCATCATCAGCCATCAACCAACAACTTTCCACTGTTGGACATTCAACACTGTCAGTTTACCTGATCTAAACACTACTGGCTACCTGTCTAAGGTCGTCGCCGTTCCAAGCAAATGACTGGATCACGCCCACGCAACGATTTGTCGTGTTCAATCATAAAATATTTCCTTTGCCTATGATAATAAGTTATTATATAATGTTACTACTTAGTAACTTAGTAACATTATACATATGTATTAACCAAAAAATATAATAACTTGACAAACTAAACTCTTTTAGGTGCGAAAAGCGGCGCAAGGCGCAAGTGAAGTAAAATTTTAGTAGTCGGACTACTACTGTAATATCTTTACTCCTTCGTTGATTGCTTATGTGTAGATAGACGTAGGTGAGAGCACAGGAGCTAGTGTACCAACATTCTTCTTAGCGTGTTGGTGACAAACACGAGTGCTGATCTTTTGTTTAACAGCGTGGTGAAAAGAGATTAGCTGGACGGACAAAAGTTTTCCGTAGCTCTCGAAGCCGCTCTATATGAGTTAGTGCGACGCAAAACTTTGGTAGCGGCGACTAAACCACGTGCCTGTGCCACGCCGCTTGAGTAGACTTAAAAACGTGCCGCTTACCTACATTTTGTATTGAAACGTTTTGAAGCGGCAAGATGCCTGCGCAGCGCCTTCGCCTTATGCCTTTTCTGTGTAATTCGCGCCTTTGATCTTCTGGTGTACCAACAGTTTACCCCTTCATTTACAACAACCCCTTCGTCCGCCCATCAGGTCGCCATGCAACTTTGGTCACGTCTTGGCGTGCGCGTCTTTTGCGTGCTAGGTCTTCTGGTGTACCAACAGTTTACCCCTCCATTTACAACAAACCCTTCTTCCCCCAGTTTACCTCTCAATTTATGCTTAACCCTTTTCCCCTCCATCAGGTCGCCATGCACCGCTTGCGCGCGGAGCCGCCGGCGCCGGCGAACGCGCTGGCCGCGGAGATGTTCGACCACCTCTGCGCCGCCGGCACCATGAAGCAGATCCTGGCGCTGCACCGCGAGATCTGCAACACGCTCAACCTCAAGCCGAATAGGCTGCCCGACTTCTATCCGATATTGAAGGTGAGTTCTTTTGAGTCCGCACCACCTAACGAGTACAGTGGTGAGACAGTATCTGATCCTCGACCAATGAACGGCTAGCAAGTGACCGAGTGCGCGGCCGAGGACGCTGACTCGCCACTGTACTCGTTAGGTGTAATCGACCCATAACAAACTTGTATCCGATACTCAAGGTTTAGTGGTAGTCGTCCATTGGCGATGATGGTATACTGACGAGCAATGTAAAAGTTCCACCTGCCATTGCCGTTCCATATGTCACTGGAAGTTTTTCATTGCTCTTGAAAGTCTTGAGTGCACCTGCCTTAGTTAGTCTCTATTTATGTTGGTTCTAATGTAGTGGGATTCAACGGGTTTTGTTATTTTATTAGACTACAAAAGCTGCAATAAGCCGAAAAGACATTTTCTCAAGAGTACTTGCTGTGCGGTGCGGTAGCGATAATGTTATCAACAACCTAGTATATAAAGTAAATAAAATACGTGAATTTTCACTATGATACGTGATACAGTGGCTTAGTAATGACGAATGAAAGTGCCAAGAAGTCTCCTCAACTCTCCTCAACTGAGTAATGTCTCTGACGGCTATTACACAATTTACACATCCTCATGAGCAAAGTACACTTACGAGTAATGAATAAGTTCCAGTAGCACCAAAACGGAAAAGGATAGCTTAAAAACGCAGCCGTCGCGTCGTGCGGAATATTGAAGAAATTTAACAGGACATCAAAATATCACCGAAAACTTAAAAGTGGGCCCTCTTCGGTGTTATTTTATGGGAGGAACATTTTCATTCCTCGCCAGTGTACACCAGATAATAAATAGTAGAAAATCCACTATTATTTAATTAAATCCATTTCAATTTCCGACGGTGTCGGGCATGTCATATTCCCTGAGTCCTTTTGAAATGGATTAAAAGCATTGAAGATCCGCCCGCCCCCGCTGCCGCCCCCGCCCTCCGTCGCATCGGAAAAACGTCAAACTTTTCCAAACAGAATAAAACTAGAGTGCTCGCTCTGTGGCACGATCGATTGATTTACAATTTTATTCAATTTATCTTTCTTCTTTTGCTCTGCGCTGGTTTCTAGGTAATGGATTTTATTAAAGCGACTTGGTGGTGGTGGTATATAACCCTGGTAGTTTTTCCGAATGACCTAGGCGATCGCGTATTCTACGTACCTACTTTGGATCTAATACTAAACACCGCCCCATAGACTTTGCACCAACGCATCTCTGCCTACCTTGTCAGGTGTTACAGTACCGTACAGCCATTATTTCTCGTAAACTTTTACGTAACAAACAATGTTTGGTTCTTATTTCTGTTTCTACTTTTTATTATTTAACTCCATTATTAAGGTCACAGTTGAAACCCATTCGTGGGCAACAATGTTTCTGTCCATTAAAACTTTGGACGGACTAAGCTCTTGTTTCCAGTTTGAGTACTATGTACAGTAGGGGACTCCATAAACGTCATACTTTAGTCTCTGTTCGTTCTTACTTGGTCAGTAGTCAGAGTTATTGGACAGCATATTGAACATGTTATGTGGCTTCCACAGTACCAATGGCTGTTAGGTGTAATTTATAATTTAAAATCTATCGAGCAGCACGGACGGCTAAGCCGTGTTTGCAAAGTGCTGGCACTAATGGCCGGAGTGTACAATGCATTTCGAATGTTGTTAGCGTTATGGATTATTAATGAGATTTTGTAGTTCCGAGTTCCGACTTTGTATTTTCGAACCATCAGAAATGCTCTCTCGAATATTGAAATTCGCAAAATCAATGCGTATTTTGTAGGTGCACATCGTTGAATCAAAGAATACTATATGGTATTCCACATCCTTGAAAGATACGCATCATAAATCCCATTATTTTCTTCTTCATAAACGGCATCGGCATTAGCAAAACACCTACAAAGGTACCCTCCTACGTTATATCTACAAAGTATCTACCTACCAAAGCTCAAAATAAAATAGTACTTATGCTTATTATTATAATTGGTTGATGTTTAAGTTTAAGCATCCAGCCGAATCGTTCACTCCGATCTTTCGGAGTGTATTGGGAATATGTTATAGGCAGATTTCCATTTCGCATCGCAGGCTGTTCGTGGGTGTAAATTCAGAGTGTAGCCTCAGGGCAGACCTGAAACTGCACTTCCGGTTTAATAATATTATATCTTCATATAGGTATAGGTAGGTACTATATCGAATGCAAACTCGGGTAGGTAAACATGAAACGATTATTCCATACTTTTTTACACCGGTCGTTTTTGTAAATGTTGTATCAATTTGCTTTCTACCTAAGTTTTCCTGCATTACCTTGACACCTATAGTAATGGGGTGACGAAATTGTATTATTAAATATACCATCACTCATCTGAAACCGATCGATAATCGACCTCCTACGTTTTATTCCAATATAACCCAAGCCCGCAGGAAAGTCTAGTTCTTTCCCGACCCTTATTTATTTGCTTTCTTTTCTGTTGACTAAACCTATAGTGTATCGTTGATAAACGTCGATAGCCTGAGTGCTGTACCCTCGTGTGTGCTAATGGCATTACGGGCTCGTTAGATATTCTCCGCTGTTCATATTTGTTTTCGATTAAATTTACACGTTGTTCGAGAGCTTTCGATTACTAGGTCAGGGTAGATAGGAAATTGTTTTCGACGTACGCGAACAACAACTAAGTGGGTTTGCGCTCACGGGTAAGAGAAACATTATACACAGGTTCGTTATCGACGTTGATAAAACCCCGTATTTATGGCAAAGCGCGATATAGTGACGTTCATCTTCGACCATAGCGAACCCGTGTAGCGACAACTGAATGTGTCTGCTTATTGCACCTGTCCTCAAGATTTTCGCAAAACGTAGGTACCATTAATTTTATTGGACTCGTTAGATTGTCATGGTCGTTTCCAAAAGACATAACTTTGCAATGCGCAAGAGCAATTCGAAACGAATAATATCAACCAATGAACAATGCCGCAGCGCAAATTTTGACGAATCAGGTGGGTATGATAAACATTCTCACGCCGTGTAATTTCGTCCAACATTATGCCGTATGGATAACACTATAAGGTCGAGTTTGCATCGTACAGTAGCCGTGTAGCGTGCGTGCTCTCATCAATCATACAACCGCTCCTCAAATAAACCTCAAGTGTCGGGAAACGCTGCGTTTTGTTAATACGTTCGCGAATTAGGATTCTTGCATAAATATATAGCACGTTGTGGAGACGGAAAACAATCTATGGTCCTATGGATTTTATTTTTTCTTATTACTGACACCTGTTTTCATCTTTGGTTATAAATACAACATATAGATTGAAAAACTATGGTTTAAAGTTTATGTAAAAAATGTTTACAATGTAGTCATAGCTCACTATCAAGATTGATTACCAGTGCGGCTTCTGTTTTCAGTTGAAACTTGGTAGGTAGTTGGCATTATTCTTTTGTTTCTCAGCCGTTGTCGTTGGACGCTGTGCTACATTCTGTGTGTGGTTGCGTCAAAGTTTAGGGCGCAGCCTCACTAGCGGCAGACTTTCGTTCAATGTGGCCACGCCCTTATGTTTGGAATGGTAAACAAGATGTACCTGTGCTACCAGTGTCATATTATGCTTTATGTGTTTGTGGCTATAGTATGTTGTAATCGATGTTGTTTACAATAACATGGCTGGTATCTTTATTTTACATAAGTTGCGGGTATTTTACAATAAAATTACAATACAAACTAATAATTACCCTTTATTCCCGGAACTCCCACATTTTTAAGAAAGAGTAGACCGCTAGAAAAGAAATGGGCTACTTCTAATCCCGGAATTCCCACGGGAAACACTATAGGTAAATGACGAACAAACACTCCAACCGTACCTAAAATACAGTCTGCTAAATGTAACGTGTCACTTCCCACTACGCAAGCCGAATCATGGCCTCATTTCTCCAAACGAAAAAAAAAGCGGCCGGCTAGTTTTTAACACAGTTGAATCATGCAGATTGGGCGTTCCAGTGGTTTTGTGGAATTCGCGGCGACTCTGGCCCGCGGCCAAGTGTTTGGAGTGGAGAACCTGGGGGGTCACTCTACGAACGGACGTGAGCTGTGGTGCAATCGGCACGTTTTTGATACATATTATAGAGCCGTGGCTTAGTTTTTCGTGATATAGAGTGACCTCCGTGGTCTACCGGCCGGTGAAACTCGGTTGTAAGGGCATAAAGATTATAATTTTATTATTTGTTGTGATATTACCAATTATGTATAACAATACCTAAAACATAAAAAAGTATTTTGTTTAGTATAAGAGACTCCGATCCCACAGGCAAATTGTATACAAACAGTTTTGTGGGACTCATTGTAAAACTACAACTAATATGTAAGCTTAATAAATAAATAAATAATAATAATAAATGGATGGGTGTTTGTTGAATTGCAAGCATCACAGTTTTCATATTTTTTATTTATAAACACTTTATTGTATACTGAATACACATTTACAAAAATTTACTTAAAAAGTAGTGTATAATAAGGAGGGCTAATTGCCAAGAAGCCATTTCTTCCAACCAACCTTTGTTTGGTGCAGTTTTTTTTACTATTACTGATGCCTACACTAATATAGGCATTAGGCATGCATTAATGAAAGGCATCAATATGAAGTATTTGATTGTAGTTCTATACGAATTTTATGAATAAACGTTTGGGAGCAACTAGGGGAGCGCCTAGTGTTCGTTGTTGGAACTAATTAAGTAATTCGTGTAAAGTTTGTTTGAATGGAAATGTCTTCAACACAATCTCAATTAAACTGCCATCGAGGCATTCTGGCCCCATAGAACACTCGGGTGTAATAGTCAATGCATTGGCCCGGATAACATTTAGGTATGTGACTATTGAAAATATTTACAACCATATGAATGGAATAAGTACCTACTATTTTTTACATCAACAAAAAACATGAAAGACGTAAAATTGTTACTTTATTCTGCCAGTTATGTCTTAAAGAATTTGAGCCGAAGTATTATATTACGTAGCGCTGTTATTCAAACAAAATGAAAATGTGTAACAGACCACACAGAAAGCTATATAATTCGGACTTAAGTTTTTATTTCGCGGATAATGCGGTTGGCATAGTTATTATGTACTTATTAGGTACTCAATGTATTGCATAATCAGCTGTGGTTTACTGCAGGTAAATAAATTTAGACACGTAATTATTCGCATCATCATCAAACTGCCAGCGGCCTATCATTTCACACAATACCTGCTCTCATGGCCCGTACTAGACCATGATCGGTAGTTATAAGTTATGTTTGTATGAGTTATTTGTGAACTTCGCCTCACCGTTTTAAGGGTTTCCTATGACCGTGTAAATTCCGGGATAAAAAGTAGCCTATAGTTGTCCGGGAGTATATACCTACCTAGCATGAATTAACATAGAAACCGGTGCAGTAGTTTTCCTACTCAATATAAACAAACAACATTCATATTCTTTCTTTTTATTACTATGTAGGTACATACCCATTATAGTTTATTAATACATAAGTAATTTAACTTGTCTTGGAATAGAATGCTGAAAGCATCGAAATAGATGAAAGGCGTGATATGCTTTGTAAACAAGTTGAACATTCCGTTTTTGACGGTAGAATGAAGTTATTTTGTAGTAAGTACTTGTACCTGCGTCTAACGTGGTCAACAACAGATAAGATATAATAATATGTAGATTGTAGGTATATGAAATCGCTGACATGCCATCAATACCTCTATTGGAATGCCTTACCTGAGGGTTGTGGTTACCACAGCAATCCTGAAGCCACAGTTCACATAGACCTGTGGGGTTACCAATGTTACATATTTTTCCATTATCACAACATTAAGCTGCGTACAGACCGGCCCAACGAACGCCCAACTATGGATATTTATCATACATAATACAGGGCAGATTGCAGCAACGAAGGTCAACGAAACCCGTTCGTTGGCGTTCGTTTGGCTGGTCTGTACGCAGCTTTAGGTGATTCCAGCCAAATATACTTGAAACTCTTGCAATACACCCAAGTCCCCGTTGTGAAAGCTCTTTGTTTTCCAGTGTGTACATACCCATTAATTATATCATTTTAATTTAATTAAAATGGCCAACTGAAACATTGTTAAGTATTAACTACACCTTTTACTTGGATGGAATAAAAAATCGTCCGGGGCGTGACGGCCGCACCTGAAAAGAGTTTATAGGTACGAGTCTACTATCCTTGATGACCTCGCGAGACGTATTATGTTATGGAAATTTAGTTAAACTAAACAATATACAAGGTATTCGTCTCTTAGACAAGCTTTTTTGGTTGATACAGAGTTCTATGTAACTTTTTCCATAGATTTTTGTAAGTTGTTAAATCTAAATGAAAGTTTTCAGTCCATTTGCTGGACATCCTGTAGGCATATAACCTACAATGAGCCTGCCACCACTGTAGCTATTTGTACAGTCGTATGTTCACATCCTTACTATCCTTACTTCCTTACTAATATTATAAATGCGAAAGTAACTGTGTCTGTCTGTCTTTCTGTCTGTCTGTCTGTCTGTCTGTCTGTCTGTTACTCTTTCACGCCAAAACTACTGAACGGATTTGAATGAAATTTGGTATGCATACGGTCTAGACCCTGGGAAAAAACATAGGCTACTTTTTATCCCGGAATTCCCACGGGAAAATTATTTAGGGCGAAGCGAAGCGCGCGGGAACAGCTAGTAAATCATAATTATTATCTGCTAATCCGTCCAGTGCTAGAAAAATCTTAGAGATATCCTCATGCAACCACTAGTTACCTACACCTAGTAGGCACTACCACCGTGCAATGCGTTACCCCACCCCTTCTAAATTCTCTTGTAAACCGCAACACCCTGACTAACATTCTCCCTCATTATCATTACATTATTACAATTAATTGGTCCAATTTAATCACTTTTGAACATTTCATCTTTTTCAGCCTCACATTTATCGTTAACATTGCTACGCGAAAAGACATAATTAATGAAATTGTTCATTAAGTAACTATGTGATTAATGAATTGCCTGCGCCTGCGCTGGTATGATATGGTCTGGGGTCACTCTAGCTTACGAAAAACTACACTCGCGTGCAATGAAAAAGTTGAAGTGACATAGCACCAAATTAGTCCTAAACGGAAAAAAGTAGTTTAATTTTCGACATGTGTTACTAATTCATTATGGATGTTATATCTGAAAATAAATGTTTAATAATAATAATAATAAGCCTTCCGCTATATTGCAGTATACATTTCTACAGCGCATCAGTATAATCCGGTATATTACCAACTTAAAAATGAAATATTCTCTTCACATTTTAAAAACTTGCGCCATTTCCTGTCGGCATTTTATTGTAAGTGTAACTTTTTCTTTGCTTCCGAGTGTAGGTGTCTGATTTGACCACAACAAGATTCAGTTGTATTAAACGCACCGATTGCTTTACAGCTCTTGTTCTTGTTTTTTTTATCTAGACTAGAGTAACCCCACCTGTGCCCGTGTGTGACTGTCTGATTGCTGTGCATGATAACGTGACTTTGCGAAATGAATGTGTGTCGAATGCACCTAATTTATTGGTGCTAATATGCCTTCCTGCCCGTAACACCTCCGCCATTCTATGTATAAGCATAGGTACCCGGGAGACGGGATATTGAAAGACTGAAATGGGATGGGTTAGGTAGTTATATGTTTGTATAGATACTTTGTGACTGAAATAGGAAGGATTATAGCGAAGGCGTTTTTCGTTTGTCAGTGTCCAGTGTCCTTTTACACTCACGTGCAAAATGCAGACTCCAAATAGTCCAAATTTTTTTAAACATTTAAAATGAAATTTGTACAACATATTTACGTTTTTAGTTGCTAATATTCCGGTGCACCGTAAAATGTATTTTTATATTGCAGAAGGCATCACTAAGTATTTTTTTTCCGTTTAGAAGTAATTTGGTGATTTTCTCAATGTAACTTTTTCATAGCCCGTGAGTGTATTTCTACAAACGATGGTCTACATACCATGGTTACCTCACATCGTGCCCTCTGTACACATGCATACACCTGCTCCGCAGTATCGGGTGAGCAAATCCGGGAACTTATTACATTATACACTCAGCGATTTTGTTCGTTTGTCATCGACATGATTAAAAAAGAGGAAAAAAAAACCGAACTCCGAAACGGGTGCAGTTGTGGCTGTGGCTACCATTGCTTATAAATAGTTTTCAGTCCATGCAAAATATGTTTTAATAGTGCTATTTTTATTGTAACTCATTTTTCGATTACACAATCCAGTACAGAGCAATTTTAAATTGAATTTCTTTTCTGCAGCGAACAGAGTACTGAAAAGAATGATATTAAATACCGTAAAAGACATTTTTATACGAATATCTTTCAGTCTTCATTATAATGTAATGTTTGAACGTCTCATTCCTCGGTCGCAGATAGCATTCCATTGAGCTCGTTTTATTAAACCTTATATACCGCTTATATACCGTACCTGCACAAGGTATATGAAATAGTTAGGTACCAACGGAATGCGGTGCACGTTCTAATTAGTGTGGAAAGAATGCAGAGCGGCGAACAATTAATTGCGTTATATACTGCCACTTTTATATAACTAACTTTCATGTAATGCTCCGTAACGTTTTCGGTTATCAAATTATCACCGAAATTTAATGTTTTTTTTTTGTAAAACTTGATGACCATAACATGTTATATGCTTGTTATGGTATTTTATTGTGTTTAAAATTATAAATATTTTTTCCCGTAGAATGTACATATAAAATGTTACGTACGACCGACGTAAATAAGATTAGCCAGTCGAACATAAGATGAACCAAGAGGAGTGATTAATTTTAGGTTTTACAAGTCACACATACACCTCTAACACATACTTTATTTGCATCTAGTCCTTATAGATCATTTAATAAGTAACTACAGCTGTTCCCGCGAGCTTCGCTTCGCCTAAAAAAAATCCCGTGGGCATTCCTGGATAAAAAGTAGCCTTTGTTTTTTCTCAAGGTCTAGACTCTAGTCTAGACCATATCTGTACCAAATTTCATTCAAATCCGTTCAGTAGTTTTGGCGTGAAAGAGTAACAGACAGACACAGTTTCGCATTTATAATATTAAGTTAGGATTAGTGTCAAAAAGTCCGCGATGGGGGGCCAGGGTATGGCATTGCGGGTAGAAATCCTACTAGCTTCACAAGTGTCATCGATACAAAGCAGAGCAGTTTATTCATTATAGCATCAGCCCACTGCCGACTGTCGCTCCGTAATGAAAACAGACATTAACAGTAAAAGAGCTAGCGGAAATAATATCCGTCGCTCTGTCGTTAGTTCGCTTTGACTTTCAAACAATGTCTACAGCGCTGGGAGTGCTATTCAGACTCTTACAACGGGCCCAACGCGATGGTAAAAGGTTTCCAATAATATACTTTTTAAGTCTTTGAGCTATTGTGGTGCAGGAAAGGAGTATCCTAAAGGACTAGACCTAAACTCTTTCTTCATTGGAAGGTTTCTCTTGCCACAGCAGTGGGGACGTGATGGGTCGTGATGATGATGAAAGAAGTCTCGAGTGACATGTCACCTGTTCCTAATTGGGAGTGACAGTGACAGTGTCATACGCTAATCTGACTGGCCAATTTTACCAACCCATCCCGAGTCCGTCTTGTTCTATGTATCAACCTGACAAACCCTCGGATATAACGGGGACAACGTGACAAGCTTTACCTAAGATGAAATTGAGAAAATTATTTAAGTTTTTCGGCTATGGTCTTAGTAGTTGTAAGGTTGTAACCGATATAATATAAGGCTATAAAATAAGTTCAGAAATTTCGTTATATTCTTCTCAGTGTATTCGCGGGCTACCCAGGGTACCCTTGAGGGATACATAACTTACAATGCATACTTTGTTGCTCTAGTTTAAATCAAATTTCAAGCAGGAATGTTAGAATTCAGTTAAGTTTTCTTTGAAGTCAAAGAAATGTCTGAACAGAATGTTCTCAAAGATTTCACTGGCAAAACTTACTAAAGATTTTACTGGCAAAGCTTACAAAAGGCTTTTGATTCACTTGTACCTATAATATCTATGTCAGTAGTTACAGTTAAAGATGTATAGTGCAATTTTATCAGTGATATTTCCCGTTGCGACGCCGACGTATGGATATACGAGTATGAATAGTAACGTTGCAACATGCCTGCTGAAACCTCATATCTTCTGACGCCAATTTGCACCTTAACACGTCGTTCTAGTGTGGTCCCGTATGTTTGTTTGATCATTAACATAGATTAAGGCCCTGTTCCACAATGTCTGGTTTGTGGCTACCTGTGAGATAAAATACGTGCTGTCACTTTCTGTTATTATTTTTTTGACAGTGACAGCATGTATTTTATCTCACATGTAGCCACTTACCAGACATTGTGAAACAGGGGCTAAGAATACTTGTACAAATGGTGTGTCACATACAAAAACAAAGCGAAAAGTTATTTTGTTTACTGTCAAACCGTTTCAAGTTCAATCGACCTAATTCTGAACCAACCATTCTACCAATGAATAAAGTCACAAATCTTTCTAGCCGAAGTAATAAAAGCTCATAATAAGAATATTTAAAATAAGAGCTCAGTGGTAGAATTGTTGGTATTACTTGTCGATACGTTTCACTCCATCTTGTCCGTATATTGTTAATCTAAGATAATTAAGATCACAGAATCTGGCACTGGACTACTAGGTATGCTGTAACTGCTCCATTTTCGATCTACTGATTGAGAAATGCTGCGACAGTTTATCTAAGAATAGATATGTGATGTGATGGTGATAAGGATAACACTGATCGAAAATTGCTCTGATTTTACGATGATTGTGAAAAGACCGGTGGAAAACTTAGCGTTGTTTCCACCAGTGGATAAATTGTGGACTGATGATGACGATGGATGATCTATTGAATGTCATGTTGCCTCTGTTGATGTAGGGCACATGTATGTAACCATAAAGTTACTCAAGTAGTTTATTACATCTAAGGGTACAAAACTATATTCTTATGTTTAGTGAAAGTATTGCTTTTTGACCATAAGTGTTAGTATAATACTTCTTACATCGTGCTGGCGTAAAACATACGTGGGTATGCTTACTTATATTTAATCTTCCTAAGGTAAGCGTCCATCTATCGGTATTGTTTGCAACGGATGCATCGTATTCGGTATTCTTTTGTATAGAAATTCACACAAGTACGTCCACTTCATCGGCATTGCCGACACCGTTCCACCAGGCATCACATTTTAAATTTGATGAGTGTACGTCGTGGTTCATGTCGAATGATTGCACCAACAACGGGCCAATATTGTAAACTTGTGAAGTAACAATTCAAATATTTTATAATGATGATTATGTTATGACTACTACTACTCGGTACTGGATTAGAATTTTCCATTAAATTCTACTTGGTTGGAAATCTCTTTTTTTTTTGTAGGTATGGCTGATTCATTAATTTCTTATTATCTGTTATCAGGCCAATGCACAATCAATGCGATTTTCATTAATGTTATCAATGTTCAATCTGTATGTGTTATAAAATGCAATTAGGTGCTTACATGATATTTTATTTAGTAATGAAATTAGACGGCAGCGAATGCGAACGAATATTATTATAGTTTTGCAACTTTGCGAATTTAATGCAGCAAAAAGTATGTTTATTTTTTACATTGTGATAAATGTTTACAAAATAATGTAATCGAACGAACCGGAACCAATTTAGTATGTTACGAAAAAGTAACAATTCTGCAGCTGTGCGCCATAGAACTATTGACCTTAAACATGTAAAATTGTTTCAAACAGAACATAGAAAATAAAACCTTGTCTATATGGTGTTTCACAATATTAGTCTATGTTTTTAACTTATTAAACAGAAGCATTAAAAAAATTCATTTAAATTCTACTATAGGTATCTAGTAACTACAGGCAATACCTAGCAGTCTTAAAGAAGCTAAATTGCCCTATTCCGGGACTGTATTATTTGGCGAGTTTGTACCTAAGTAGATAAGCCATTTTTCATCAAAGTTGCAAACCTAAGCGCGAATTCTTACGACACTATATTTATGTAGCTTTTCCGTGCGCCTTTGATCCTAAAGCCCGTCACAGACTTAGCTATACTATAATTTTCTATACATTTTCGCAGTGACGGCACACTCAGCTATAATATATATTTCTGTAACATCACCAAGCGATACCGTAATATACATGCGAACACTAGGGCGACCATCAATTAATGAAGGCAAAATATATATTTCATAGTGTGTGGTACCTTGCTATAATATATATTATAGTACGGTATATTAATATATATTATAGCTAAGTCTGTGACGGGCTTAATCATCTTTGATCATCTATTCACTCTCTTCCTCTATCCCCGTTCCAGGCGAAGCTGTCCTGCTCTTGGAAGGCGCAGGCGCTGTTCAAGAAGTTCGACGCCCGCGCCAACCACAAGGTGTATGCCAAGGGGCGGGCCTGCGCCGGCACTCGCGTGCTGATCATCGGTGCCGGCCCGTGCGGGCTGCGAGCTGCTATTGAGTGCCAGCTGCTCGGGGCCAAAGTCGTGAGTATCATCCGGGGTCTTTCCGGGAAGTCATAAGCAATATAGGTCGTCTACTGGCGTGAGCTTGGGTGGCTTAATAGCTAGGTATTTCACGCATAATGGCCCACCTAAGAGGCTAAATATGGAAAATCAGCTTGCCATGATAGGTAGATTGATAGATAGTGAGTATCATCCACCCATTACGTCCCCACTGCTGGGGCACGAGTCTACTACGGCCGAGGGTACTGTCTAGGAAATTCTACTCGGTGGTTGTAATCAGCATAAATGTCCAGAAAAAAAAGGAAGACACAGCCATCGATGGCTATTATGGTGGGGAAGAGAATGGACCGGCCTGCGAATAGAGTGAGATGAAGTGAGTCTGCATTAGTCATTCCGCAATTTTCACATTGTGTTTTCATCAACTAGCGTAAACATCTTCATCACCCCTCACACTGACCTCTACCCATCTCTCTCCCACAGGTGGTGGTAGAGAAGCGCGACCGCATGTCTCGCAACAACGTCCTGCATCTGTGGCCGTTCGTCATCCAGGACCTCCGGGCTCTCGGGGCCAAGAAGTTCCTCGGCAAGTTCTGTGCCGGCTCCATCGACCACATCAGCATTAGGCAGCTGCAGTGCATCTTGATGAAGGTATTTACTTGATTACGGAGACTTGCTCCAAACAATTAAACTAAATTAAATGTATTGCTGTCCGGCTCATTCAGTTATTATTGTCAAACTAAGAGAGCAAAAAAGGAAATTGGGCATTTTTTATACAAAACGCTTAATGTCCTTTAATTTCGTTTAAATTTTTGGTGTAACCCATATTGTAAAATACAGACAGCATCTTTAGTGTAGTTGTAGAAGCTCTGCTTCAATTCGCAAAATATCCTGTGTTTTAAACCCGGTAAGACCATCAGTTTGTGTTTCTAAATTGTGTGCCCAAGTATGATTAGGGTAGATAAAACGATTCCTACTGTCGGATGGGCATGTAAAGTAGTCGGTCCTGCGTCTAGCTCTGTCTAACCGTGTTGGTCATCCGTCCATTGGTCTATGAGCAGTATGGTACAGATAGTGTTCCTGTGTGCTGCTTACACACTTGGACATTTTAATCTAATCCCGCGGCACCTCCCATTATCTCGTCTGTATAAATTAAAATATTCTTCAAAATATGTAATATACTTACTTAATCTAAAATGTACAAATCTTCCAGGTGTCTCTGCTGCTGGGCGTGGAAATACACGAGGGAGTCAGCTTCGAGGAGCTGCTCGAGCCCACTGTCACAGAAAATAATGAAAGTGAGTTGAAAACTATAGAGAAACCTCTAAACAATGTGTCCTAGTCCACAGTCTAAGGGTCATATCATACGTACCACAACCACACCACAGCCACAAGCACACCACAACCACGCCGAGTGGTCGGGCGTATATTTTGTATTGAAAATGAATAATCCAATTCACACGTGCCACATTTTGCCGTTGTTATCGACCACTTGTGTAATACGACCACATCGCAACCACATCGCGTCGGCAACGCCGCCACGCGGCGGCGGCACCGCGGCTACCTCCTCTCCCTATTAACTGCATACGACCACATGGTTACCACATCGCAACGACAGCGACAACACAACCACATCGACATTTTATCGCTGCCACACAATTCACACGTAACCACAGCTTGACCACATTATGTCGTTGCGACGTGGTGTGGCTGTGGTACTCGCCATCGAAGGCAGATATTGCTGTAATGGTGAAAAAAAAGCATGTGTGTTTCTCTTTTGCCTGGATATAATTTATCAAAGTACATACTTATATGAAGAACATTATTATGTATTTCTGCAGATTCATATGGTATCAGATCGATCATCGATCAGCTGTCCGACCCCAGTTCTGCCCAGTTGTTCTCATAACCATAGAGGCCTTTGCCTAGTAGTGAGACACTACAAAGGCTACATAAACAAATAAAATAAAAAATATATAATATAATACCAACCACCCTCCTCTCCCCCGCAGCGCTCGGCTGGCGAGCCCGCGTCCTACCCGCCGACCACCCGGTGAGCCAGTACCAGTTCGACACGCTGGTGGGGGCGGACGGGCGCCGCAACACACTCGCCGGCTTCAAGCGGAAGGAGTTCAGAGGGAAACTCGCCATGGCCATCACCGCCAACTTCATCAATAGGCACAGCGAGCAGGAGGCCTCGGTGAGTTGTGGTTTAAGTCAGTAAACATATTTTCCTAATAGAAAATGGGGGAGTAAAATTTCGTCCAGTAGGTATAACGAGTAGGTACTTAAATACATCGTCAGGCGCAACCTGGGCAGTCAGCGACGGTAACTTAATCACAACTAGGCATATAACACAGAACAGAATACAATTACATTGTGCGTGTCGGCAAAGATACTATCTTGTTAATTCGACAATTTCAGTAATTAAGGTCGCTTATTAAACTGTACGTATGTGTCCGTTTACGAGAGTAGGTCATTCCTGTAGGTATTCATGACAGAGCGCAGAGGTGACTGACTAACATTCCTTTTACTCATAACAATAGTTATATAAAACTAACCACTTATTTTTGAGTAGTAGATATAGCGTATACATTTATGCTCAAAACTGTAATCCCAGTTTTCGAATGAGTACAATGCACTTTGGGTACAGTTTCCTCACGTTGTTTTTCATAATGTATTTTGGTATATGGCAGGATTCGTCGAACCCACGGTCTTGCAAAGTATCCACTACGCCACCACGACTCCATTTCGCGTATAGAAATCATGACTAAAAACACATAATATTTCCAACAGGTGCCAGAGATCAGCGGCGTAGCGTTCATATTCAACCAGAAGTTCTTCAAGGACCTGTACGAGGAGACCGGCATAGACCTGGAGAACATCGTCTACTATAAGGACGACACACATTACTTCGTCATGACGGCCAAGAAACACAGTCTGCTGGATAAGGGTGTGCTTCTGAAGGTTAGTTTGTCCTCATGACATGACATGGACCGATAGGCAAAAGCTCTTTAAAGGTAAGCGTCCACCTATCGGCATCGGACGGATCGGAAGCATCGCATTCAGTATTCTTTGTAGAGAAATTCACACAAGTCCACTTTATCGGCATTTCATAATTTTATGAAAATCCGTTTGCTGTGATATGTACGATACGCATACGATAGGTTGTCATAGAGTGGACGCTTACCTTTAATAGAATATTTCTTTGTCAATATTGTTGTATGGATTTTTTTTTATTACTGTACTTACCTACCGTCCCCATCGCCAATGTAGTAAGGCAAACAAGTACTAGTTCCGAATTGCTAACATTATTGTTACAAATCGACCCTGTAGACAGGTCATACGCTTCACTTTCCATTCGTATAATATCAAATTCAGTGTCATAATTCCTTCTTTCCCCAGGACTTCTCCGACGTGTCCCGTCTCCTAGACGTGGACAATGTGGACCGAGCAGCCCTCATGCGCTACGCTCAAGAGGCGGCACGATTCTCCACGGACGGCAGACTGCCGCTCAAGGACTTTGCACTCAATCATTACGGCGAGCCTGATGTCGCGCTGTTTGACTTCACGTCCATGTATGCGGCGGAGAACGCTAGCTTGGTGAGTTTTTAGTTCGTAGTCTACTAGCAGTGGAATATTATTGGCTGATGATGATGATGAGTCTACTAGGACCTACGGCAGACTGCCACTCAAAGACTTCGCGCTCAACCACTATGGCGAGCCTGACGTGGCGCTGTTTGACTTTACGTCCATGTATGCGGCGGAGAACGCTAGCTTGGTGAGTTTTTAGTTCGTAGTCTACTAGCAGTGGAATATTATTGGCTGATGATGATGATGAGTCTACTAGGACCTACGGCAGACTGCCACTCAAAGACTTCGCGCTCAACCACTATGGCGAGCCTGACGTGGCGCTGTTTGACTTTACGTCCATGTATGCGGCTGAGAACGCTAGTTTGGTGAGTGTTTTGTGGGATTATTATTTTGTATAAATAGGTAATTAAATAGTCGAAGGGTTAGCCAGAGGTGACCACGCTCAAGGACTTCGCTAAACCACTATGGGGAACCTTACGCTGTACATTTGTACTCACGATAGGTTTGAAGAAGTGCAAGTTTCCTGTCTATGTTTCCATTACTTAAATTCCTTATTTCTAAAGAATTCATTGGTACATGGCTGGATTCGAATTCGAACTAACGCGTGGAATATGCACGCGAGACGTGGGAAAATGGCATGCAATCCCGTGTGCGTGATGAAATTAGCATGCTGTTAAAAAATTGCTAAAGTTATAAAGTTAACCGACCTGTTCTCCACAGGTGATCGAGCGCCACAACCACCGCATTCTCTGCCAGTTAGTCGGCGACAGTCTCCTCGAGCCCTTCTGGCCGACCGGCTCGGGCTGTGCTCGAGGGTTCCTGTCAGCCCTGGACGCGGCGTGGGCTGTACGGGCGTGGGGGCAGTCGCCGCAGCCGCATCCACTGCACGTCATAGCCGAGAGAGAGTCCATCTACAGGCTGCTGGGTGAGTCAATGTAGTGATGGCGTGCTTGTAGCAATGAGATTTTTCCTGTGCTATACATCCGTCGTCGATAGGACAATGTTGGACTATAGTTTTCCAAATAAATATTATTCTTATTCTTATAATGTGACCAGCATACTGAGCAACTTTTATTGGTGAAATAACTCAGAAATCACGATAGGTAGTGCGTATATAACTTTTTTGTAAAGGTAGGATTAGTTATTCTGTTATTTGCAGCACATCGGCCTCAAGACAAATACTTATATTCATTCGATGTTGACACCTTGAGACGAAGATATGTAATTAAATATATCTCCTGTCCACAGCACAAACCACGCCAGAAAACTTGAACCGCGATTTCGGAGGCTACACACTCGAGCCGGGCACCCGCTACCGCAACCTGAACCGGGGCGCCGTGACGCCGCACCGCGTCGCCGGCTTCTACGACAGCGACGAGCCGCAGCCTCTCGACGCACCCGACAAGCCCAGGAAGCGACGCCGAGGTGAGACCACACTAGCGACGATATGGCATTCAATTCAACCGGTTAAAACCCGCAGCCACATGTAGCTATACCAAAGATACGATTAGGTAAGAGTACTGAATTTACGCTAATCCGTCGTCATTTCATCCTCTTTTGAACGTAGATCTCGTGACGCAACCGCGTCATTGCCTCGCTACTTTTGTTCATGTGATTTCTTTTCATTCATTCAAATCAAAATCATAGCACCATATATCACCCAGTATCTCTACCCACAGAAGCAGCGCATGTTGCTTGGGATCGTGTCCTTGCTTGATCAGCGTAATTTAATTCCTTCATAATTTCACTTCCTTTCGTTCACCCACAGAAGCCGAAGTCCCCGACGAAGTCCTGCTAACCTGGGTGGGCGCTCCGTCGCTGCGACAGGCGGCGGCTTCGGGCGCGCTGTCGGCGCTGCTGCGGCGCTACCGGCCAGACCTGCTGCCGCCCGGCAGCCAGCAGCCGCACGTGTACCACGCGCTGCAACACAACTTCGGTGAGACTAGTACTGTGTCAGCCAGCGAGGTGGACTAGGCCTACACCCTTCCTTCATTGGAAGGAGACCCATGCCCCAGCAGAGGGGACGTCATGGGTCAACAGTCGATTGTCTCGCCAATCGTTACTTAATCGCGGGACAATCGACAGTTGAAGAACTGTTCAGAATCTGTCAATTTAGTATCTGAGTTAAAAAAACAGACGCTACACTATTCTACGTATATGTCACATCCGCCTTTGCTTGATTATGACCTTGGAGGCGGCGTGTGGAATGTGGGCTATATGTATTTTTACGTAACTGCGGGACTGAAGAATCAAGAAGCTTACCCTCCACGAATGCATAGAACAGTCTGTGTCTATCAGAGACTTGCAAAGCATCAACGTTAGAAACTTATTTTGAGTTTTTACTGTGTAACTACGAAGTTTTCATAATTAATAACAATAATAACCCCTTTGTTTTATGAAGGTCAGTCTTTAAACTATAGTCACAAAATAAGATTCCCAATCATGATTCCGAACCACCAAGTTTAACCCCTCACCCGTCACCCCCGCAGGCATAGCCCCTCTCTCTTCGACGGGCTCGCTCCGGGAACCTTCAGAGGCGAAGGTGCGCGCGTACCTCACTCGCATCTACCACGCGCTGAAGGGGGAGGTGCCGCACGTGCACCACGAGACCGAGCATGTGTTCGATCAGGTATGTGGATGTTGCGACATCTATAATGAATATGCGCAAGCTTAGAGTCGAGATTTTGAAGACGACCGACAGATGGCACGGAAGCGAGACGAGGAAGCAATTTCTCACTCTTCATCATTTGTAAGGAGGGCGGAATCCTAGCTAGATATTTACGTGTCGTGCCGTTTTGGTTGGCTCGGTCGGTATACGCTAATATCACGAAAGTAGCCTATTTGAGCCTTAGAGAGTATCTTATATTACAGTAATCATTAGGTTAAATATTTCTAGGCAAAGGTAGTGTAATAACAAACAATTCCGATGTATAATCGGCTCGTTTACTTCCCAGATGAAGCAGAACATTCAGAAGGAGAAGCACGCCCGGACCGCACCGGACCAGTCTCTCTACATGTATGCAAGTAAGTATCTCAAACCAATATGCAATTTAACGTCTTAAGATACGGTACTAAAGTCTCATTTTATTCGCAGCTGCCGTGGAGTCGGACAAATCCCACTCGAGCTACAGGAAGAAGCGCCGCGGACAGAGGGCGCCACAAGTAAGTAACGAGACCGAGGAGTATATACGTAAAAAGATCGGCAAACTACACCTTGATGAGATTTCACAGCTCGCCCGCCTCATAGACGGCCATGACGCCGTCGTAGACCTTCACGCTCACAAAGAGAAACAGAAAACATTACAGAACGAAATATTAGCCTTGCTCGATGAAGATGAAGCGCCGAGTCCCAAAATGATCAGGGAAACTCTAGCTCAGCTCTTGAACGAGCCAACGACTCCGAAAATCACACAACCGAAAGCAAAAATTAGCCAACCAGAGCCAAAACCGCGGACCAAACGGCACGTCGAAGAACCCAAGCCACAAGATTTACAGAAATTCTTCGCCGAAACCAGCTCCGAACAGAAGCCGGTGAAACAGCAGCGCAAGCTGAAAGGCCTCGACTTGAGTTCTATGAACTTCCCAGATTTATCCGACATTTTAGACGACATCGACGTCGAGCCGGCCGTGAAGCCCCAGAGGAAACTGAAGGGACTGGACTTTGACTCGATGCGATTCCCTGATCTCTCCAACCTCTTGGACGATGTGGATTTAGACACGGCTGTAGTGCCTTCTCCTGATATTTCCAAGAAGAAGGAGTTTAATCGATCCGTCTCTACGGACTGCCGGATAGCCCCGCCAGTAATGAAAGTACCTTTTGGTCGATCAAACTCCATCGGTGCTCCCGAGTCAGTCGCGGGCGCCAGACGCGTCGCGGAAATATACGAGTCGAGCAAACGGAGACACTCGCAGAGCCCTAAACCTAAATCCGTTCTCGGAGCCAGCACCTTCGAAAGGGCTCTAAAATGGCAAGGAATGTCCGAAGTGCAGGGCAGGACGCGTATACCCGTGCCTCGAATGAAGAGGGATTCCTTTGGGAATCTTGACATGGGTGTGCGCAGACAGAAGGTCTCTGAGCTCATTCAGGGAGCTAAACCACAACGCAGCACCAGCCCTGACTACGTGCCTCGACGACGGAACTCAGGAGAAGTGGCTTTCAAAGTGCAGCGGCATTCGGACATGATGCAGAAACATAAGACGAACGACAAGAAGAAGTCTGGAGGCAGAAGGAAAGCGGCTCGAGAGATCATGAAGCAACGCTTCGACAAGAGTCTCCAGATGTTAGCGGCTGAGCCCCGTCTAGACTTCGCGTCGTCAGCTGATCTGGAGAACGACTACGGGTTGCAACAGTACCGCGCCAGCGCCCCACACTTCGATGAAAGAGTCAAGAAGCTGGAGAAACAACTGCAGCACTATGTGAGGATACTGGGTGTTGAGTTGTGTTGTTGCATGGTTGTTTCTTCTTAACCAGTGTGAAGAAATACGGTCCGGGTGGTTTCGGACTTGGATCTAACGGCCTGAGCGACTGGCCGCTCCGATTGTTTGATAGCAGTTCGCTTGCTCGTTCTATCTAATTATTTATAGTGTGAGCACGAAAACTAAACATCTAATACGTCACCCCAAGTGTTTATTTCACAGTGTTCAACTAACGTACTTATAACAGAGTTTCTCTAACATCAATAATTATTGTTGTTTTACATCGTTTATTGTTTATTGTTATGTCTTCCTTGAGAGTTTATGAACGAAGTTACCAATCTCCAATCCAATATTTCTTAAGTGATACACCATTGTGAGATATCAATCACATTAATATATAGTCGTTTGCAATAGAATCCAACAATCATGTAAACAAATATGGCGGACTGACATTGACAGCGTATTGTTTATGCCCATAGTGATGTCATAGTGTTCTAATTAGATTAAATATATAAGCCATAGACTATAAAATAAAACTGATTATATATAAAAAAGTGTTTATTAAATCAAATTTAAATCTTCGTCTTCGTTATCATCACTATCAGAAGTGTCGCCGGTGACCGTAATTATAAATGGAACCACTGTGTCATCGCTTGCCGTGTCTAAAATGCCGTCGAGCTTTTTCATTTCCTCCTCTTCCTTTTTTCGTTATGGTTAATTATATTAAGCTCTTGAAAAAATATATTATTGTATTCAAATAATATTAAATTAAAATAATTTATTAAATTAAAAATAAAAGATAACTTCAGATTACGAACAACACTAACTTTTCAATGACTTATAGAGTTCGATGAAAAACTAAGATGACAGCTTGTCAAATACTTCGAAATTTTTACGTTGCAAATGTTTTAACAAATTTAACTTATAAATACAAGTTAAATCGTGTTGAAGATAATGTGAAAACAATGGTGCGTTCGTTGAAATCAGACTATGTTCATAATTGATCGTCAAATGTATGTGATTACGGAGTAATCGTAACAATTTGGTTTGTTTACATGATTGTTGGATTCTATTGCAAACTACTATACGTAACTTTGCGTACCAGGCTCATAAAACTTTGATCAGTATAAAAATTAAAAAAATATATGATTGTTTGCTCTTAAAATTGGTATTGTTGGTGTGCGTTCTTAAACTTTTTCTCTCAATTAAAACAGTTTCACAGCCTTACGCAGAAAGGAACTTTAAGCTAAAGTCGACCTTAACTATATTGATGCCTTCCTTTGACAGTATACGGACGGAAAGAGACGGAAATAGATTTAATGTCGACATTATAGTATGGCCGTTGAGACAATGCATTTTTTTCTTTCGAAATCCCATACATAAACCAACGTCAAAAGGGCATTCTCTAAACTGCCGATCATTCCTTAAAGTTCCTTTGCATTAGTAACTTAGACCCCCAACTAACCTATACCCACCCTGACAGGAGGAGGGCCGCATAGTGGCGGGCGGCGGGCGGAGCGCGGGCGGCGGCGGCGCGAGGGTGGCGCGGCTCGCCGCCGAACTGGCTGGCACCACGCAGCCTAGCCAGGCCAAGTCTACTAAGCCTAAGGTGAGTTGTAACCCTAAAGGTACAGGCCAGGATTTCCACCAAAGCGGAGAGGAGAGATGTGTTTTCGTTATTTCCACATTTGAGAGGGATGTGGAAATATCGAAATGCGATTGGTTATCAAAACACAACTCCTCTTCTCTTCGCTTTGGTGAAAACTGTGCCGTACAGTCTACCAAGCCCATCCTAACTAATATTATAAATGCGAAAGTAACTGCGGATTCGAAAGAAATTTGGTATACATATGGTCTAGACCCTGGGAAAGAACATAGGCTACTTTTTATCCCGGAATTCCCACGGGAAAGCTTTTTAAGGCGAAGCGAAGCGCGCGGGAACAGCTAGTATGTCATAAACGCATTAAGTATCTGCATTTATACAGGGCGTCCCGTAAATTGTGGACCAAGAGAAATGGGGTGATTCAGGGGCTCTATTCTAGACTCAGGGGCTCAATCTTGACAACTTTTGTTCAATGACTTGGATATCCGTGAAAAAATATTTGCGCCCTGTTTTCTGGGTTGTTTTTATTGCTGATCGTTTTATTTCACGCCTTCTTATATTGTTTTATAACTAAAAGAACAGAAGAGATCATAATTCATTTACCATCTGTAACATTAAGCATTAAGTCCACCTAATTGTACATAACTACTTTTGTATATTGTGCAATGAAGAATAAGTAAATAAAAATAAATAACATCTATTGTCATTCCAATGTTTCATATCAATCTAATAACATAAAATCAACGAATATCTCTTTTTTTCTTCCCAAGGACCTGCTCCGCTCGGTCGGCAAGATAGAGCGAGAGGACTGGAACGTAAAGGAGATCGAGCGCAAGATCCTCGAGAACCGGCTCGGCCGGCCCGAGCCCAAGAACGCGGAGAAAGTGCCCAAGTGGGATCGCGAGCAGGTATACTATTATGGAGATGCTGGAGGTGGTAGAGCATCCCCATGCAAAGGGAGGATCCTCCGACTTCCGAAACTTCGAATGCGCGATGTCCTCCATCGGACATTTGGAGTCCATAGTAATTTGCGTAGTTCCCATACATCTTCACTGTATTGAGTTCCGAGCGCCATCTGTTGATGATCATCTGAACTAGTGGCTAGGAGTCCGCCACACTATATTATATAATTAGGGATAGCCTAACTTTTAAAATAAAAAAAAATAAACACATGTTACCTACAACCTTTAATCAATTAATATTTACAAACTTATTTACTTAATCATTTATGAACAATAATTTACACAGCTAAATTACCAAACTAAACCACGCTAAACACAACTATAACCTACCACTAAATAACCTAGCTACACTAGATACGAGCTGAACAGTGCTAACGCTTCGACGGCTGGATCGGGAAAGAGGGCGGCGCAACCTCTCACTCCGCTTTTATAGGCGCGCGGCTAGTGATGCTCTCGGGGTGGCGGACACCGCTAACACGGCCTCTCCTGACACGTGTTCGTCCTCGAACACTTCCTTGATGTGTGTCACGTATGTTCAGACGTCATGGCAGCTGGCTGGACTCTCCGGGATGACTTCCACTGGTACGGCTTCTGTTGGCTGGTTGGCGTTTTCCCTGGATGGACCCTGTTGCTCACATCGCTGAGCTTCACTGTCTGCAATGTCTTCTTCCATTGCTGTAACAAAATAAAAATATATGACTTGGGCTTTAAACAAACACTCAAGCTAGCATAAGCAAGCAGTCAACAGTCAGTAAATAAGTCATTTTATTATGTTTTTGTCAGTCTTGTCACATTTCAGAATATTAATATGGGCAGCGTACGAGTTAGCATACCCCGAACAGAGGCACCATGTTTGCATGTTCACTGACGGAGAACATCTCAACGCCATACGTCTTATCACTGGCGGAGCCACGCTCAACACCAAAATACATATGGATAGAGGCACCATGTTTGCATATCCCGAACAGAGGCACCATGTTAGCATGTTCACTGGCGGAGAACATCTCAACGCCATACGTCTTATCACTGGTGGAGCCACGCTCAACACCAAAACACATATGGATAGAGGCACCATGTTTGCATATCCCGAACAGAGGCACCATGTTAGCATGTTCACTGGCGGAGAACATCTCAACGCCATACGTCTTATCACTGGCGGAGCCACGCTCAACACCAAAACACATATGGATAGAGGCACCATGTTTGCATATCCCGAACAGAGGCACCATGTTAGCATGTTCACTGGCGGAGAACATCTCAACGCCATACGTCTTATCACTGGCGGAGCCACGCTCAACACCAAAACACATATGGATAGAGGCACCATGTTTGCATATCCCGAACAGAGGCACCATGTTAGCATGTTCAACATTCCCTCCACTTACGTAAAATTCTTACATACATCACCTAGTCCTAATTACACATTTATTTCACTCGTACACATTTATCTCATACGGGTACCCATCTCATACAACACACATCTATCCACATATAATTATCATGAACATGTATTCACACATCGTACATACATACATACATACATCTCTAGCATACGCATACTGGGAATACACACAATGAGACACCACCACTTGATGTCAGTCGAATCTCAACTTCAATAAGTTAAAGATTACTTACAATTGAAAAAAGTTGCACAGGACTCAGGTCCACTCTCCTCGCCAAATAACCATGTGCTCAGCAGCAGCCTGAGTTATCTTGCCGTATGAACCACTAAGCAGTTGCAGTTCGTAACAGCCATGGGGCAAAACCTTGTTTACACGATAAGGCCCTCGCATCCCTGAGTCCAGCTTGCCAGACATCTGTGAACACTTTGTGACAAAGACCATACCGTTAAGTTTAAAGAGGCGTGCTGGTTTGCGATTTTTATTTACATATGCACCCTGCCTCTCTCTATTCATCTCCAGCAGTTCAGATGCACGCTGCCTCTGCAACGATTTGGCCATGTGTTATCCAGCGCCACGTCACGTATGAGTGACCTTATCACCGGTGTAGCCGCTTCAATGCCAATTAGGAGATGTAAGGGTGACGTTTGCGTTGTCTTTTGTTTAGTACAGTTGAGAGTTAGCTGCAAACGCCCGAGTGAGTCCGACCACGGTGTGTCAGTGTTTGTGGCCTCAATCCTTAACATAGTGCGACAGTAGCGTTCCAGTTTTGTCCATTCTCGTTGTGTATTTCAGGCGTTATAAAGTGTAGTTGGCTACCTAGCTCAGAAGCGTAAGACTTAAAACTAGCGCTCTCAAACATACGGCCTCTATCACATACCAATAACTTAGGATATCCAACAAAGAAATTGCATACAACAGACAATATTTTGAGTATGCATCAATTATTATCAAAACATATTTACATTCGTTTACAGTAGGTAAGGGGCCTAATACATCGAGATGAATTGTTTCGAATGGAGAAATTGGTTGGTGAGGGGCTCTTGGAATTCTTTTTGACGAGAGACAGACAAGGCAATGACTGGTATACTTTTTGACAAACGCCCGTAAGCCAAGAAACCAAAAATGACAAAGAATTAAGTCAATCGTTTTGTCCGCTCCGATATGACTGTGCTGGTCGTGAAAAATGCGCAGAAGACTTAATCTATGACCTTAAGGTATTACGTTTGTATGTATAGGTGAATCAATTAATGCTTTTATTTTTCGTTCGCTCGGTCTAACCTGACCTTGTGATATTATCCGACCTAAGTACTCTACTTCCGTAGCCAAAAACGTACTCTTCTTAATGTTTATAGAAAACCCGGCGGATGTTTATACTTGCAGCGTCTCGCGTAAGTTATCTAGTTAGTCGCTGTTTATTATTTACACGTATGTAGGCAACTCCCTCGCGATTTAACTCATTAGTACCTATCAACAAAGGTACGTTCATACAGGATTTACTGACAACATACAAATCAACTTCTAAATCAATATCTTGAAACTCGAGTACCAAAGTAACGTAACTGTTACACTTAATAGTTTGGCTCCCTATGCCCTTAAGTACTTGATTCGTAGGTAAACAGGCGCATTTCAAATGTTTTAGAACAGATTCAGAAATTAACGACACGCGAGACCCGCTATCTATCAGTACATCGATATACCTTCCACGACCGCAGTGGTGACGTCACTGTCGCTTTGTGAACCATTCAATTTGTTACAAAAATTTACATTATTTACATTTCGACTTTCAGGTCGTTGTTTTGCAAAGCACACAGTGACGTCATGACCCGGCTTCTTACAAAATGAACACACACGATTGTTCGAATTGCTAGGCCTATTCACGGATGTTTTTGTTGCACTCATATATCAGTCGGTTTGTCAGTTATTAAACGCTTAGGACATAAACGTTGCACATGGCCAACGCTACCGCATGTATAACATTTTATTTCGCGGGTAGGTGTACTATGAACATTACTGCGCTTGCGGAAATTTGGTTCACTGAATTTACTTCGAGATGGGCGCGCAGACTCTTGTGGGGTAGTGACCGTAGGTTTAGTATAGATCGATAGAAAATCTACAAGGTCTTTCGGTAGCAACATGGCATTAGAAGCAGCGGCACGAATTTGAACATCCGTTATGCCACGAATGATGATAGCAACGATTAGATCATCGCTTAAGCCCTTTACTATGTTCAATCGTAATAACGATCGCCTCGCATACTCAGCATACGTGGCATAGCGGTCAGAATTGGAACACATCACATCAAACAAAATATTCGCGACATCGATTCTCCGTGAGCACAGTGGTTTGAATTCTAGTTTAAAGTTGGTCCAGGTACGGTCATTAGTGACCCATTCATTTAACCAACAACGAGCGTCTCCCTTCAGACAGTTGGCTATCCTTGCGAGGCACTCGTTGTCGTCCCAGTTATTTACAATGCGAGCTCTTTCAACTTCCTCACACCACGAATCGATGTCGTTTAAGCTTGGATCAAAATTTGAAATGTAATAATGGGTAGATCTTACTCGTGTTAGGGCGCTCAGTGCGCCTATGAGTCGCTCAGTGGCGTCTGGCGCGGCGACACCCCCAGTAGTAGCAGCGGCGGCGGCAGGTACAGCCACGGCGGCAGGGGTCGGCGTCGGCCCGGGGCTGCCCGCACTGGTGGAGGCGCCGAGGCACGCGCCCGGCGCTAGGATAGCGCGCGCGCCGCTCTCGCTGCACGGCTCGCTGGGCTGCGCGGACCCGGCGCGGGGGACGGCCAGCGCACTACCCTCTAGCGCGTTTAATCGCGACAAGATAGCGCCAAGCTGGTTATGTACTGCATCTTCACCGTCTGAATGCAGTTCCTGCCTAATCCTACCCCTACTTCTAGCACTACGTCGTTCAGCCATTATTTACATAAGCAGTAAGCAATAAGCAATCTAAGCTATCAGAATGTCCACTAAAGCCAGCGTCAGATAGGCTATGGAGCCTATCCCACTTCTGAAATTAGGGATAGCCTAACTTTTAAAATAAAAAAAAATAAACACATGTTACCTACAACCTTTAATCAATTAATATTTACAAACTTATTTACTTAATCATTTATGAACAATAATTTACACAGCTAAATTACCAAACTAAACCACGCTAAACACAACTATAACCTACCACTAAATAACCTAGCTACACTAGATACGAGCTGAACAGTGCTAACGCTTCGACGGCTGGATCGGGAAAGAGGGCGGCGCAACCTCTCACTCCGCTTTTATAGGCGCGCGGCTAGTGATGCTCTCGGGGTGGCGGACACCGCTAACAATATATATAATATAGTGTGGCGGACACAACGTTACGTTAACGTCACAGTAATCATTTTAGCTGAATATATATATATATATATATATATATATATTAGATTGAGATAGAGATTACTCTTTTAGAGTTATTTCATATTGAAATTACTTCGGACTATCCAAATATTTTTTTATTTATGTTAGGTAAGTATGCTATAGATGTAGTAGAAGTCTAGAACTTTCCCGTGCAGTAATGTAGGAAAGTATCTTGTTTGCGGTCAAAGTAGACCTGTGGTCTAGTGGTAGAAACCCTGCTTTAACCTTCATAGGCCCGGGTTCGATCCTCGGGTGTATTCTATTCTATTCTATTCTATTCTCTGTGGGGGTGTAAGTACCTGCACCTGGCTCTCTCGAATGGAACCTTTGTGCATATCCCCAAGGTCTAAACTGCCTTCCTAAGCTTGGACAATTTCCACACCACGCTGGTCCACTGCGGGTTGGTGGGTTCACATATCTAGATGTGCTAGATCTAGATATGCAGGTTTCCTCACGATGTTTTCCTTCACCGTAAGAGCGATGGTATACATTGTACTTAAGTTAAAAGAACTCATTGGTACATGTCAGCGCCGGGATCGAACCCGCATCTCTGGCGTGAGAAGCTGGCGCTTACCCGACTGAGCTACCACCGCTCTATTTGGGTGCTCGGGTGTAAATATCAATTTGTAATATCGGTTTCTAAATTACTGTTAGTACACAAGAGCCTGGCTCTTACAAAAGCTGTAGCTCTATCAAATTTGGGACCGGTACTAACATATATCCATACTATAATGTCTTACATTCAACATCATCTGTAATTTATGCACGGCAGAAAGAGCAGGGTTTAGGGACCCTGGTAACTAATTGTAAAAAACGTTTGTTATCGAATAAAGATATTTCAATGTGAACACTCTATATTTATGTTTGTTATGTTATATGGTCATTATCTTTCGTCAGTTCCTCGGTCGCCAGCGTCGTCTGAAGGAGGGCGACAACCAAGAGAAGTGGGGGCAGATCGACGAGACGCTGCACAAGCTCGACCAGAAGCTCAGGGACTCGGGACGACCAGACCACGGCACTAAGAAGGTATGCTATAGTATATTAACTTACTACTATGGTAAAATACCGTCAAACAGAGCGCCAGTGCTAGCAGTACACAACGCAACGTCAAAAAGAGCTCCAGCGCTAGCAGTACGCAAGGCAACGCTAGCGCTGGCGCTCTGTTTGACTGTATTTTACCTTAGCGTCATAGCGCAGCGACAAGTTAGCGCTCTGACGCGTTCGGTTTGATAAAGCCTTAAGAAGTCCCCTGAAAGAACCCTGAGGCGTCGTCATAACAAGCGAATGGCGATCATCGTTCGTCTAAACGATGCGAAGATCTCCTAATTAAATAATTATTTTTGCGTTACGAGGGCGATACCGAAATGATCGGGAATAGAAAAAAGTACAAAGATATCATAATATTATTTACTTTTATTGTTTTTCAAAGTAGTCTCCGTGACATTCAATGCACTTTTTCATTCGATTAAACCAATCATTGAAACAGTAATTCCAGTCTGAAGTGGATACTGTCTCTTCTGGGCCGCTAAACCGTTGACCACGTAGCATATCTTTAATTCTTGGGAATGTAAAATAATCATTGGGGCTCAGATCAGGGCTATACGGAGGATGGTCCATCAACTCCACGTTTTCCATATTTAAAAACGTTCTTGTTTTGCGAGCGGTATGAGAGCTTGCATTATCGTGGTGAAGGATTATACGACGATTCGGGTTAGTTTTACGAAGTTCTCTTACGACTTCCGGCAAACAAACTGTTGTGTACCAATCAGCAGTAACCGTCCTTTGTTCTTGTAATGGAATCGTGGCCAGTTTTCGATACAAACGAAGCGACCATTTTTTTCGACACGCTGCGTGAGCGAATAACTTTTGTTGGCTTGACCTCACCTTCGAAGACCCAAACTGCCGATTGATGTTTTCTTTCGGGCTCATATGAATAAATCCACGATTCATCACCAGAGACGATATTGTAGACAGCATTTGAACTGCCTCCATTGAACCGTTGCAGAGCAGATCGACACCAATTAACACGAGCCGACTTTTGTTCCTCGGTCAAACGGTGGGGCACCCAGCGCGAAACTAACTTCTTGACACCCAGTTCTTCATGTAAAATGGTTTGAATGGCTGTCATACCAATGCTGAGAGAAGCCCGAATCTGCTCGTATGTCACATGTCTATCTTCTTTTATTAACTGGCGTACAGCATCGATGTTATCTTGTGTTACCGCTGTTTTTGGCCGACCAGTAGAAGGGACTGTGGTAAGAGAGGAACTTCCACGGCGAAACTCAGAATACCAACGATATATAGTCGTTTTACTTGGTGCTTCAAGTTTATAAATAGAAACAAGCTCGGCGAGACATTGTTCTTGAGATAAACCTCGACGAAAGTTGTGAAAAATTATTGCACGGAAATGTTCCCGCGTAAGCTCCATTTTTTACACCGACTTGTCAAATTCAAATGGTCAATACTCTTTTATTTTTTACTTTTTTTAAAATTCGAAAATGGAATTATGTTTGAAAAAACCGGCCAAGTGCGAGTCGGGCTCGCGCACAAAGGGTTCCGTAGCAGCAAATATAATATTACAGTTAAATCAACCTATCTCAAAAACTATAAGAGATACTTTGATCAAACCAAAAATCGTTGAAAGAGTTAATTAGCATGCATCACCTCTATTTTTTTTAGAATTTTATACCCCGTAGTTATAAAAATAGAGGGGGGGGGACATACTTTTTACGACTTTGAGAGCTGATATCTCAAAAACCGTTCACTTTAAGAAAAATGTTTTTTAGAAAACTTTATATCATTTTAAAAGACCTTTCCATTGATACCCTACACGGGTATGTACATCGAAAAAAAAAATTTCATCCCTCAGTTACATGTATGGGGGGCCCCACCCCCAATTCTTTTTTTTACTATTTAGTGTCATATTTTTGTAGCGGTTCATACAACACATATTCCCATCAAATTTCATCACTGTAGTACTTATAGTTTCCGAGTAAATCGGCTGTGACAGACGGACAGACGGACAGACGGACATGACGAAACTATAAGGGTTCCGTTTTTGCCATTTTGGCTACGGAACCCTAAAAAACACTACATTTGATACACCAAAAAGGTTTCACTCTAATTTATTCTTAAGTATTCTATTCCCGATCTTTTCGGTGTAGCCCTCGTAAATAATATGGATTATGATTCCACAGGTGGCAAACTTAGCTAATAAGTTCGTGAAGCAAGTCGAAGAACCAGCCAAAGAAAAGAAAGAGAAGGAGAAAGAAAAAGAACGAGAAGAGGTTAGTTTATCATAATAACAACTCGTACAGCCTATGCTTTTTTCTAATCCTTGCATATTAAACTTAGCACGTTACACGTGCGTACGTACTCACAGTATAGTGTGCTTAATCAAAATATGACTGGTTGGATTACAAACAATTATTCTTTCCATTTTCTGAATTACATAATATAATATGCCGAATTACATAGGTATAATATGCCCTCAATCAACAGACTCAGTAAACCCAGCTTGTCCAGGTAACGTTCACGCTTCATCTAGTTACATACACTTTTCGCCTAATTTTAGCGAATCCATATGATTCAAATCACTTCTGAAACATGACAGCTGCATACGAATTTTGTTGGTTTTTAACTAATGGTAGGCATTTTTGACCAATGGTTGAGTTAACTATGGATCAAAAACTGGCCCTAAATGTTTCCTTAGGCTAATATTATCCTCCATCATCAGACCAAGAAAACCTGGCACGGCAACGCGGCCTCAGGCCCGGCGTGCGCTGCCTGCGGCGCCCGAGTGTTCGCGGCCGAGGGCGTGACGGCGGACGGACGCCGCCTGCACCGCGCGTGCTTCCGCTGCGCGCTGTGCGCCGCCGCGCTGCGCCCCGGGTGAGTGTGCGCACTGTGCGCGCTGTGGGCGTGCGCACTGTGCGCCAGGAGGCCCAGCAGAAGCATTGAGAGTTTACAGGGCACAAGCGATGGCGCAACACAAGCTTGCAAGATGCGTGACGTCACGTCATTTCCAATGAATCTCCCGTAAATAGTGGACCATCGGAAAGGGGTTGACTCAAACCCCCAGCAATCTGAACAACTGTTCTATAACTTCTAGAATTTCGTGAAAAACAACGTTCGTCCACTATTCACTCATATACCCACAAAAACTAATAAAGGTCTTCGCACATTATAACAACTCCACGCTAACGCGGCAGCAACTCTACTCACACTCCTTTAGTTTATCTAGACATTTACTGTACGATGCGTAGGCCACTCGTTGTACACTACTTTATAATCATTTTTTGAAATTAAACCATGAACATATGACACAGGGCTTAAATATCAATGTCTAGCATAGAGTCGAGTCGCCGGTGAGTTTTTATAATGTGCGAAGACCTTAAACCCCAACCCAACCCCACAGAAACTACACAATGGAGCGCAACGGCACCCGCCTAGTCTGCTTACGACACAGTGGGGCGAACATCCCAGACTCTGGGCCACCGAAGACCGGCGCGGCTGCCATGACGCCCGAACGCATCAGTCTGGAGGCTTCGGACCACTGTGCGAGGGAAATAGACGAGGACGAGTGGACTGTGAGCAACTTTCTGGCGTCCGAGACTTCTGGCGCTGGCGGGCTTAGGTAAGTGGTTATATTAATGATAGGTTATGTGGTGGGATAAGTACCTATCATACTCCTGTAATGGGTGGGATAAGGCTAGCATAATAAGGTGATTAATTTTATTTCACGGCCGAATGGCGTAGTGGTTAGTGACCCTGACTACTGAGCCGATGGTCCCGGGTTCGATTCCCGGCCGGGCAGATATTTGTTTAAACACAGATATTTCTTCTCGGGTCTTGGATGTGCCCGTAAAATAGCAATAGGCCCGCCCCCTATTACATTGGGACTAACATAACACTCTGGCGAAAAGTGGGTGCAGCAATGCACCTCTGCCTACCCCGCAAGGCAGTACATTAGTACAAGGCGTGAGTGAGTGCGTGCGTGTGTGTTAATTTTATTTCATAGTAAAAACTAACCTCACATGAGTTATTTTCACGGTAATGATTTGACGTAAAAGCAAAGAAAACCCCATTTTATCGAAGATCTAAGTAAAAATGAATCAGCAAGTAACTTTAGCGCATAAGGGCCTTTTTAATCAATATGCGGAAATCATGATATTATGACTAACCTACCTATTATTTTGTTATGTATTCCGAAGGAGAATATTTATTTGTGTATTCTGCAGTGGAATACATTATTTCCGTATTAACTTAACCTCGTTCTCTCCCCAGTGACGAAGACGAATCAAGTTCCGACGAGTACACGGACGTGGAAGAGAGCTCGGCGGAAGCGGAAGCGGAGGCGGAGGCGGGGCCGGGCGCGCCGCGGCTGTCGCCCGTGTACCTGTCCGACGACTCGTTCGGCTACGACGACTACTCTGACGACGGTGAGTGTGTGTGTGTGTGTGTGTGTGAGAGAGAGGAGGCGGAAGCGGAAGCGGAGGCGGGGCCGGGCGCGCCGCGGCTGTCGCCCGTGTACCTGTCCGACGACTCGTTCGGCTACGACGACTACTCTGACGACGGTGAGTGTGTGTGAGAGAGAGGAGGCGGAAGCGGAAGCGGAGGCGGAGGCGGGGCCGGGCGCACCGCGGCTGTCGCCCGTGTACCTGTCCGACGACTCGTTCGGCTACGACGACTACTCTGACGACGGTGAGTGTGTGTGAGAGAGAGGAGGCGGAAGCGGAAGCGGAGGCGGAGGCGGGGCCGGGCGCGCCGCGGCTGTCGCCCGTGTACCTGTCCGACGACTCGTTCGGCTACGACGACTACTCTGACGACGGTGAGTGTGTGTGAGAGAGAGGAGGCGGAAGCGGAAGCGGAGGCGGAGGCGGGGCCGGGCGCGCCGCGGCTGTCGCCCGTGTACCTGTCCGACGACTCGTTCGGCTACGACGACTACTCTGACGACGGTGAGTGTGTGTCGGACGTGGGAGAGAGGAGGCGGAGGCGGAGACTACTTACCTTAACGACGGTAATGATTTACACTGTTTATACTGAGGCCAGTGTGTGGGGTGCGAGTTTTTTCGCCGTTTGAGTAGTGAGTAAACGTGAAATTATGTGGCGCGGGAAAGTCACCGCCATGCGGTAAACGCGCTGTACTAGCTCCGCACTATAATAATCTGCGTCTATTTTCAATGCTCGTTTAAGAAAAATCTACACTAGGCCATTAGGTGATTCTGGAAACGAAACGATCCTTAGAAACCTTTTTTACCGGCATCAAAAAAGATAGTATTGTTTATTTGATCCGTACGTATGCATGTATGTTTGCGCACGATTATCTGCCGTTTGGCTGAAACGGCACGGTTTGAAAGGAAAAACTCACCAAGGCTGATTTCTCAATAGCCAGATAAAAGCCATCTGGGGAATAATTTTGATGCTGTCGCGTCTGAGTGTTTGTATTAGACAGTGGCAGCAACAATTTTATTCGTCAGATAACATTCATCTGACTATTGAAAAACCATCCCTAGTGAGTGTTTCTTGTCAAGCGATGGTGTATTTTATTCACCAAGTGGCTCATCAAACAAGCTTTAACGAGCCTTTCCTTCCCCAGGCGGCTCCTCCTCCGGCGCAGAATCCTGCTCCCGTCTCCGCGACGCTCTCGAAGCCAGACGGCGGGAGGTGCCAGCCGAGCCCCGAGCCCCGACCGACAGCAGCGAGGTACCGCGCTGCCGGCTCGCTTAGGGTAGGGAGGTACACGTGCCGGGCGGCAGCAGTGTTAAATTGTGGAAGCATTAGATCATGGTTGATGAAAGGGTGGCGTGGGTTTCTTGACGTTTTCTTGGAAGATTTATACGTTAAAGGATTGTCAGAGATGCAAATATTTATAATGACTTACAAGATAAAAATATAATGTAGTAAGGTCTCCTTATAAAAGTCGGCAGTGACAGTAAGTTGTAGTAGTTCGCAAAGCGAAGTCTCTGTAAATATAAAGTAAACTGTCACTACACCACCATACATATATGCTAGTGTCAGCGACTAAACGAGTTTTATATGATTTATCAATATCTTTTGTATATATACTCGTAGCTCGAAGAAGTACGTTAGAAGTAGAATGGACGTTATTTATCGTCTGTTAGCATTTTACACTGTCGCTTTTTATTTACTAGTCATGGGATTTCAGTCTAGTAAAAGTATATTATTCATATGTTACTGCATGTAGAACATACACAAACAACTCGATATTCTTCAAAAACCAAGATCTTTCATAAAGAAACCCAGCCAGTCCGTTCGTTAAATCCTCTTCAAACGAAAGCATGGACATCCTACCTTCATGTTCATCTCATAGAACTAACCACGGCCCGCCCGGCCACTTCGAGTTACAGTGTGGCCACACTAACTGAGCCTGTCCGAACTTACCTTTTTATGAATATATATTTACTATATTTATGTCTATTTTTGATATATAATAAATGAAGTTTTACTGATTGTAAGATACAATAGTAAATAAATATATATCGAAGTAAAAATATAAGTTTAAATTTGATGGCGCTTTTTGTATTGTACCTACGCGTTTTTGTATTTGTTTATAAAGCTTTGTTTTATGTATATATAACTTACCTGAATTGGCTTATCCGTTGACAGCACTATTGTATTTATATGTATATATACCTGGTTGTTGCTTAGTAGTGTATGTATTTATGTGTATATTTTGTATAGTTTGCCTATATCCGTGCCATCTCAAGGTGTTTGACGGTAAGTTAGTGTGGTACCTTCACCTCCCTGCCCTTTTCTATTTTCTTTTTACAATGGTGATACATTTCATCCACTCATAAATAAACACCCTTATTAATATAAAAGTTACAGAACTTTTAGCTAATGAACTGTTTTGTCACTCTCTGTCAGAGAGGGGTGTTTATACATAAAACAAAAACATAAATAGAGTCACCATTGTAAAAAGAGACAGCTGTGCATTTTAAATAAGCTTGCAGTCTCTTGCACACAAACCTTCTCTACTCTCGCACATAAGACTACATCAGCCACATCTTCAGGTGGAGTCAGACGACGACAGTTCATCGAGCAGCAGCGAGGAGGACGTATCATCAGGCACGGGGGTGTCCACCGATAGCGAGTTCGCTTGCGAGGAACCAGCTGATAGCGCCCCCGCCCCCGCTATCACCGTCACTGAAGCACCCCCAGTCCCCGCCCCCGGCCACGCCACGCCCCCAATCCCCGCCCCCGCCACGCCCCCACCCCTTTGCCGAGCAAGATCTGCCGGCGGGTTAGCAACCAAACGAGCGCTCGAACTCAAAAGAAAATACCTCCTCGGAGAAGCGTCGCCGCCTGTGGTACGCCGCTCCGATTCCACCTCGCAACTTGATACGAAGTTGGAGACGTTCAGGTCCAATATATCGGAGTTCCAGAAGATGCTCAATCCGGCCCCGCCCGCGCCTCAACCACGACCTGTTATAGCCTTCACTCTAGCCGACCGCCCGCCCATGCCCGATATCATCAGCAATCTCTGTGAGGATGCACCAGTAGACTTGTTGACCAAGATATCTGATGTGAACCACGAGCAAGAGCCACAAGAAACGGAGGATGAGGATGCGCAGTCGAGCTCGGCAGTGAAGGGCGGAGACAGTGATTCATCGTCTGACTCGCCCGCGCCGCCGTCCGTGCCCCGTCTTGAAGTGCACGACGAGGGCGGGGACCTCATACAGCTGGACAGCCTCGTCATACTCAGCCAACAACCCGAACAACCAGCGGTAGCTGAACCCCAGCCCGAGTCACCGGTTAATGCGGCGCCAGAGTCGGAATGGTCGGAGTCTTGTCGGGATGTGTCGACGCTAGCACTAACAGAGACAGACCTGTCGGACTGGGCGGCCGAAAGCGCTATGCTAGAAGACTGCGCGACTTACGACGGTAAAAAGGCAAAGTCAAGAAGCGCACCCAAAACGGTTCACGACGCGAAAAACATATCAGCTATTACGTCCCACGTGTGTGGACGCACGTCCCCTCCGAAGCAACTAGTCGACTACGCGAATGCGCTAGAACATTTTCAGTTCGCGGACGAAGAAGATCAAGACCCGTCGATAGCGACGCCGCCGACGCCCAAGAACGAGGGCTATATGGAGCTGGTGGATGATGATGAGCATCCGTATTCACCGGTCAACGACCGATCCATGAACTTTATAGAAAGAAGCTTCTCCGAGACCATCATCGCCCCCCACGCCGACACCGCCCGCTTCAGACCCCACGATGAAATGGCGAATAGCACCGATAGTGAATCTACGATCACGAGGCTCGAGCGACCCACTGAGTTGAAATCTCCGCAGCTTTTAGTCACAATAGAAAGTTCTGGCAGCGAGAAATCCATAGATAACAGTACAGTGAATAATGTTAACGAGAATAATAGTACAAGTAAGATTGAGGAGGGTAAAGAGGTAGTTTCTCAGGCGAGTTCGTCTTTGAAGGAAGCGCAGACGCCAAGCGCAAGCGAACAGAAAAGCGAACAGACGAGCGAACCGGTGGCTGACGCGACGACCGCTGAACCTGTTCGCTCGGCAAGCGATCACAGCGAGCGCTCCGAGCAATCGCCGCCAGCCGACCGCAGCGTCCGCTCAAGCGAGCAATGCAGTCGATCAACAAGCGACGAGTTCGTCCGTTCGACCAGCGAACCACACACCCGATCACCACTCAAACACACGTGCAAACTTTCCCAATCAAGCTCGGCATCGCCTCCTCTAGCTGCCACGCCGGATAAGTCGCCGCTGCCGATGCCCATAGTGTTCTCTACCCTGAAGTTATACACGCCGATATGTCGCTCGGCGTCTGAGACGTTCAGCCGCAGCCCGAGCCACAGTCTGGAGCTGTCCGTGTCGCTGAATCTGAGCTCCGGATCCGTCTCGCCCGAGTGTGCACGTGCCACTACACATAAGGTAATCATTCTAATATATTACAATCCCTCGACCATTCTTCTTAAGCTTACCGGCCCAACGAACGCCCAACGATGGATATTTATCATACATAATACAGGGCAGATTGCAGCAACGAATGTCAATGAAACCCATTCGTTGGCGTTTGTTGGGCCGGTCTGTACGCAGCTTTACACATACTAATCTTTTTTTTTAAATGTGCAAATTTATGCAAACTGACTTAAAATATCATAATATGAATCACGCTTGACTTGGGTCCATGTGATTCCTTATACCAGTTATTTCTATAGTTGAAACATCATAATAATAATACATAAGGATATCTCACACACGGCCATCCGACCGCTGTCTTTAAACAAAAACAAAACTGCAGTCAAGGTCACTAACCTCTCCACCATCCAATCACAAAGGTGCAAGAGATCAAGCGCGAGCGCGAAGAGCAGACAGAAGTGGTGCGACTATTAGTGCTGGAGCGGTTGGGCGGGCGCGGGCGTCGGGGCGGGCGGCCGGCCCGGCAGCGCGCGCCCCCGCTGCCGCCGCCGCCGGTGCCGCCGCCGCCCGCGCTGCCGCCGCCGCCGCTGCCCGTCACGCCCTCCTTCTCAGACCCTGAGCTGGCCAGAGAAACTCGCAAAAAGAACATTATAAGAAGCCTCTCCAATTACCTGAACCGCCGTCTTGGACCCCGGACCAAGGTATGTTTATGATATTGTGAATGAATTAAAAATTATAACCCCCTTATTCATAGAAAAGTTTTAGGACGTTTTAGCAATTGATAAGTTTTGTCCCTCTCTGACTCAAAACAAATTGTTCTTTGACAGAGAAGGATAAAACAGGTCAATAGCTAAAAAGTCCTATAACTTTTCTATGAATAAGGGGGCAAGTTCATAAGTAACATAGAAATAACTTCTAGGCCTAAAACCCTTCCTTCATTGGAAGGAGTCCCGTGCCCCAGCAGTGGGGAAGCGATGGGTCATGATGATGAAAGTGAATAGATTTCATACTATATTTCTATCTAAATAAATCTACTTTCCGTACATTTTCTGTAAGAGGCATTTTGCACTCGATTGCACCAAATCATGATCATTTTAGATTTTTTAACGTACACTAATGCATTTTAAATTAATCAGTGACACCCATCTGAGTGCAACACACAAAAACATGGTAATATTCGACCTATTTTGTTATTGTCATTCTATGTTCACAAACATTGGTTGACTGATAATATGTATTGATGATATTTTATAGTCATGTCACTTTGAATGATATACGTAGAACTTGCACACTGGCCGAGGGAGCAAGGAAATTGGTGTAAAAACAGCTCTGCTGCTCTGTAAATAAGATTGAATTTTTCAAAATTGTGTGGGGAATCGATCGTTTGATTAACACTAGTTCATTTTCAGTGGGTTTCCGAGCCAGACCTGTCACAAAACGTAAGCAAAATTATAGCACAGTGATGTGATTCGCATGCTTTCTCACTTAGCAATGCTATTGGGTGTTCTTTTTTCAAACAATTATTTTCGACCAATCACATTTTTATAGCTATGTTTGGTTCTGCAATGATTGTTTCATTATCATTCGTTCATTGCACGTTGTTCGTTCATTCATTCACACACCTTGTTTTAAAGTGTTGTATTTCTGAAAGCTTTGATGTTATTAATGTCTATTCTTCGCGCTTCTATGTGTTTTTGTGTCGCACACCGCGAATAATGTATGTTTTTCGATATATTTTTTGCTCTTTATATCAGTGTTATTTTGTTATTATATAGAAACATGTAAGTAACATTTTTGATACCTACTTTTCACAGCCTCGATTTTTATATTTGGTTATTTGTTAATTTTGGTTCTCTTTGGACATTAAAACTTTTATTCACAAGCTACTATTATCAAATATGCATGCACCATGCTCATCTCTATGATTCTATGCAAAAGGACAGGCTTATACCTACGAGTAAAGCGGAAAGGTTATATTTACAGGATTTATTTACCTTGGCATATAATATCAAACTTGGAAACTATATTTTTTATATTTTTGTTATAAAAAACGTATGTTTTATAAAAACGATGCTTGCTGGGATCAATTGGCTAAGATTGTTCTGTGTATTGAAGCTATTTTTATTTGAGCATGTAGCGTCCAGCTTATCAAAATCCAAAATGTTGAATTACCTTTAATGTTTTACCCATTCTTCTCCGCCAATTCAAAGGACTTTTCTAACCAGACGGTTTAGGTTGTGAGTTAAAGCAATTGCGAAAACCAGAAGTAAAGTAACTATTCTTTGATCAACTGATTGCCAGTTTCAATAACTATCTACCGTTAAGGACCTGTTTCACAATGTCTGGTTAGTGGCTACCTGACGGATAAAATACATGCTGTAGCTCTCTGTAATTATTTTTTAGACAGTGACAGCATGTATTTTATCCGACAGGTAGCGACTAACTATTATAATGTTAATTTATGCGATTTGCCATATAGATAGGTGTGAGCCGCATTCGCTACTACTGAACTTGCACACCGAATTGACTGGTTCGAAAAGCGCCCTAAACCCCTTCCCCTTATTAAAAAATTAAGACTAAAGATAGTTCTAGTTTAAAACCGGCTTTATGCTACTGATTTATATAAAATCTCTGGACTGTAACCGGTTCTGAACCAGAGCTATCTTTAGTCTAATCTCCAATTTTACAATAGTCGGTTATATCGTAACCAGGGATTGGTTCATCAATTATACGTCATCTCCTTATTAAATTCTTGACAGATGTGTGATGTGAAAAGTCAACCAATAATGGTTATGCTCTAACCCACTATGGCGAAATTGGCACTAAGTTTTATAACAATAGGCCTAGATGCTAAAGTGTTCACGTCAACAGCAGGAGCCCCGCCCCGCCTCGTCCAGACCCCCGACGGCGCACAAGTCCTGCGGAGGGCTGGAGCAGGCGCCGCCCGTGCCCCCGCCCCCCGCCAGCTACTACCCCCCGGAGCCGTTGAGGGAACGTAAGTGTTTAGAGAGTGAATGATTAAGAGGTGAATGAATGATTGGATTGTTGAAGGTTGATTGAATGATTGAGGGTGAATGGATGATTGAAGACAAATGAATTATTGAAAGAATGAATGACTGAATTAAGGAGGATATCAATTAATGATTGAACGAATGTTTATACTGTTTATGGTCATCTAGTTTGGTTATCAAACTGTTGGTAGTGGGTACTCTTACAATCATGTTGTAAGGGTTTAAGATCAGACGGCAGAAACTTAAAAATGAATATGGATTGCGCTTCAGTAATCAATAATCATTGATAGATTTCATTATTAAATTAAGTACTTGTAATTAATATTGAAACTGGATTTCATGAATCGTAATAAAACTATAACTGTAATAATTAGCATGTTTGTCGTAAATAAATATCACAACTAGCTGCTATCCCAGCCTCTGCCAGTTATGACCGCAAAGGCTTTTGATCTTATGTTGAAACAACCAATATAGTTGTAACTGTTACTCCTGCATTATGTCATTTATATTGATTGTTTTAACATTCCCCCGTTCATGAAAATGACAATGAGTAAAAATGTACTAAATAATTCTGGTTTTATGTTACACAAGTGTTTTTTACACATTGTCAATTGCTTACTGTGGCTTGCGATTCCCTCGTATCCGACTAGTGCTGACTGTATTCTGAATATTCGATCGATGTGATATTGTGAGGTGCTCACATTGAGTGAAAATTCATGACAGTCAGCGCCTTTAGAGTCAATGTTTGTTCACATTTGTACCCATAGTGAAAAAATTGCATAAAAAGTGGCATATTAAATTGATTCTAATATTATATTATTTTGTAATTTTACTGAACGTTACAATAAAAATTATAATAAATATTTATTTCAACGTTCCGTAAATTTGATAATTTAAAACCTGTTTAGTATTTGTGTAAGTTTTCATGTAGGTATATGTTAGAAATAATAGCCTCATTTTGCGAAAGGTTAAAATTGGTTCTCACTTTAGAAAGAACTCTGATCATAAAATACTTTCATTCAAATATACACACATATAATAATAAATTCCCAATAAAATTATCACAATTTACCACACCTACTCATTCACTACCGCATCATCGCCTTATGGAATAGGCAAAGGTGCTTTGCTGCATCCAAATAAATCATGTTCTGCTTTTTAATCATGTTTATAAATATTCACACACACATCTCCATACACACATAAAACATCAACTAAGCATTTACATACACCGATGATACATCGAACCATACGCTAACCAAAGCTACCAGCAAATCAGAGCTCTATCTAACACGGGACCATCCATCCGCTAATTACGTCACACGTACGGATAAGCTAAGGGGTCGAAGGACCATTTTTTGGCGAGGCATATGTTTTACTACTAAAGATGTAATTATGCCAAACATTGCCAGACTTTACAGACAGGTCTTACAAATGTGACAACACGCCACACTTTACACGGGATCTCCCAAATGTGAGCAACTAAATAGGGTTGTCCAAAAAACCCAACGACCAAAAAGTGTGACATAATTAGCGTATACCCCTCACAACAACAACTGACACTAGCGCCGCCGCGGCCGTCGGACGCCGTCGAACGAGACGCCATGCAGCTGTGGTTCGAGGCTCGCTGGGCGCGCCTCATGTCGCAGCGGCAGGATGACCGCCGGCTGGCGCGGCTGGAACGCAGGCTGCGGCGACCGCTGTCAGGTATGAAGCCGTGGGGAGAGAAAGCTGGAGACTTGTAAAGGCTTACTTTTCCATACTTTGCCTAACCACAGGGGTGATATATGACGAAAAACGAAGTTTAAAAGAGATGTTGCGCGAGCCATGACTCTATTTTGTTGTACTAGTCGTGCCGATTGCACGACAGCTCTCGTTCGCTCGTTTTAGTCAGTATAGAGTAACTCTTAAGCGATAATAAGCGCAGGCAAAATATCCATAGTAAAGTAAGCGTTTATAAGTTTCCAGCTTTCTTTCTGTGTACGGCTATACGATAATGACTGTAGTTCATGCCAAATAGCATAAGGGAAAAGGTCAAGCTGAGGTGTTATGTTAAATGCAGTGCGTATAGTGGTTCACAAGCCTTAATTTGACCTTTTGTTGTGCTATTTGGAATGAAGAATATTTAAACTTGAGAGAAGATATGGAGTAATTGTTAATAAATATTTTGGTCCGGGTTAAAAACATCAATAAAATATGACTGTCTGTACCATATCTTTGTCGAATGGTTTATCTAATAAACTTATAATAATAGACACAGCCACTTCTGTCTTTCACTTCTAAAAATATAGTAAGTACGTATACATATTAGTGTAATAGAGTAATAGATCACACGACACAGGCTCTCAAAATCACCGTGTCTGCACTACAGTACCAAGTGGGTTATTCACAATACTATAGTTAATGTACCTAATCGTAATTAAACTTGCACATCTATCACCCATTCGTAACTTCATCACAGATTCACTTCATTTCATAATATGGATGCAACCTGCAGCTAGCCTTCCCTGCTTTTTGCACCACTCCTAGTAATCTTTTTTTGCCAAATCTTCATAATTATCTGATAATAATATATAATAGCTTCTTCTTCAATACCGTAGTATTATTAAGGTAATAACTGGACTGTGTAGGTGTGTAGTGTGGTGAAGATGAATAACGATACTTGTGTTAGATTGCAATGTACATGTCGATACAACCTGGAGATCTACGTTCGATCTATCCATCAAGCAAGGAGCCAAGATGCATCACAACACTATCCTGACCTGAACTATCCTCTCTCTGCCTCATGATATAATGATGCTATTGATAGCCATGATGTTTTTAATGATAATTGCGTGTCGGTGACAAACACTATAGCTGAACTAGGGTTTGTTACCTTGGTCAAATGAGTACCCAATCTGTTACGTTTCACCATGTATATGACTGGCTGCCTTCTGATGATGATGACGATGATGACTAGGCTTTGTTATCTTGGTAAAATGAGTACCTAGTTGGATTACGTTCTGTCATGTGTATGACTGGCTGCCCAGCCCACTGATGATAATGATTATGATGATATCAATGGTGATGATAATGATGATGATGATGCTATTTCAGCGGAGCAGCAGGCGGCGGCGGTGGCGGAGCTGGTGCAGGTCTCGGCACAAAGGGAGGCGCACGAGGCACTCATGTCCGCTGACAGGTAGGCAAAACAAACTCCGAGGGAATAAGAGGGGTGGTTATGAGTTTGTGCCTCATGTCCGCAGGTATGTCGGCAATACAAATGTTTTTTAAACTCCGGCGGGAAAAGAGGTGGTTATAAGTTAACCTGTGTCTTGTGTATGTGTGTATCTGTGTGTAGTAAGCGTGTAGCTCTAGAAACGTTGAACCGATTTTTGTTTTCTTTTTTAACTTGATCCAAGGACACTTACTTGTATTCCCCCTGAATATTAGACCTACTTATCTCACTAAGAATCTAATTTATTTATCTTTTCCCCTTTCAGGAGGCGATGTATGACGAGCGGCAGTGCCTGCGAGTAGGCCGCGTCCCGGTCTCAACCCTGTATGGAAATGCTTCAGAAACTACCAAACACCACGCCAGAGCTTTCGTAAGTGCCCTTCGGAAATCCGGAACCAATTTTACTTTCGCCAAAACACAGTCATCGAGGCAACAGGAATTGATTGATATAAATAATTGTTAACTGGTGATTTAAACTTAATATTGCTGCTAATAATATATCATCTAGTCCTTTGGATTGTAGAGTTGTAAAGGTTGAGATGATATTAGGGTAGGCAGGTTTGTTGTTAAACATTTTCAAGTAGGCAGTTGTTATGATGTTACATTCCTCAATATTAAAAAGGAATAATGTTTAAAATTAATAAAACATTCATTGAACTTATCCTCTGTTAGCTGCTCCTCTGTACAGAAATCTAAACGGATTTATTTAGGGAAATTGTTTAAGATTTTTCGCTGTCGTTTTCAAGTTACAAACGAATTGTCAGGTGGATTTGCTTCAATCCACTCGCGATGCGATAGACTGTGTGGTCCCGTGTAGTTAAAAAGGCAAGGTTACATTGTCACAAATTATTTTTAAGTAATTGCTCCCAGTGCGATCTGGAATGTTTTTAATTTACAACATAGCGAATTTTCCGCAATATTCTCGGTGTAGGTGCGACTGTCTCATCTATAATAAGCTAATGAGCGACATAAACACACTATTCTGGTTTCAGTGCTGAGTGAGCATGATTTAGTGTCTCGTTGGGAACATTCCAGACTGCGCTCGGACTACAACGGTGTGCTAGTAATGCCAAATGTATTAGTATATTGTATTTAGACGGGCTCCTCCTGCCCAATGACTTATTTCGTAGGCTAAAAATATACTTAACAAATCTAAGTTTAAATGTTTAAATATACCTATTATGTCTTTTCGCTACTTCATGTACTCAAGTGCGGGTCAAACTTGCACATAAGCTTCTTATGTAAGGTTTACTGACATTTATATTACTATAAAACATATAGTGAACATTGACTTCTACTGGGTATCATTTAGGGTAAGACAAGTATTAGCCTAAAATCATTATTTTTGTATGCGATGAGGAAAGAGGGTTGTAAAGATTAAATGAATTTAAAAGTGATTGCGGTCTAGCTTTCTGCTATTTAGTTTTTATATACTATGCGAGTAAATAGTCTTCTAAAGATTTCTTACCGAGAGTTGAGGTGAACACTAGATTTATCACGCATTCTGAGGGTAGATTGTTACGCGTTGACTCTAGTCGTACATATATTTATGCTACACTTGTAATATTTCTTCCCGTACAAACATGCTAAATCTAGTAGTTGTTAATAATCATCTTAGTTTGTACAGTAAGTAGGCTATCGTTCAAATATCCGGACACTCTTCTGGTTGCAACTTACAACGATGATTCGATCTGTCGGAGATACCTTACAGTATATTTCAAGGAGTGTTCGCCTGTAAAGACCTGTGAAATGCCGTCCCAAATGAAATATGTACGACTCATATTTAAATCCCAGTATTCATATATCTGATGATTATCTGATATTATCTGACATAGCAGGCCCAGTATTCATGAGTAAGTAGACTGTTCCATCAGTCTCACAGCCCAGTGAGACAAGAGTGGGGTTCTTATGAAGAAAGTTTGTTAAGCAAACACCTTAAAGGACACCCTCTGGGAAAGCCGAATGCAAAAAATATTGTGTTTTTCTCTGGCTACTAAAGCAATAAATTTTGTATCAAATATATTTTTATATCAAAATTAAACGGGTCCTATTAGGTTTAGCAAATATGTATGTAGCAATAATAAGCTGCCGAGGCCAGCCCGCGCTTACCACAGTAGTGACTGAAGAATCTTCCAAGTTTAGTGGTTAAAGATAAATAATATATATTTTGTGTTGCTATGTTTACACGCCCCCCCAAAATTACACTAAAATGTATATATAACATGTAGCTGTAGTATAGCGTAGCGATAAATTGTTGACACATCTCTTGACCTGCAAAAGTTAATTCTATTTCAATAGACGAAGAGTTATAGCCACAGTTTATACGCTTATGAATAGATGTTGTACAAATCGTTTATTAGGTACATTATGTACAGTAGGTAGTTGACAGAAGTGCACTTTAATATCTGGAATAATGTTCCTGAAATTATTTTTGTAAGAAACTTTTTGTGAGTAAATAATGTTTGCCTCAACTCTCGCTAATATATATAAGTTAGACAACTTTTATATTATATATTCTAATCAGGTGAGGAACCAGACATCAAAATATGGGATGAGCAAGGATAATTAAACTAAAACTAAAGACCAAGTTGGATTTCGAACTAGCTTATGAGTCCCGACTCATTGTGCATTTCTACAAAGCCTATTGAACTCCAACTTGCACTTGGCCGATTTTGAAGTGATTAGACTTGCTCATCACCTATTTTGAGGTCTGGATCCACTCCTAAAGCCGATTCAATGGCACATGATAGACAAAAAGAGTATGTATGAATTATGACTTATTTACTTGCTTCTATATTCTATACCATTATAATATAAAATTTGTGTTATTGGTATATATTTTCTCTTCGGAGAGACTAGGAAAGTGGTTCTATGGCGATTTCGAAAACCCCAAGTTTATTTCAATACTTTTTACATAGAATCATATTTTTGCATGCACAAGACTATCATTTAGATAAAATATACTTACTTCTTAGTTAAAACTTAAGCTATGAAATATTATAGAAACCGATCGGTTGTTCAGTATTTTTGTTTTGTAATACTCAATATTTTTTATACTTACACGTAATCATGTTGATTTGTAAGCTCTTTACTATTTTTTTGTTTAAAGGTGTGTTTTTTCTAAATTACTCTAAGCATTAACTTAAGTAAGAATGTATTAAGACGAGTTCTATTATTTTTGTAAAAGGATAACAATTTATAAAATCTGTTATATCGCCTACTTGGCTTCCGGCTAACTAACTTGCATTAAAGTAAATATACTAGTACCTGAGTTAAAAGCAGATATCTAGTGAACTAGCCGTGCCATGATGCCGCCACGGCACTCATAGTACAATACAACAGTCAGTCTGCTCTCAAATATAATAACATTAACTATAGCGTAAACGAAGTCGAGGTATAGCGGCGAGTGAGAATGCTATGTTTTAAATACCTACCTGAAATATTTACTTATATAACACTAACCAAGTAATATGGCACAAGACTTCGTACGAGTTCTTACATGAACAGTTTGAATGATGCTATCGAAAAGATTTTTACTTTCAAGAAAATCCGCAGTAGTAGCCCATCTTATATAAATGCAGCTGTTACAATTTGTCTAGTAGTATTTTGTTATCTTTATCATAATGAAACATATTATATCGACTTTATAGTTATAAAAATAAAAGTTAACATTGTAAGTAGACTGTAGTGTGTCTTAAATTACACCTCTAGTTTGCGTCGCCACCGTCGCGGCAAACTGCGTCAACAAATTATTGTTTAAAGGTTTTTTTATTATTTTGTTTTGATTCTAACAAGTTTATGTTATTGAAAGTGTAAACAGCAGTTATATTTACGCTGTATATTATTTCGGGATTAAGTGGTTTTTTTAAGTTTATAGTTAACATTTGAGATTATATTTAGATGCAATGTGTTACACAAAGCTATGTACCTCTTTTTGTATGCGTAATTCAACCTAGAAGAACTAATATAATAAATCATAAATTGAAGTTCTTTTTTTCTTACAAATAACCTGTCGACAGAAATAAAACTCGGTTTTTTGGTATTATCACAAATTTTATTTTATGTTTTCTTAATTCTATACAGAGATGATTTACTTACATAGAGAAGATTTGTCATAGGTTTCAATTTAAAAGAAGGAAAAACTCGATCGATTCAATATGGAATCACCGTTAGCCATTTAAAATCATCCCTGCGATATAATTCTCTTCACCAGTTTCTGAAACGCTAGGTTACTTTACATGTGTGTTGTTTAAAAGTATTTCATGCATGTCCTTAACCACTGATTAATTCATACTTACAGTTCGGTAATAATACCTTAGGTATGTCTATAATTAATGTTGTAATAAACCAAAAATCGTCAGACACATGCACGTTTTCGGATTACTTAACCAAAGATTCAGAAACTGGATACAAACATGTCAATGTTATTTACATAAACTAACGTAAAGTAAATCCTAAATAATAAATAAAATAACTGCGAATTTTCAGCTTGCCCCTTGAATGGCACATGTTTATAAAATTCTGCTTATTTATATTCCCAAGTGAAGTACCGCTCGCGGTGGCCTGCACTTGTACGTAAATTCGACACTTCACATTTGTATACTATTTTGTACCATAACAACATTTTCATTAACAAAAAAGTTAAACAATCGACAGAACCTGTTGGGTCGGTGAAGTAAGTTGCAGAAACGATACGTTAATTTTTAATAAAATATCTAAAATTATAGTTACATAGGACAGTGTTGTCCACTCGTTACAATTAATAAGAAAGAAGTCTTCTGGTTTGTATTCAAATTCGGATAGAAACAAGACAGTTAAATTGCAAGAAGAAAACAATGATTATCGTCAATCTAATCTTATCATTTATATATCTATCTACTATATATACATATTGCTATAGTTTTCTTAAGACTACCTAACGACATATAAGATTCGTACAACTTCAACTGAAAATTTAAATATAATATGAATTAAATACACCCCTAAGAAAAGATCAAGGTAATCATAGTTTTGAAAGCGAACGAAAATATCTTACGTGAAGTTAGTAAATGATTGGAAGTTTTATAGTTAATTTCAATAAAAACAAGAGTAAATTACTTTCCAAATAACACATACTTACAGATTACCTTATTTGTTTATATTATATTTAAATACATAACAAAAAGTAGCATTTTCTAAGTATTTGGTACCGGTAGGTATAAAGTGCTTCACAAGTTTTACTAACAGTTGATACAACTGAACAAGTGAGTAAGTATATAAAATATATTATATTATTATGTCTTATTATCTTTATTATATTCGATGAAGTTATTCGTATAAATGTTACTAACTAATAACTCGTTGTTTTTTTACAGTACGTAGTGAACCTAGGTGAGGACGGGGATCCTGACAAAGAATCCCATGCTGAAGGCATTATTATACCATGATGGCCTAAAGCGTCGTCTACCCGGTAAATTCGCAACAAACATCAATGAATCAAAAACCAACTAAAACTTAAACACTAAACTAAAAACCAAAATGGCGTAACGCCATCTTGCAACAAACTTCTAAACTACCTAATACCTAGGTTTGTGGTTGTGGTGGGTTCGGTGCGGCCAGTCCGGGTGGCGCGGCTCGCGGTGGTGGTGATGATGATGGTGGCGGCGCTTGTCTCTCGCGTGGGGCGCAGGATACACATCAGATACCACTAGCTCAGACCCGTCTTTCGGCGCCTCTCGCTCGTGTCGCCGGTGCCCCTGTCGCGCCCCAGTGGCCTCGTGGAGTTCCTCCCACGCCTGCCGGTAGTAGCGGTTCAGCCCGCTGCGAGACTCCGAACTTGAGGAGTCAAGGGAAGCCACGGTGTTGCAGTCTGGAGACACGTGGTGCCGGTAACGTTTGCCGTCGTGCTGTTTTCTGCAATACAAACGTCAGTAATTAGACGGTTTCTTTAGCATATTTGTGGCATCGCTGTGGGGTTCACTATTACGGCACTAACACACGCGTTCGTTGTATAATAATATCGGGATGGTCTAGGTGCAATGCGACCGCTCCGCTCGGCGGCTAGGTGACGAATGCCCCCACCCGCCGTTACGTCGGGTCGCCTGCATAGTCCATACCAACTTACTCATTAGTGGTAAACACCACATCTCTTTCTTGTCAATAAGAAATAGATACACAATGTACATATTAATTAATTATTTATTTAATAATTTACATTATGATAATTTTAGTAAAGGACGATCTTAATCACTTATTGTTGCTTATTACGTAAGAAGCAATCCAAGCGATCTGTCTCGTGAGCTCTATGATTATAATAACCCAAATGCTGTACAAATCATTTCGAGGCCAAATGTACCTGCTATGATTTAGAATATTTTACACAATTGATTCTAGAATTAATTTTAATATCTCATAATGTTTCCATCGTGTTAATCAACAATCATTTAATTTACATTATCATTTATATTGTTATTTTATTAATTAGGCAAATAATGAACTAATCACTAAATGAATTTTAATTAACATCCTTTAAATCATCTTAATCTATATATTTCATATTCTAATTATGTAAATCCTTTCCTCATCATTTTTATTTAAATTTTAATCCATCTTATCTTCACCTTCTTCTATTTCTCCATTCATGTCACTATTTTCCTCACCTTTGTCACAAACCTTCCATTCTCCCTCAACTTTCTTTAAATGAATTATATTTCTGCGAAATTCTTGCCCAGTTTCATCGTTTCTAACATTTATTTCAGATCCTTTTGTACCCACTACAGTGTGGGGAACAGGATTAAAATTGGGAGTCAATTTGTTATCTTTTACTAAATTTTTTACGTACACTTTTTGGCCAAGTTCAAGCTCATTTTCCTTAGCTTTTCTTTTCCTGTCCTGAACCTCCTTTCCAATAGTTTTCATTTCCCTATCTTTGTCTCTAACATCTGAATCTATCTGCGAATTTTCGAAATCTATAAGAGATGGAATTTTGTCCCTAAATTGTCTTTTAAAGAAAAGTTCTGATGGTGTTTTGCCTGTAGTAGAGTGGGGCGTACTGTTGTACATAGACAAATATTTAAGAAGGTCATCTTTCCAATCGGTCTTTTGAAGCTGACTGATTTTCAGACGCTTCAAAATGTCTCTATTTTGGCGCTCCACTTCACCGTTCTGCTGTGGCCAATAGGGAATGGTGTTGTACATGCGGATCCCATATTCTGAGCAAAAGGTTTTAAACTCAGCGCATGCAAATTGTTTCCCATTGTCCGCAGTTAAGGTTACTGGGTTACCTAGTCTGGAGAAAATTTCTTTAAGTATTTTTATTGTTTCCGTCGCTGTTATGGATGTCATTACCTTTATTTCTTTGTAACGGCTGTAGTAGTCGATAATCACGAACAAGTAGTGTCCACTGGGTAAAGGACCAAGAAAATCGACTGCCACATCGATCCAGGCTTGGACTGGTAGTTCACGGCGCTTCATGGGGTTTGGTGGATTTGGTGCAGATACTAGGGTACATCCTCTACAGGCTTTAACTAAAAGTTCCGCATCCCTGTCGATCTTAGGCCACCAAACCTTAGTGCGCAACCTAGATTTCATGGCCACAATGCCGGGATGGCCCTCATGAGCTGCCTCTAAAACTCGGTGTCTGAGCTTAGTTGGAATTACAATTTTGCTACCCCTCAGTAACAAGTTTTCGTGCATGCTGAGCTCATTTTCGAAGACTTTATACCCATTGACTTTAGCATCCCAGTTTCCGCTCAATAGTCCCTCTTTAACCAACTTAAAGTCGTCGTCTTCTGATGAAGCTAACTCAATGTCGCTGAGTGGGAGAGCAACCGGACGGGAGTATTCAACTACTTTCTGAATATAATTTACATCTTCCTCAAAGGGTACGCTTGTGCTTTTTTGACAAAGCCTTGAAAGAGGATCAGCAATATTGCTTTTCCCAGTACAATAAACAATTCTGTACTTATAGGACTGTAGTCTTAGTACCCAACGTTCTATTCTCGGGCACGGCTTTGAATGTGGGCCAAAAATTACTTCGAGGGGCTTATGATCAGTGATGAGGTCAAAAGTCTCCTTTCCGTATAGATACATATAAAAATGCTCTACTGCCCAAACCAGAGCCAAAGCTTCCTTCTCTGTTTGGCAGTAACGTTTCTCAGTATCAGTTAAACTTTTATTGCCATATGCTATTATTCTGGGCCCGCGTGAATCATGCTGTATGAGGACAGCTCCTAGTCCAACCGGACTAGCGTCGGCCATAACTTGCGTTTTGTCCCGTGGATCATAAAACCCGAGAGTGCTTATGTTGTTTAGATACGCTTTTATTTTTTGAAAGGCTCTATCTTGTTCAGATTTCCAGTACGGGGCTATGTTTGAGTTTTTTCCTAATTTGAGCCGCAAAAGTTTCCTTATTGGGTCGGTTATAGTTGCTAAGTTAGGAATCCATTTTCCGACAAAATTTACAAGCCCTAACAAACTTTGGATCTCTTCTATGGTGTCTGGACGCCTAAACGATTCGATAACCTTTACGTACTTATCCAACGGTTTTACCCCGTCGGCAGACAGTTGGTGCCCTAGAAATGTTACGTTTTTTATCCCAAAAATGCATTTCTTATCATTTAGTCTGACATTATTATGTTTCAGTACTTCCAATACCTGTTTTAATCTACCATTGTGATCAGACTCATTGGCACCAAAGACCACTATGTCGTCAATAAAATTGACAACGCCATCACATGGTAATAAAATCCGTTCGAGAATCTTTTGGAAATGTTCGGGTGCGCACGATATGCCGAACATTAGGCGTTTATATCTATATAAGCCTTTGCTTGCAATAAATGTAGTAATATGTCTACTAGATTCGCTGATTTCAATTTGATGAAAAGCACTCAAAATATCTAATTTTGAAAATATGGTTGACTTCCGGAAATTAGATATTAATTGGTCTATAGTGGGAAGGGGATGATTCTCCCTAATTATGGCCTTATTAGCGCAGCGCATATCTACGCAAACTCTTATATCTCCATCGCCCTTGATCACTGGCACTAAAGGAGAAACCCAAGCTGATGGTTCATTAACCGGTTCAACTATGCCAAGAGCTACTAGTTCATTGATTTTGTTATTTATTTTTTCTTCTAGAGGAATGGGTACTCTACGATATGGTTGACTTATTGGCTTTACGGAATTGTCAATTGCTATTTCTAAAGTCACATCCTTAAATTTTGGAAATTCATCCTTTTTATCGTTAACAGAATTAATGCCGAGTCCTATTTTTAATATCCCTAGTAAAACTGCGGTTTCTTTGCCTAACAAGTCTCGTTCACCATCTTTGATAACGTAAAACACTGCTTGTTTCGAGTTAACTCCTACTTTGATACAAGCCTCAAAAGAGCCTAGAACTGTCAATGGTGTCTGTGACCCATATGCCATAAATGTTTTATTTGGATTTTTTACCTGATTTTTTATTTTTACATTACAATCTTTTAATTGTGTCCATGTTTTACTACTTATTATATTGCATTTACTGCCAGAATCTATAATCATATCAATCATGACTCCACCTAGCTCACAGTTTACAACATCATCATCATCAATATGGAATATATAATCGATTTTCTCTTTTTGGGTTCCATTTTCAGGTTTTTTATAATATTTGGGTTTCTTAACATTCTTGTTTCTATCAAAATCTAGTTTTCTTTTATCAGCTCTAGTTCTACATTGACTTTGAAAATGTCCTATATATTTGCATTTATTACATTGTTTACTTCTAGCCGGGCAAGTGCTACTGTCGCTGTTGTGTCTGTTGCTACCGCACCTTGTGCATTGTGAACCTTTATTATTATTTGTTCCGATTTTATTAACGAATTGATCAGAATTATCTCGCGGATTAAAATTGTTTAATTGTCTGTCCACAGCTTCAATAGCATTTGCCTCTGTTATAATTTTATCTAAAGTAGCTGCGTCACCTATAGTCAAGATTTTTTTTCTCAGCTCTGTGGAACTACATTTTTCCGTGATTTGGTCAATCAAATTGTCTTCTTCCTTAGCGAAGTTACATTTTTTACTTTGGTGTCGTAGCCTTATCAGAAATTTTTCGAATTTCTCTCCTTGCTCTTGTTTTAATAGTCGAAACAAATGACGTTCATAAACATTACTCTGCTTAGGAGAGAAATATTCGTCTAACTTCTGTATGGCTACTTTAAATACATCTATGGACGAATTTTCGTCAGAGCATTCCACATGAGCACCAGGTAGGTTAAAATAAACCTCTTGTAGGGTCAAACCCCCGCTATGTAAGAGTGTTGCTCTTTTCTTCTCCGCGTTATCAACATTGGATGCAGTTGAAAATAGTTCAAACGCTCTTTTCCATTTTTCCCATCGTTGGCCAACCGACGCGGGATCACCTTCGCAATCGAACGGCTCCAGTGTGGGTAGCTGGGCCATTGTTTATCTCTGCAACAATTATTATAATCAGGCAACTTGGCTCATAGCCATACTGTAGTCTGATAACAACAACTGAGCTAGATAGTTAGTTTTTCAACATTGACAGTACATAACCTGCCTCTTATTATTTTAGGTAGTTCTAATCAATAAGGAGTTCCCCAGCATTTGTTGTTGAAAAGTAGGCAATACATTTTCAGCATAGATATTTATTAAATTTAATTATAATTTATAATTAATTTGTAATTTATGCATGTTTAAAATTCATCTTATATTAATTTGTAAAAAGGGTTTCTAAATTTTGTATTTTTATTATTATTATTATTTTTAATTACATTTCGTATTAACTATGTGGATGTTATTTAATATATAGAACAATACTACTACTTGGAACTATACTGGTAATAAATATGCAACGTAATCTAGACCAGTAGGTATGTGTTGATCACAGCGAGTACCAATCTATTTATAATTTTATCATAAATCATTTAAATTATAATCTATATTTAATAAACAAAACAGTCCGTCCATCCACGGCATAGTTTTTTGTAACTCATTGTTCTATGACAACATTGCCATTAGGTTAAGTAAAGAAACTACAGTAACAACATGCTGGCAACTGCTTTTTCGATACATTACATATTTCTACCTATTAGCAATTCTCAACTTGCCTCATAATGAGTTCGACTCATTTAGACAATACCGGCCTTGTCTTATTTAATCTGATTTTAATAATATTTTGAATATTGACAATTCTCAACTTGCCTTTATCAGTAGGTACCTAATAAATCTTATACTAACATACTCCATACAATCACAACTTGACAATTCACAACTTGTCTCAGGATACATAATCAAATTGTAATCCCAACATCATCCGTGTCGATGATACTTTATCCGTTTATCAGTAGGTACCACCAATCAAGCAAGCAATATCAATAGCAATTTAGCAATAGGCAGTGTGAAAAGGTCAAACTCTGGTATTCAAACATTGCAAATCGATTTAACACGTATTTACTGTTGTCAACTTGTTATCGAGTCATTAATTAACCGGTAGGTAGGCAGGTAAACAATGCAAATAAATAGTATGTACATAAAAGGTATGCAGTTATGTATGATACAGTAAGTTTGGGTTCTCAGTATTGTTTACTTTGTATTTTAACAAAATAACATTTAACTAAGTAGCTATTATGTAACCTTAGTGTGCTTATTATGTAAGTACTATAGGGCCTATGAGTACTAATGTACCTAATAGGTGCTATTATTTTTCATTAGTTAATTCTAAATGACCCATGGCTTATATTCTTAACATGTAAGTAAATACGTTTAGTGATATTGATCTAAAAAAGATCTGTACTTATTTATTATGCAAGAAATTCCTTGGCAGTATCATTTTATTTACAACAAAGGTATTTGTAACGTTTGAACACCATTCCGATAGCAATATTTTATCGCTTTTGTGATTTTCTCAGCAAGTAAACAAGCATGGTGGTACCTTTTTAGAAACCGGATTTTTTTGTTTGGAGTATAAATTGATAAGGTACTCACGATTACCCTTCGTCGCCAGTTTGTGGGGTTCACTATTACGGCACTAACACACGCGTTCGTTGTATAATAATATCGGGATGGTCTAGGTGCAATGCGACCGCTCCGCTCGGCGGCTAGGTGACGAATGCCCCCACCCGCCGTTACGTCGGGTCGCCTGCATAGTCCATACCAACTTACTCATTAGTGGTAAACACCACAATCGCCATGTTTTTTTAGCAGTCTGAATGGACTACTAGTTAGTTATGATGTGGTGAGCGCTGTCGCCGTAGCTCCATGATACGTGACAGAGAAATATGATCGAAGATTCAAGGCAGTGCGGAACCAGACGCAGTTTTCAGAAGCAGCGGTAGGTAGCCTGTATTGATGGGTGGTGTGGTGGGAAGGTGGATTGTTTATGGCGGTGTCGATGCGTGTGACGGCAGTACAGATCTAATGTTGTGAACTTTTGTTACTGGTCTCTTTGCATAGAGCAGTAACTAGTATAAGATCCGTGCTTCTGGTTCTTCTGAGTTGATCTGAAAATAGTGTGACAATGCGGTGGACTGTGACTGTGTCTAGCGTGAGTGTGCTGGTTCTAGATTGTGTTTCTATGAGTCCGACTCGACTGTGAATCCAAGATGGCGGCTTGCTACCGAAGACTGCGTGCGAACAATGTGCCGGATGGATGACACAGTGGCTGATGCTGACTACTCGCTCGTCCTTACCTGCGTCTACTTCTACAAGCTATTGCGTAAGTACTACAAGCTTCATTACATAGATTAGTATTCTCTGTTACGGAGCTACGACCAGCTCTGGTTATCGACACCAACACCAATTCCTTATCCTAACAATCTCAATCACGACATCTATTCCAACGCTAAATCCGCTACCTATTCGGGAGACGATCGAATCAGCCACCATGTCACCAGTTCCAAATACAAACTGGTACCTCGGAAGAAGGACTAGAGCGGGTTGGAGAAGTGTCCGGCGCGGTGGGCGTGGCGGTGCGCGCGCGCGAACTCGCGCCGGCCCACCTGCTGGTCCGGGAAGGGCAGCGCGAGCAGCGTGTACCAGCGCGACGGCAGCTCGCGCACCGGCGGCGGGCTGCGCTTGCTGCTGCCGCTGCATAGCAACACACTTTACACGAACTGGACCGCAAACGGTGCAAGGAGTTTGAGCCTCCCCACTTCAGAGTTTGGTTCTGGATTTATGACTTCCGCAGCGCAGAGTTTGAGCACTCTCGAGTCTGGCTTCAACAGCGACCGATAGGCGTCTTGCCTGGTCAATGCAAGAGCATTCGCAATCAGCCGAAAGCCGACAGATATCGGTCATCATGCAGAACCCTTGATTTGAGTTAGCCTTTGGTACCTACTTGGTGTTGACAAACTTGGTCCTCATATTGGAGGGAGAATTACTGTAAAACGCCTGATGGTTCTCCTTCTGACATTGGGTTTATGACTTGGATCATTGGAGACATGGTAGGTGCCTATCTTTACTTTGAGTTTATGTACCTAATGAACCCTGAGTTTCATGAATCAGAACACCTTCAGGTAGATGAGTACTAAACCGTACCCTATACAACCCCAATAAATTGAATATTTATTTGGCAACTTTTGGCGCACATCCCAATCTCCACGTTAATCATTAGTAGCTTTAGTTCATTAGTGGGCACCCCAATACCATTATCCATGCCTCACCTTTTGACCAGTATGACGATGGTTGTGAGTATCGCGGCGAGGAACACCATGGCTCCGAAGGCTCCCAGGGCCACGACTGCCCCGATGCTGAGGCGAGCCCCCGCTGGCTCTCGACGCTCGCCGTCCACTGAGAGCGGCACGTTCACTCGAGGCGTCTGCTCGGCGCGGATGTTGTTGCCGCTGCCCAGGATCTGTGGGGAGACGAGGGGGGAATTATTAAATGAAAAACACTTTCGGAGAGGGTACTTTGAAATAGGGACTAGAAATTCCATCTTCATAAATATAAGGCGACAGCCTGATTGGCAACACTCAGCTTGGTTTTTTTGGGGTACACTACATAAATCCGAATTACTTTTTTACGAATATGAAAATAACGATTTTTAAAATTACGAATTTCATAATTCCGAATAATTCACAATCCCGAATTTTAAGTTTCCGAATAACGATAATCACGAATAGTTAATAAACGAAATTTCAAACAACATATTTATTAAAATGACGAAAGTCAATTTTCCGAATATTATTATTTCGATGTTTTAAAAGTACGACTTTTTATTATATCGAATTGTTAAAATTACGAATCCCGAAGTTTTAATATTCCGAAAATACAAATTCCCGAATGTATCTTAGTTAACAAGAAATAGTTATTAAGAATAGTGTGTTTATTAACAGCATAATCCGTATACAATTTAACAATATTTTTTAAGCTATATTATTTGAGACGCTCCGCTCCGCTTCGCTGCGCTCCGCTTTGTTTTCGATATCTATGTGCACCTAACACGCTCCTCCTCGCTTTGCTCGTCGTCGCACCTATCTGATTTAGGTCCTAAGGTTTTTTAAGGTTAAACACCGTAAAAATCCGAGCAATTTTATTGCTTTGTTGTGTTACTTAACAGTAAATACTACAAATAGTTTTCTACTTACAATATTTTAACTCTATATTTGAAACGCTCCGCTCCGCTTCGCTGCGCTCCGCTCCGCTTCGCTGCGCTCCGCTTTGTTTTTCAATATCTATGTGCACCTAACACGCTCCTCCTCGCTTTGCTCGTCGTCGCACCTACCTTTAGGTTTAGGTCCTAAGGTTTTTAAGGTTAAACACCATAAAATTCCGAGCAATTGTTTTGCTCTATATTTGAAACGCTCCGCTTTGTTTTTCAATATCTATGTGCACCTAACACGCTCCTCCTCGCTTTGCTCGTCGTCGCACCTATCTTTAGGTTTTGGGTCTAAGGTTTTTAAGACGTTTATGTTTTTTTGTCAAAATCACGAATTATCACATTTTCGATCGGGATTTGAATTTTTCGTGATTATAATAAATCGGTATTTTATTTTTCGTAAGCTTAAGTAATCGTATTTTTTGACGTTCGTGTATTTGACAATCGTAATAACAAATCTTCGTGATTATAATATTCGAAATTATAATTTACGTGATTTTTAGAATTCGGCATTTAAAAAAATCGGTATTGCAATATTTCGTAAATTACATATTCGGTGTTTTCAAATTCGGAAAAAAGTTTTTCGGAATATTTGGGTGTTCCCGTTTTTATGGCATCAGGAGCGTTAGGACATTTTAAGAACAGATGTATGTACAAGGAAAGTTGTAGTTAGCGCTAGAGCTGCATGGTGTATTCGTCGTACCTGATTCTCTCTCGGATGCGACGCCACAATAATATGCGGGACATGGCTGGCGGGCGACTCCTTCGAATCAGTGACTTTCCGTTCAGGAGGCCGCTCGTATCTCGTGGACACTTCGGGTCTTTCCGTCGTGGGCTTCGGGCGGTTCCGCTTGGAGTCGGCGGTGGAGAATGGGGTTGGTGATGAGGGGCGCGGGCGAGGGCGGGTGGGAAGCACGAGGCGAGGGGTGGTGGGCGGCGGGGTGGTTGGAGGGGCCAGGGTTGTTGTTGTAGTGGAGGTTGTGGTAGATGTTGACGTCACTGGGCGCTCTTCCGCTGTGGAGTTAGAACCAGGTTGTTAGCAAAGGGAATATTGAACGAGATCGGTAATAATGCAGCTATACAGCGAATTTAGAAATCGAAGGTACTGAAGCTGATATTTCCGCCCGGAATCAAAGCCATATCAAGACAAGAAAAGAGATGGCGGTAAGGGGGCAATAGGTAGAAAACATCACTCTTATAATTTTTTCTTCCCAACTGGACTGGATGTCAGGTTCTGCATAAGCGTCTGAACCAAACCATCTCTGCCATCTCTTAGACGCTATCTAATAGGGACTTGTCTCATCATCTGCAAAGCAACCAAGTCTCAACTCACGCAAGCATCTCGCAATGGGCTTGTCCCAGTGTCCGCTAGCGAGGCAGGCCACCCTCCGAGGCCCCACCAGCCGGTAGCCACGGGCGCAGGACACCTCGACCACTGAGCCGAACACACTGGTGTTGTGGCTGAGCGTCACCCGCCCGTTGGAGACCTCGCCCGGCGGCTCGCATTGGATTACTGAGGGGGGAGAAACATTATGCTGAGCAAAGGATACATTCGATAGGTAGGAAGTAAGGAACAGTCTAGGATATAGAAACGTGACTTAGCATTGTTACTTTGAGAGGGATCCGGTTATTTTCCCAGACTTGAGTTCAACAATATGTCTTATAAAAATATGGGGTAGGTTGCTCTTATCTACCCCACCTACTGTGATTTTATCACCTCTATCTCAGTAACGAAACGAACGATTCAAATCGATAGCGATCGATCGATCACGCGATTAACTAACTATATTCGAGCAGCGATTGTTGGTAGGTATAGTACCATATAGTACCGTATAGTTGCAACATGGCAAGTACATAACACATCCTATGTACTTAAGTATGTCGTGTTTTAAACAATGCGGAATTACCAGGATTTGTCATGAATCATCCTAAAATGGCATTATTCGTGTCGGACCTCGCTAATGTTTGTATGAATATTTCAACAGACAGTGGACAGAAACGCACGGCGCGTGAGTGACCAAAGATGGACGTCGTAGGCTTGTCTCAACTTTCACAACTACTACGAGTATAGAGGTAGATAGGGTATTTGAACTTGTACAATATACAATATACGAACTAAGGATTCTGTAGACTTTCTTTGCATTTAGGGTGTGCAAATATTTTAAGACGTTAACGTTCGGGTTGTTAAATTTTCAATAGACATAAATAATTATAAAGGTAAGTACATAGATCGTAGTTACTGGATCGACAATGAGATCAAATATTCCAGTTCGAAGTCCAACGTAGGTACCTACTTATTAATTTGAACGTCTATATTTTCATCATTGATAAAACGCAGTCAAAGCCTCCGATGGTCGACATACTTTCGCCAATCGTACTGTGTTACGCCTCTACCGTGTTTTATTATGTTTGGGATTGGTGCGGGATCAGCATGACCCGACATTTTTCATTTGAAACCCACTCGTACCTATATTTTTTTTATTTGTTAATCGGCTAGCGGATGATACGAGTAGGTTATATTATTATGTATATGCTGAGAACCCACTAAATATTTCCAATGACGAGTTCTCGAGTGGTAGGCCACTAGGTGTTGGACGTACCTACAGGTAGCGTGGTACGCACTTGACCACTATTATACCTACCGATGATCGCGGCAACGAACTCGCGAGCCTAAGGTCTAAACCGCCAATGGAGCACTTAAAAGTCAGCGGACTGGCAACCGGTGGATTTGCTCGCTGATTATAGATCTTCTTCAGATAGGTATTCAAGGCTCACTGCCACCTCAGCTTGCAGACATTAGTAGTTAATACGACAGGAGCTACAACATCTAGGTATACTCACTCTCGCAGCGCGGCGGGGGTCCGTTCCATCGCTCATCTATATCGCAGACTAGCCTCGCGCGGCCCGCCATCTCGTACCCGGGTTCACACGAGTACTGCACGTGGGACAGGTAGCTCACCGACCCGTTCAGGAGCACGTACGAGCCGTGCGGCACCTCCGCCGGGTACCCGCATTCTATGCCTGTTGGGTGGAAGGATTGAGTCAGAAGCTAGGAGAAGTAAAAGAGATGAAGCGGTGTTTAGACGATTCGAAGAGCATAATCGGTTTTAGAGCGCTTATATTGATCTCATATAAAATACAACCAATACACACAATTAACTAGGCTAATTGGCTGTCGTTTTTACACATAGTAAGAGAATCTGAACAGTAGGTACGATTTAAGTACTTCTTCTTAGTGAGCGAACGACAAACTAACAGAAGTAGCTAAATAATCAATATGGAAGAGGGGTAACCAGGTAAGATGCAATACTAACGTTTGCAAACCGGCGGGAACTCATCATAGAACCCTGTGTCGAGGCAGGTCCGCACGGTGGGCCCGACCAGCAGGTGACCTTCGTCGCAAGAGTACTCCACGCTGGTGCCCACCTCGAACGACTCTGAAGTCATGGTCGAGTTGGGCGGCTGCTCCGGACGACCGCACGCCTTGGGCTCTGGAGGAGAAGTGGCGGGTTAGGCGGGAAGTGGATGGGGTTGCGCTCAGCTTTGTTGGCTCAGGGTTGTGGTAAGATTTGTCTTTGGTACGCCATTGAATCTTGCTTCACCATTAGTTTTTTTTCATTGAGATTGAGAGATGATTTTAAGGATATTTATTACATCCCACTCTTCATTGGTCCAAAGGTTCCTGGGCGTGGAAATTTTGGAATTCAAAGTTTACTGGCTGTAAATAATGAACTTAGATCCCTCACCCTACTGAACATGTTACATACAAAAATGAAAGCATAACTTCGCGCACCACAATCCAAACACAAATTTCGCTCGCAACGCACTTCGCAAAGCTAAAGACATGTAAAAAAACTTCAAATCAACTTACGGTGCTGACAGATGTAGTTGAGCCTGGCGTTGCAGTCGGTATCGGCCCACAGCCAGCCCTTGCTGCCGTCGAACCGGGCGCAGCCCTCGCCGCCGCCGGGGGCGCTCCAGAAGGACACCGTGATGTCGTTGCCGTTCACCCACTTCCAGTTGTTGGAGTCTTGCGTGTCGCGGACTGCGCCCATCCAGTACTGACTGCTGCTGTCGCTTCTGCAGACGAGAGGTATGGTCAGATAGGGGAAGATTTATGGGGCATAGAGGAAAGAGTAACAGGGCCATCGTTTATACAGGTTGCATTTCAACCTACCGTTGACAAGCTATAAATAGCAGTTATTATATGTACTCTTATGAATATCACAGCGCAGGTTTGAGCAGTAGATTGATGGTGGTATGGGATCTGATTAAAATGATTATAAAATGCACAGTTGTGGTGGATGAGGTGAATATTATGATTGTGTCTGTTGACTTGCTGAGAGGTACATGCTCAATGTAAGGGCCTATGTAGGTATAGTACATATATGTCCATAAATTCAATTGTGTGTGTATCTATAGTAAATGCATTGCAAAAGTATAATTTCTGAATGTATGGTAGTATTAAATTTCGCAGACGGAGAACTAGGCAGTAAACAGCGCAGCATTTTAGTCGTTCACATTACAGGACAAATAGGTAAGTACTCGTATGTATCTAACAATCGCCAAATGCCATTTATCAATCATTGGTGTTAACTTCGCAAGCCATTGCCGCATACCATGCAACGGATGATTACCTACAGCACCTAGAGTATAGGTGCGTACAATCCAAACATCGCAATGCGGTGACAATCACGTTGCAACACTTCGGAATAATTCGCTAGCAACCCTGAAAGTATACTTACATTCGTCGATGATAGTGTTAAGAGTAGGTATGATGTTTGTAAAATATATAAGTCTAAGTATACTTGGACTTGGTGTCTACTCATATTTAGTCAGGTCAAAGAAACCATAGTGAAGCAACGTTTACGTTAAAACGTAACATCCTAGGAAAAACGCTTCAACAATGTTACCAGGATGTTTCGTAAAGGTTTGCGAGGTTTGATTGGCGCCCGCATCAGCGGCCATCAGCGATCAATGCGCGTACGCAAGAGAGGGCCTACCCCGGAGACTCGACTGAGGAAACACTACCGCTAGAAGCAGCCGTGGATTGGCAGCTAGGTAAAACGTGGCGTTCGTAAAGCCAGAGTGCTCGCCCTGTCCCGTTGTGCGACATCGGTCATTCTGCAAGTATAACGGAGTGTCTCGGCGTACGGGACTCACACGCGTCGTCATCCATCCATCATGCCGCGGAGGCCTGGCCCGGACACCCAGCGAGTGTATGCAAACCCGCTGTAGTGATCGCCGCGCCCCACGCAAACACCGTACGCGATGGAGCGCGCGGAATGAGTGCGATAACGGACGCGCAACATTCTCACTATTACTTGCATTGTACTGTAAATTGGAACTCATAAACACCTGTGCCCATTCCAATTTCAATATGCAATATGATATCTATAATTACAAACAGATCGTTCGTCTTACGAATCTACGTAACAAAACGAAAAGAAGCGCGGGGGACCGCTATCCAAAATAGTCGGCCCACTTTCACCCACGCGATAAAACCATCAATTTGACGCGCACATTTCAAACTATAATATTATACACAAATGACGAGACACAGGTAAATGCATTCGCCGTGAGAGTTTTACTTCCTTATGTAGCTATTCGCTTCGCAGATGAGACAAGGTAGATTAGGTACTTAAAGAGATTATGAAGGTTTATATACCTGTGTCGCCTCCACAGCTCCCAGGAGATGAATCCCTGCAGCGCGGGGTTGCTCTCGTCCACCAAGGTTCCCCCTCGCGAGCGGCAGAAGGCGAGTGAATCTCTGAAGTCGGCCGGCTGCCGGTCATAGAAGATGTAGCACTTCCCGTTGTATGTAGCCGTGCTGCCGGGGGGCTGGTCACGGAACTGGGGACAGCGCTCGATAGGAAGAGCCTGGTCGGTGTACACGAAGGCTTCGCAGATGGAGAGTTGGCTCGGAGTCGAAGCTTCTAGGTGCACGCTGACGAAGGCGCCGGGCATGGGCGGGTTGCACGGCAGGAACAGCGGCTGCCCCTCCTCGATGAAGCCGGTGAAGCGGTTGCAGACCGGGTTGGTGCCCAGGTCCGGGCGGTTGTTCCCCACGCGCACCACGATCACCGCCGGCTTGTTCGCTCCTGCAGACAGACGAGGGGTTAAAGTGAGGTAACAGAGACACTTCCGGACAGAGGTGCGAGATTGAATAAGTCGCGTAGTAATGTAGTGTTTTCTATCCGCGTGATTATGCGGTTTTAGCATTCAATCAATTTGAATATCATTAAGATTTTACATAAAACTGCGAGATTTATTCTCTTGTAACCGACATCTGCATTTATTCAATCTCGCCGCATCCGTTATTATTCGATCGCGTCTTGCGCGTGCGCGTGCAACCGGTAATTCTTTTGATATTCGCACAATAGGCTGTGCGACATAACAAATTATGTCTTTTAATTTAATAAAGAGTCGTGTGGCATCTTTCTATTGTGGGGAACTTTCGTGGCGGCTGTCGAGACGCGGGGAACTTTCACTGACAAGTTGCGATTTGGGGGCGCTCAAGCTTATCCACAATCGGTGGATAATTCCGAGGGTTTGACGGAGGCGCTCTCTCCGCGCGGTATCCAGGACAGACAAACCTGTTGCTCGCTTGTTGACATCGCCGGCTTTTAGAAATTCTGCTGTCTGTTCTTACTTCCGAGATAGCTATTAACGCTGATTTATTTGTAGTCAGGTCTAGCTGATTATCTAATCAATGCGAACACTTTTTGCCAACTTCAACCTAACACACGAATGTCAAAACCCACCTTCGATGCGCAAAGCGCTCTTATCGCACGAATGCCGGTTACCGTTAATAGAAAATAAAAACCCGTGGTTACACCACGTCACGGAGTAGTGGAGAGCTATTAATTATTGTAACATTTAGCACCTGAGGGCGCGCGTCACGCCTGGGGGGCAACTGGAGCGCCATCTTGATGCCGAGAACAGGAACTTTCTTAGTAATTGGCACTCGCGAGCATGTGGGAACCGCCGAGTGTCGCGACAGTTGACGGTTTATTTGCGAAGTGGGCAATGTGTAAAGTATACTCCTTGAGTGGAGATATTCAATTTCTTCACCTACTTGACTGTGTGTGTATATCTATCTAGGTACTTGACATGCTTGATGGTTGAGTAGAGCTTGCTAATTAGACCTCTACGCAACTTTATAGCCAGAGCTTTGGTAGCTACATCTCTACTCTATGTATAATGTAATGTAGCTACCTAAGTCAGGGATCTAAATCTTAAGGCTAGGAATATGTATTACAAATGGCTTTTTCGAGTATCATGTAGGTACCTACACAAGCAGCATTCATTCTGAGATTTCTGAGTCTAGAATCTTTTTCAGCGTTTTGGTAAATAAACAACAGATAGGTAGTTACGCTTGCACATACGAATATAGTAGAGCATCTCGATGTGCAATGTGTTTAATCATTATTTTGATTTCGGGCCACCTGTATCCTGATAATTTTCAGTACATCTACTATTACTACAGTAACTTCTTCATCAACTCACCACAACAAGGCTTCCCGAAGTCCAGCCTCACCAGCTGCACCATATAAGGCTCGAGCAGGTTGACGTACCACCAGGGCACCCTCTCTGGCGCGGTCAGGGTGCAGGTGTCGGCGCTGAAGACAGCCGAGGTGGACCCGTCCAGCGCCCGCTGTGGGACGCCCCCCGCCTCGGTGGAGGCTTGCATCGGGGCCTTGCCCGCTGCCACGTTTAGCACTGTTGTGGTGGAAGGTAAACAGGAATTAAGTAGGTATATATTATTCTTCAATGTTCTATTATTTATTTATTTATTTTAACACTTTATTCTACACAAAAACATAATAACATAACACAGTAAAAGACAAACACAGTAACAGCCAACCTTTGTTGGTGGATAAAAGAGTTACTTACGAGCTATTAAGATTATTATTATTATTATTTCTATGATTATCATTGGTTACTTTGGACTTAGTTTAGTTATTTCATATGTAGTTACCTCGTAAATGTAACAGTCGTATAGATTTTCTGTGTCTAAATGATATATACATCTTGAGTTGGTTTTAGTTGTAGGTCTAGTTGAGGGTAAACAGGGATTGTTTGTATAGTGTCTCGGATGTTTCTTAATATTGGTAGATTTAGATCGATACAAGTCTTTATGTTTCAGCATAAGTAGTATCTAAATGTAAATTCAGCTGTATTAGAAGGTATCTTATTTCTATAATGTACTTATCATTAATTCATTTCATCAGGTATTCCACACGATATTACATTCCTATGTTTAAACTCTGCATCTGTGACGGTAGCAATACCGATCTGTAAATATATCAGTTGTACAACTCCATCGCACAAGAATATGATTCGGCCGTATGTGTAGTTGTGTCAAACTTAAACTTTCATGAAACCCATACTTTACCTACTCATTAATGCATAGATTTTTTTTTGTTGTTTTAATATTTTAAGATTGCCGTTAACTAGGTATTATCTTATATGTAAACATTTACTAACGAACAAACCCGAATCGCATTCTTTGAGCTATCGGAGTGTAACTGCAAGATTATGCAAGTAAGTAGAAGTTAATGATCCATAACATTTGTTTGCACTTATTATAACACAGAACACGTTTGTTATTATGACGATCGCTCATGCTAGGAATTGTAAACTGTATTTTTATGAGCGGTCTAACTGAACTTTACAGATGTAGGGTAAATTTAACTACAGATACTTAAACTGAAACGATACTTTATGTAAGTACTATATCATCGGTCAGCTTATTGGGTTATCAGCATATTATTATATTATTAATTTCAGTTGTACCTATACCTACTAACGACTGCGGGAAAGTATCGTTGCATTTAAAATTTTGTGTTGATCAATAACTTGGTCCCTGCGTATTTTTTAGGGCATGCAAGTAGGTCTGAAGACCTATTTAGGTATATCATTGCAATTAATGTAGATTAAGGGCATCTCAGCTCAGAGAAGTAAAATTCCTCGACTAGAATCGAATATCAAGCCTTCGGTTTTAGGGCTTTAATCAGACTATTACTGTTCAGTTGGCCAGCTATTTGACTTTAACTGGATTTATTATTGGGCGAGGTGTCTGCACACAACGGACTGGCCCCCCGGAGGCTTGTCATTCGCTATTCACTGCTCCACTTGTCGCTGATAACTACGTGCCATTGCGTACGCTACGTAGAGAGTACGGACAGCAACAATAAACGCATAAGTAAAGATAAAAGATAAAAGATAAAATACTCTTTATTGCACACAAAAAGAAACAGTATTACTAACATGAACAGAAAATAAATAGCACAATCGGCGGCCTTATCACTAAAAGTAATCTCTTCCAGACAACCAAATTGAAAGGACATAGAAATAATGAAAAAGGGTAGCGTGTGAAAATAAGAGATATTTATAAACTACATTAATATAAAGTATAAACGATATGTAAATACCTACATATAATAATATATAAAACCTACATAGTTAATAATAAATAAGTTCTACGGTCACGAGCAATGAAATATAGTTCCCCTCACTAAATGCCAACCGATATCAAACGACCCCAATTTTTTCAAATATTGAATTTAAATTTATAAACAAAATATTAACATTTTAGTTGGTAGTATTCTGATGCGCTATTAAATTCAATATTGCAGACGGATGATTTTCTGACTGGAACTTTTTCATCGCCCGTGAGTGTACTTCAAGTGTAGTGTGTGAGGACCGGAAGAGATGGCGTGATAGGGAAGAGGCTTATACCCAGCAGTGGGCAGATACGGGCTGATAATGATGATGATGAGTGTACTTCAGTTTATGTTGCCTTTTCATAAATTTACAAGCGTCGATCGCTAAACTCAAGAGAGAAGGCGGGTCTTTTGACTTGGATGGCGAGGAGATCACAGTATGGTGGCCAAGAGACGAGTTATTTCATAGAGTTGCGGAAAATCTATGGATAAGAGCGGCATAAAACCGTAAAAGTTCACGTATCTACCAAATGCTACTCTACACAAAAGAAGACCGATTGTAGTCCAGGAAATTATAAAAGTAGCTGCACCAAACGACCCCAATTTTTTCAATTAAAAGTGCAAATTTTTTATTAATAAGTTTTAACTTCTTAAATATTATTGTTTGTAGTTCGTAATATCCTGATGCTCTAATAAATGTACTTTAATGTTGCAGAAGGCGTCATTAAGCTAGCCTTTTCCGATTACGAATAATTTGGTGCTTTTCTCAGAGTAACCTTTTCATTGCCCTGTGAGTGTAACTAATATACCTTGTATCTGTGCTTTTCACACCTGTATTGAATATCTTCATGCTGTCTGTACCTAGGTGTTCACAGTAATCTAAGTCGAGACCTGTAATACTAGGCATCAGTGTCATGAATTGATATTATGTATATAGGTACCTACTTTGCATTCCGTTATTGCCTTTAGATGGGGACACAGCAGCTGGACTAGGTCAAATTCATTCTATTTCTAGATATGTAAAGTAATTACCTACATTCTTAGCATTAAAGTAAAATTGTAGTACAGCTTTTAGGTGTGTGTACCTGAATAACGGTGTTAATAACTTATATACCTACCGGATAGGTACCTCTACATGAAATAGAAAATACTTATACATAAGTGTTTTGCAACATTTTATGCCATTAAATATACTTATTTTTATATAATTACTAGTAATTTATTACAACGTAATTACAACTATTCGAAACTTCTTTTTCACTATAATATTAAATCAAATATAATAATAGTTAAGTGCCTACTTAATAATTTAGTAGCGTGATGCAGGTGAGGTTGTCTGGGGTCAGTGCGGGTAGAAAACGTTCACTTTCCATCCTGAGAATTCCCGCCCATTACAGGTAGGTGTGTTTGTGTGGAACTTTAAATTTATTCCTTCATTCCATCTTTCGTTTACTTAGATAGTTTGTATTATTTTTAACCCTTGACGGAAAGGAGAGGTTTTATAAATTTTGCGTATCTCTGAGTAAAGTTTCTGTGTCTAGCGTAACTCCCAAACGAATGAAATGATTTTCGTTTTGTTTCTTTAGGGTGATAGGTATTTGTTACCCTGAGCCACCTTCTTAGCCATGTTTCGTGAAAATCGGTTTAGGTTCTAGTTCTAGTTATTTTGTGACTGACTGTGTTGAATGTCGGGTGGGTTATTTTAAGGCTCATGAAACGGACAAATCAGTATTTCCAAGACCACCTCTACCAATCCTCCTCAATCATTCATTAACTCCCTACAACTCAGTTTCACTGTCTCACAGGTGCTCTCATCACCATGTTTACACTTGCTTGCTACAGGTGGAGGGGGGAGGGGGGGTACCGGTGTGGAAGTGTGCCGGTAACGGTCCCGGCGACCTCGGGGCCTGTGACGTCACGCCACGTGCGCGGACGCCGGTTTGTGGCACTAGTGGTAGACTTGTCTCTGGTACACGAGATTGAAGTTGCGTGTTGTTGGCATATGTTCGTATCAAAACTCAAACTCAAACTCAAATTTTTTTATTCATCGTACAAATATAAAATTTTCTGATGAACGTCAATTTTTACAAATTACTCTCCGTTCGGATAAGGGGGGGCTCTTTCTGTCTAAGGAGAAGAACGGAGGCAAGAAACTCCTGAGCCATCTTTTCAAAAAAAGACTTAAAACTAGTTGGTATACAATACAATAGGAGTAAGAAGTGGGATGAATTTTGATTTTTGACACTCAACAGAATTGCGTACGTTTAAAATTTGAGCGCTGGTTGAGAACTGGTGGTTGGTCAAATTGATAAGAAACCGTTGAGTTTATAATTAAGCATTATGTACACCCGAGTCCGCGTTGTTCTATGCATTATGTATTTGATGTTCATTTGTTTCTTACTTATACTTATAAGTACTTAGTATATCATCTCACTTATCAATAGCTTAGCTTAGCAGAGCACCGTAAGGAATATAGAATAACGGTGCCTTACGTAACTTGGTACGAGAGCGTTATTAACTTATTATTCTGAGAGTAAGTTAGAAAAATACCCCTCTGTTATGTTAGCGTTATAGCAAACGCAACGTTGTGGCAGGTAATGGCTACATCCGTTATACTGCTTTGTTCATGTTTGTTTAAAAGATAACGATAAGTTAGCTATTAAACTATGAAGATTTAATATCAAACGTATGCCTGTCTACACTACAGTAGGTACTAAATAATAATGTTATTAAAGTGTGGTAATGTTTAATTGGATACTTGTATCCGGCCATAGTATTGTTCACTTGGCAAATATTAACTTTCAGAGATTACAATCAATCGAGGCCCGTCGACTGAAAAAGGCACGATAGATTAATTTGCAACAATTTATACACTTTTGTAATAATTTAGGAATTTTATGTAACACACATTGATTTATTTTTAGCATTTTGGACAATACAGAAACAAAATAGAATTGCGATATAATTTTGCTGAAAAAAGTGAATTTCTTTGCAAAAAGTGTGATTTTATAGGACAGTAGCTTTACGAGTATAGACCAGTTGATAACCGGAATCGAACTGGTGGAACTAGAATAGATAATTGAGCCCACCTGCCCAGGCTCTGTCTGCGCAGGGTTGCCACACACTGATGAGCTGACCACTGAAGATACTGTACAATATATCTATACATAGATAAGAGATACAGATAGCTAAGGGGTGGAATTTCATCAGCCCGTATTCCGTCCATTGCCGGATATCGCGATATCGCCACCAAATTCTGTCCTAGGCCTTTCAGCTACTATCGGTCGGTCCAGAGACCATACCGCGTTTTTATAGTGTCTGTGGCATTTATTTTTCTAAATTCCAATGAAGAGTATTTTAGAACAGCCATAGTAGTAACTTAGGTATTTATATTTTTCTGTAAAATAATGTATCTTTCACTTCCTGTCACCACCTAATCTAATCCAACCGACTGCAACTACGAATACACCTCACCAACCAAATCATCACGATCGTGATCGCGATAGCTATAGCACTCAAAATCGGTTCATCCGTCGACAGCCCTGCGCGTCGTTGGATCGGAACGCGCGCCCGACATCGCCGGACCGTTAGCGAATTAATCACCACCCGTACAGGTGCCCACTCGGCATGTGCGGCAGGTCATTGTGTTGCTGACTGTACTCGTAACTCGCACAGCGTCATGTGTGGGGTCATTGTGTTGCGGACTGTATTCGTAACTCGTGAAGATGCGTTGCGTTGGTGGTTTTTGGTGGTCGGTTGTTTTAGATATACTTAGCGATTTTTTAATATGAAATCTTTGAATATGAGGGATGCCTATGTTCAACAGTGGACGTCCTATGGCTGAGATGATGATGATGATTGATTAAGTAATAAGTAATCAATGAACGGTGGTGGTCTCGAGATCATGAACAGGATAGTTTATTTTACGGAGTTAGGGTAGAGGGTGGATTAAGAAGGCTGGCTATATTCAGCAGTGGAATATTACGTATGGATGAGGAAGTTGGTATTAATATAAGTTTAATTATAATTGAATTCTCCGAAAGAAGTCTTGTTAGTCAAGACTTTATAAATCATGATATAATATAACCTTTGCAATACCCTGCATAAACCAGACTTAGCCGGTGCAATCACAAAGCCTATCCCTGTTGAAGATTAATTAATTAAGTACTTACCTAATTACCTAGATTCCATAATTTTATGGATACAGCAATAAAATGACAGCACTTAAGTTCCCAGTGCAATTAGTTATACTAAAACATCATATTATACTTAAAGCGAAAGCCTCAACAGGATCATCAAATAACTTCAACCATCTCTTTAGTTCACCTTTTAAGGCACAGGTGCCCTAGAACTAGGGTCGTAGAGGTCTGAGAATACTCTACACAAGACCTTCTGATAATCATCTGGACTCTAGGTGAAAGTAAACATTAGTAAACAATGAACTTAACACTAAGTTGGAAAATAGTGACGTTATAAGATAATTTTAGGTAAGTCATTATATTATGTAGTTAATAATAGTTAATTGAAATAATTATAAAATACCTCTATCATTAATCAAGTATCACGAAAGAAGGAAATAAAGAAAATGATCCTTGCTGGTCGTAATTATTTATGTTTAACAGACGGACATACCTAGTTCCTGGGTTTTGGATTGATGGAATCTAAACCAGTCAAAAGTAATGGGATACTTTGAGATTAAACCTTCCATTATTTAGTCTAGGTGCTCCAGAAGTGAACTTTTTCAGGCTCAGTCTGTGTTAAAACACTTTAAACCAGAACTGTTACTATTTTGACATTACAATTACTAGGTACTTATTGAATTGCAGAAGCTGTAAGCTGTAACTGGCGTCACCGCCATACGGCACCGCCAGGGCGCAGTCACCAGCTTTCTGCAGAGAGAGTCGTGGGAGCTCAGCACAATCATTCTTCCGCTTTTTCGTAGCCATTCAGCTGCTCATGTGAAGTGATTTCACGACGAAGAAAGTAAAAGTGGGTCATGCTTGGAAACCGCGATTCAATGCCACCGGTTATCTTCGCTCATCTGTTTGACGGCATTGGCGTTGTTTTTTTTTATTTCGATTCGTCTATCGGCTGTGAAATTTGTTCGATGTTGATTAGGTATTGTTGTTTATTAACTTTTAAGCACTAAGTAGGTGTTAAAAGATGGCGAGTATTGTATTCCGATAGAGGGTGAATGAAAATAATTATTTATAGATCTATATTTAACCTACCTCTTTTAAGATATGACTATTTAGATACTCTTTTAAGAATCTGACCCAAAACAAAGCACTAATCAACTGAACCATTAAGCTAAACTTACATAAAACTATTCAGAACTAGGTTTATCTACCTGTACCTACATAGATCAATTGCTTTACCGCTAGGTGCCTGCTATAGCTTGTGCAAGCTCGATATGCACTGATATCTTGATATCAATACCCGTTATAACCATTTCTGCAGAACATGTCCCGATTACTGGAATGACATATGTAATTTGAGACGAGTCATCGCATTAATACCGACTTGTTTCAAGGAAAACGTTATTTTATAACGAGGCAAATAGGTAGAGTCACTGAGGCACGTGATATATGGTTTTCTATTAACGTAACGTAAGGTAGAGTAACTTAAATACAGAGTAATAATGATGCGCGCACGCACCGCGTAGCCTGTAGCGGTCGCTGTTGGATAAGTGTAACTTCTAAGATAAATAGCTGGAAATCAAACTTGGGGATTCGGGCCCACAAGGTGGGTAGTTTGGTTTGCATGCTGTAATCAGTACATACAATACGAGTGTGTTATCTCGATTGACTATTTGACACCTGCCTTCATACGTTTGTAAATTAACAATGAAGATTAGGTACCTTTAGAAGTAGCTTTTTAAATTGCAGTAGCCTTTGAAGTTTATCACAAAAAACTTCAAACTGACCATATATTATGTTTCATTTACGAAACGCATACTCTTACTTTGATTTAGTAAACACTTGAAAATTTCAGAAAATAAACACTGAAACTGACTGACAGGCTGGCAGAATCTGATAAACTATTTATTTACAGAGACCTAAGAAAACCACATCGCTCAGCATTATACACGTATACCTACCCAGCTGGTGTCTTAGAGCTTTTTCCGAATTGAAAGTTGGTTTAATTTTCGTTTACAATGTTTTAACTTTACAACAAATAAAATATTTCCCATTCATTTTCAACACTTAGCTTACGCAACTCACCACAAAAGGGTATTCCATCGGGAACCCAGTGTCCATTAGGCCCGCACACGCGGCGGGCTGGTCCCAGCAGCTCGAACCCTCGCTCGCAGGAGTAGCTGGCCTCCGTGCCCTCGGTCAGGGCTTCATCAGAGAAGGAGACGCGGGAGTGCGCGGGCGCGCCCGGGAAATGACATGTCTCGCTGGCAGCCACTGTAACGGAGAAGGAATTGTTATAAATTAATTTATAATGTATTACAGATACATTGTTACTAACACTTAAAATGGACTATGTGGTCTGAAAATAAATATTTATTATTATTATTATTAATTATAAGTTCTTAAGGTGATGGTGATGATAATGAATGAGTTTTCTTTATTATCTGTTTTATAGTTTACATATTTTCTTACAACATTATTCAGTTACAAACTAGTGACCAGAGCCTCACTTGTAAGTTAAAACCTGTCCCAGTGAGGCCCCGCTCTTCCCTTTTGTATAAGTTAAAATTATGACGGAGATAGTATAGGCGTTGTAGGAGATTGAAAAGTGGGTCTGTTTCGCCATTTATTGGTAGTTACCAGCAAACCCTTGTGAAATGGTGGCTGGCTGATGTTTTGACCATCGACGAAAGTTATATATATAATCTCCCATAGACTGGTATTCTTATAATAATGATGTAGGTACTTCTCGGTAACCTCTCATTGGATTTCACATGAAAAATAAATAAGTACCTAATTACACCTCATGTATACCTAGAAGTGCAAATGACAGTAATGAACATAAAAAACAAACAAGACGGTGGTTACAGTGTCGTATGTACAATACTTTAATGAATAGTGTCTTGCTTTTTAATAACTGCTCTTTTATCAAGTTTCTGAAGCGTGTAATGTCTACCGCCGCATGAGGTGGAACACAAGTGTGAAACGTGATGCCACAAAATAGAGGGTAGTCGGAAACTGAAAAACTAAAAACCAAAATTCAGTCAAATCAAAGTTATTATTAAAGTGAAATTAAATTTTAATGAAGCCTATTGCTTTGTTGGCGAATATTATCATGAATGAACTCAGGCACCCGACTAGCTTCATCGTTCTTATAACGTTAAAGAGTTACATTACAATTACAAACTCTACATACAGAAATAGAATAGAACTACGAACTAATCGCTCACACCTAAACCTTCGCTCACAACAAAGACAAAATGACTGTGGCCGGATAGTAAAATATCTGTTTCATTTAAAAAGCTATGATCTATGATCTACGGCGCATTTACGGAGAAAGCGAGCACATAATCAATACGACCAAGAGCGACGGACCGGCAACGAGTCAACAACAGTGAAATTACAAATTATTCCTTTCGAGTTATGCCCGTTTGTTTACCGGAAAAGTTATGGTTCACCATCCGTATTCGCCCACCTGGGTATATCCCCTCAGCATCAGCTAATGCCTATTATGTAGCTTCTGCTGCATACATGACATCATAGTAGCAGCTGTAGATGTGGACCTTGGCCTTCCTCATCCTACTGAGCCGGTAAGGGTAAGGGTGTCGGTTTACTGCGGGCCTGATGGAGACAAGCAGTTGTCGCACCTAAGTAATATATGCTACCTATTTCATTATGATGTTGTGATTGTCCAGATGTCCAGTAGTAAGTACCTAAGTATTATTAATTCTCAAAATCACTGAAGTCACTGAAAATAAATATAGGTAAGTAATTACGTATTCGTCAATAATGTTAGACTTGTTAAACTTTCTATTGTACCTAAAACGACCATAAGCATCAAAACTACTTAAAGATTAGCTCAGAACCTTTTCAAAAGTTTCCGTCTTTTAGTTAGCAGCAGTTATAAGATATTGAACGAGAGGAGTCTGGCTATTAGGTAGTGAAAGAAAGCGTGGTGACCCCGCGCGGGCGAGCGGGGGGCGGGGCGGTGCGCGGGGGGACGCATTCTGTCACACCACAGGGCTGTCAGATTAAGAGAAAACTCGAAAAAATAAATGCATGTTTCGCGAAATAAGTAGCTATGATTAAACCTAACGCGCCAGGTAAGTGTGCGGGGAAATAATTGCGACGACTTTGCACAGTGAAATTGGTTAGTAATCCTAGAATTTACACAGCTCTGTAGCCATGAAAAGATGTCGGATTAAGAGCAGCAGTACTTAGGAAGAAATTTCTCACCAATTCCTAAATTAACTCACGTCCATAATTTATATGATGTAGATTAATCTAAACACATAAAATTATAACTTTAAATATTTAAAGAAAAATATTGTATGCCTATTATTTAACAGTCAAAAATTTCTAGAGCCTCATTTTTAATATTTGATATTCATAAAATGTATTAAGACATAAGAGTCAGCCCTAGCTTAAATTGATCAATAGGCGTCATTTTACAACCATTCAAGAGTAATCGAGAGTAAATAGAACCTACTATTGTAATAATAATAGTGTTTTGATTACTGCCAATTACCAATAAGTCTTTCTCGGCAAATCATTTGAAAGCGTCTCAGATATAATTTCTCTACTTCGCTTCATAAATGGGGTTAAAAGATTTCGCTACGCTTTTGCTAAATAACTGATCCCAGAACTATACAAGAAGTTAAGAGTAGGTAGAGGTATGATGCTAGAATATTTTTAATTCTAGATATAGTACATATACCTATACGTATATAGATTATTTTTTAATTACAATGAAATTATGAGGTATAAGACAAATATGAACACTAGCTAGTGAATTTTATTTAAGTATTTTCATTTAGAGTGCCAGGGTTAGATACATACCATAACATACCTACTACCTAAGTATATTTTATATGAAATGTACTAAGTAACTCATAAGTAGGTACATAATTTACTCGCAATGCTGATACTTGGCGTAAAAAGTAGCCCGTTTGGTTTACAAGCGGAATACCATGGTGTACTTAGATAGAATTGTAGTGGTATTGTTGTCGATGACAAAGCGTTCAGATAGCGATATTGAAACGGGACGCACTTTACTCTTGTTTTGCGACTGTCAGAAGAAAATAGTTACTTTAATGGCTATAGTATAGTATAGTATTATCATAAAATATAAGTAGTTAACAGAAATTGAAAACACCCAGAAAAAGATTTTGGCAAATATTTCTTCTATAGATAAGCTTTTACATAATTTACCGGCAAATTTAATAAAGTGCTTTAGTAGAGAGCTTGACCAATAAATAAAGCTTAAGTTCTGCATAGATAAACAACCGACCAACAGAAGAAATTACATTTATCAGTCACATGGTATGATAGCAAGTTCATTATAAAAGCTCGCTAAACCAGATTTTAATGGGACAAACCACTTGTTTCCATAATGGAACGCCTTTGACACCGCGTCGGCGGTCAACTGGCGACCCACTTGCGACTGAAATCTAAGATCAATTGAATCTGCATCTCGTTTACCTAGAATAACATAGGACCTAGGGCTGTCCTAACTCCACACTCTTTCATTAGATCAATGATTTTATGGAAACCTATCCAACTATTATACATACTTATGAATAACGGTATATTGGATTCGAAATTTTACAACATTAAGTATTTTACAGCATTGTCAGCTCAAACTTTGAAATTGGTAGCTTTATTTATTTATTTATTTGATACTTTATTGCACAAATATGAAATATAAGTGTACAAAAGGGACTTAATGCTAAAAGCATTTTCTACCAGCCAACCTACAGGAGGTACAGAAAAACTAGTAGAAAGGTGCAACAAAAAAAAAAGTAGTTACTAAATTGAAAAAGCAAAAACAAAATAAAGTCACTTGATAATTAACTTTATAACTACTCGATACGAAAACTAAGTTTTAAGGTTAAACCATTAGGTAAGCTTAATCTAGAATTTACATGTGTCTTGTTGATCAGCAGATAGATAGGCAATTATTGGAAAAGTTGAAAGCATGACCCTATCTGCAATGAGTCACAGGACCCACTTTTACTGGCCAAGTCATCGGATGCCATGTAAATGAGGTGGGCATATTATATTATTCATCAAGGCTTGGCCACTTGCCCGTTGCAGTGAGGTTTCTAGCACAAACCTGTAACGAGGTTTTGAAGCCTTAAGGGGCCTACTGCTGGCTTGTTGCCCAGAGTATGCGTTCATTGTGTACATAATAATATTATTAGAATATTTGATGATGTGTGTTAATCCTTAATTGGGGAAAATGAATATGTAAGTACCTCACGTACGCCTTCTTTAAGATTTAACCTTTGATTTTAGATACATATGAGTCAATTTCTGGACATTGGCTTCACACAAGCCTGCCGGCACTGCCAGTCTAAGGTCGTCGGTCTGGCGCGCGAACCAATATCTTTAAATTACTATCATTACGGATTAATTGTTCCGTGCTCCGGAAGGCACGTTAAACCGTGGGTCCCGGTTGCTGCTTCGGCAGTAGTCGTTAAGCCTAGTCAGAGGCCTTCGGGCGGCTTGAAAACATCTGACAGTCGGGTTGCCCACTTACCCGACAACTCTCTCAGCACAAGCTTGCTTGTGTTGGGGTCCACCAACCCGCACTTGGCCAGCGTGGTGGACTAGGCCTAAAACCCTTCCTTAATTGGAAGGAGACCCGTGCCCCAGCAGTGGGGACGTAATGGGTCGTGATGATACAAACATTTTGTACCTATGAGTATAAAATATTAAGTATTAATATGCATAATAAATATGCATATCCTGATGTCCGAACAAAATTAATAATAAGCACTTGTAATAAATTCAATAAATTGGCACGCATAGTGAAAGCTGACCCACTAGGTAATATGAATATTGCAAGCGTGTAATGTCATATGATCTATTTGTATTAGTGCTCTCAGTAAGGTAGAATATATCTAACCCTATATATCTAACTATATTTAGTATTATTAACTTAATAACAAAATAATCAGTTCCTATCTTAGGTTCCTAATAAGAACTCTAATAGCATAGAATAGTGCCAGATTTGGTACCTGCCATAAAATACACTCACAATGCACACTCCGTAACCAACAAAACCACATGAATTAATCTTTACATTCATTTTATTTAGCCAAATCGGCTATTGTATTTAAAATTAAATTAAAATATACATGTAAATGACCCCTATTCTATTCATCAGTGGTATAGATAGAGAGCTCGGGTTGGTCAAACATACCTCAGTATCTCACGTCACCCGCAAATCTGACCGCCACCTCTAACCTCAAACGGTGTTAATACGTTAATGTATTGATTAAAACGTTTGGAATCGGCGCACCAGGCGAGCGGCATTCCGCGGACCGTTACCCGCGAACCCCGTTCTGTTACCATTGCCGCCTATTGACTAGCGACCGAGCTCGAGAATTGCCCTCTTTTGAACACCATGAGACTTAGAAGTTCCCTAAATGATGATTGAAGGAACAACTAGAAGTTTATCCGATGGCCCGATGACATTAGGAGAGTGCAGCCCGTTATGTCCAGCAGAATTTGATGAGGAATTTACAAGCACTGCTATTTACACTATAATTTAAGGTGACTATTGAAATTAAGAGTTTCGCGTACCTACTTATGATGACGATTACGGGTTGAAGATGAAGCAGTGGTACATTTAAGGCATGCAGTGTGGATTGTGTTATTATCCTCACGAACTAAGAAATAGAGTGTTATAAATTTGCACTAATCGACCTCAGGATCTCTGTTTCATAACCAGTGGTCTTTTTTCATCAATCTATCATTCGATTAGCATCAGATAATCGATATTGTGTAACGTGGCGACGCGATCGCGTAAACAAGACATCTACACTTCCGCTATTTAGCTATTTAACTTTCTTTATCAAATTTGTTATAACCACTCTTGAATTAGCTCTCAAACTTTACATTGAACATACTTAAAAAGGTTTTGAACATTACCGATATATTTGTATGATTATTATACTACGATTAAACTAGATACATACGTACATATATCTCAAAAGAAAAAAAAGATTCATGGCGTGAACTCCCTAACTTTAGTCTTTAGTAAGTACCTAGATGTGCAATATGTCTGCAATACGGTGTCAGCTTATGATTTGTGTCACAGGTGTATTATCATACCGCGCTAACTGCCACCTGGATAAAGCTCTAATTTCCAGTTCAAACATAACGGTTTTCTAGCAGCCTCTAATATGGCGGCTACTTTGTATAAACAAATACTTTGCTCCATATGGCTTTTACAAAACCGGTATTTCCCTCATTATAAATTTCAAGCCGTATTGTAATAAATTATGGTGTTATACGTGCTTTCTTGGTTTTTCCATGTCTTTCTAAATTATTCATTCCAGACTAGATAAATAAATACTTTGCAAAAAAATAATTTGTTTTTGATACTTAATTATGTTGCATCGGATTTAGCTTTTCAGTTTTGATGTAGTTACATCCAAAAGATTAGCATAGTGTGTGTGTTTGTGATCTTAATAATGTTAAAATAAGCGTTCCATAAAATTTTTAATTTTTAAATTTAACCTAACCTAACCTAACCACATTAATATATATCAAATCATGTTATGTAGTAATCAAGGATTGGCTAAAGATGGCACAAAAAAAATCTCTGCAACAACTCCAGTCCAAAACATACTTTTAAAGAGCCTCACTTCTTCTTCTTCTTGAAAAGGGGCCCGAGGAACCTTCGCGTCTCGTCATACTGTATATTCACGTGCCCGCATAAGATAATGAAAGGAAAGTGTAGGCTCGCAGAGTACACAAACAGTGAGTAGATATTACAAAACTCATATAACTTGCTTAATTAGTGCAACACCTCGAATTTACATCGAGTACTTTCTCCGCAGTTTACGTCCATTGTGTTGTGGTGTAGAAAACGCGAGCGTTCTCACGGGCATCAAGTTTGTGCGATCTTTTTGGAAATGCCCGAGCGCAATAATTAGTTAGGCATAAAATTTGAAAATGCGATGCTTTGGCTAGTGGCTCTGTAATGTTAATACTTAGATACTTTACTTACTTTAACTTAGAAACAAAAGAGCACATTTGAATATTTTTAGGATTGTTGAATTGAAGAGGTTACTTGCACTATTGTTATTTAAAAAAACCATGGATAGTAATAATAATGGTAAGGATAGTGCAATCCAGATTGTCTGAGAATTTATAATCGTATAAGTACGCAAAAATTCGAGTTGAACTTTGTCTCGTTTATGTCGGTATCCAACAAAGCCATTGAGCGATAAGAAATATTTATCTTTATTTTTTTGTAACGAGTGTGTACGTGTAGTACCTATATGCAGGTTTCAGAGTACATAAACTGAACACATAATTGATACTCCGTCGTCTTAAGGCTGAGCCGTTGCAACGTCCTGCCTCATGAAACGCCGGTCGTGCACTTGAAATATCCTAATTGGAGGAAACGGTGTTGTCGGTTACATATGTATATAGGTATATAGGACGAGCATTCATACTTATATACTGAAGCAAGCAACCTTAGCAGCTTCGTAGTAATACGATAATTTAATAAGAATAAACGGAGTTGATTGATTGATTGAAATAGTGAAACAAATAACGCTATTTACAGTCTTTCAGGCACGAGATGCTTGAGATCTGTAGCCTAGGTCTCAGTTAAATATAAGGATATCATTATCACAGTATACTATCGGTTTTTGGACTTCAATAGGTACGTATGGATATCATGGGAGCCTCTATTGGTGACAAAACTGTGATTATGACCAAGCAAAGCATTGTATTTTGGCCGCGCCTAATAGTATTTCCATATGTAGATAGGTGCCTTTTGTAGCAACAAAGTTTGGACTGTTCTTTTGACGTATCAGTAAGTAGTTTCCTAAAGAATTTAAAACGAAAAGATAACACATTATACATGGTTACAGGACACATTAACGTTTTTACATCCATCAGCCCAGTGTATGCCGTAAGTGCAACATAATCTTTACGTATATACAAAAAACGCATTCCAATATCGGACGGACAGTCGGGCGCGGGTAGAGATAATCGATTTTTTTACTTCCCTATCCTCCCTTTTACGTTAATGGTGTAGTTTTTTTGTTGAATTCCTGCTGTTACATTTAAAGCTTAAGTTATGGTATTGGGAGAATGAAAGATTTAGGATGTGCTTAGTTTGTTTTTATAGTTTACTGGCGAGGGTTATTTATTAGAAGTTAACCTCCGTTAATACTAGTAATAAGACAAAATGTAGTGTATAGTGTTAGATTACACTTTTATTTATGTCAAATTGAAGATGATCCTATATAATACCTTGTAAAATTTGCAGGTTAAATTAGTCAACACCTCCACATTTTGTAATTGTCGTAATGTTATAATTTCATAAGCAATATCTTTCTATGCTCATATTTTCTCCGAATTTCAACAGGTGACGGTAAATGATGGTATCTGTTATATTTTTATGGATTCGCAAACAGCCCCTTGTCCCGGCAGCCGGAAGCGCTTCGTCACCGCACTTCCGGTTTTATTTGACTGCACCACGCACCAAGCCATAGCCGTTACTTGTTGCAAGAAACTGACTAAATTTTGGAAAAGTGTAGTGATTGATTCGGGGTTGTGAGCCCCGTAAACCTTTTAATATGCGACATTGCGACATACTCTTATTAATATATGATAAATGACAAGTTAGTTATAGGATATTCATTAAAATCGAAAGATTTTGGCTACAAATTAAATCCAAAAACTAAACTTTTCTTGAGCTTAAAAACGGAGTGGAAGCGAGTGTTGTGATACTAACTTGTATCAATCTCAATAATGAATCCTAAATGGACGATTATTACCTATACCTAAGTAGTGTGTATTAGCGATTTGTTTCATAATCGGGATGCGTACATAATGCAAATCGATGAGTGCGGTTATCTCGGGCGGTGAAGTGTGAAGTGGTTCTGTCGCACTATTAGTCATGTAACGGACACACGCGCCCGTCATCTTTACCCGCCGACTCCAAAATTATCCAAGCCGCATGTACCTACTTTCACTTTTCCATTAAGACATGCTTTTGGTGGGAAAAAATATTTAAGAGCCTTTTTAAAAGCTTTATTACACTTTTATTTTTTAGTGTAAGCATTTTCTTTACTGCGTCTGAGAAGAAATGTTGAGACAAATGTGTGTCAAAGCATGAGACGGCGGAGAAACGGCGCAGGCGCAGCCGACACGCATCGCCGACGGAAATTGACTCTACGTGTTCCATATTATTGTATTACTTACAAACAGAAATATTCAACTACAAGTATTCTTCTACGTATATTTAATCAACAATTGGTGTAAACAAAAAAGTTTAAGTCAAGAAATAGCGTCCGAAGAAGATTTAGAAAGCGTTTGCTTTTTCGCGTTTAATATTTATAAAGTTCCGCTGGCATCCTGTCCTGGACACACGGGACCCACCTGCGAGGTAAAGCAGCAGCACACAGGAGGCAAACTTCACATCCATGGCGGGTAGCGGGATCACAGTGGGTTGACACTCGCGGGGCTGAGGCAGAGCGCTCGGTCGCGGCGCATGGCTCGTGCGCTGGCGGCGGTCGGCAGGCGACTGGCGGGCGGCCGCAGGTGCCTCCGAGCCCCCCCTTTCACCACCCAGCGCGGAGCTTTCGCGCGCTGATTAGACAATTTCTCGACAAGTGATCCGCCGCCGCCGCCGCCGCACGTCGCAGGCGCGTATTTGGACAAGTGTATGCGCGCTATTCAGGTTGGTATAGTATGAGAATGATAAACAGTATTAATGCGGTGTCGCGTGTTAATCGCTTCCTTGTGAGGAGAGGAGAAATTTTAGTGATAAGATTGTATGGTGGAGGTATGCGCTCGGTTGATAACAGTTGTTTCTTTATCAACGTTGCGGTGTGTTGCAACAGGAGGCAGTATTGCAGATCGTTTCACTATGTATGTTACTGTAAACGCTTAGATATTGATAAAGTTTTCCATACCGCGACTGATCTCTGTTCATATTATTATCACACATGACTCCGCGTCCTAATGAAGTAAGAAAGTTCAGCTCCGCGTTGAACTCTTTCGTATGAGAATTCTGAACGAGGCGCGTAGCACGGATATCTGTAAATGAAAATTAATGTGTCATGTTTTCTTGTAATGTTTATTATTGGACTACATCATACAGATTAAAGTATATGAAAATATCGTCTGGGTAATTTATCTTACTTTTTATGCATAGGTAAATTATCCTAACATAATATTATAATTATAATGTTACTAGCTGTTGCCCGCGAGCTTCGCTTCGCCTTAAAATTATTTTGCCGTGGACGACTCCCGAACTACCTACCCAATAACATGCCATGGTGGTATTAAATTAGATGAAAGTTGACAAATAAGTACGAAGATACTTGACTAAAAATTATTTTCATGACTTCATTGCGCAAAGACTTGTATAGCAATGGCAGAATAGTAATTTATAAATGTTTAATTTCAAGCATCTAACTTATGCAGTTTTGGTTTTTTTCATACTACTTATTTTTTTTCACTTTAACTCCCATTCTTCAAAACAAAACCATAACTTTACTAAGGTGTGCAGACATGTTAGATTGATAACATCTAGGTATCTTGCAATATCCTATTGTAACTAAGCTTTACGGCTGTTTTAACAGCATGCAGATTTCATCACGCACGTGGGATAGCACGCCATTTTCCCGCATCTCGTGTGCATATTCTACGCGTTACAATGAATACTTGTATGAACGCGTGCGGGGAAATCCCGCGTGCGTGATCAAATCCGCATGCTTTTAAAAACAGCCTAAGTTAATGCCGAATTTCAACCGCTAACTCCGGTTTTTGTGGGAAAATACGGTACCTAAGCTACGTCCCTTCCAAATTTCAAGTGCCTACGCTACGTTTAGCCTGTGCGTGTCAGTCATGGGAATTCCGTATAGAAAATCTCTGTACATTTTTCCTAAAACACCTACGTAATAAGTTTCATGGTTTTATCTTCAAAAATGACGCATAAGAACCAAATGACAATGAATTAAACGTATTGAAAAGTACAGTCGTTTATTGGGTTGTTTTCGAGGACCTTAAAATCTTAATGCAAATACATACAAACTATAAGTACATTAGCTAAAATCAAACCATACCGCGATCTATATCCGATCCGACAACGCCATCTAGGAGCGGACATAGCTACTATATAAATTTAACTTCTAAAACTCAACACCCATAAAACCTTCAACCCCTATATTACACCCCCACACTGGGTTTTTTTTTAAATGCTAATTATTATTTTTTTGTGATTATGTAGTGCCTAAATACAAAATATAATGTTATTATCTTCAAAAATGACGAACTTCATACAAAATATGAAACCCTATTTCATCCACTCACACATCGAAGTTTCAAAAACGCTAGAACAAAATGTTTAATTATTGCTCATCAAGTGCTAAAATAAAAAGTTTATTTAAAAAAAGATCTACCCCGGCCGGGAATTGAACCCGGGACCTTCGGCATAGCAGTCAGGGTCACTAACCACTACGCTAGATTTTTATCTTTTAAAATTAAGTATTCGCATACAACTTTTAACCCCCCCTTTTAACCCCTTACAACCTCCGTTTCGCAATAAAAAGTAGCCTATGTTCTTTCTCAGGGTCTAGACCATATGTATACCAAATTTCATTCAAATCCGTTCAGTAGTTTTGGCGTGAAAGAGTAACAGACAGACAGACAGACAGTTCCGGATATAACCAACAGATGGCACTAAAAGCGCAATACAGAGAGCTTGTATGGAACCGAGGCCATTTAATATGAAGATCCTACATCGCGGTATTAAAGTTTTTCAGTTGTCTGAAATAAATACAAATTCTAATACGTTAAATCTATTCTATAGTAGGAGAGTCAGACAGTAACTTTCGCATTTATAATATTAGTTAGGATTAGGATGTTTTAGCAACATGAGAAATGAGAAGAGTTATAATTAGAATTAAACTCGTACATAGTTGGTAATAATGGATATCCTACTAATACACTGCCGGGCAATGAAAAAGTTCCACTTACAAAATGCCGACAAAAAAATACCCCAATTTTTTCTAAGATTTAATTTGATATTGGAACAAAATATTACCGATTTTAGTTGGTAATATCCTGGTGCTCCGTTAAATGTACTTCAACGTTACAGAAGACGGCATTAAGCTAGCCTTTTCCGTTTAAAAATAATTTCGTGCTTTTCTCAGTGGAACCTTTTCATTGCCCGCGAGTGTATTATAAACTTGAAGTTTGTGAGTATGTGTGTACCTATGTATGTATATGTGTATGTTTGTTACCTCTTCACGTCAAACCGGCTGAAGCGATTTTATGAAATTTGGTATGGAGCTAGCTGACACCCTGGATTAACACATAGGTTACTTTTATCCCGGAATTCCCACGGAAAAACTTTTAAAGGCGAAGCAAAGCTCACGGGAACAGCTAGTAGTCGCTATAAGTGGTAGATGTAGGTACATCAGCCATTACCTACCTAGATCAGAAGCTGGAGATAGGAATATTTATGCAAAAGGGGTTAAGTACGCGACTTCACTGTGCACATAATAGTAAAATAAGGAATGTAAATAGGATTTGACCCACAACATGAATCATAAATGTTATTTAGAATGCGGATGCTGAATGAGTAAGAGAATTTATCTAAAATAAATGTACAAGGTGACCATAGCAGGCAAATAAATGTGTATCCTTAAATATGACGCATCAGTAAAATTTACTTTAACCATCATCATCAAATTTTACGCTAGGCTTTCAAATTATCGTCTAAAAATAAAGGCTATTAGATTTTTAAAAACTGACAGAACTATCGTGTAGTCTCTAGCCCAGTCTAATGTTTATCTGTTGGGTAAACTATCCAGCACTTTATTCAAACATTGTCAAACAGGCAAATATGATTAAATAATGAAATGTTAAAGTACAACACTTTGAGTTCAGAGACGTCTAGATTCGTCATGTAAAACGACTCAATATTTATCAAACTCTGTAGTAAATACAAATACATAGGAAAACAAGGAAAATCAACTAAATCTAACCAGACAATTCACTTATTTAATGCCTTCAAGACCTAATCGGTTCAAGTAACAACTCGATACAAGATGCGCTTTCGTGAAATAATCGATTGACCGTGTGACGACATCATTTAAATCGATCAATTTATGTAATCCTAGAATAGCTTCTACCCAATCGGTAAAATAAAATTTACCAAGACTGTTAGTTTTTGATGTTCAGAATTTAAAGGAACTACATGTAGGTACATACCCATATATCTATGTATTTATATGAAGGTGACCACCATACCTTAACAACTATTGATAAATTTATTTTTTCTACCATTTAAAGGGTTAACCTCAGTCTATATTATGCGCCGTTAGCCGAGTATGATAATTATATTATAAATATGTATGTACCTACCTAAGTATGTGTAGGTACAGTATGATCACATACTGTAGCCATATGAAGTGGTTATGCAAATAAATGAAATTAATGTGACAATTACGCTAAATTGAAATCGTCAATTTCACATTCCCAGGATTAAGTGGCAAAAATTGTCACTCAGTTGTTATTAGAAAGTTATTCAATTCAGACATTACAATCTATTGTCTATTTAGTTCACAGACAGATTTTCAGTGTCCCATACTGACTAGTAACTGGATAATTATAATTATCGCAGTTTTCTTCTACAAAAGTGTACAGTAAGCAATCGGTAGAGATACCAAATTCTCTGTCTCTCTCAGTAGGTAAAAGTGTATACCTAGCTAAATAAATATTTGTAAGTACCTACCTGAGGTACTCCTCCTCCATTATACTATAGTTACCTATATCAAATAGGCACGATTTACCTATCACCATCCTTCCTAGCACTCTCTATAAATTAATATTAATAAAATATAAGGGCATGGTGTGTCAATCGGTGGGTACTTTCTACGTAGTCCTTCAATGGGTAAACATAACTGTCAATTATAACAGTTATTGGCCCACAGGACCATTAAAGTCAAAGAAGGATAGTGAAAGCAAGTTTCACTGAGTCGATTTACTTCCTCTGTATGGGCGATAAGTTTTATAAACTACCTATTACCTGCCTAGATAGCAGATAAGAGGGTTTGGGAAGGATGAGGAAGGATAAGGTCAGACAGAGTGGTTTGGTGCTCAAGCAAGCTTGTGCTGGGAGAGTTTTGTCGGGTAAGTGGGCAGTCCCGATTGTCAGATGTTTTCAAGCTGCCCGAAGGCCTCTGATGACTGCTGCCGAAGCAGCAACCGGGACTCACGGTTTAACGGGACGTCCGAAGCACGGAATCGTCCAAAAAAGAACCACTTGAAATCGGTCACCCATCCAATGGGTGACCGTGCCATGTGTTGCTTAACCTCAGTGATCAGTTACGATCACTGAAGCTCGCTCGACTACGGACGCTTCATCATAGATAGCTTGTCAGAATAATGGCATGGCAGAAAAATCAAGTTTTCAGTGTCTATGAGTCCTCACTCCTCAGAAGTAGTATTATTTTCTCTATGCCTCAGAAATAATGTCATAGCATACCCGACAGATTTCCCTAAACAAAATTTCGTTCTGGCTCACGTTAAACACGTTAAATGTTTGGGATATTCATTTCAAAATTAAATACAAAAATCCCGTGACACAGCCTTAAAATGGACGCCTTGGTGCGTATCAACCAGATGTTCGAGAGCTTCCGGAGCGCGATCCGGGACAAGCGGAGCGTGGAGCGCGGGCGGGCGGCGCCGCTGCTGCACGCGTTGGGCGGGGAGCTGGCGGCGCTGGGCCGGCGCGACCGCCCCGCCCTGCGCCGCGCCGCCGCCATGCAGGCCTGCCTGTCCCTCCTCGCCGCCAAGAACCTCCCGCTGTCCCTCCTCGAGAAGCGAAACATGCTCCAAGCAGCCTTCGACAAACTCAAACCGCACTACCTTAAAAAAGAGTGCCTCTTCATCTTCCTCAGAGTTCAAAACCTCCTGTGCTACTACCTCATCCAGCTAGACCAGCTGTCGCTCGCCCAAACCATCCTCGAAAACATGGAAACTTTGTACGATAACATCAATAAGACTCAACCTTTCGAGTACGTGGACGCGGAGGATCTGTTCACGCCGGCGCCCTTGGAAGACCTGCCGACGCTGGATCCTGGCAAGATCGACCAGCTCATGACCAACAACATCGAGATGCAGGCGTTCCTGTACAACAAGCTGGGGTTACAACACAAGTATGTGCTGTACAGCCACACGGCGCTGCGGCGACGGCTGGAGACCCGGGATTGCGACCCAGTGGCGTGGGCCGTGCGCGCCGCCCGCCTGGCCCGACACTTCCTGTCGCTTCAGCAACTTGCCCCCGCGCGCCACCATCTCTGCGCCGCCTACAAGTTGCTGCGCTCCTGTCGCGACCAGTCCAAGCTGCTCACCGACCAGCTCTCAACACAGCCCGACTTCGACGCCAACTTCCTCGAACTCTGCCACTACTGGATCAAGTACGGACTCACCATATTCCAGCTATCCAAGAAGAAGATTCTGAACAAGCACTTCGGGGACAACCCGTCGCAGATGGACTGGTGGAAGGCAGTGGAGCTGGACGAGAAGTTGCGGGGCGCGCCGTCTCTAGACCAGGTGAAGGAGACCACGGGCGAGGGCGATGCCACCGCCGCTGACGAAAGCCTATACCAGTTCAAAAGCCTGGAGCTTGAGGAGTGGGAGCGACCGGTCCCGCTGGCTCTAGTCACCAACATGGACGAGGCTAAAAGACTCTTCGCCTTCACTCACAAGTGGGTGACTCGCGCGCGCCGCTACTGCGACCTGGACCAGAGCCCCTCACAGCACGTGTCCTGCAGCTTACAACTAGCTGAGCTATACGAGCACCTGGCCTTCTTCGAGCGCGACGTGGACCGGCAGTACGGCATCCAGAAGTGCCGCGCGGAGGTGCTGGAGTCTCTCCACTCCGTGCTGAAGACCTGTGACTCCACGGCTGCTCAGGTGGAGGTGATCCGGGAGCTGTCGCAAGTGCAGCTGGAGCTCATGGCTCTGAATCTGCAGAAGCTGTGGAGGGAAGAGTCTCGGACGCAGTTGAACAGTGAGGTTGAGTCTGTGGTGCCGTCGATGAGGTCGGGGGGTAGCGGGGCGGCGGGCGGGGTGCGGGGCGCGGGGGTGCGGCTGCGCGCGGCGGCGGCGCTCACGGCGCGGCTGAACAGACTCAGCGGACAGCTGGCCGACCCGCCGCGACCGCTCAGCCTCCACTCGACCAGGTCTAAGAGTGCAGACTCGTCCGTTTTGAACTAAATTGTGAAAATATATTGTATCACCGACAGTCACAGATATTGATAGCCCACTGAATACCTACTGGAAATAATAGTATACTTACCGTGCCAATGTTATAAATACCCCTGCTTTCTCTAATAGGTAAATATGCTGCAAATATTTCTCGGAGATTACTTTAAAAATAAAATGATTACAGCTTTTTTGAGCTTTTGCGACTTTTTTATTTATTCCACAATTTCCACCATATACCTACTTACTCCAATAAGTTGTATTCCCGGGCAGCGCGTTTATTAAGCCTCGAATTCACTAGGGCACAAGTTCTGAGACTGTTACAGAACATCTACGGTGACACAAAACACGGAACCTGTTCTGCGACACGTAGATGTCGCTATATAGTCGCGTGCGACGTTGCAGAACAGAGCGCGACGTCGCGGCGACACGTAGACGACATGTGCCTAGACAGGTTCTGCGACAATTTGTCGCCTAGTGAATACGAGGCTTTAAAGCCTCGAATTCACTAGGGCACAAGTTCTGAGACTGTTACAGAACATCTACGGTGCGTGTTCTCAGAACATTTTGGTAACATGTCGTGATACAGAAGTCGCGCACGCGTCCATACTCTGCAACAGCGGTCGCTAGACCTAGTAAAAAAAATATACTCTATGCGCTAGACTGATGTCGCAGGAAGTTCTGTCTCGCGAGCCAAAACACGGAACATGTTCTGCGACACGTAGATGTCGCTGTATAGTCGCGTGCGACGTCGCAGAACAGAGCGCGACGTCGCGGCGACACGTAGACGACATGTGCCTAGACAGGTTCTGCGACAATTTGTCGCCTAGTGAATACGAGGCTTTAAGCCTCGAATTCACTAGGGCACAAGTTCTGAGACTGTTACAGAACATCTACGGTGCGTGTTCTCAGAACATTTTGGTAACATGTCGTGATACATGTTGCTTGTCCACACCAGCAGTCTCCGCCGACATGTCGCCCGAGGAAGTCGTGGCAGTTAGTGCTGCGTGCTAGAAGTCGCGCACGCGTCCACACTCTGCAACAGCGGTCGCTAGACAGATGTCGCAGGAAGTTCTGTCTCGCGAGCCAAAACACGGAACCTGTTCTGCGACACGTAGATGTCGCTGTATAGTCGCGTGCGACGTCGCAGAACAGAGCGCGACGTCGCGGCGACACGTAGACGACATGTGCCTAGACAGGTTCTGTGACAATTTGTCGCCTAGTGAATACGAGGCTTTACATTACAACTGACATCATCATCTTACAACTAGTGAACAAAATAAAACCAAGATATTTTTTTTTAAGATTTTATTTTAACTATGTTTACAAATGTATAAAAAACACTTAACTAATAATAGCAATCTAATAGCGACTTTTACTATTCGTGGGAGACGATTTAAATTATCAAACGGTACAGATATATTCCAAAATACCAAACCTTCAGTATGAAACTCACTTACAAAAAAAACTGAACTTAAATGTTTCTAATTATTGTAAGGTGTTAAGAAGGAAGGCGTAAAAGAAATCATTACTAAGATTGTATTCACAGTTAGCCTCATAAGCTTATTCTAATCAAAATTAATCAGAAGCCACACTTGAGCACCGAAGTTGGGGCCTTCCGGAGAAGTAGGAATTTACAGTATGAGGTAGTGGTGACATCCATTGAGGTATTTAGTGGTATACAACCATTACAACTTGTAATTAAGTATGAAGCCTAATAATATGTAGAGGTCTTGGAAAACTTCCTGGTAAAAATCGTTAAACTTGCACACGTTAACTAATTTGAGTGTTTTTGAGGCACAGATTTGGGAGGGGAAGCAAGTTTTTAGTCTATATCTATGCATATCGTTTAAGTACATTGTGCAAAATACAAAAAAATGGTCATTAGGATAGGTTACTTATGTATTTTATCTATTGTTCTGCACATGTTCTACACATAACAAAATCAAATTGAATTGGTATTGAATTTAAAAGAAATAAATAAATATGGGCTAAAATTATACAATACTTTGTAATAAGTCTTTATGGCGTTCGAATCTGATATAGACGCACGATTATCTACAATAAGTTAATTATGTAAAACACAACACTCAAACTAAAACAGTATAATTTAAAACACACAGCAAATTAATGTATTATGTACATACATAGGTATAATAATACTACGATTAATACAAAATTGTGATGAGTACGTAGGTTGTAGGAGATCATAACAAAATTGTTGTGTACCTATGTAAAAAACATTGATTTACAGATCTATACAAGGTAATAGGTATTTATATATTTTAGCCGTACTTCGATTCGACATATTATAATTATGTAACATAATATGCTCGTGCATAAAATGATGATGATAGGGAAGCGTCTACCTATCGGTATCGTACATATCGGACCAAACGGATTTCATAAATATATGGAGAAACGGCGTCAGCAATGCCGATGAATGCCGGTGTACGTACTTGTGTGAATTACTATATACAAAGAATACTGAATGCGATGCGTCCGTATCGTACAATGCCGAAAAGTGGATGCTTACCTTAAATTAATGTTGTATGGCCGCCGAATATAAGTTATCAAATACTGGTCAATACTTCGTACAGTAAAATTATAAATACATTCTAATACAGAAGGCAAAAGGGCCATTTTAAATAGGACTCGCTTAAAACATCGGCTAATGCACACATTATACTTCAAAGCTACATCGAAATATTAGAGAATTATGTACTTAAATATACAAAGTTTATTTATGACATCACAAAGGCAAGGCATCATCTTACAATATTATTATTTGTAGATAGTAAAACCACGTAAAGCAAATCTACAATAGCTCAAGTTACATACCAAATAAACTGGGTAAGTAAATACATACTTTTATAAAATACTTAAACTACTTATTAAGTTATTATTGCGCAGCACACTGAATTATATATCGGTTTTTAAGCAAGTCCATTACATTATAAACAAAGATTTCGTCGAATTTTGCAAATTTATATGCCGTTTTTTGTTACTATTTAGGTATTCCAGTTTTTGATTCGACCTTAGGTTATGAAACATTACTACTATAGGTATATTACTTAAAAAAACTGTAAAACTTAGTGCAAGTGAAAGACGAATTGTAAAATTACTAAATAACAAAATCATTAACAACAACAAAAAAAAACAATTAATAATTTATGTTATTGTGACTTGAATTCCACATAAACCTCATCTTTGGAGAGGTATGAAACGCATCTCGTTAAAACATCTAGAATATTCTATAAGTATATCGTAACCCTTCCTTCATTGGAAGGAGACCCGTGCCCCAGCAGTGGGGACGTAATGGGTGGTGATGATAATATCGTGTTGCGTTCGTTTACACTACTGTACCAACCTTTTAACCTATGTAAAAACATTACCTTATGAAAGCTTATGCGAATCAGATCTTTTTGGAGTTTCTTTGTCAGTCAATTGGCCTATTATTTGGTAATGGTGATCAGTCGTCCTTGTCTTCCACCGCTGATAAAAATAGTTTTTGGCACACGTGCGTAAATTTAGCTGAAAAAGGAGAAAGCACATTATTAAAACATACATTATCAAAATGGCTACGACATTTGTTGTATTATAGGGATTAAAAATACAAATAGCCAATTTTGAATGCACCAATATGTTATCATTGCAGATTTCTAAGGGCGCCTTCAAATTAGTCGCTAAGTGTCGCGCGGCTGCAGCGCTGCTGCAGCGCTGCAGCCGCGCTGCTGTCAAAATCCATATAAATTTTGTAATTTAAAAGATGCGCGACTGAAGCGCTGCTGCAGCGCTGCAGTCGCGCGTTAATAATTTATATGGAATTTAGACTGCAGCGCGACTGCAGCGCTGCAGCCGCGCTGCAGCCGCGCGACACTTAGCGACTAATTTGAAGGCGCCCTAAGAACATTAACAATAATAATATATTAAACGAAAACATTGTTAGTGAAAGTCTACTAAACGAGGACCATTTCAAAGTACAGGAAAGTTTGGTTGCTTGGCGCCCGAAACACATCACAAACCATATAGCTCTCAAAGTAATACAAGGGCATAAGAAAAAATCGCAGGGAGATTCTAAGATCAACGGGCTCAAAATAATCATCATTTCCATCCCATTTTTTGACTGTCTTCTAAGGTGGGTACTGACCAACTTAACGAGGTGTAATGTAACATGTTACACAGCGAGCATTCGCGCAGTCAGCATGTAGTGTTACGGGTAAACCAGCGAGCAACGAGCCGATTTTAGAACACAGCGTTGCGTAACATGCTTGCTGGGAATATTACATTACAGTCCGTAACGTTGGTTAGTACCCACCTTTAGCGTGCCAGTGGCAATCGCTGTTCCAGCTCTAATTCGTCGCCGTAATCTCATCTATGACCACAGATACTCACTAGCCACACTCCTCACGGCCTTCACATCACTAGCTACAAGCGCGTAGTACACCGGCACCCCGGCCAGGGTCATCAGCACCCCGGCTAGCACCGCCCAGCCCTGGGCTAGCACCGGCACCACGAGCAGCACCCCGGAGACCAGCACGAATGTCACGGGGATCCAGGTGCTCACCTGTGGACGGGTGGAGAGGTTATGATAGATATTTATAAATAAATGTTAATGGGGAGAAAAACTAAAAGCTTACGTCGGTGAAAACCTGTTTCACTAGGTTTTCACCGACGTAAGATCGGTCTGCGCTCAGCCATCTATAAACCCGACCGTGCCACACTAAAACCAGCTAAGGTCGGAACGGACAGTTCCGCAGCTGTGCGAATTATGCAACTGTATGAAATAATACTTGCTGAAATATGGTTTTTAACACTGTCTACAGCATATCACCGCTTAAAGAAATATGCAAAAAGGTTCCATTCAAGCCAGGTACAGGTACTAACACACACAAGGATTATAAGCGATGTATTGTAATCCCTCACCCGGATAGGCCTCGGTATGTGGGGCCGCTTGTACCGCAGCCACAGGACAGCGCTGCAGCTCAGCGTGGTGAAGAACGACTCCACCACCGTGCAGTACGTGATGAGCGAGGTCAGGTTGTCCGGGATGAGCATCAGCAGGGAGATCAGCATCTGAGGGTAGAGCGTGGGTGGTGTTGAAATGATGAAGCATGTTATTTGGTGTGGGAGCATCTGAGGGTAGGAAGTAGTAGTGTGGAAAACTGTATTAATGTGTCATTCGTTGTGAAATTTTATTAAACTTCAGGAATTCGTACATATAATGAGATGAACCAGTTTCACTACCGCTGCTGTTCAGTATGCACCTAACAAGATTGACTTGACTTCAGGTCACTGGTAAAATACAATACAAGAATTCTATTGCATGGGTATGGGTATTGATTTTTATGGAGAAAAGAATATTTTAAGTATAAGTCAAACCCAATATTTCAACGAGAACAGCATCGTTACGAGTACATTACTTCCCGTGGATTATATGATTCCCGAGAAATAATGTCAAATCTCAACCGAAACAGCTTATATTAGGCAATTTTCACTCAGTTTTTCAAATCCAGTCGATGCGATGCCACAGCCGTGTTGTTACCTAGCTTCCCTAATACTCACAAGGAACACAAGTGAAGGCAGCGGCGAGTAGCACTTCACATTGATATGCGCCAACAACTCGGGCATGTGCCCATTGCGGGCGCCGGCGAAGCACATTCGTGATGACGTCATGATGTGCACGGACAGACCGCCCACGATGGCAATGGCGACGGCAACTGGCATGATGTAGCGGAGGAAGCCCAGCGCTGCGATCGCGAAGTCCTGCGGAGGAGAATGTGGAGGTTGAATGGCTTGGCATAGGATTGGTATGTGTATTGTGTACAAAATATTATATCATATCATCAATGTACAAATTGTACAATTATTATATACTCGCAAGCAAAAGTTCCACTTACAAAATACCGATATCAAAGAAACCCATTTTTTCACACAGTTTATAAAAAAAAACAAAATACTTTCATTTTTAGTTGGAAATATTCTGATGCGCTTTTAAATGAACTCCAATGTTGCCGAAGGTGTCATTTAGACGGTTTTTTTTCATTTAAGAGTATTTTGGTGCTATGTCACTGGAGCTTTTTCATTGCTCATCAATGTAATTATAGGTACCATTGTCGGAGAAACCCATAGTGAAATACGTCCTGCTAGGGTGTGTTCTTAATGAAAACGCCAACAAGCTTCAAGCTGCATCAAAGTATTCTCCCCGTAAAATCCCTCACAGTTAATTAAAACGTTGTATGAACGTATATTTATTGTACCAGTGTGAATTACATTCAAATTGTCGACTCAAGCAATTATTTATCTACAGCTAAGATTTCGCCATTATTGTACAAACACACATTCATTAGCACTATACAGTATACAGTCGCAAACAATATATTTCAAGGTTATAAATTAAATAGTATCTGCACGCAAGCTTCGCTTTGTCATAATACGCTTGAAATTACATAAAGCTGTAAAGTTTTTTTTTATACAAACACACAAACTAACAATCAAATCTCTTCTCTTTATAATTTTAGTGTAAGTAAAAGCAGACAAGTATCTATGTATAATCGCAAGCCAACAACCTAAACAAAACAAAAAAAAACATCACAAATACGTCATCATCATCATCTCAGCCATAAGACGTCCACTGCTGAACATAGGCCTCATTTGCCAGCTTGTCCGATCGGAGGCGGCTCGCATCCAGCGCTTCCCTCCGGACTTGACTAGCTCCATCTCGTGGGGGGCCGCCCAACGCGCTTGCCTGTACATGAAGATAATTAAAAAAATGTCTCTAAATACTGACCACAGCGATAGCCTCAGTGGCCCTGACTCCCACGGGCCCCAGCACGGCCAGGTACGCGCCGTTGGCCAGCAGGTAGATCGCGGTGACCATCGGCAGGGACACGTAGATCGCGCGCGGGAGGTTCACGAACGGGTCCTTCAGCTCTTCCGTCATGAAGTTCAGGTAGTTCCTGGGGATGGGGTGTTAAGGTTAATGACTGTGTTATAATCTAGTAGTAGAAGATTCACTTCAGTACAGATGTCTAGTTTTAATTCGAGGGACCATCAATTTGCATTACTAAACTGTGGTTAGTTTGAGATGATGGATAGAAAGCTGGATATGGTATCTGTAAACTTTCCAGACACCATTCATTGTAAAGTGAATTGATGATCCACTGTTCCAACACTGTTCATTGTATTGTTCATTGAACAGTGTTGGAACAGTGACTCTTTATTATCCATGCAGTGCATATTTGCTGCAATTTACATGCTACACGGAAATAGTTAGATGATCATTTACAATTTTAGATATAAAGCCCTATGAACACTTGGTCCGACTGCTTAGTCTGACTGATCGGAGCAAGTGATCTTTTTTTCCTATTGGTTCGATTAAGGAATCGGACTATCATTACTTCTTTGTAATTAGAATAGAATGTATGGTCCGCCTGATCGGACCAAGTAGTCGGAGTCGGACAGGATAATTTTATGGTCCTATCAAATAGTTAATTATTCTCACCATCCAGAGTAAGAGAAGATGCCCGAGTAGAACGCGATGGACCAATCACTGACCGAAGTCTTGGTGCCGGCCCAGCCATCCTCGAAGTTCTCAACGCCGCCTGAAATACAAGAGACACAAAATAAATAAACATGTTAATACAAATTTGAAAATATTTGTAAAATAATAGTCCATGCAATTACACTTCAAATGTAAAAGTAAATACTATATGGAAGTTTTTTTTTTTTTGTAGTCACTGTAACGTGCAATCGGCCTTGAGTGACCATAAGCAGTTGTTTGGAGTGTTTTTATGGCGTTTTAGGCACTCCCTCCCATCTTTGGGTTGCCTTCTTATTCAATTGGTCCTAGACCGTCCCAAATGTGCTTTCTTTTCAACCTTCTTATTGGAATACAACTGGTGAGGTCAGTAGCCAGCTTGTTGGGGTGATCAGCAATCCTATCTCTGTAGGCTCTTGTGAGGTTTTACACTTCCGCTTTTACCGTAGGCATTTGTAAGTACTCATGGACCTCATCAATTTACTATACCGAAGTAAAAAGAAAATATGAGCCGGATTGCCACTGTGAACTCGCGAAAGGTGCCCAAAACCCAGGTTAATTCAAATTGAAACTTAGGAACTGGAAAGCTAGCATAGTACAGTTACTATATACACTATAATACTAATTAAGTATGTACAAACCTCTGGCCATCCAGACAATCCCTCCAATGATGATCACCACTAAAGCCTTGATTTTTGTAAACATGAACACATTCTGCACTTTGGTTGTGAACCTCACATCGTAGGCGTTGATGAAAGTGAGGAGACCTGAAAATATAATAAAAAACTTGTTAATTAACTATTTCTTGGTCTGATTAAGCTTACATTGCACATCAGAGCATTATTATTATTTTCTTTGCTTACACAGCACTGCTTCTTTTGCGTATTTCTATCTAACTATTGTGGGGACCAAATTTTCCGTGTTTAGCCACGGGGGCCACAATGCATGAAAAATCTAATGGGTTTAGGCAAACATGAACATACCAGAAAGCCCTCAGTTCTGCATTTATAAAATGAACTATTGTATGTCTATCACTGAATTGCACAAGGAATATTAAGGTAAGGCCAACCTTAAATGTATTATTATTACCTTGCTTTCACAGTATACACTCATAAAGAATCTGACATAGATTTTTGCCAACATTAGCTTAATAGCTTACATTAATTTCAGTAACATTCTGTGTGTACTCACATATGGTGGCAGCGGCTACCAGTTTCCTGCAGAGAGGATCTATGACGCAGTTGGGGAACAGTGGGCCCAGAATGTTGTTGGCAAACGTCAGGGACATTATGGCGTTTGTACTTGGACTGAAAAGTGATTTGACATAAAATTACATACAGTTTGATTAGCTGGATTCAAAAGCAACAGTTTAAACTAGGGACACAACAGTTTCAGTTTTCTCTGCTTGGCTCCACAGAAATTCACCTCAGTTTAAAAACAAGGTAGTACAAAAGTATGTACATGGTTTGAGTGTTATGATTTGTATACAGATGAGTAATATGATTAGCTTATGACATAGATTACTTTTTAAGATCAACCTTGGCATGAGATCCATCTGTATGGTTTTGTTAAGAGCCACACTTTGTATTACTTACATAATTTAAAGCTTAAATACCTATCCATTGATGGGCAACACAATGCTATGAGCTGAGCACAACAATACAAACATATTGTTCATGCCATAACAATGAATATTATAATACCAAATTTCATAATATTTGCACTAATATTCCAGTCATTTAGTTAAATGATACTATAAAAGGTAGGTACTTACACAAAAACTAAGTTGGCATCCCATAGATAAAGGAAAGCTGGCAGTGGTCCATATGCCTCATTTATGTAATGGTAGTCGCCTCCACTCTGCGCCAGTGTTGTTCCTGAAAGAATCATCAATCATTAATACATAGTTAGGCACCTATGTAAAGAGACTGATAGGCAAACCAAAGTATGTGAAAATTTGGTATCTATCACAAAACTGCAAAATGGCTTTTTTTTTTTTTTTTTTTTTTTTTTTAATTAGCCTATTTTGTTTCCCACTGCTGGGCAAAGGCCTCCCCTTTTTCCTTCCACACCCTTCGATCCTGTGCACTCTCAGCCCAGTTATTATCAAACTTATCCAGGTCGTCCCGCCATCTCCGTCTCGGCCTGCCTCTCCGCCGGCGCCCGTCGCCTGGCACCCACTCGGTCGCTATCTTGGCCCACCGGTCCGGGTGCATGCGGCAGACGTGGCCGGCCCAGTTCCACTTGAGCTTCGCGGTCTCGACACCAACATCGACTATGCGAGTTTGGGAGCGTAGTATGGTGTTTCTGACACGGTCCGTCAATTTGACACCTAGAAGACTACGCTCCATCGCTCTTTGGCAAACCTTCAGTCTGGTCTTTTGATGTTCGGTCAGTGACCATGTCTGTGCGCCGTAGGTTAGGACGGGCAAGATACACATGTCAACGAGTTTGCGCTTGAGTGACAGTGGAAGGTTACCCTTCATCAGCTGCTTCATAGACCAGTAGCTCTTCCAGGCGTTTTCGATACGTCTATCGATTTCTTTATCTTGCCTGTTTTCGAATGAGACTAGCTGGCCTAAGTAAATGTACTCGTTGACATATTGTATATCCTGACCGTCAACCGTGACCTTACGTGTCGCGCTATTGGACATGATCTTGGTTTTGGACCGATTCATCGACAATCCGACTTGAAGGCTTGCCGTGCTGAGATCTTGCAGCATGTGTTCGAGTGTTGATGCCGACGGGGCAAAGAGTACGATGTCGTCGGCGAAGCGAAGATTCGTTAATCTTCTGCCGCCGACCTCGATACCTTTGTCTTCCCATGGGACCACGAGCTTTCTGAAAACTTCTTCGAGAGTACAAGTAAATAGTTTTGGAGATAGCGGGTCGCCCTGTTTGACACCTTTCTCTATATTAAACAAGGGTCCTGCTGATTGTAATTTGATATTTGCGGTGCTATTTTGGTAGATGGTTTTTATTAGTTCTATGTATGTTTCGGGGACATTTTGGTCTATAAGTGATTGGAATATTGCAGGATGTGAAAGACTGTCAAATGCTTTGGCGTAGTCCACAAAAGCCAAGTAGAGTGGCTTATTATATTCGGTAGACTTTTCGATGATCTGGTTGAGGGTGTGGAGGTGATCTGAGGTGGAGAAACTTGGACGGAATCCAGCTTGTTCGGGTGGTTGGTTGGAATCAAGTATGCCAGAAATCCGGTTCTCTATGACTTTGATGAAAATTTTGTACACATGAGAAATTAAACTAATGGGTCTGTAATTGCCTATATCTGATTTATCACCTTTTTTATGGAGTAAAACTATATTTGAATGACACAGTTTGCTAGGGATTTTTCCTGAAATTAGTATAGTGTTACAAAGGTTTGCTATGTGAGGGGCGAGAACGGGTTTTCCAATTTTTAATATATCTGAGGTGATGCCGTCATCGCCCGGACTTTTATCACTTTTTAAACTCGAGATGGCGCGGTGGACCTCAAGACCTGTGATTAGTGGTATGGAGTCCGGACGACAATATGTATCGTGATTATTGAAATTAGTTTTTGTTGTATCTCTATATAATGCCTTGTAAAATTTTGTGCATATTTCCATAATTTTATCTCTTCCTGCTTGCTGGTTACCGTCCTCGTCTGTTAGCTTAGTAATCCATGTTTTTCCTTTACTTATACCATTTTTGGCTGCTCTTAAAGACTTGTTATTTTCTAATGCCACTTTTATTATTTCAGTGTTAAAAGTTCTAATGTCTCTCCGTATGCTACGTTTAACTTGTTTGTCTATGGTGTTATACTCTTTAGAGCATTTGGGGTGTGTTTCTCTCTCTTTTATTAATAATAATGTGTCTGGCGTTAATTTGTTCTTGTTCTTGCGGCTTGAGTTTTGCTTGACCTTTTTCTTAGCGGTATGTATGGCTTTTTGGATGTTCACATATTGTTGCTCTGCATCATCTGTGTCGGTTTTAAGCCCATTAAAACTGTTACTCAATTCCAAATTAAAAGTATCTGCATGAACTAATAAGTTTTCTTTGCTGATTAAACTGTTTTTGGAATATAATTGTTTCCGAGTATCTTTAACATTTAATGATATCTTTGCTCGAATTGGTCGGTGATCAGAACTGTAATTAAATCGGTTTATAACACTAATATCTTTAACTATATTTTTATTCGATGATAATACAAAGTCTATTTCGTTTTTTGTTTTGCCGTCTGGTGAAATCCAAGTCCAGCGGCGTTGGAGTTTTTTGTAATAGAAACTATTGCTGATGTTCAGGTTTTGCCCAAATGCGAAGTGTAACAGACGCGTGCCTCGATCATTTCGGCTACCTAGACCATAGGGACCAAGTATTTGGTCATTGTCGGTATCCTGTCTGCTACCAATTTTCGCATTGAAATCACAAAATGGCTTATATGTATAGATTTGAAGGAACCTAATAGGTACTTAAATATTACTTAAGATAATATACTGAAATTCTGAAAAAGTTGTTATAACTCACCCAGTTCCGCATAGCAGAGAGCTCCGAGGGTGGCCAGCACCCCGCAGGCGGCCCACACCGTCAGCGCCCCCCACACTGACCCAGTGCTCTCCAACACCTCTTTAGGCGATATGAAAATACCAGATCCAAATATAATGCCCAAGATTATAGCTACTCCTTCTAGAAGACCCAACTGCTTCTTCATTTTCACTGCTTCTTCCGCCATATTTAAGCTGTCTTACTCTATAATTGACCAGAAATTATAAAAGCTACTACTTTCGACTCAGAAGTTCTGGCCAAGTCTGGCGCGATTGCTCTTCAAACACTGTGTGTATTATCCATCGTTGCCACTTAACCTAAAAGATCAAGAAAAATTATAAGATTGACCTTTTAATTACTTGTAACGTTTAGCAATAGCCTTGAATCTATTGAGATAATTAATGGATAGAAACAGACGGATATATTACACACCGAACTGAACAGTAGAATCAGCTAACTCTCTCTATTGTCCTAAATAAATAATTTAGATAAAATTCATTAATTCAATTTCACCCCCTCCGCACTCCTTGCACTTTTTTGAGAATGACAGTTGAGTGAATTGACACTGACAGCGGTCCGTTCACTTTTATACTTTGTCAGATGCACTTAGAATAAGGGAGAAGGAATGGCAGGTGAGTGGCACTGGAAGCCCTCATTAAGCTCGTAAAGAGACAGGTGTTTCATATTTTAGTATAGGTACCCCTTGAGATAAAACTTTGGTATAACCCATAGTTGCCCAGGTATGTAGTTACTGTACTTCAAATCTGCTATACCTATACTTAGTGAACACTGTAAACTCATAATGAATACTATAGTTAAATTATACTATTTATTCACACTCAAATAACAACACCTCATCCAACTTTAAGTAGAGTGTCTGATAGAAACTCGTAACTCGGCACTTCCAGATTAATAGGTGCAGGTCCCTTCCTGACGCGGCCGACGTTGTCGTAGTGGCTGCCGTGGCAGGGGCAGTAGAAGCCGCCGGGGAAGTCCCCACTGTTGGGGATAGGGACACAGCCGAGGTGCGTGCAGATGCCGATGACCACCAGCCACTCGGGCCGCTTCAGCATGGCCTCAGGAGGCACCGGGTCCTTCAGCGCGCTCATTGGCGTGCTCGCTTCTATTTCTATCTCGGACGGCAGCCGGTTCTTGATGAACACGGGCTTGCCGCGCCACTTGTAGGACAGGCAGCCGCCGGCCGCGATCTTGGAGATGTCGATCTCGACAGTAGCGAGCGCCAGCACGTCGGCCGCCGCGCCCATGAAGGTCACGTAGTGGATCACCAGTGCCTTCGTTCCGTACAGCGCACCCATCAGGCCGAAGCACGTGAGCGCGTACGAAGAGCCTTTCTTCTCGTCTCCTTGCCCGAATTCACTCCTGTTGACGTCCTTGAACTGGTTCTTCCTGTAGTTGTTGAAGTTTGGGTGCGGAATGTCGCGGTGCAGCGGGCTGGGCCGGGGATCGGAGCAGCGCCGCACCTGCGTCCACAGTGGTGGACCGGAGCCCCGGTGAGGGTTGCTCTGGCTCCACTTCTTTAGCTTCCTATTATCATCGCGGTGCGTACCGTCAGAAATAGCCGTTAACTTTAAAACATCTCTGGTGGAAGTACCCCAGAATTGAATAACTCTACAGTTTGGTAAACATCCACGGCTTAGAAAATTCATTTGTAGTAATTGTTGTTTAGCATAATATTTTTTGTTAATAAGAAATAAAATAAGCTTTCGAGTTGATGTTGTTTATGTTTACCAGTCTGGCGAAAGACAGTCTGGAAAAAAATTAGTATGGAACGCGTACGAAAAATAATGGCGAGCACCGCTCACAGAGTACTTTTTACGCTATCATAGACATCTTTGGCTTTTGTCATGTGTCAGTGTCAGTCAGTCAATCGTTTAGTTTGAAAAATAATTTTAAATCATAAATAAATTAAGATTTAACAGTTATTTATATATTATTATTACTGTGGATAAGTGCAGTGTTTGTGTGGAGGTACCTAACTATTAGTGTTGCTTGATATTATTGATAATAATTATGTTTTATAAAACTTGTGAAATATGTGGTTTAAGAGCCGCTAGCCGGTCGTATAGATGGCCAAAAGAGAATTTTCATGGCCAAATTTCCACTGAATGAGGAAAGGTAAGCTACATTTAAAGGCTAAAGCATAGGATTTAGATTATTTATATGTATAAAAAAGTTAAAGTCTAATAAAATAACTGGAGGGTCAGCACAACCAACAATAGTGCATGAATGTTTTTTTTTATCGATATCGATATTTTTATTTATCATTAGTACGCACAGCTCATCAATCAGAACAACTTTTGTCTACTAGTTTTGGAAATTAGCGAAAATCTAATTCGGATCTCCATACAAAAATTACCAGTGACTTTTATTATACCTACTTAAATAATATTTAATTGTTTAATGATAATTATAAAAATGTTGTTTGCAGATGTAAACAGTGGGTTAAGATGACCGGTAAGGAGGATCTGGTTTATGTGCCTATTGAAAAGCTACATCAACTTAAACGAATTTGTGGCAATCATTTTCTACCACAACATTTTAAGAACACAATTGAAAAAAAAAACAATTCCATGTGTGGGACTTAAGGCAGACACTTTATTTTATAATAAATAAATATAATTATATTTTTCCACTTTTATTTTATTTCAACATTATATCATAGCACTTACGTCAACGGAAAATCTCGAGTTTATTTTATGGATTATATTTTTGTGTTCAAATAGGAACATAACATAACGTTGAACCGAGATTTAACGTTGGTGTCATTGTGTAACACTGAAATCCTATTGTGTAAAACTGAAATTAAAGTAATACATACACTCGCATTTTTTTTTTTACTAGTTATCGATAAAAAATATCCATAAGAAGCACATCACTATTTCAGCGGGGCTATGTTGGCAGTTTTGTACGTCATATTTTTTGTTTTGTTGGTACCCTCTGTTAGTACGCGTTAATAAAAAAAAATAATACAAATATTTTTTTCTTTTTTTTCCCTTGTACTCCCATCTCTTAAAACGTAGTGTTCTTTTCTCTATGATGTTTACTAGTCAAAAGTATCAAGTACGTGTCAAGCAAAAAGGTTTTACTTTTACTGTTTTGTCTCTGCTCATGTTTTGCCATTGGCAAAGGTTAGGCAAGGCCTTCAGGCCAGGACCATAGACTAGAATATTATGCCAGGATACACACAACGGGGAATATGGGAATCGTTACCGAAAAATTTGGAGGGGATGCGATCAATGCGATGTCCATTGCTTCCTACTGTAACGAAAGGGTCAATCCATAAGATAATTTCATATATCAAGGAGAAATATCTCAAAATATTTAACTACCTGTAACCGCGTAGGCACCTTCTGGAAAAATCAACCATCATGCTACCAATAAGTACTAAGTACCTGTAATAACAATAAGAAAGGCGCCAATGTCTGTAATTAAAAGATTTAATAGCTTTGTCTCCACAACAATGAGGCAGACGAGTGTAGGCCGCGTGTGTTCCCACATCGCGGTTCACGGCCGGTGAAGACCTACCACATATTTTATTAGCTGGGTATAGTAGATATGCAGTTGCAGATTCTATAGGTACATAGTACTTAGTTATAGGTAAGTACGAGTACTTAATGTATGTTATGGTATCCTACCTACCTAGGTACTGTTAAGCAAACATCTACTAAGTAGGTACCTACTATAAAAAAATATTCTCATATCATCAGCCAATAATCATCCACTACTGGACATAGGCCTCTCCCAAGGGGCGCCACAACACTAGGTCCTCGGCCTTCCTCATCCAATCACTACCGGCTACCCGCCTAAGTCAGTCCAGCGGGCTGGAGGGCGTCCAACGCTGAGTTTGCCTGTTCGTGGTCTCCACTCGAGAACTCCTGTAACCCAACGGTTTTCGTTATCGGCAAAAAAATATTCTATTGATAAATAAAGTTCAGGGGTTGACACGGAAATTATGGGGTAGGTAGGTTTCATCTCCATCATCCATGGCACAGTAATGGTGTCTTCTAACTAGTCAGAATGCTTCTTTCTAAGGAATTTCACAAGCCTTAAATAACATAAATCTCGTACTTATGTCCTCATCGCTCATTAAGCGTATTAGATACAAAACTGTATACTGTATACTACACCAACGATAAGTGTCGGTACTACCTACGGATTTCCCAGCCTCTTCCAAAGAGTTTTCTTCAGGGCCAGCGTTACCCCACCCTTCCAAAACTGACCTTGAATACGTAATGATTAGTGACGATCAGCATTATTATCATTAACATACATCGAGTGGCCACCACCTATTAGTGGCCAAGGCGAATATGATGTAACTTGTGAAAGTTGGCGGTCCACAGACGCACATAGGCCACAGAGAAGGAAAGAAGTCAGCTGCATGTAAGTTAACCCTTCAATTTTATTCGCGCGCGCATTTGGATTTTTAAAATTTTACGTTGCGAGTTTTTTTCTTCGATGTTTGTATCCGGCCAGTACTTTATTGTGTTAATGTTAAAAGTATTGGATTCATTTAGTAATACTTACCTAGTTTTATTGGCGAAGTGTTACGGCATTGTGTTAGATAATAAGAATTTATGTATTCGGTCGGCGTATCTTAAGGATTCTTAGGACATCTAGCACTTTAAATACAGTGAGTGTATCATTTAACGTGTATTAATGATGCTATTTGAGTTCTTCATTTCTACATTGAAGCTCACCCACCATTCATTCTATAAAGAGTTTACAGAGTGACTTAAAAAGACACGGTAAAGAGGTCTCCTTCGTTAATTACCATTCGCCTCGATCACTAATAAAATTCCACCCTGTATTTGGAAAAATAAAATAACTAAATATTCCTCCCCATTCCACAAAATTTTATAGTAACTCTTTTACTATACAGGCGATCACTTTATGGAATGATCTCCCATTAGACATCCGTAAAGCACCATCACTGGCCTCATTTAAAAGAATGCTGAAGGAACACTATCTTAGTATTTAACTGCACATGTTGTCTTGTTTTCGGAGCTCTTATTACCTATATTATTTCAGACTTACATATAGATATCCTATTAAATCTGATTATTATATTTATGTAGGTCTATGTAGTCTATAATAAAATATATATCATTATTTTAGGTATATAAGTATAAATACATGTAAGTTTATAGACTTAGGGACTTATACATATAATAACTAAATAATTATTTTAATTTTTCCTTTATTATTCTTTAGTACACTTGACCCCTCTTTAATCAAAATATCCTTCCACCCTAAGGTTGTCTTGAAAAAATCGCTTTAAGCGATAAGACCGCCATGTTTGTACATAGTTTATAGTATTTAAGTTATGTAAGTTTCTTTTATGTGTGTGTGTACAAATAAAGAATATTCTATCTATCTCTATCTAAACGCATATCCTATCAAGTGAAAAATAATAAATAAACACCATCTTGATTATGAAAAAGATGTGAACAAACCATAATGAGTATAAGTATATACAATATGCAATTTCATTTTCAAGTTCAGGCACCCCGTTGATGTCTAATGTATGGACAAACTTATGGAGACTTTCAGTTTTATACCTACCCACCATTTACTAAATGGTCACTAAAAGGACCGTACTGATTAAAACCGCAACCTCAAGTGACCGCCTGGATAGCATAGCGAAATAAAACAAGCTTGTTCTATGGCTTGCTGCTTCTTCCCGATCCTACATTAAACATCTAACCCTTGCAGCATGCAATACATCTACGCGTCCACACTATGGCTGCTACTGGCCTGCATCATGGCAGCACCAGTCGACGAGCCAATCAAGATCGACCTGCCAGTCTACGACCAACCAGCGGCCGGCTCGGGCCTGAACTCACAGGCTTTAAACCCTGAGCACAAGAGTGAAGACCGCATGGATCCCTCTCTGGTGGCTGGGCTGATATCTCATAAGCTTCATGCCGCCACCGCCGCTTTCGACCATAGACTCGCCGTGAACCATGTCAAGGTCAGTACAAAGGTGTAAAATTTTATATTAGATATTTAAATATGAATACCTACTTATTATTAGCTACCCGATGCAGTATTACTCAATTTTCCTTGAAATTCTCTATCTATGGTGCTGAATTTATTGTTTATAGGTAGGTATGGATGGATAATGTAGATAGGGAGGTACTTACTGATTTTGTGGTAATGTTAGGTTTAAGTAATTATTTGATAAGCAATCGTGTACCGTGTACCCAAGAGACTCGTTCCAATCTATGCTCGTTATTAAATAGCGCAGCATTCCAGCATTGCAATCAAGAGGTCATGGGTTCAATTGTCTTATTATGACTAAACAAATAGTAGCTACCTACCGGGGTTACTGTTACTGTTACCGGGGTTATTTTTATTAAAAACTAACGAACTAGTGGGGTCCTTCGACAATTCGAAATGATTTAGAGCCGTGTCTAGCGCGGTAGGAATACTCAACTTTTCTTCTTGTAACCTAGAGTAAGCCCAGTGGCTATAGCTTCCTAAATGCCGAATTAGTTGATAGGTCTAAGGTAGTTAGGTACACTTAGTTAATTGCTATTAGGTAGATGATTAGAATATCGTGATTACTGATTAACATGCCAACCAATCAGTGGTTGCTGATACTTATCTACTGAACCTACGTGCTTTCCCGTTTCCTGAAGGCATAGGATGTTCCGCCCTACTTTTGAGTTTAATAGATCTATTAAATTAGCTAGATGTAGGCTACGATGTTATAAAATAATAGCCGTCTAACTTAGACATTGTTCTTAGCTAAGTCTAAGTAGGTAGATCTTCCCGTCTAGTACAGGTTTGATAGTTTAGCGAAAACTATAAAAGTTTTCGTTTTCTCGCATACCAAATGGCGCCTCTAGCGGAAACTATCATGAAACTTTTGAGAGACAATGTATGCAGATGACAAAAGGTAAACTAAACTTTTTTCGTTTTAAAAAAATGCAAAACACGTACTAGACGGTCTGATCTGTAAATCGCCAGTAGGTTTTTAAATAATTACTTCATTTGCCGACATATACTTTGAAACTTACCTACCCGTGCAAAGGGCTATGTTATGTATGGTTGAGGTAGAGATGTTGGGTTTGAACGGCCCTTGTACCCCTCTGTCTGTACCCCTACTTACTGAAGTTACTTAAAATTTATCAAATTTAGCTGTGAAATATAGCAAGAACCCTTTGATATCTGCTATTCAATGTCGAAGCCATACATTTTATCAGACATCTGTTGGTTACAGGAGTCCGCGTTATTCTATGGTTACAGGTACCGATTAAATAATTTCACAGGCATAAGCATCATTCAATCAATCGTCATAGGAGTCACTTGTGTAGCATTGTATGGTCTGATGAGTATACCTACTCGACAAAATTATAGACTACAACATTGCTATTTGGAAAATACAGCCAATAGAAGTTTTGGCAAATACTTAGTTAACTACGCATTTTAAATTCGAATAGCCAAGTAGGGTAGCATGATTACAAGCATAGAACAACGCGGACTCGGAATACAAAGTAACTAACTACTGTAATTTGTCACTTTGTTTCCGTAATATTACAATAAGGTTGCCTGTAACTTGTAAGAGATCGCTCTCAGCGATAAGGCCGCCTATTGTACATTAAGTAGTTATATTCTATAGTCTAGTTTATAGTATGTTTTTTGTATGTCTGATTTATATGAGGTTCAATAAAGCAATATTCTTTTCTATTCTATTCTACTTTATAGCAACATTATCTGTTCTAGTCAGGGATCTTCGGCCCCCCGGTGACAGCCCTGGAGGGAGCGCTACTGGAGCACGAGGACTTCGGCAGCAAGAAGCTGTCTGTGAAGGAGAACCTGCAGCACATCGTGGCCGGGATATTCCAGGTGCGTGGATTGTTAGCGAGTAGTGTCGTCCGCAGTGGACCAGCGTGGTGGGAAATGGTCCAAGCTTAGGAAGGAAGCTTGGGGTGCCAGACGCGCTTAACAAGGATTTATTATTATAACAAAAACTCTTCAAACTCAAACTCAACTCAAACTCAAATTTTTTTATTCATCGTAAAAATATAAAATTTTCTGATGAACGTCAATTTTTACAAACTACTCTCCGTTCGGATAAGGGGGGCTCTGTCTGTCTAAGGAGAAGAACGGAGGCAAGAAACTCCTGAGCCATCTTTTCAAAAAAAGACTTAATACTAGTTAGTATACAATACTTATAAGCTTAATAATAATAATTATAATAATATGAGCAGAGCTAACTATTTATCACAGCCATGCATTAACGTCCTCTAAGTAATCATCAATTTTATAATAAGCTTTTTTAAAGAGTTTCTCTTTAATGTAACACTTAAACTTATTCTCTGGCATTTGAGTAACTTCTGTTGGAAGCTTATTATAAAATCTAATACAGTATCCTAAAAACGATTTAATTTTATTCAAGGAGTGCCATAGGCCATAACTACTCGTCTAAGGCCACAATTTTCTGTCTCTGGCCTTTCATATTAAGTAGGTAACTACCGGCTAACTGTAACTGCGAACTAAATTCAAAGGTTGTCGACCAAGTACGATGCGCATAACAAGATAAAGACAAATACACTTACAAGGAGCGTCCACAACTCTCTGTCCCTTCCATATTAACCTTTTTCGTCCCGAAGCTACGATATCGCGTCAGACGACAATAGATTTCAATCGTGTCCGGGATTCAAGCGGTTAAGCTAGTTACTACCGCCGGCGAACTCCAGACTAAGTTTAACGGTTCAGCGGACGGGTGGCTTGATGCTACGTTTGGCTGTCCATGGTCCCCATTTAAGAAGTTGTCAACGGTGATAGCTTGCAGATTTTTTTTATTTATATAATGGCTATTTCCCTAGTGAATCACTGATCGTGATAAATATAATTAGTCTGTAGAATACGATCCTTCAGAGAGAGCTTGTCCAGCCTGTAACAGATTCGTATGCATTCCAACATCAACTTTTGGTGGTAATGTAAATTTAAGTAAGCTTTTTTAGGTCTACCAGTGTCCATACGTTCGTGTCTCGTTCTGGGCACTGTACCATTTCTTCCCATGCAGGATTTTCTCAAATCTTCAATCGCATCTTCTGAATTTCAGCCGAAACCCATAGTGGACACCATCCACGAGGAGGAGAAGTATGGCAACCACGGGGACAAGTTCTACGCGGCGGGGAAGGCCATCGTGGGGGGCGCGGAGGGGGTCTCCAACATCGTCAACACAGTGCTTGAGGTAAATACAGGATGTTCCTATTGGTAGTGTTGTTATAGCAAGCCGTAGAGGGTCATTCATAAACTTTGTTTTACGAATTTTGAAGATCTACGAAAGTACTGGGTACTAGCCTACCTGCGTACCGATTATCTATTTAAATAATTACATTACAAATCAAAGCTAGACTTATTATTCTTTCTGTGTATTGTTCGGACAAATGGAATAGTTATACGTAACTACGTAACTATACATAACTTACTTTTAAAAAAATTTAAGGAATAAGTAGCTATTATACATAGTTGCAATAAGTTGTTTTATCGTTTCAGGTACCCGGGAACATTTTTAAGAAGATAACTCGTTTAGCTACAGAGAAGCTAAATAATTTGGGAGGAAAACTCATCGGCTTATAAACACTAACATAACGTTAGAATAATAATTGTATGTTAGTTTGTAACTGGGTAAATTACCTAAAACAGTGATTTTAAATCTATCATATATGTACCTAATTACCTAATACTTAAGGACCCTGAACTTTTCATGGTCTCTTTATGTATAGTATACCTAGGTACTTAAATTAATAAGTAGTAAGTACTTATTTAAGTTTTAATACGATGACTTATTTTTTAAAAGTAGGTTATACACAATAAACTTAATTTTTTGGTTTATTTTAATAGTTTCATTTAAGTTATTAAAAAATATGTATAAAATTTCGAAACAACGAATAAATTCTAGATGTACCTTAGTAGAGTTTAAAATGCTGATTCATTTTAATACACCGCTTACAAAGGTAATAATAATAAGAATAATATGTGGGGACATCTCAGACACGGCCATCCGCACCAAGCTAGGCATTACTAAGGTAAGGTATTCTATTCTATCCCCTCTGTGGGTAGGTTCTTAACCCCTAATATACCTTAACCAGTCTTCATTTTCAGCTGGACTCTCAGATTGCTAAAACAGGTGTAAGTAATTAGGTATTTATATAGAACTAGTTAGTATCCTTAGCTTAAGAGCGGTAGTAGCTCAGTCGGGTAAGCGCCCGCTTTTCACGCCAGAGATGCGGGTTCGAATCCCAGCGCTGACATGTGCCAATGAATTCTTTGAATTTAAGTACCTACAATGTATACCTTCGCTCTTACGGTGAAGGAAAACATCGTGAGGAAACCTGCAATACCTGCATATCTAGATTTAGCACATCTTTTTTTTTTTTTTTTTATATTTGTACTGTTATTTTTATTATACCAATCATTTGCACTTAATTTAGGTAATTATTAAGATAAAGTAACATTATGTTATAATGGTGCAATGGATTCTAATAAAGTAGTCGCTCTGACACCTAAGGTAAGATAAAATCTTGAGATTTAGGTGTCAGTGCCCTCCAGTATTTGACAAATTTGTGGATAATAGGTAGACATAACAAGCTCAAAATAATTTACAAAATTCATTAATTAAATTTTTCTTCCTGAAATTATACATTTAAATAATTTGAGTAAAAAATAAAATTACAATAGTTGATGTTACATTACAATTACAATTTTAAAATTACAATTATTTCATCCTTAATAAAATAAAATTACTGTATTTATTCATTTATACATATTATAGTTAATAAGTAACTTAAGTTCTAGTTATCTAACATGCATAATGTTAGTTAAAGAAGGGAGGAGGAGGTGGGGGGGGGGGGATTAAATAATGAATAAGTAGGTATATGCGTAAATTGGATTATGTGTTTTTATTTATTTTTGGACAGCAAGTATGTTTTCCGTATCTGCATAGTTTTTTTCTAGCAACCATTTATTCAGAGTTAATTTACAGTTTATTTTGTTAAGTGGGTAAATAACTACGTGTTTACTTATTCTGTTATAAAGAAGTGAACTAACCGCTGCAAAGCTTCGTCTAGCAAGTGCTGTATTGCTGGTAGGTAAATCGCAAATAAGGTCTTTTCTACGTTTTTTGGCCACTAAGTTGTTAAACGAGAGAGACGAATGCTTACGGAGGATAGTTTGCAAAATAAATAGCTGCCTGACTGTGGGAACTTTGCATTCTGCATATAATAGACTGGTGGGATGGTGGATGGGTTTGCGAGTCATAACCTTCAGGACTGCTCTCTGGGCACGTTCCAAACGTAACATGGCCGACTTATCGGCACCACCCCAAGCAGGGATACAATAGCTCAAGATCGATTGTGCAAGGGAAAGGTACACAGTCTTAAGTATATCTGGGTTTGCAACCTCTCTGAGTCTCCTAAAGATATATATGAGCTTACGCACACGTGAAACCAAAGAGGAGATGTGCTGATGCCAATTGAGTGAGCTGTCCAGTATGACACCAAGGTACTTAGTGAATGGGACTCGGACCAAGTGAGGGACATCTACATAATATGTGAACCCACCAACCCGCAGTGGACCAGCGTGGTGGGAAATGGTCCTAACTTAGGAATGCCGTTTAGACCTTGGGGATATGCACAAAGGTTCCACTCGAGAGAGCCAGGTGCAGGTACTTTCACCCCCACAGAGAATAGTAATAATAATATAATAAATAATAATATATAATAATACCTTACCAATACGGTCCTTTGTAGTTTCCAGACATAATCAAGCTCATAATAATGACGAACATGTAATATTGCACGTGAACGGATCTCCGATCTTTCGTGAACTCCGGTGACACGTCAATGGATCAATAAACGGTGACACTGACATTAATATGACAGCACAACAAACAACAACAACTTCACGCTATGCGCTATCAAAGATATTCGCAGATCTCATCAAAATAGTCACTTAAATTCGGAAATCCGACGGGGTAACTGTGTAAAAAGCTGAAGTGCTTCAATCACAAGTATTGATTTTGTCTCTGGGGTTACATAACTGGTGTGAAAATGGATTTACCTATCTATCGACCTCAACATTTGAACATTCTGCGGCGTATCAGGGAGCGCCGCATTACCCTGGTGGTTTTAACTATATTGTGCAGTATTGCGTTCACGGTTTGTCGTTTTGCACACCATGAGATAGCGGACGAGTACCGGCGCCGCGGGGACCGCTGCGTGGCCGAGATGAACACCATCCAACAACAACTGCAGAGTGAGTACCTTATTTATGTTGCCGCTCCTGACAGGTGGAAGCTCACATTAATGGATGATGGTCTGATAGGTACTTATTAATTAATCCAAGTTGTGAGTACTTTCAATTGATCTTCCCTAACAATGGAAGCAGGATTAGCTTCGCTCCGAAATAAAAATATAGGATTGCACCACCTGTTGATTGCTGGTTCATAATTTCACCAAGTTTTAAGGACAAAGGATGGTGTTGCATAACTCACTTAGGAGTACATTACTCATGCATCTCGCTGACTTGGTTCACATCCTGAGCTTCCACCTTCTTTTACTTAAGTACTCACTTCCTACTGATCTCGGCTTGTGAACAAAGTGCCAAAGTGAAACCTCGCTTTTGTTCATTACTTTGTCCATCGAGCAGTTTCTCTTGCAGTCTGCAGCGTCTTCATCTGATATGTACCCTTACCCTTGTGCCATTTATAAATATCTAGTTGATACTACAGTACCATGCATTGTCATCAAGCTGTAGTTGTCTACTGCTGGACATAGCATCATGAATACCACACTGAAATTTCAAATCAAGTATAAAAATTATTTGAATATATAATCTTCAAGCAACAAAACAACCTGTTGGCCACAGTCCTTCTCGAGCATCATAAACTCGGGTGCTGAATTTCTTTGTTCAGCCACTTGCCGCCCATATATAGGCCAACATCCATTAAAAGGACTAGGGGCCAATGTTGCCAATCTGAATACTGCTTCACTAAAAAATTAGGTTAGTATAAAGATTTCCTGTAAATAAAGCAAACTAATACTATTTATTAATAATTTTTATATACATTATGTAGCTTGTATAAAATAGGCTTGCAATCTGAGAGCCTGCGAGATCAAAGATCATATAACCATAACAGTAGTTTAATCATGCATTGGAGACTCAAACTGAAAAAACATATTAAGACAAACATTGGACTGTTGTACCAAGACATGTAGTTCAAGTTGAATGAGTAGCACAATAGATGCTTATTGGCTCATGATGACGATGATATTTTTCAAAGTCCTTTAGAAAACAGTGCTCATATTTTTCCCTAATTGAGGCTTAGAAGCCAATCAACTTTTAAGCTTTTGGCAGTCAAAGTCTTCACCTTGGGCGATAGGATTTTGCTTTTTTTCATATCAATTTATATTTTTTCGCATCTCTCGAAAGTCTTTGTTAGAGAGAGTGGGTCGCGCAGGCGTCATACGCGAATTATTATTGATTGCCCTGAAACGCACTCTATAAATAAATGCAGTAACGATTGGAAGCGCATCGGGGCTAGCGGGGCGAAGGACGCAGGGGCAGGACGCGGGGTGAGGGGGGAAGGCGCGCGCATGCAACGCATCCTTGCAGCCTCCCTGACAACTGCCCTATTGATCTACATGCAACGATTTTATTACATAAGCCTTTGGCTATCTCCGGGCAGAGATGCGAGCCCGGATTGACCTGCTGGCGCCATCTGTGTTGCGCGCCACATCCTTTATCCGGTGCGATACAAAGAAAATGTATTGGAGATATTAAGTTTAGACTTTGCGCCTACCTATAGGATTGAATTCGTTTAAATAATCCAAATTCTTCAATCTACTAAATCTGAAATGATAATACGTAACACTTAATAGCACACTTAAAGCGTCAAGGTTCGATTCCCGACCACGTTAGATATTTTTTCTCGGGTCAACGATGCTCCCGAAGCTTAGCAATCGCCCCTCAGAAATCGCAGCAAATGTCTAGAGAAATGCACCTTTACGATAATTATATTTCAAGGTTTAAGCGAATGTATGGATTGCTATAGATAGGTATGTTATTGTTATTGCGAATGATATTAGACACTTTCCGTGTGTAAACAAGTGTCAATCTAAAATGCTGATACCTTCATATTTGATACTTAACTTACTTATTTCTATGTACCTATATTGCGAAAGTTCACCATCATGTACCTACTTATAGCGAGTGTGATCTTTATCTCTGGAACTGAGCATGACTTCTTTATTTATGCTTTGTAAAGAACTCATGCTTACTTTGAAGCTCTCATATCACCCTCGTATTCCTTCATAGATTTCAGCTATACTCTGTCCATTATATTATTGGTTTTTAGACATTCGAAATCCCATACATATTTGACGACTGCAAAGGAAAACCGACTTTACTTACCAGACATAAGGAAACGTCAAAAATACAATAACATAGTGGAAGCTCGAGTACAACTAAAATGCGATGTTTCTTTGTTCACAGTCATAACGGAGTATAAGATGAAAAATGATAAATTGTTGAATGAGTGTAACTCTATACGCAACGATCAAGATGCGAAGTATAAAGAAACTATGGATAGCTGCGCCGCCATTAAACAAGCTGTCGCTATGTGCCAGGTAATACACACTTAACACACTGCATTACCTATACTAGATATTTAGCTTTACCTGGGCTTGTCGAGAAATACGGCTTGTATTAACAAGTTCAATTGCTGGGTATCGGCCTCTTCTAAGGAGCGCCACTCTATCATCTACCGCATTCAAGCAAGACCAACTATCTATGGTGGTCGGTTCAGTAGGCTGAAGGGCGTCAAACACTACGTAACAACATATCAGCTGTAAAATTTTCTTTAGAATGTTTTATACTTATTTGTACCCTACATTATTATAAAAGTTCCCTTTCCATTCCAGCATCAGTTCGAGGACCTGACGGGCCAGTGCAAGAAGCTGAAGATCAACCTGGACAATCTGCAGCGTGAGCTGGACAAGTCTAACAACACCTGAAAGATAAAGTTCATCCTCTTTGTCGAGTTCACCTGCCTAGTGCTGGAGTACTTGTTCATTCTGATGGTGGCCTCTGTGCTGTTGAGCATGGGCAAGGTCCGCGCCCGCCCGGCCCGCCCTGCCCGCCCACGGCAGCACCGCCATCGGGCCTAGAATGTACTCCTCATTAGGTGAACTCGCAAAGACGATGAACCCATGATTAACCAACCGTTCATGGCTCGCGCTTCTGTTGTTTCTTCCCCTGTCTGTTTGCAAATGCCGGACGTTAGTGTAGCTGTTTCGCGCGAGACCATGAAATGTAAAAGCTATGTTTAATGGTAACTGAGGGAGGGCAATACATATTGCCCCGGATATGGCCTAGTTACCATCCGGGATCTGTGTTGGGAAATGTATAAGGAATGTCTGCAATGGTGCTAGGTCGGAAAGTTAGCTTTAAGTGACAATATCTTACACACGTGTAAGCGTAGTTTACGTAGTTTTAGATTTGAATCAATTTATTTATTGATTCATCTGTTCCAGGGTAAAAACCCAACCATTTAGGAGGGGTGATTTTTAAAGCACCTTCCAAAAAAAAAGCAAAACTTGAAAAAAAGAAAAAAAAGTAGTTGAATAGTACATTGGAGATGAGAACCAAGTACTGTGTAGGTTAAGAAGAATTTTAAACCATATCTATGTGTTAGTGATTACTTATTAAAGTTTGTGTAAGCGGCAGTAAAATCAGCAAGGTAACAACGAATTTAGTAACTTTCGATCAAACATTTACAAAATTATCAATTTGGGAAATAAGTTTTTTTTACATCTACCTATACCTAAACGCATTTAATTTTATACCTACAGATTTATTGGTAACAGTTTTACTGCGCGGTTATACCACTAGGATAAGTTAGTTCTTATATTCCAGTTCTTTAATAAATGTTGCGCAATGCATCTAGTAGATTTATTTCCCTTTACCCATACTAACTAAAGCTGCGTACAGACCGGGCCAACGAACGCCCAACGAACGCCAACGGTTATCCCAACGATGGATATTTATCATACATAATACAGGGCAGATTGCAGCAACGAAGGTCAACGAAAAACGTTCGTTGGCGTTCGTTGGGCCGGTCTGTACGCGGCTTAAGAAGAATATTATGTGTCAGAATATCGCGAGTCGGTGATTACCAAGGGTGCGCCGAACGTAAGTATAAGTAAGTACCTAAGTATATAAAATATGTCCAAAGGTTATTATCATTTACAACTTACAACATAGGACTCAGGTAGGCGAAAAAAATTACTAAACACGAAATACCTACTTAGGTACGCCCATTTTATTAAAGGTATTTTAATACCTAATACATGAATATTATAAAGTAGGTAGCAAATTTTATTCAGTTAGGTACCTGCCTAGATACTTACAACTTACTTACAAGTATAGTTCGAGACCATGTTTTTTTTTCTCTGGGTTCAAACCACCTCTCTATACTCATTGAACAACATGGACTAGGGCCTCTGTACTCTAGGTACGTATCATCACATTAAAGCACGCATACGTATCTCTATCTACAGCAAACACACCTCAATCCAAATCTTACTAAACATATCACTAAATCTACTTTTTTTTTAAGACGGATGTCCGTTAATCTCTAACACATTTTATTACTTGAGAGTAGATGCGACGGCGTTCTATCATCTCTTTTTGTTTATTGAATAAACAAATATATATGTTTGAGACTAGGTAGCGATGTGTGACTGTGTCAACAGTGGACTTGGCGAGCGATTAGTATGATAAATGGGCCGAAGACTAAACGGGGATTTAAATAGTTTTTTTTGTATAACTTTGACGAAGTAGGAAGTCAGTTTTTTGCCTCGCTTTGGTCGGTTTTAGTAAATTTTCAAGGTGGTTCCGATATAGATCTGGAGAGCGAGGCAAAACATATGTCCCGATGCGATGATAGGATACAAGATAGCTTTAAGTATTGCCTAGGCCTAGTACCTAGCTATTGGAAGTCGGTGACACTGTATGGTTTAGAAACGTGGTAACTATGAGACGATAGGATATTGTTGTAGAATTTTAGGAAACTAGGTATAGGTACTAGGAATTCTTGCTAGTTAATACCCTATTGTCTACATCTATGCATTAAAGCTAGTAATGCTATAAGTGCTGCCCTCTAGTGATGGGAAGTGTAAATAAGATTCACAAGTGTGCCATGATCGTAACAAAACTCCTGTAGGGAAATCCAACTAAGGTTGTGCTTAGTTCAAGTTGAAGCTTCTCATCACTAGAGGGCAGTACTTGTAATATTTATAGCATAATAAATGATTTCCTAATAGTTTCCTGAAACTCTACAACAATCCTATCGTCTCATACTCATAGTGTTCACATTTCTGACCCATACGGTATCACCGACAGGACGAACTGATTGAATAACTTTTTAAAATTGAACAAGCAGAATAGGTGCCTACCTAATAACATTGGTTTTGTTATTCTATGCTAATAATGAAGTATGTTGATGACGTAGCTTCTCCAACGTAGCCGTCGTACAATCCAGTTGGATTCGCATTGCAGCCCCCTTGTCAAAGTTACTTCGGCTGTCTGCCCGAGGGTGAGATATTGCTGGATAACTTCGATTGTTTCATTTTCAAATAAGTAAATTATTATGTTACAGTAACTAGTTACCGGTAAAGCCCCAGTAAGTAGGTACTCTATTCTTGTTGGTGGCCCAAAGAACATGACTGTTGTCTTTTGTGAGGGCATGTCAAACAAGAAGTACCTACCAGCCTATGTATAGGCCTATGGCCTATGTCGAACAGGGGACAATTGGTAGCCTGATGTAGAGTCCGACTACGGTAACTTTCAAACAGGTAAAAATCAGATTATTATTTTCTTTGACTGATAGCTCTAAATAAATTATGAACAGTAAGTGGTCGCAATTTCCACAGGCGGGGAAATTGCGATACTATCGTCGTGCCATGCATTTCTTTTACTCTCATAAAAGGAGTATCCCCAATCCCCAGGGCGATATAAAAGGAGTGGAAACGAGTATCATCGCTGCGAGCTCAACGAGTCTGGGTTGTCATTGTTAATGTTACGATTCCTATGCGAGTCGCGACGATACGCTGCCGGAATAGCCGCTCGTCCGTGGAGAGTATAAAATATCAGACTCGTCTCGATTCCCTCGCCTGTGGAGACGATCCCTTAACCATACGACGACGACATCTGCATCAGAGCCGCGAGCACAGGATTTGATATCGGTATCGTCAACTGTCACTATTTTCGAATCTACACAAACATATGGAAAAAACAAATGCCACTTTTGGAACTAACAAATTTGCCTTATATTTTGACAGTGACATTTGACGATACGCAACGTAAACGGAGGTTTCGAATCCTGTGCTCGTGGCTCAGGAATGACAAAGAACAATAATTATTGTATAATTTGCATAGTAATATACTTAACTAAATTTTAGGATGATTTTTAACGGCGCAGCGGAAATTTGGCTTGTGACTCACGTGAGTACAAACGTGGGTGTCTCGCTTGCAAGTCAACTCTGCCTACCCCTCAAAGTATCATATTGTTAGCATTAAGACTTAGGAATACTAAAATATTATTTTTAGTGTACACCAAGAGACAACGTGTCTTTGTTTCTGATTATATTATACCTATCGACAATTTTGTAACTAAGGATTCAATTTCACAGTTTTCTATCTAACTAACTAAGAAAATATTATATATATTTTATACACACGCAGTTATAAGTAGACTAAAAGTTAATTTTAAAAATAATAGCTAGATTTTATGTACCTAGGTGTTAGGTATCTCGCTAGTGCACCGTATCCCGAACGAAGAAATTCGACGCAGGACAAAGGTTGAAGACGTTGGGAGACGGATCACGAAGCTGAAGTGGAGATGGGCAGGGCATCTGGCAAGACGGGAAGACGGCAGATGGACCAAGGCAGTGTCGCCAAGGGAGGGACGGCGATGCTCTGTGGCGCTAAAGTGTAAACAATGCTATTGTGTACCTCAGCTACCAATAAATAGAAATTATTATATTTTATCCAGAATTAAGTTGTGAAACGATTACATAAACATTCAACCAACCTGTGCGAGTGAGTTCCAGATATTCATATCACTATATAACGGTGAGACCGCCTTTATTATGTTAATCATTTCGCCCTGAATCCATAATAACGGTTAAATTTTGGAAATTCATACTTGTTTTCAAAAATAAGAGCCAATAAGCAAGCAAAATCCTGCGCAAGCGCAAAGAACAACAACACTGACGTTTGATTGACGTTGACAGGCAAGGAAAGTCACAGACAAGTCCATACCAGTGTTACCATATCAAATAAATACTTTTGGTTACGTTCCATTGCACCAAAAAATATATACTCGTAATAATAATTGGCGTATCCGTTCAAGTATAATAAAATTATTGAACCTGTGTAAATAATAATAAATTGACTGGACAATAAATTAAACAACATGAGTTTTTTTGGAAATATTACTTTTAGACGGAAAAATAGAACCCAATCAGAATCACATGAAACAGATGACGAAAGTAATAACTCAAAAAATAATACCTATACATCAATGAACAGTATGCCGGAACTTTCTGATGACGAAAAGGAGGAAATTAAAAACCTCAGAAATGAATTAATAAAATTGAAAAATGAACTGAAAGTGGCCCATAACGAGATTGCTAATCTTAATTTAGAAATAGAAGAAATGAAAATTGAAATGAACGAAATAAACAGAAAGAACACTATTTGTAGAAAGGTGACGGAAAGCCTCAAGAATGATTGTGTTACTCCAAAAAAGAATAAAGGAAAAGGAAAAAAGTCTCACCCGAAGACTACTCCTAACTTCAATAAGTGTTCTAATGAGATATCATTCGAAAATGATTTAGAAAAATCTACTCATCGGATACTGCAGCAAGACAAAGAAAATATAAATAGTACTGAAAGTAAAGTACAGGAACCCCGTATAGTATTTCCCAAACAATATAAAAAATATTCCAAGCTATGTATTCTGAGCTGTAACAAGAGAAATGCGGTGCTAGATATCGCCGAGAGCATTTTTAATGGAGCTGAATATAAGATTATGCACTATCTAACACCAAATGCTGGAATAAAAGAGCAACTAAACAATTTAAATGAGAAACTCTCAGATTTCACACTCAAGGATTACTGTATCCTTATGATTGGTGAGGAGGATTACAAAAAAACAAATAACTATCACGACTTAATTAAATATATAAGAACGACGCTACAAAATATCACTCATACAAATGTTGTTATATGCACTCCTACATATAATTGTGCAAAACATCAGACCATGTACAATTGGAGGGTGGAAATATTTAATAACCTCCTTTACTCGGATGTGGAGAGTCACGGTTATGCATATTTCTTTGACTCAAATGCTACTTTAACCTATGATCACTACATGTTCTCTAGGCAACACGGATTTTTGAATAATAGGGGCATGAGAAATATTTTGACAATGCTTTATGAAGAACTTGAATCACTAAAGAAATACTTCATAATAGAGAGCAATGACAACATCGATAGAACAACAAATGTACATAATAACAAGAATGGAAACCAAGGAACTGCTGAAACTGAAAACAAAAAATATGACTTTTTTCGTGTATAACCACATTAATATTTTGCATCAAAATATAAATGGTCTAATATCAAAGTCAGACATCCTTACGGCTCACGTAGACGAATTGTTAGACAATCATATAAAAACAGATTTGCTATGTATAACTGAACACAACATGACTAACTGTAACTTGACATCATTAAATATACCAAACTTTACATTAGGTGCATGTTTCTCAAGAGAAAAATGTCACGGTGGATCTTGTATTTTAGTATCAAACTTGCATAAATATACAGAAATAATGGAAGTGTATAAATTCAACATTCCGAATATATTTGAATGCTGTGCAGTCAACCTTACTGAACATAATATCAATATAATATGCCTGTATAGGCCACCTAAATATGACTTAAATACTCTTGACATTTTTTTTAATACACTAGACAATCTTTTGACTTCGCTTTCCTACAAAATCCCGAATAAGACAATTATATGTGGTGACTTTAATATTGATCGCCTTAATAAAACAAGAATGAGCATATACTTTGAACACATTTTATCAAGTCACAATTTAAAACTGATTATAAACGAACCAACCCGGTTGAGAAGTGGCACGTGTCTAGATAACTTTGCCCACAACATACGAGGCTGCAAAGCTGAAGTGTTAGAACTTGCATTGTCAGACCATACCGCTCAACTAGTGAAATGCCCAGTTAAAAAAACTTGTACTTTAAAACATTGGTTTATAGAAAGAAGACAGTATACCGTTGAAAATCTTGAAAAATTTAAATACTACATTTCTCAATTAAGCTTTGATGAGACCTATAATCTAAATGAGCCAAACGCAGCGTTTGAATCGTTTCACAGTATTTTTAAATTATTTTATGAGCTCTGTTTTCCTCTGACGAGAGTGAAAATATCAGCAACAAAACGTCCTAAGTGGATAACAAAGGGCATAAAAATGTGTGCTAAAAGAAAACGCGAAATGCTTTGGAAATATAGAAGACATAAAAATGATGCTAACAAAATAGTATTTAAGACCTATGCTAAAAGACTGAACCTTATAATTAAACAAACACAAAGATCACAAAATGAGTACAATATTAAAATGTCCCATAACAAATCTAAAGAAACATGGAAAATCATAAACAACAATAAAGCGCAATATCCTAATGAATATATAAATCAAATCAAAGTAGCAAATAAAATTATCCAAAATCCTCAAAAAATTGCTGAAGCTTTTAATAACTTTTTTATTGATCAGGTTCAACCACTTCATAAACAATTTAGTAAGGATAAAACTAGCACTCTCCCAAATCAAGAAAAATCTGTGTTCTTAGGCCTTACGACGCCTGAGGATATATTTAAAGTGACAATGTCTTTAAAAAATACGAACAGTACTGGCTATGACAATATCTGTACCAAAGTGTTAAAGAATGTAGCTCATATCATAAGTCCTGTTGTTAGCCATATAGTGAACCTATGTATTATATATGGAATATTCCCCGATATCTTAAAAATATCCATTGTAAAGCCGATGTTTAAAAAAGAGGACCGAGAAAACATGGGATATTATAGGCCAGTAGCGCTAATCCCTATTTTCTCAAAAATTTTAGAAAAGGTTATTTATAATAACATATATAAGTATTTTGAAAAATATACACTGTTTACTGAGGCACAAGCTGGCTTCCGAAAAAATAAAAATGTAAATGTTACTATTTATAATTTCCTATTGCAAGTAACAAAAAGTTTAGATAAAAGGCAACTAGTCACTGCCTTATACATGGACTTAACAAAAGCATTTGACCTAGTAGATCATGATATTCTGACCAAAAAGCTTTACTCATACGGAGTTAGAGGTAATGTTCTCGACTTACTAAAATCTTACCTCCAGAACAGGAAGCAAATAACTGAAATAGCTAAAATTAATCTTACAGATAAAGTTATTACTAATTACCGATCACAACAAAGGACGGTTACATGTGGCGTTCCACAGGGAAGCGTACTAGGACCATTACTGTTCTTAATTTACATTAACGATTTCCCTACGGCTGTAGATTGTCCTATGTATCTATTTGCTGATGATAGCACGGCCGTTTTTACAGGCAATGACAATAATACAATTAGTAACGACATAAATACAAATTTAAATAATATAATAGACTGGCTGAAATTAAATAATTTAATTTTAAATATTGACAAAACCAAAATAATGACATTCAGAAACAATTATAACAACATAGATTCAAGTGATTTAAACATAGCATGGGAAGGTAAACCTATCGCTTCTACCGATAGTGCTAAATTTCTAGGAGTACAAATTGACTGCCATCTTAACTGGAAGGAACAAATTGACATAATTTGTACTAAGTTATATAAATTTTCATACGCACTATACATGCTGTCAAAAGTAGTAAACCAGAATACAGTTTTAACGGCATATCATGCTTATGTGGTATCAACTCTCCGCTATGGAATTATATTTTGGGGTAACTCAACGGACAGAGACAGGGCATTTAAAGCACAAAAAAGATGTGTTCGGGCCATATGCCGACTGAAACAAAGAGATAGCTGCAAACTATACTTCAAAAAACTTTCTATTTTAACCCTGACATCTCTGTACATATTTGAGGTTGCAATATTTGTAAAATGTAACATGAGCCTATTTAGCTCATTTAGAAGTGAACGACTTCAAAATAAAATGTGTGCCATACCTAGGAAAACAGCACTCCTTGACAAAAGTATATTCGGAATGGCAACAAAAATATATAACCATCTTCCAAAAATACTAAAAGAAACCGCTGACATTAAAATATTTAAACATAGACTGAAAGATTTATTATTATCAAAATCATATTATCATATAAATGAATTTTTTGATGACTTTAATGATTGAATGTGCCTATTTATTTACTTATAATTTAATTTAGCTTGATACTTTTAATTTTATATTGTTTTCTATTGACATTATTATTTTTTTTTTTTAAGCATGACATTTTTTATTTCTTTATTAATATTGTTTGAATCAAGTTTGATCTACTGACACTATTTCTTTTTTTAAATGTATTATTAATGTGCATGCAGTGTAAAATCATATTTGTACACCCTTCAAGGGTAGAATATAGCAGAATTAAAATTGTAATAACATCTTTGTACCTACCTATATTCAAGCAAATAAATGAACTATTCTATTCTATTCTATTCTATTCTATACTATTCGATCAGTCGGTAGACCGCCGACCCGTTGGTCCGATGACATTAGGAGAGTGACTGGACCAAACTGGATGAGAATATCACAGGACCGTGGGACTTGGCATAACATGGAGGAGGCCTATACCCTGCAGTGATTTGACATAGGCTGATGATGATGATGATGAGGTGTTAGGATTAGATGGTAGGTTCTAAAAGTTTTGGATAAATGCTAATAAGCAGAGGATTTAACTTTTCTTCAATAGGAGGAGCTTTGCGTTAGCCCTAGCACAGATTACATAAATATAAGTTGAGTACTTAGCCCTTGTTGTCGTTCTAAGGTACCCCAGTGGTACAGAGGGCCTTCACGTCCTGTCCTCAGCAACCGCTCAGGCCTCCGTCCAGCTCAGGCCTTGCGCTCGCAGCTCGCCGTCCACTGTGCGCCGCCATGTGTGCACAGGGCGACCGCGTCTCCGATGGCCTCGGAGACTTCGCCCATTGTATACCTATAACGTAAAGGTTTTTTAATTAGAATTTTAGGAATCTCACTCTTTAGGCTTTGTTATGACTTAGGTAGGTATATACTAAGATATACCTGCTTGAGGCTAGGATTTGATATCATTAGAGACGGATAATGGATTAAAATCAAAAAGTGTGGAAAAATTTTTAGAAAAATATATACCTATATAGATTGTGGCTTATTCGAAAATACTTACTTAATTAAGTAGGTAAAGATAAATCATAAACAAAATGCTATTGCGCAAAGAAACAATAAGGTACCTACTACAGACTACACTCACGGCAATGAAAAAGATCCAGTGAGAAAAGCATCAATAAATTACTCCTAAACGGAAAAAACAGCAATTCAGAATATAAACGACCGAATGGCGTAATGGTTAGTGACCCTGACTACTGAGCCGATGGTCCCGGGTTCGATTCCTAGCTTGGGCAGATATTTGTTTAAACACAGATATTTGTTCTCGGGTCTTGGATGTGCCCGCAAAATGGCAATAGGCCCGCCCCCTATTACATTGGGACTAACATAACACTCTGGCGAAAAGTGGGTGCAGCAATGCACCTCTGCCTAGTGCATACCCCGCAAGGGAGTACATTAGTACAAGGTGTGAGTGCGTGTTGTTTTATTTCAGAATATAAACAACTAAAAACCTAAATATTTTGTTGATATTTTAATTCTATGAAATGTTTAAAAAAGGGGGCACATTTGTTGCTCTTTGCTCGTGAGTGTACCTAACATATTACTAGGAGAACGGAGGACCTGTGTACCATATAGGTATACCTACACTCGCACGGCCAATGAAAAAGTTCCAGTGAGAAAGCACAAAATTATTTTTAAATGGAAAAATTCTGCAACATTGAAGTACATTTAAAAGAGCATCAGTATATTACCAAGTAAATTTTGTTAAATTTTTTTATGAAAGGTTTGAAAACATTTGGGTCGTTTGGTGTCGGTAATTTGTGAGTGAAACTTTTTCATTGCCCGTGAGTGTATCTATTATTATGTCCTCCTCTTCCTCCGTAACTCTTATTAAAGTCACGATCATTATAATTATGATAGCCCATAGAAACACATAAATCATGGTCTATCATCATAATCATGTTTTCAAATCGATATACCTACTTAGGTTCTATATTCTTCAGGGTAGGTATGTAGGTAGAGAGGTTACCTAATATTAATTTATAAAAAAAATCGCAAAGCAGTAGATCACAAAAATAATAAAAAGGTGGGAAAATATTAATATATCGGTAAGGTACAGGTCATTAACTAGGTATTAGTAGACGCAGGCAAGACAGATACTAGCGACAGAGGGGTCTGTACCGGCACCACCACTCAGCACGCCACAATGCCCATCAAGCGACCACCTACCTATATGACACTCACTTCGCAGATAAAATAAATCGACAGCTCGTGCGAGACAATGGATATAGGGTGAATGTGGCTCCGGCCGGGGCTGGAGGACCCGCCTCCCGGCAGTAAGTCCGCCCGGCGCGACGGCACGAGGCGCGCCCGCGGGAGCGAGCGGGACGGCGCTGGGGGGCGGGGCCTGCGCCGGCGCGCCCCCGCCGAGCGCCCGCTCATTCGCCTCCACCGCTATGTAAACGGCCCTTGTTGTGAATCCAAACAAAATGAGTCAGTCACGGTTTTGTTGGCTCGGCGGCAGGTGGTCGCCATGCACGCGCTGTTCGGAGAGCAGGGCCGCTACTACGGCGGCGGCGCCTACGCGGCGGGCGGCGCGGCCTACTACGAGCAGTACCGGTACGGCTACGGCGCGCCCTACCTGCACCCGCACCAGCAGCACGCGCCCAAGGACATGGTCAAGCCGCCCTACTCCTACATCGCGCTCATCGCCATGGCCATCCAGAACGCGCCCGACCGCCGCATCACGCTCAACGGCATCTACCAGTTCATCATGGAGCGCTTCCCCTACTACCGCGAGAACAAGCAGGGCTGGCAGAACTCCATCCGCCACAACCTCAGCCTCAACGAGTGCTTCGTGAAGGTGGCGCGCGACGACAAGAAGCCGGGCAAGGGCTCGTACTGGACGCTGGACCCGGACTCGTACAACATGTTCGACAACGGCTCCTACCTGCGGCGGCGGCGGCGCTTCAAGAAGAAGGACGCGCTGAAGGAGAAGGAGGAGGCGCTGAAGCGGCAGCAGCAGCTGGCGGCGGCGCAGGAGGCGCTGGAGCTGGCGCGCGACGTGAAGCCGCGCCTGGCGGACTGCCGGCCCAAGCGCGAGCCCGACGCGCGCTACGAGCGGGACCCCGCCGACCCCGAGGAGCCCGTCTACTGCGCGCCGCAGTACGCGCTGCCCGACGACTTCCGCGCGCCGCAGGGCTGGTACGCGCCCGAGCCGCCCGCCGACCACCTGCCCGCGCCCTTCCGCGACCTGTTCGACCCGCCCTCGTGCCAGCTGGCCGACTTCCGCGCGGCACACTCGCCGCCGCCACACTACCGCGCGCCCGCGCCCGCCTACTACCACCAGCCCTGCGTGGCCGCCGCGCCCGCGCCGCACCACAAGTCCTACTGAGACCAGCTCACCAGGTAACTGCCTCTTGTGTGTCGATGCGAGCCTTGCGAACTGCTGGCGCCTGCTGCGCGCGGCCCCGGCCGGGGTGCTCGTAACGTGATGTGCTTGCAGGTCTAGTCCCCGGCGCGGCTGCCGGCGGGAGCGCCGCGGGTACGACCGGCGCCGGCCCCGCTCTCTGCGTGCGTCGCTCACTCTGCCCTCGGTACGTACCTGCTCTCTGATCATCATCACCTCCATCACTCGTAGCGTGCTCTGGCTCCGGGCGGCCTCCGCCGGTTGTTTTGGTTAGCGGGACATACATTATCCGAGGAGCGCGTTGTTGAATCAAACCAGCTTCCCGCTCGGTTATTTATGTCCAATGTGTGAGAACGATTTGTATTGCCTTGCATTTGTGTTTTATAATAAATTCTCCAATTGTTTTGGTTAGTATGTTAAATTTGGATCAGAGTAAAAATTGCAAACTTTCCTGTCTGCCTAGAAACATTTACCAACATTGCATGCTAGCGAGAGTGCGGTTGCGTGGCGTCGCCTCGGTGTCTCTACATTTTGTGTAAAAAATGCGTTGTCCGTCGCCGCATTGTGTCGTCACGTCTTGTCCATCTGGTGACCACTTGATTCCACCCAGCGCTCAACATTGTCTAAACAATTCCGTTTTGTTTGAAATAGCTGAATATATTTTAAAACACGTACAACACATGTGTAGCAATCCGATATTTTGTTTTGAGTAGTATAGTTAGAGTTACCACGGTTCGTAAAGGTTGGGTTGCACCAAAAAAATGTCAGGGTAGTCGTAAATACGGATTCACATTTCTAAAGAATAATTATGTTATAAGGTCATAGATCTACTCGTGCACATGAATGCTGGAGAGGAAATACCTAATTCAAAAATAATTAATTAATATATCTTAAATAACTACCTTAATGTTTAATTTTACTAACATTAAGTACCTACATAAATAAAATAAATTAATGATTCATTCAGGAAATATACTTACAGGGTGGACTTGGTATTCAATATTTATATTTTAAATAAAACTAAAAAATAAAAAGTCATCTAAAAAACTAAAATACTTATACAAAATGAGTTTAAAAAGACTAAAATACTTATAAAAATGAAAATATGAAAGTAGGGATCGATTTTTTTCTGTACCTACCTCGTGTTTAGGTGATTTAAATGAAACTCTACGTAAATGCGTTAAAGTTTAAGGGCATATTTTTATGTTTTATTTTCGAGCATATTTAAATAAATAAACTAATATTTTTATACCTTATATCTAACCGGTTCTACGGAGTTCTGTCATTAATGATCACTTTGTGTCTACATTTAACGTTTACGTATCAAATAGGTACAATTTTCTGTATGAAATGATGGATAAACAATTAAACATATAAGCTCCTTTTTATCCCAGAATTTACGGGCTCTATCTAATACATATAATTTGCCTTAAAACTCTACGTATAGACTAACCCCCTTATTCATGGAAAAGTTACAAGACGTTTTAACTAATAAACTGTTTTGTCCCTCTCTTTCAAATAACAAATTGTTCTTTGTCGGAGAGGGACAAAACAGTTTATTAGTTAAAACGTTCTGTAACTTCTCTATGAATAAGGGGGTAAGGCGAGTGTATGATTGTGGAATCAAATGACGCAACACTTTCGCAGCAATTAGGATCTTACTCTTATTTTAGAATAATACTTAATTAAGTATTCTTATTCTATGCTTATCAGCCTTATTAATAATATTTTCTCTTGTCGTAGGTTTGCGGCAGAGTGGGAGAGAGCGGGAGACAGTAACGCAGTGGACGCTAAGTGTATAGCAAAGTGTTCAGAACTTAACGGATGAAGTGTTATTATAAGTGTATATGTATAGCCAAGTTAAATATTATAATGTAGTGCAACCTACTAATATCCGATCAGAAAGTGATCTGTTCCGTACTCACTAGATTATTAAAATGATTTAAGTATCTCTAAATAACGTTTGTGTATACCTTTACGAAAAGTGTTTATAGAGTCTTGCAAAATGGTTTAGAGATTGTGTGTGTGAGACCGACTTTTGGCTTAACCTTTTTGCGACACCCTGTATATAAACTTACCCAGGTTCTGTTAAAGTGTTATCGAATGCACAGTAACACCTCCTCTCAGTATAAATGTACCGTACCACGCACACCTATCACGAATTTAAACTTAATATTAAGTGTTTATAGTAACAATTAATTTAAGCGAATGTAGAATGTAAAAAGAGTCTGATAAAACTACGCAACTCATGTGAAACGGTTTTAATTAGGTAGTTATAATTATAATTACTGTACAGGTGTAAACAAGGCGGACTGCCTTTTATGCCCTTAATTTTTTAGAATACAGCATTTTGCACACTGATAAAATGATACCTAATAGGTACCTACATAAAATACAACTTAGGGTAACGTAACGTACCTAGGGACATTTTCGACTACCCCAACTTTGAATGAAGCTATCGCAGCGTACAACTAAGATATTAATGTGAAATTTTCTTTACTCGGTAGGATATATAATCTATTATCACTAGTATTTGTGCTTAAGCTTTAGTGTGGCCAGATTTTATTAAATTAAGATAAAAGTAAAAATGCTTGTTTTGACCCAAGGTACGTTACACGTTTGTACCTTGGGACACTGTTTCCTATAGCTTTGTACTATGGAAAATGCAAACTTCTAAATAACGCCTTATATCTCTGTTCTTATTTATTTACTGCATCTCTCTTCTGTCTAGTTTCACTCTGGCACTAATAAGAACAGAGATATAAGGCGTTATTTAGATGTTTTCATTTTCCATAGTACAAAGCCATAGGAAACAGTGTCCCAAGGTACAAATTTAATCGTGTCCCAAGGTACAAAAAAGCAATATTTAACCAAAATTTAAATATCTTAATTTTTAATGAATAGGAATCTTTCAGATAATTGCCATGTCATAAAATTAAATAACTGAAAAGTTATACGTGACATCCATATATTTATTTTGAGCATGCCTCAATGAGATAAAGCAACACAAAAAACTATACAAAAGCTACTTTTGACTCCAAAAAACTTCATACTGTCTTCACCACACACTAGATGCTGGTATGATCACGAGACTCACTAGTTTTGCCAAGCGAGTAAAATACTATGCCTAGGGTAGAATTTTAATGTGTTTATTTAGCCGGTTTTTAAAATACAATCAATGTCCCGAGGTACAAGCGTCCCAAGGTACGTTACGTTACCCTACCTACTTACTTAATAAATTTAGGTTCGTAGTTCGTACCAAAATGTGTTAAACCTTAAGTTTTAGGTTAACCTTTTATTAACCTTTTTTTGTTTGGTGATACCTACAACACATTAAATATTACAACAATATTCTGTTGCCATTTAAGATTAGTTATATTGTAAAAAATAAATAAATATTGCGTACTAGCGGAAATTCATGGTGTTTTTCCGTGTACTAGCTTAAGTATAATTATTTTAAACAGGTATGCTGCCACTAATTTTATTCTAGTCTTATATTTTCTGGTAATAATATTGATTTGATATTCTTTTGAAGTTTTGATATGATTAGTTTAGTCCATCTTGTGACCAGCATAATAATTACATAACTTTACTAAAATTCACTTTAATTTTAACTTTATTCTAATTCCTTAGTTGTATTCCAATATGTTGTGAAGAAAATACTTACTGTTACTGGATGTTGTTACTGCAAAACTACTTTGTTTCCATTCCATGATTTGAACAAAATAACTAACTTTACTTACTTATACATTATAATCACAGGAATTTAAAAAAATATGTGTCGAACGAATCGTGTTCGTTGTTCTACGCTTAAGTAAATCAATCTTATTATTGAGCAACGAAATGTTCAAGTACCTAAGTAACTACTTGTTAAGTATTCCATTTTAATTATGTTTGTTTCATCCGATATAACCATTGAATAGTAAGTTATTCGGTATTATTTTTATTTATAGTGATTATTGCAAAGTCAGTGGCACTAATGTGGTAGCAATCCTAAATTTACTTTTAATACATGAAATATAATTAGGCATATAATTTATAAAACGGGAAATATAGGTACAATGATCAGATATACAAATTATGTTGAAGGCACATTATTTAATTTTAAACAAAACTTTCTACCTGAAAAAACGGGCTACACATGTAACGATAATTACACCCCCGGGCAATGAAAAGGTTCCACTGAGAAAAGCACCAAATTACTCCTAAACGGAAAAGGCTATCTTAATGACGGTTTCTGCAACATTGAAGTACATTTAACAAAGCATCACGATATTACAAACTCAAAACGATAATATTTTGATCAATTTTTATATTAATTGTTTGAAAAAATCGGGGTTGTTTCGTGTCGACATTTTGTGAGTTTAACTTTTTCATTGCCCGTGAGTGTACATTTTAACTGCGATGAATTTATTTTTTTTGCCTAATTAGCTACAATGCTACCTATCTACCCAGGATTTTATCCAGAAAACGAGAGCATTTTTTTTAAATTTATCATTGGAACATTACATACGGTAAGCGTCTCCAACTATCGGTATCCTACGTTTCGCAAAAAACGGATTGCCATAAATGTAATGGAAAAACGGCGTCGGCAACGCCGATGAAGTGAACGCTCTTGTGTGAATTTATTTACAAAGAATACTGAATTCGATGCGTCCTTTGCGTATATACGATGCCGATAGATGGACGCTTCCCTTTAAACATTTAGTTGATTAGCCTTATTCTGAGAGCGGGAAAGATGTTACCCACGGCTCTCCCAAGTTCCAACAATGTGTAAATAAACACAGTTGTGTAAATATTACATAAAAAACGCAAAAACACTCGGTTTTCTGCTATGTAGAAAATAAATGAATTGGTGATATTTGGAGTTACATATTGTTACTTAAGTATGTATGCGTTTATAATGACTGCAATATTTGGTAGTCAATTTTAGTTATTTATTTATTATATTAAAGTATCATTTAAACGGTTGTGTCGCTTTTAACTAACTTGGGCCACCATGTCCACCGCGTGGCTTAATATAATATGTATTAAACACTGTGTAAAGTAAGATATTGTGCTATAGTCAGTAATATATGATAATCTGTAATAAAAATGATACTCGTATTGAAGTAAATAGATAAATACATAAGATACGTATGATGAGTTTTTATTCACATGACCCTTTAATAATATAAACCATTTTATACATCACACTATAGTGTCAACTCAGCTATAGGGTAGAATTTTTTGGTTCAGATAAAATATATAATAATATAATTATATCCATTACGTGATAAATAAGTACTACGAGTAACTCGATGATTACATTAGATAAATAAACTTCAGCAATGCCTGATATTCGCCATACAACTACACTCACGGGCAATGAAAAGGTTCCACTGAGGAAAACACCAAATTACTTCTAAACGAAAACGCCTTCTGCAACATTGAAGTACATTTCACAGAGCATCAGAATATTACCAACTGAAATTAATAATATTTTGTTCAAATTATTAATGAAATGTTTGAAAAAATTGGGATCATTTGGTATCGGCATTCTGTGAGTGGTTCTTTGTCATTGCCTGTGAGTGTATATCTTTATTTGACTAATTTAAGTACAAATCATCGGCAATCTCAGGCAAGCGTTATGTTATTGAGATTGCAAACTTTATGACTAATTTGGTGGCGGTTGATTCATTTTGGCGGATATTTTGATTTTAATAGCGGTAGTATTAGTTATTAATGTGCTGCGAAAAGTGGGTGGCTTGTGAGCCATCTCTGACTACCCCTTCGGGGATTACAGTCGTGAGTGCTTAATATATAAATAGTATTAGTAAATTTTTGGTAGGCGTTTAAATACAAGCCTTATCAAGCAATGCAATGCTAGGCTAGTGGCCTACATATCAACATCAGCAACACCGGCTCTACAAAAGCTAGAATAGCTTTTAAGCCTGTCCGCGTATTCACTACAAACAAGAACGCTCGCACGATGAGTTGCACAAGGGATAATTAGGACCTGTTTCACAATATCTGGATAATGGCTACCTGTGGGGTAAAGACAGCTGTCACTGTCTAAAACGAAATTACAGAGAGTGAAAGCATGTCTTTTATGCCATAGGTAGTCATTGATGTTGATTCTGAAGGCAGAAATTCTAATTTTAACGCTGTCAAACTAAAAAAATTGCTAGCATAAAATGACATTTACGGAAACAATCATAGAGTCGAATTTTAAACAAAGAAATTAAGGTTTTGACGTCTCTAAATTTAAAATTTCCGCCTTCAGAATCGATATCACTATCTAGACGTTACGAAACAGGCACTTATGATTTTGAAAGAACTAGCATAATTTCTCAGGAACCTCATGTAACCAATACCAATTCCTGGTAAAGTCCTGTGACATTCCGTCAAGTCAGCAATTAACAAGAAGAGTTTAATATTCAATGGATTCAATAAAACGGTCGCGGCGAAGCACTTGTAGTCCACAAGTCAGTGTCGTCTGGTTTCCCCGAGTCATCTCTTAATCAGAAAAGCACACATCTTAGCTCTCTTGATGGCATCAAAAGGTTTTTTTTTACACGGATGGTGACAAGTCGTTCGTAGTCTTCGTAGACGAGGTATACGTGGGTAGGCACGGTCGCTTACGCATAAAGTTGGGGAGTTATTGGTTGTTACATGACATGCTGACAGTGGTAAATTACACAGTAATATCATAGGTTTCAGAGCCTTGCTAGTTGGATTCAAGATAAAAGTATAGTAGTGTGATAAACACCAGAGTGTGAATATAACGACTATTTTTACTATATAGGTAGTCTGCTAATTATTGATTCAGAGTAGGTAGAGAATAACCGCAAAGTCTAATTATATTGTCAATAATAACGACCTACTTACGAATGGTTAACCTATTATTAAAAAAAACTGTGGTAGTAGTGGAACCCCATCAAAGGAAAAAGTAAAATAAAGCGCCAAAAGTGTCACAAAATTCGATCGGTGATAGCTGTGTTGTTAAGGTCGCGTCGCTACATAACGCATTTTCGTTAGTACTCCGAAAGTCCTCCACAGGTCAGTGCATAGCAGTGGTCAAATAAGTTGGTTTCACTATAGCATTGAATGAGGTCTCTTAAAGTAGGCAAGACGACTGACATTTTGTAGCACCCTCGAATATTTATTCGACGTGTCACGCACGCCCGAACCACCCAAGTTGGTGATAGATTGGCGTCCCACGAGTGCCCACTTCAGAACGCATAACTTACGAGTCTTACGATTACGACCAATGAAAAAGTGTGGGATTCAATCAAAAGGTATAGCTATAGGTATAATAGATAAATATAGATATAGGTAAGCTATTCCTGCGTAGTACTTAATCAGTGTTTCCAAGCCGTGGTGAATTTACAGATCAACCTATTGCGCGAACATAGCTTTTCAGACTTTTTCAGGGGCTTTGGTTTGAATTATAACCATCAGATTTGAGCGAAACACTCGTCTATCTTCGGCTAAAAATAATTAATAAGTACTATAGGTACTAGGTAGGTAATTTACTGTCTGTTTCGATGACTCGAAGAGCTATGTATGCGCGTTCGAATGCCGTAGTTCGTCCGTCGTCGACATGTACCAATGGGTTATTTGGAATTAACCCGCTCTTACGTGAAGAAAAACATCGTGAGGAAACTAATCTAGATTTAGCACATCTAGATATGTGATTCCACCAACCCGCAGTGGTCCAGCGTAGTGGAAACGGGCCAAGCTTATGAAGGCAGTTTAGACCTTGGGGATAACAGACAGACTGACAATACGAAGCGACTGAAAGTGAAAGATGGTGCATTTTTCCTCTAGATGTAACGATTATACATTGTAAGTAAGTACCTTTGTTCCATTTATCTTTCACAAACCGACATATGGGTATAAGTATAACCAGCACCTTCAGTACCGGCGTTAGGGTAGGGCGCGGTTGGGCGACCGCCCAGGGGCGCCGGGCTTTAAGGGGCGCAAGGTTAAGTCTCGGATAATACATTATAGGGTTCAATCGACTGGAAATGCCTTCCTCTATCACCTCCTGAAAGGATCAGGTCTACTTACCAATAACCATTACAATTCCCATCTCTGTAAGCGAAAAAAAAAACGATGTGTTGGCAACACTAGAATGGAACGCAGTGCTCAACTGCTCAATCCGTTCGGTCGGGGCACTACATACATACAGTTCATTTTAATGGGAATCCCCGACCACAGAGAAACACATTATCTATCTCTTTTTAACATTTTAGATCAAAAGAGTTATTTTTGATGGAGACGAACACAGCTCATTCTTATTCATTCAATACGCACTTAAAAACAGTTATCGCAATTACATATTTTAAAACAAACAGACGCAGTATTCAGGCGGTCCACGCTAAGTTACAAAGTGCATGTTTTTTTAAAAATAAATGTTTATTTCTTTTAATAAATGGTTAAGTATTTAATTATTATCCTTAGCCTTTTTTCGTATGGGTTTGAATTGCAGTTAGGGGGCGCTGTAGAAATCTCGCCCAGGGCGCTGGTAGTACTAAAACCGGCACTGAGCACCTTCCTATATACAGATACACTCACGGGCAGTGAAATAGTTCCACTCACAAAATGCCGACACCAAATGACCCCAATTTTTTCAAACATTTAAATTAAAAATTGTACAAAATATTACCGTATTTTGTTGGTAATATCCTGATGCTCTGTTAAATGTACTTCAATGTTGCAGAAGGCATCACTAAGCTAGCCTTTTTCGTTAAAGAGTAATTTGGTGTTTTTCTCAGTGGAACCTTTTCATTGCCCGTGAGTGTAGGTACTTCATTTATGTTCATATAATTTGTATATATGCAAGTATCCCAAACGATTTATTACACGTTCACAAAGTATTAGTATTTCATTGTTGACAGCGAGCATGATTATTTTGGCAGCACTATGTTCAACAAACTCGAGCGGACACTGAACTCTATGTTTATTGTTTTAAGTATTCTTGTGGATTGTATAACATTGTTTTAGGTGGTTTTAGCGAAACTATACCACACTCACGGCAATGAAAAGGTTCCACTGAGAAAAGCACCAAATTACTCCCTAGCGGAAAAATCTAGCTTAATGACGCCTTCTGTAACATTGAAGTACATTTAACAGAGCATTAGGATATTACCAACTAAACACGGTAATATATTTTGTTAAAATTTTAAATTCAATGTATGAAAATTTTTGGATCGTTTTGTGTCGGCCTTTTGTGAGTGAGTGAGTGTACCTATAAAACCTTACTACACACACACACATTAGGTGTGTTGTGTACACGTTAATTATAATATAATGAAGTAACGAAAAAAAATTGCATGGAGTTTCGATATGACCTGACCAACTCTTAACACCGACCATAAATAAGTATAAGTAGGTACATAGGTACTTATTTAAATAAATAAATAAAAAATGTTTTAGGTATTGTACTTTGGCCTACCTATGTACAAGATCCGAGTGGATATGTATAATTCTCTTTGGATCTGCACAAGTCAACTGATATTCATCACGACCCATTAGGTCCCCACTGCTGGGGCACAGGTCTCCTTCCAATGAATGAAGGGTTTAGGCCTAGTCCACCACGCTGGCCTAGTGCGGGTAGGTGAGGCTAAGCTTGTGCTGAGAGAGTTGTCGGGTAAAAAAAGGCTCAGAAATAGTACACAGGTGAAGATGAAAAAGTTCCACTCAGAAAATAATAAACAACCCAGATTTTTAAGATACCTATTTAATTTAAAATATTAACCACATACCTATTTACTTACATTTTTGGTTGGTAAAGGTGAGTATGTATACATAACATAGACTACATCATTTACTTGTAACAGAACCACGAGCCGCTCATATGCCACCGATATGTTCTAGTGTAATTAGTGTATCAACTTTTTACGTTTTTTTTTAATTTTGCGTGTACTGTACCATACCGTAAGAACGTTTCTCGACAAAATGTTGTCTATAACTATACTCACCCAAATATCTGTCAAATGTTAGTCAGTATTGCAAAAACGGTATCATTTACCTAGCCTTTTCCGTTTAGTAATAATTTGGTGATTCCATTGCTCCTGACTGTCTATCATCAAAGCTGTTGTCAAACGGCGCCGCTCCTCCCAATGAGTCAAGAGAGCAACATTGAAGGCCAACAACGAACTAATCCACCAGCTTACGAGCCTAACCGATATCCTAACCCAATGTTTACACGAGTCCATTTATAGGCTTGCCACGAAACGGGCCGCATGTGAAAGCAGTAATGTATCATGAAGTGCGTAATCCCCAAGAGTTATTGCTAGCGCCGATTTACCAGGGATTAGTACTTGAATTTGGCTTTTTTTGGACGTCCTGGAGGTAGCTGGCGACCGAATGGTGGAGTGAGTTCCTGTATCAGAATCACAGTCACATCATTACAATTCCGTTCAAACAACTTTAGTTATTTTTTTTTATATAATATGTGGGGACATTTAAATACGGCTATCCGGCCCCAAACTAGGCAGAGCCTGTAATATGGGTATCGGACAGCTGATATATCTACACAAATACATAGATAGATACATATTAAATATAAATATCAACACCCAAGACTCGAGTAAAAAATATCTATCTTTAAAAAATATCTGGCCCAGCCGGGAATCGAACCCGGGACCTTCATTATAAGTGGGCTGCAATTACATTGTGCATTTTTTGTCAAACTAACCAACTGTATAGGTTATTCATTGATACCTAATCAGTAATCTAATGCATATTATTTATTGCCTATCACCAATACTTATATATATATTTTTTATCATTATTAGATTTATATACTTATATATATTTAGATTGATTAGATTAAGTACCTATATTTATATTTCATTCCATCTTTCTTTGTAAATTAATATTGCTGTCTAAGCCAAATAAAGTTTTTCTTTCTTTCTTTCTTTCTAATGAAGCATCGGTTAACAAATTCACGTCACATTAAATTTCGACCTGGGTAAGCCGTTTCGGTTAATCCAGGAAGGAAATATTCGGATAACCTAATACTACATTATAAAATTATTGGTTTATTTTACGATTCGGATCAAACCTTGTGGTCCGGACGGCCGTAAACCACTTGTACGGTTCATGAAAGTCCGAATCGACGTGATATACGGGCCAAATACCGTTTACACTGTTTATGTGGCTTGTAATAATGCGGGCTTTATTTTTGACGTGAAAAATTTGTTGTTATCTCTACATTAATTTGTTGATCTAAAATATTTTTTATAAGTATTTTATAGTTTGATCTTAACTTTTTTGCTGTTGGTACAAGGAAAAGCCGCAGAAGTATTCAAGTAATTTCTATGAAATGATGTCTTCTTGGCTATTCTGTTTGATCCTTTTGGTGCCTACATTCCAACCTCCCTAGTATCTATAAGGGCCTAGCCTACAATAACCGAATATGCAACGCGACAACGCAACGCCAACTACGAGCCTAGAGACAACCCCAAATACCAACCATGACGCTCTGAAGAATCTAAACGTATTTTAGCACGATCGCCTTTTGTTTTTGTAACAGGAGAGAAAAAATACGAACATGATTCCAATTTCAAAACGATGTCAATTAACGCGGCGTGCGTTCGGGATCTAATCGGCGGTCGCGGCGGCGGCGGCGGCATGCCGTATCCCACCGCTCTGTATTGAAACGTTCACGTAAATATTTGTGTTAGCTTCTAATTTGGCGAGACTACCCACCGCTCGCCCGCCGCCGCCGTGTTTCCGAACGATAAGCTGTTTGTGAATGAACCTGTGCTTATTGTTTTTTCTTTTCTTCTTCGGTACTTAGTTACTTATGTAGGAAAAAAAGTGAAGTTGATATAATTATTAGGTTGTTAGTTAGGCTCAACGTAGTCTTCTTGGTTTGTGACGGTCACGAGGCTTTTTTTGTTCATAATTTAGGCAGGTCATTCGTTTTTACCGTAGATTTGTAAAATAAACCCTAGTAGTTCCTGAAAACTATCCATCTGAAATGTAGGAAAGGAAAATCGTGATGGAACATTTTGCCGTATGATAAGCGTATTGATCAAGACATACCGGGAGTTAATAGAAGGAAGGAGACCACTTAACAATAAATAAGGTACAGAAAAAAAGAACTGTTATTTCTATTTGTAACTGAATGAAAGTAGTTTACTACGATACCATCATCTCGACCCGCTTTGATTTTGTTCACACACCGACACCGACAGTTCAATTCCCTGTGTTGGCTATTATTTTCCAAATCCTACGGACTTTAAAAACTTAACATACCGCCCTAATAGCTGTGCTCGCATAACACTTAGCGCATATTTGTTAAAGGCGGTCGGTATTTAAAGTCCAATTAGTTGGTTCCACTTGGACAAACATTTGCCGAGTTACCCCAACGGGGGAGGTTTGTTTGTTCGCCCAGTTTGTCCCCTAAACTAGCTTGTGTAGGAGATGCTGAAACAGCCCTTGTGACGTCGTGACACAGGAGTTAATATAGTAAAGTATGGATGGTAAGGTTGGCGGGGTATTATAGGTAAACTGTACATACATAGATAGGTAAGTTGGTATACAGCCTACGGGTATAACAGCTACGGTTAAACGCACGCATGAAGGTATATAGTAGTACCTAGTAAGACCTATGTACTTTAGCTTTATGTACTGCTGGCACTTTCAGGTAAGCACCTAGGTAATTATAATGATGTATGCAGCTCACATTTAATATAATTATGAATATGCATTAGGTGTGCATCGGTGTTATATCTAGCGAGCAAATTTCAATAGTTTCTTACAGAGGCGTAAGAATAAGAAGAAGACGTATTTCAGGTTAAACAAGCTTCTGGTCCAATAAGCTTTTACTTTTACATCATTCATAATGAGTATTCTCACCAATAGTAAGAAATCAAGTAAAAATAAGCTACAGATCTATTTAAGAAACGAAACACATATACTCGCATTACTGTCTAATATTAGTGTTATTCTTTACTTAAACACAACAGAAGTTCGGAAAGCAACGTAACAAGAAACGTAAAGGTGCGGCTACACCACAAAAATTTACCCGAAATTTCATTTCTAACATAATAATCTCTAAAGGTACATAATATGCGAAATAGGAATTTTAATGCATACTTAATATGTACAAATTGTCCCTCCTAACCACTCCTAACCGTATGATGTTTTATTAAATATGGCATACTTAGTAAACAATTGAACATCATGCTTAAGTGGTATCCTCTTCATAGTCATATTTTTTTGGTTTTTTTTTTGAAGATGATAAGATAGAGGACCAAAATATAAGGTTATGTTCACAAAGATGCACTCTCCTTAGCCGCTGCTTTAGGGCGAGTTCAGAAATAGACGCGGTGACGTATCCCGCCGCAGTGATGGACGTTGGCCCTAATAGGAAGGAACGCTATTTGTCACGGATAATAACGAATATCTCGGGAATTTTGAGGTCGACAATGATATATTGTGGAGACAAGGTGGATAGCTATGAACAAAACTGGATAGAAGCGTCATTCACTGCTTCTTTGTAGAACTAAACATGTATGTATTGGTCTAAATCTAACTACATCAACTATTGCAATATCCATTCGAAATGAATGCAACTGAAAATAGCTTACAATTACAACGAACCGATACTGATTCATAGCGTCAGCAATTCAGCATGACTGCAAGAGTAAACCCATTGAGGAGCATCGCCGGACCCGGATTACCTTCTCGTGGCGAGAGCCATTAGCAAGTTCCTCGAAGCCCTGCAGACCCTCGACTGCTCCACAACCGCTCAGTCATCGTACACGACCAGCCGTCTCGCTCGCACCCACGGTGGTAAGACTGGGACAAAACATGCGAGTGAGACTGTGGATTTCGGTCTGGAATCAGCGCCGCCGTATGGATGCTGTCAACCAAAATAGTTGAAGTACGAAAGGGTAGACGCGCTCCATATGGACTGGAGGCGGCGGCGGCGACGGCGGCGGCGGCGGGGACTGCCATGGTGGGTTTTTAAACGACAACGGGTGTTTTTCTGTAAACATGTTCGTTGCGCCACTCTTTTGGGCAGTGTGCAGTTGATAGCTATTTGATTTTGTGCTTTGTTTTGTTAAAATAAAAACACACTTGTATTTACAGGATTCAGCTTCATGTTTTTTAAAAGTTCGTTATGTTGTACCCACTGTAAAGAATATGCAACAATTTTATCTAAAATGTAGAGTTCTCAAGTCGACGCTCGGAGCTCGAAGTGTAAACTTTTCATAACTCAAGTGTTTGTGTTGAGTTCAGACTAACTTGTGTGTAGGTACATTATTAAAGAGTAAGTAGGTGCAGTAACTAACCAAGTCGTTACTTTAACTTCCAATACAAGCATAAGTTAGGTCTGCATCTCAACAATAACTAATTAAGTAGCTACCTAGGTAATAAGACTTTGTGAAATCGAGGTCCATGCATAATTTTCCAACTGAAAACATTAGTATACCTAAGTACTAAAATATTTTTATAATGCAAAAGAGTCTAACTAACAAAGCGGTAACCGCGTGTGGTCCGATAAACTTAGCAATTACACACCTTGCTCCTAATAAAAGTGAAGCCATTTTCAGTTTTCCATTTTACGGCAATAAAAAGGGATCTAGCATTAAAAGAAACGGGATCATATGGCGCCCGCCCCGGAGTCTCGCGGGCGGGCGGCAAATGCGTATCTTACAGTCTGTATGTTCGTTTGTACGCAGTTAAATGTTAAATGTAGTACATCATCGGCCCACTGTTTGTATATCACTACTGGACGTGTTTTTACGCAATCTGGAAGTCGTAAAGACGGTGGAATTATCTCGTTTACCAGAGAGCGTGCGCTTACTTACGTACATTACTTTGGTGCAGGTTCGTCAGTGCAATTGGTATTTATACTTAGTATTTATTGGATAAGGGTAAGTATGGTGAGTACGTAAAGAAAGAACTGGGTGTAATGGTTTTATTTTGAACGTTTTTAGTGTGACTTCAGAACTTGAAGTAAGTACTTATAAATCCAACTTTTCAGTCTGGTCGGTAAAGCCTAACATGATTATTTACGTAGGACTTCCAAAAGTGAATCAAAGTTCATCTTTGTCCTGTCTGTTGCACTTCTCTTCACAATAATAATCAGCGTACAAATCATTCCAGAACTTCAACATCACTAGTTCTCTCCGCAGCTCCACCAGGCGACTGGTCTTGCTTATAAACATGACGTGGTCCATGGCGGGAGTGACGGGCGGCCACGCGGGCCCCGGGTGCCGCGCTGGCGTGGGGTCCCCTGCCTTCACGAAGTTACTCCACATTGAGGCCATCTCCCTCATGATACGAGCATCTGTCTCATTGCCCTGGAGCTTCGGGTAGTACTCCGACATCGGCTCGCATCGGAACAGGTAACACAGCTCGTCCCCGCTCGCCGCCCCTCTTACCTTCAACTTGATGTCCCCAAGAGAGTTCTTCTTCACAGCATTAAAAAACCCGTTGTAGTTAAACTTGTAAACGAACATCGTACTGGTGGACAGAAGATGAGCTTTAATAAACTTCAACACGGGGTACTTGAGTAAGTCAGAAGTGTACCTCATGAAATTATAGATTGATTTCTCATTTAAGCCGTCCTTGAAATAGTGGTTTAGAATCTTATTCGCTATTTCCTTGTATCGTGGATGCGTATGTTTGTACCGGCATCCATCGTCGAATGGCACCATGAATTTGAAATCGCTGGTGAAGGTGCCAAGAAGGTTTGGCTTTCGTAAAAATGGAATGACTTCAGATAAACTTTCCTGTGTGTTGTAGCCGATCAGGATGGGCGTCGTGATGGGTTTGTGCAGGCCGCGTCGGTAGAAGTCAGATGGAGTCCTCGTCACCAGCGACTTGTTGGAACCACGTTCCAGGTGAAGAGTGAAAGGAACTAGCGGCCTCTGCACGTCGACTGTATCCTTGTGTTTGTAAATATTCTGAGACGATCTTATGATGTCCTTAGTTAAAGTTTTTATCTCAAAATTTCCCAGTAATTTGCGGAGATTCTGTTTGAAAAGTTCAGTCTCGGCCAGGCGGTCTCCGAGGAACAATGATGGAGCAAACATTGAGCCGCTGTGGAGTATCATTTTGGAGAACAGTGTCCTAGCCCTGGTGGTGAGCAGTACCGACAGCAGCGCAGCCGCAGAACCTGTCCCCATCACAGTGACCTTCGCTTCATCACCACCAAACCTTGCAATATTACTTTTGATCCATTTGAGGGACATGACCATATCTTTAAGACCCATATTGGCATGGGTGTCGCTGGCATTAAGTTTACTGAAGCCGAACACGCCGACTCTGAAGTTGACTGTGACGTGGACGATGCCGTTGTCTATGAGGAAGTCTGGCCCGTAGATATGGCTGAAGCTTGAAGTGAAGGCATACCCGTGGTAGAAGACCAGTACAGGAAGTTTGGGTTGACGGGCGTCAGGTCGAACTGGGGTGTACACATTAAGATACAAGCAGTCCTCACCTCCGGACACCCTGGTTGGGTACACTATGTGCGGCTGTGCGCAGGGACTGTAGAAGTCCGTGTCTCCTTCGTAGGGAATCTTGAAGATCTTCAGAGGCCTCGGGTCCTTAAACCGCAATCGACCGATGGGCGCGCGGGCGAAAGGAATCTCGTAAAACGCGTAGTACAGTCGCTTATCAAACACAGTTTCTTTCCGAATGCCCAACACTGTGCCTTGACTTATTTTAACTTTTACGGCGCAAGTTGATAAATGTAGATGTAAAGTGGTAAGCAAAATCAAAGTAAGGATCATAGTGCATTCTTACTGACTGAATTGTAGAGGTAGACTGAAACACAGGTAAGGTAAGTACGCCTAGTTCTTTATAACATCCACCTAGTTCCGATGTTTTGATTCAGTCGAACGAGAACCTATGTGTAAGCATGAAGATTGCAACTATTGCAAGGCTACGTGTTCTATCGTAAATTTATAATTGTTTTTACGGGGTTTTATTGCGAACCTCACCTGTGTTTTCAGGCTCATCTATCCTAATCTGATTCAGTCGTGAATTTCTGTAATTAATTTGAAATATTCCTCTTTGTTCATAACTTATTTATAAAATATATCAAAAGTTTGAAATAGGTAAATCAATCCCGTAAAAGAGGCAAATTGGTTATTTTTTAAAGTGATCAGATAAATTCTACAAAAGGCTAAGCCGACTCGCGCTTCCCTGCGGCGATCCACAGTGGAGCGATCGCTTAATCTCACTACCACAGTTATCTAAACTATTCTACACCATCTAATAATACACATCGACAGTAGCCCTTACCCACTGGCATTACGACTTACCACCTTCAAAAAGGTACACAAATGTCTGAAAAGAAAAATAAAGGGCGGTAAAAAAACTGCGCATTGTTGTATTGCAACATTTCTGTGCACCCAATTTAATTCGATTTACTAAACAATTGCAAAGTTTGTTGCGCGTCTTTTTACTAGTGATCCTGTTTTTTAGGTTTGTTTTTTTTATGTTTTTGCGGAATTTGACTGTCAGCTTAGGTTTCTTTGTGAGCTTTGAGAATATAATAAAAAGCAATCGTTCGTGTTTCAGATTGTTTGAGCAAAAAGTTGCGATGAACACCGCACCGCAAATATTACAGGTAGGTGTAGTTATTGATATTAAAATATGTAACATCAGTTTTTCCTTGAATCTCTCTCGTTCATCAGTAGCTAGACTTCACTATAAAAAAAATACGATCGAAATAGCTGTTAAAGATAAATTATAGAACTTTCAGAATAACAGTCAATTCTACTATAGGTAGGTAGGTACTAATATTTATAAATTATGTTCAAGAAACAAACAAAACACTCTCTACATCGTTACGATACATGAGAAACAAAACGAGTAAGTAGACGTGAGTTTTTGCTGAAACTTGTAAATGTAATAATTGATTCTGCGCGCCCCGGGCCAGTCCCGACAGATGTTGGGTCCCGGGCACGTCCCCCTACCCTCGTCCTAGGCTGGTAGGGACCATCGGGGAAATACATACCGCTGGCCTAGCATGGGGCGCCAAGCGCATGCCAAGATATGACAGTAGTAAAGTTCCCCGTTCTCGGGGCCGCGTGATGTGAGTGAGCGATGCAATACTTTTGTCACGGCTTGATGTACGCTTGCGCCCCGTGCTAGCCCTTCTGGCCCGGTTTCGAAACAATAATTATTAACTCTACGTCATGCCGCATGCGAGCGTGATGTAGTAAACACGTGGTTAAAGGTTTTGCTTAAGCTTTTAGTAGAAAAGGTCAAATTCCTTGATAGTACCTACTTAAAGGATGGCTGTACATAGTATATCGAGGATAGCATTAAATAAGAATATACATATATGTATAGATACTTACATACACACGTATGCTCACATGACTGTAGGTATTCCCCGAATGGCTACAAGTAACTCGCATGACATAAGAAATTAGTTTGGCGGTCACCGTCTGTGAAGCACTATTTCCAGCCATATGAAAATTGTAGATAATCGTTGGGTACTCCGGCCGGGATGGGTAGTCAATCTCAAATTATTTAATATTTATAGATAGATAGATAATTCTTTATTTCACACAAACACAGAAATTACAAGAGGAAATACACAACATAGATTGGAAATTTATACATAATTTACAATTAATTTTGTACCTATTTCGATTTACTTTACAGTATTTAAATTTAAATACAGTACGCTTTATTCAATACCTACTAAATAAGATTAAATTTAGCTCGTCCGGTGTATCCTTAAACTTACCATGTTTTTTTCTGAAATGTTCAGCGCGTCGGTAATCTGCTAATCCCCAATAATTTCGTTAACAGCTTATAATCTCCGTCAATGTTTCAAACACAATTAGAGAAAAAAAAACATCCGCCTTTTTTGCTGTACTAAATACTATCGGAAGATTAAACAAAAAAGGACTGAAATGCCAATAAGGCATGTCATCTTGACACTGCCATCCTGTCCGCCGGGATGGGTAAGCCATATTTTTTTTGCACATAAACTTTTTGGCCATCTTCTTGGGTCCATCCTGAATATTAGCAACTTCTAAATGTGTCGATCAAAAATCATTCTTAAGAATCTCCCGGCCGTCGTAGAAACAGCTCGTTTTAGACTCTACGAACAATAACACTTTTAGCTCGTAGCGTTTCGTAGTTTTTGTATTTATTAATGAAATGTTAACGTACGGCCGTGTTCATTCATGTCATTTTTAAAATAAACAAAGATCTGTGCGGTGGCTATGTGTGCTATGATTATTATTAGTTTTGTTGTTTTAGTTTAATGGCGCGTGTGTTTTATTGATTCTACTCTCGTTCTGAGTTTGTTGTGATAGGGGCTAATCGGATGTGATCACTGTTTGTTCAATAAATGAGACATACTCCTTTGGAATGGATCTGTTTACTATAACTTTTTCTTAAGCCGTCTATTAAAAGATTGATTCACTTCCGATGAAACACAGAAAAAACCTCATAGAAATCTCTCTCTTATATTAAATTTATACGCGTAAGTTTGAATTTCAGCTACGAGCTAGGACATTAAATTTTACTAAGTTATTTTTTTAATCAAAATTTATGCTAAATACCACTATCTATCCGTATGCTGCCAGTCCACGGTCATTAAAAAACAAAACAACTCGGCACGCGTCATAGACAATGACGATTGTTTGACAGGGAAAAGCGCGGAAGAGGATTTTCCCCGCTCAAAAATTTTAGGTTATGTTTTTATACCGCTCACCTATTCAACGGAGTTATTCAGTTGGACGGAGCGCTGGCTTTTGAGGTCTCAGTCGTTATCAGCGGCCACCACACCCTCCCGGCTCGACCCCTTTCTTTTAGTTGTGCGATTTTATAGGGGCGGGTAAGTGATTCGTTAGGATCATCGATTTGGACCTAAGATTTAAAATAGTTACCCACCTAGTACTTGGTACGTTGTGTGAGCTGCGTGGCAATGACGATGACGGTAAGTACCATAATTACTTATTAAGTTTTTTTTATCTTATCTTAAAATACATTACTTGTGTGATAGTGCCACTATTTTTATTTTATTAGGATAGATTAGGATATTCTGTGTAATCTTGTCAGTATATAGGTACTTGCTTTAAATAATAATTTACATGAATTCCCCTTGTTTAAAAGTACTTATAGCCGTAATCTTATCCAGTTAACTAAAACAATTTAGGTCATCAATCTAAATAACAACTAAACTCCTTACAATGTTTGTGATTACATATTAAATTTAAATAAAGATTAGAATTTAAACTAACATAAGTTTACAAATAAGTACCAACTTACTGAGCTATGAGAAGGTTAATACTAATAATGAACCTTTGGCCTGGTATCTCGAACAAAGTACTTATTTGAAGGGACAACTGTTTTGTGTATAATTATAAATTCAGTTTAGGTTCCTAAGTATGTAGATATAGCATACCTGAAAATTATTTACATTTACCAACAGCAAAAAGCCCCGAAACAAACACCCCTTTCCAAACATCCCTCACCAGGCCCAACCCGGAGAGCCCAGGGCGTTTCGATCCAGTTCTTTTCATTCCAAATTCGAAACTGTCGACGGATCAGCATATTTTAACGTCTTTGTTGGCGTGTTAAATTGAGAGCTGTATCAGTAAATGAGTTGAGGATGATCTGCTAGTGCAATATTGGAGCGGAATATTTGATGAGGATCAATTGGTTGGCTGGCAGCCCTTTTGTCGCACCTCGGTGCCGCGGGCGTAGAGCGCTTTAGTGCTTTTGCAATTCTGCTCTGTTGGTGTTGCCATGCGCTTAGCGAGTGACAAATGACGGGAGATGGTGAATTCATTAATATATTAGCACATATTAAGTTTAATTACTTAACGTTATCGTAGGTTTTGGTCAGTGTGTAACGTTGTCTAGGTTTAAAAAGTTTTGTTTAAGTATTAACGAATTATTAAGTTCTATGTCATTAAGCACATTGCTCATTTTAAAGATAATTAGTTCCTTTATCATGGAGATATTTATTAACCTGGAGCTTTGGCCAGTTACTTTGTCCCTGGCACGCTTGATGTCCATATCCATAACCCGCCATACAACTACAAATTTTTGTGAAAGATGGACAAACAAGCAGCTTATAAATGCGTCTATGTGTAATAATAATAGGCATTTATATATGAAGTTAGCTACTGAAAAATCTTCAAAGCACATCGAGCGTTAACTGTTTCACTTTCAAAATATAAAAGTGCTATTAAAGAACCCATTAAAATACCGGATTTCCCCCGAAAATTTCGCAACTGATTCGTCCGTCCGATACTTCTTAATATATTCACACCGGACGGAGATTTCCAGCTAAAACAGCGATCATAGCCAAAATAAATTAATACTTAATTCAACGGCGGAAGTTGTCGATTCTGTGAGATCGTCTGTCTGTCATCGGCGAGCTCGTCAAAGAATTGGCGACGGCGAGCAGTCTGCGGGGCACACACCTGGTTCAACAGAGTTATAGCATCAAGAGAATCGGGGCTTAGCTTCTGATGGCTATTAGAATGGTTTGGTATGTTAGATAGTTTAGATACACTAGAGGTGTAGCGCTATTAGGTTAACCTATATTATTTTATTTTAAATAATAATTAAGTTATTAAGTACCTATATTGACTTATGATTTAGGTATAGGTATGTTAAGTAATTCCCTATTTATTTATTTTTACCTATTGACTTACCTCATAGGTAAGTACTGATATTGATGTCGATTCTGAAGGCAGAAATTGTAATTTTAACTCTGTCAAACTAAAAAATTTGGTAGCATAAAATGACATTTACGGAAACCATCATAGAGTCGAATTTTAAACAAAGAAATTAAGGTTTTGACAGCTCTAAATTTAGAATTTCTGCCTTCAGAATCAACATCATTATGTTGTTTAGGGTCTTACCTAGAACCTAAGTAAGTGTACTTACTAATGTATAACTGTAAACGTCGTACCTACTATAATGCACAAAATAAAAATATATATACCTATTGTACATAGTTTCATTCATATGTCTGTATATACTTACTAACTATATCTTGAAGTTCCAAGTGGCTTAATGTAATTTTAAGTTACATTTATTTTGATGTTCATGTCAGAAGTATGTATAGGTAAATAGAAACCCAACCCTGCCTTCTCGGAAGCTTACATCGAGTCGGCACCTTAACGCCAAACCGTTATAAAACACATCAAAGGCAGAATTAATTGAGCCATCGACAGAGGAGGAAAAAAAAACAAAAAACGTCAAAGTAATGTCACAAACGTCAAAGTGAAGTTGGTCGCGAGCGATTAGTGACCGTTTCGCATCGTTTGCACCTACACTTGCCGTATTACTCTATTTTTGAAACTGTTTGTTTTAAATACGAGTTTAGGTTCTTGACTTAGCAGTCTTTCTTTACCTACAGGTTACAGATTTGTTTCGGCTTAATTTTAGTCCTAATGTTGAATTAGTCCGTCAAGCACATTGTGCACGAAACGTGATAAAAATTATATACATTTTATAAAGTTCAGCTATTTAGGGAAAGAATAACAAACATCGACCCATGCATTTATCATTACCAATAGGTACATGACCGTACAATCGACATCATCATGTAGATGTAGGTACTTTCATACTATCAACATAACTTAAACTAGGTTTAATTCGTATGTCTGACGTCAAACTTTCATTATTACTATTTGTTTATTTCCAAGCCACATGCTGAGATACATTGCTATCTTAGCAACAACCGCCTACTTATCCCAATTTCCCGCGCTACTCATAAACAAAACAATTAATTAACCGACAAAATTCCACACTAAAGAGGGCTCTATTAATCACCAAGACCATAGACAACACGTCCCTAAACAAATTGTGTGAAGGCAAAATAATGCACGAAGTTTTACGTAGGGAATTGTACTTTAGAAACAACTGGTTAAAGTGAAATTTCGTTTCGGAAGGGGCTGAAATCCATTGTTTTTGTTAGGGCTGCGTGTTTACAAAAGGGATATCGGTGAGTGTGTGTGCATTAAATGTTAAAATAAGTCGACCTACCAATTTGGGCGAAAAGGCTAAGCCCAGTGCAGCTGTTTTGTTTCGGAACCCCGATTCAGTGGTTTCCGATTTCGATGACGATGCGACGTTGAAAATGTTCGTCTTATAGGTATCATAAATGCACTTTACTTCGTTTAACCCGAGTCCGCGTTGTTCTATGTATGCGTTTAGGAATAGGTTGTGACAATATATACCTACTTAGGTATTGAATAAAAGTTGTCTATGCTAGCAAAAATATTATTTGTTAATTTACTCACACCCATATAAATAAACGACCCCCGAGGAAAACGTGTGATGGACGGATACGATTACAGATTACAAAATAAATACAAAAACATACCGTTTGCATCGCAGTATAGGAGAATTATGAAAACAAATTTTCATGAGGATAAATTCGATAGTTTCGGCTTTGCGTTGCTTCTAAGTGAGTCACTCTGACCGAAGGATTTTGCAAATATAAATCCGTTTATGACTGCATAATTATCTTGTCTTTAGTGTGATAATGAAATCGATTCGATATCGCTTCAGGAGCACTGAATCAGGGAGGACCAAACACAGGCGCTTTCGGAGATAACCGCAGGACGAAAATTCTTTACATTACAAAGTTAAAAGTTTCATTGTAATTCTTTTATTCCCCATTTCTGTACCTCTGCGAAAAATAGGGGAGTTACACAGGGTTTTCACAGTGTGTCGGGCTGCGACCTGCGTCAAATCAGGTAAGTATAGTGCGAGTCTCACATTTTAGGGAGTTGCCTACTTGTAGTCTGGACCTAAGAGAATTAGTACTACGTATTATTAGAATTAAAGGCCCATTTCATTCCAATACTTATCAAAATTCCAACTTCCAATTTTCTCTGCACAAAAAAAAGAATCTTAGCCGTTAAAATTCCAGCCAGGAGCAGTGGCTAAGACAGTATTATTAATCTTAAACAAGTTAATATCGGCTACGTTTTCCGGCGCCCTGGCTATGTACCCGGGGGCGGACTTAGTGCGATCACTACGGATTATCGACCGGGATCCCGAGTCCCGACCTAAGGAGAACTTGCACTAATCCTCTATTGCAATTTCTTACACTTCTGCCGCCGCCGGCTGGTGAAGGCCTGAAATATGTAAGTACTTATACATTCACGATCACGAACAATGAAAATGTTCCACTAGCAAAATGTCGACAGCCGTTTTAATTTAATTTTTATTTATTTATTTTAAGTACTTCAATATCGCAGACGGCAGCGGCGTGATTAAGAGAGACTTTTCCGTTTAGGAGTAATTACTTAGGTCTGTGCTATTGTCACTGAAACTTTTGCATTGCTCGCATGTGTGTATTTTTGATTTTGTGCTATATTTTGTATAATGTATACGAGTATACCGACCACGCTAACTTTATAACGGGTGAAACAGTTGTAGACCTAAAACTCCTAAATGAATGGAAGAGTAAGACGCGTCTTACGCGTACCACGTCAGTGTCCAAAAAGACAATATGTACCTACCTTATTATTAAAAATAATGTAGCACTGGATTAACATAATAACTACCTATCCGGATTTCAGACGTGCTTACAAACTTCTTAAACAGCTACTCAGAACTAGATCTGAAAAACATCGCTACAATTCTTGATTTTTATGTGTGTTCATGAATGATGAGCATGTCCATGGTTGCCTTTTAAAATAAGTAATTTCAGAAACTCAGTTTTATTAAAACCGATCCTATATTTGTAATTGGTTGTAAAAATTGTTACAGGAACAAACATTGGATGTCAATAATTACCTTCCTTTCTGTGATCGGTCCCGGGTTCGAAGCAAACGTCTCGGTGGTACCCGATAGATCAACACAAACATTCAAATCATCAGCCATATTTGTTTAAAGACATGCTTAGCCCAGTTTGTTGGTATAGGAAGATGTCGATTTTGTGAACCTGTTTGGCATTGGCTATATTTAGAGCGGTTTAGTCAAAGAAAAGTGTTGGAGATTTTTACCTAAATATAATCAAAAATATGATTTCCATCCGCTATGATGTTAAATTGATTAATTGTAAGTTATAAGATCCCATGTCCCTCCTCAAAATTCAAAAATTACTGATTCCGATTTATGTTAGCTCAAGTTGAAAATTACTTTTCCGTCAACCGTCGGAAGGCAGGTAAGTAAAGCTTTTCAATATAACTTAGACCCCAATACCTCAACTTCCATTAACTTAGGGGAGGGCTTTGAGCATTGCCACCCCAGCTTTGCTGCTTCGGCCGGTTTATGTTGGACTACCCACCCCTTGTTGCTGCATAGAAAGCTTATTAGACAGGGGGTTTGACTGGTGTGAGTAAGAGGTCTGGTTAGTCTGGCTAAGGGTCGCTAGGCCCCGCCCTGGTGGTAACAAGGGAATTCAATTTGGAGTGTTGACATAGCGCCGCGGCGCGCACCCACCGCTAGCTGAGAGAGTATCGACCCAGGCTCGCCTTTGTTGGCCAAGGGAAATGGAGGAATGGGAATTGATAGGATATATAATAAAAAGGTCGGAAAATCATGCTGCTTTGGCTGAAATATATATAAAACTTATCCCATTAGCAGTAGAGACAACAGGAGTGTGCGGAGGCTATGATATTTAATAGGAATTGATATTAGTTGCGTTTGAGAATATTGCACGGGTTCGTAGTAGGTAGTCCATTTATGTATAATTATAATATTATTATTTAGGTACCTACAGAAATAATAAAGAATCTATATTATCTTTTTTGGCTCTGTAATGGTTTCATAAATAAGTTAATCTACAGCTTACCACCCAACCCAACACATAAATAACAATGTAAAAGCCAAACACACATCAAACTTTTATTATAATCCATCTAAGAGATCTGCAAACATGCTGCCAATTTCCAACTGAATATTCTGTTTGAACATGCGACCGCGCCCTAACAGCTAGGGCGACAAATTGATGCTATAGCAAACATAGGGCTGGATCCACAGTGGTGCGAAGCAAACGCGGTAAGGCCTCAGGCACATTGATGTTTGCTTTAGCGGTGACGACTGATGGTTTAGCAGGGGTGGCTTTATACCTAACCGTTAGCTAAATTGAGCGAGAATATATCTACCTATCGCACTTTAGCTAGGTGTAGTCTAGGTCTAGCTAGGTCTGTAATAGTTAATTGAGTTAGGTCTGAGTGTGTGTTATCTCTAGAACTAAGTTAATTATCAGAACATAACATAGGGTACTTACAGCACCTGGAGAATGTTTATTCTAAGTACTATTATTGTATTTTATTATATTTTACTAGTATTGCATAATAATTTTGTTACCAATTTGAAAAATACTTTAACTTTAACAAACACTGTTAGAACGCGTCAAGGGTTGTCACCGAGGTTTTAAAATTATCTGTCTTAAAATATCTTAAAATGAAAAATAAAAAAAACAATACCAGTTCGCGACATCACGCCCACAGAATAAAAAAAACCGATTAAAAATCAATTTTCGCCTTGTTTATTTAATCTAATTGGACAGTGAGACAGGAAGTTAAGACTCAGGTGAGAAAACAGTTCCCACACAAGAGTGATTTGAACAAATAATGCCTAATCCGCATTGTGAAGTCGCAATGACAGAGATTTGGAGCCTACAACGAGGTAGAAGTGTGGCCATTGTGGCAATTTGACGTGCTCTGTGACAGGATTGGCCGGTTCCTACTGGACCACTGCATTGGGCCCTGCTGAATTTTGAAAGCCCATGGTTGTTTATAGGGTATTATAAATAATTAGCATTGTAAACTAAAGTCACTTGCCCTGATTACTCTCTGTACACTAAACGGTTTCATAAGGTCCGGAATAGTCCGGATTCATAGCGGAGAGCGGGAGTTCAAAAATGCTGCAGATAAAAATCTCGATTATTTTGAAACGAAATTCATCTAGTTACAGTAAGTAGGTTACCAGACATTTAATTAGACTTGGTTTTACATTAAATGTGTAAAAACTATTAGCACTGCGGTCAAACGCGCTCAAACCCAAGACGCAGGGCGTTAATAAAAACATGGAGACTGTCAAAACTGACCACAGATTGAGTGACGATTGACAGCCTTTGTGGAGGCTGCATTCAAACCTGTGTGGCCTCCATGCTAAGCCGGCCGCGGAAGCCTGTGGCACGCCCCTATAGGACACTTCCATTCACTACTTTGACTCTTTACGTCAGATTTACTTGACCAAGTTGACTTGACTCGACCATTCATGTGGTTTTTTTTTGTGGGAAACGCAATAATTGAAGATAATTTGTTACGTGTTCGTCGACTGGCGCATGTATTTAGACGATGGGGATAGAGTTGTATCGTAGGTAGAGATGGTATGGTTTGTATTTAAAAGCAAACCATTTCATGGCTACTTGGTTTAAAGCAAAATAAAAATCTTGGATTTACTATAGTCCAAAACTAGGAAACTCACTGTAACCCACGTAGGTACTCATAGAGTTTGCTCTTTCGCGCGGATCTGTCCCAGAAACCTACACTGGAATCCCACCCATGCCAGATATTGTTGAGTATCTTGTAAATGCTTGATACTAAACTTAAGATTAAAGAAAAACCCTTGGCATAACAGTCAGAGGTTAAAGTTACTAACATACTTACATATACTTACCTACCTATAATCTAGGTCGATACATCATCATATCATCACGAGAACAGTGTAACAATTAACCAAAGAAGACGTGTTTACACAACAGCCCACGACAGTGACTCGGCAAAAAATCCATGACAGTTTCGACTCAACTAAACGGCTAATAAATACCCTATTGTGAGGCAGTATGAACCGGGAAAAAACGTCGAGAAGGTGGCATACAAACCTTTGTCCGGGATGACCCAAAAATCTCGCCCCCTCAACAATTCAGACCCCCCAGTGTTCAAATTGGATTAAATAAAAAATAATCCCCATTGCTGCAGGTAAGTAGCCGTTTTTTTCTCCATTAAAACGTAAGCGTAACCATTTTAACAAAGAGAAGCAAGGAGAAATAATGGCAGTATTTTACAGACGTTCAATTTAATTTAGGTTTATGTTTTTTATCAAAACGCGCAGGCGTACAAAAAAAAACTTGATAACTTTTTATTATTAAGAAAAGAATAAGTAGTGTATGTTGTACTGTTTTTACCCAAGTCGCGTTGTTCTATGATTTAGCAACAATTTGTAATAAATTTAAGGTATTCTATTGTTACAAAAATACCTATATATTTTATTTCAATCTGCGATGATTACTGAAATCGTAATGAAACAACTACAAAACAACTTTTAATTTGATAATTTTCGTAAAAGTTCGTTCCGTCTTTTAGTGCATTGGTTGGTTAAAATACTGTAGATATTCAATACATTGTGACTAAACAGATAGGTACAAATTTTACTGAAGAACAACCCATTTCTAAAACTTATACCTACAGCTTTCAGTAGATGGAAACCTGGAAATTGCCCTACTGGGCTATTTTATGGTTTTTGTCACGTGAATCTAGGAATAGACGATTTGCTGATCCAGTATTAATGATAACTAGCTCTCTATCGCGAACTTGTATTGACAACGATATTCTGATTCATCGTTTTGACTTCGTGATAGGGCCCCTGCCAATGAAACGTTATCTTAATTTGTAATTTTATTTTTATTAATAATAATTTTATTTTTATTAATAATTATTTATATTTTTTTAAATAATATTTTTATCGTCATAGATATAAAAACTAAAGCATACGACGCCGACGCCTGGCACCGCGCATGCGTGCCTTGTCATGGTGTCGTATTGAACGTGTGCTGAAACCTGAAACGATAGGCGACCGTCTCCGAGCAAGACAACCTGACGGTGGCTTGTTAATCTTGTTATACACTTACGAGCACTGAAAAAGTTCCACTAACAAAATATCGATGCCATAAAAAACATTCTACCTACGGTAAAAGTCAGCACTTAGTTTATTAAAAATAACTGAATAGCAGTTATTTTGAATAAACTAAGTATTATTTTGTTGTTAGTTGGTACTTAAGTCTTACTTACTTACTCTGATGCGCTCTGTTAACCTAGCCTTTTCTGTTTAAAGGAGTAATCTCGTGCTTTTGTCACTGGAACCTTTTCATTGCTCGTGAGTGTACATAACTACATATTGCTGGGTACCGATTGTACTGATAATAAGGACCTACCTACATAGCTGCAAGTATTTATTAAGAACCCTAAATTTATTTTTCGATTCATTATTATTGGACACCCGATTGGCTATAGAAAATTTTCGTCATTTTCGACATGTGGGCCTCTGCATTTAATGTTGAATAAACACTTGACACTGTCATTGTATTCCGTCCTTGTGCCTAAAGATGTAAAGATGGTTAGCCTTTATTTTTATCACTGTAGAGTTGCGTTTAGGTTAGCATTTTCATCTTTATATTGAATGTGTCTGGCTAGCTATGAATTTTTGTGATATCATCTTCGCGTCGGTTGGAAGTGTTTATTCTACGGCGTACAGGTTGAAAGGGGGTTCTGTTGAATGAGGGCGATAATGCAGATGGTCCTTTAACGTGTACTTACTTGCATATATTTATATTTAATTAAAGTACTTATAGTGAGTAACTAAAATACATCATACCTATGTAGGTATTTCACGTTTAAAGTCACCTAGCCAACAAGAAGCAATTAGGTTTTTCAAACAGTCGAAACTCTATATAGTGTTGCAAAATTTCGTAAACCTCCTCTTAACTTAAAATACGGGTAAGTTTATAATATAGTACTATATGTATACTTACTTTTGACGTAAATAGCTAGGTAGAGACCTGCATACTACATACTGTTGCTCAGATTACATAGCATATAACCTAGATTATAGAGATAGAGCCATAAAGCGGAATATTAATCAACAGCATCAATCAATACCTATGTAGGTGGGTGCCCTTAATTGGATTTCGGAAGTTTAGCCGAACTTTACATAAATTACAAGGAGAAGTGATAAAAAGCGTTAGTCATCTTATGATCTACCGAAGAACCGAAGTACTTAATTGAGTATTGAAACCGTGACGCTTTTAAATACGAAGCTAAGATAACCAGTGCTAACCAGCGATTAATATATTTGACCCATTAGGCGCCGAAAATGAGCAAACGTTCTTAGGTTTATCCTATTTCCATACATATTCAGTTTTTCGTTCACATAAAACTTGTACTAAACAATATTACACTATGCTATGCTATAGTGTGACTGCTCACATTAGGCGGCTTACAGTCGGGTTGGTTTGAACACGGCCTTATAATAATTTTATTATGAGGGTCTACTACTTACTTCAATCTATGACTTACTTATAAATAATTGACACATACCTACCTACATTTCTTTCTATGAAATAATTTTCATATTTCAGTGTGGTGTCAGTGTGTCAGTGTGTTGTGTGTCGTTTTTAGTTGATAATATCCTGATGCTCTGTTAAATGTACTTCAATGTTTCAGAAGACGTACCTAATTAAGCTAGCCGTTTAGAAGTAATTTGGTGCTTTTCTCAGTGGAAACTTTTCATTGCCCGGGAATGTATTTCACTTCCACTTTATAGCAATGCCTTCAGCGTTCAGCGTTCAGCCTACGCTACGGCTCTCTCGAAACTTTGTGTTGAATATTAATATCAGTTATTTAAATAAAATCTGCCCTCCAGCGATACGGTAGATTACACAGGTTCAAATCGGGACTTTCTGGGGAGATAATATCTACGAGTACTTATTAGATTAGTTGTAGGTTGTAGGCAGAGAACATATTATAATAACATTTATAAGCACTTCTATAAGTTGTAGGTACTAGCCATGTTACTTTAGTTGTAGAGTATACCTTACCAACAGAATTTTATGGTTGTATATTTCTTGATATTTTAAATCATCACAGTATCATCACGACCCATCACGTCCCCACTGCTGGGGCACGGATCTCCTTCCAATGAAGGAAGGGTTTTAGGCCTAGTAGACCACGCTGGCCAAGTGCGGGTTGGTGGACCCCAACACAAGCAAGCTTGTGCTGAGTGAGTTGTCGGGTAAGTGAGCAACCCGACTGTCAGAAGTTTTTAAGCTGCCTGAAGGCCTCTGACTAGGCTTAAAACGACTGCTGCCGAAGCAGCAACCGGGACGACAAGCACGGAAGCGTCTAGAAAAGAACCACTTGAAATCGGTCACCCATCCAATGGATGACCGTGCCATGTGTTGCTTAACCTCAGTGATCAGTTACGATTACTGAAGCCAGCACGACTACGGCGGCTTCATATATTTTAGATACAGAGTTTTTTTTCGACATTCTGTGTATAATATAATGTGACCCCGTAACAAAACCTGATCTGTAACTTGCTGGATCAAGAAAACACAGTTTGAAAAATGGTCCCTTCATAATCGATCTAACTTTACCGTCTCAATAAAAGCAAAAAGAAGTAGACCATAATATGGTATTTAGGGCCACTTGCAGAAACATATTAAATCTAGATTTACTGTCAAATCTCGATTTAAGAAACGTCAGTCCATATAAAATTTGACACTAAATCGTGATTTAACACTAAGTAAAAACTTGTTAAACATATAATTAATATACTTAGTTTTAGTTGTAGCTTATACTTAGAAGTCACTAAATATTTTTATATTAAAAAAAACAATAATTCGTAAATAAATAAAATACCTACACCCTAGTCCAGGCAGAACGAAGTACAGCGTGCAATGGCGTGCACTGCGACTAAAGTTGTCCCAGATGTGCGCAGGCGCACAGGCCGACAGTAAACACTTCCTACGCGGGAAAAAAAACCAAGCTCGCATATGGCTTATAATAACATCATCGCAGTTCGTAAACTAAAGTAAACTTTGGTCTGTGAAACGATATCTCGTCATATTGTGTGGTAACAATAATTATTGGCGACTTTAAAATTTACTGAAAAGTCCCTTTGGAAAAAGTAGGGTTTGCTTGTTGTTTGGGTTTCTTAACATCACAACCGTTCTGAAGCTGGGGCACGGGTCTCCTTCCAATGAAGGAAGGATTTTTAAGGCCTAGTCCACCACGCGGGTCCAGTGGGGGACCCCAACACAAGTTATTTGGGTTTACTGGGACCTATATCAACGTAGCCCAACTCCCTGATTATAATACATTTATGACTATTTTAGAGTATAAAAATTGCTACTACACTCACGTGCAAAGAAACAGTTCCACTTACTAAATTGGACACCAAATGGCCCCAATTTTTTAAATATTTTATTGTAAGTTTGAACAAATTACTTATATCCGATTATAGTTGGTAATATTCTCATGCGTCGCTTAATGTAGTTAAATATTGCAAACTGCGTCATTAACTTAATTTAATCCGCTTATAGGAATAATTTGGTGATTTTCTGAATGAAACGTTTTCATTGCCCTTTACTTACACTCACGTATAATATTATTCAAATAAAAATATGGAAAAAAACCGAAGTATCCTATCCTATATATTATAATTGATAGAAACGTGAAACATGTTAATATAACCCTCACAGAAGGTACAAAAGAGGGTACTTCCTGCGGGTCCCACTCAGGGGTGGGAAAAGCGGGGCGGATCCCGACACGCCCCTTTTGACAGCTCCTGGAGCCGTAGCACGGGGCTGGGGGCCACTCTATATGACGTAAAACTAAGTTTCTGAGCGCCGCTGGGCGAGCCATAATGACTCTACCTGGAGCGGTGGTAGCTCAGTCGGGTAAGCGCCCGCTTCTCACGCAAGAGATGCGGGTTCGAATCCCGGCGCTGACATGTACCAATGAGTTCTTTTAACTTAAGTACAATGTATACCATCGCTCTTACGGTGAAGGAAAACATCGTGAGGAAACCTGCATATCTAGATTTAGCACATTTAGATATGCGAACCCACCAACCCGCAGTGGACCAGCGTGGTGGGAAATGGTCCAAGCTTAGGAAGGCAGTTTAGACCTTGGGGATATGCACAAAGGTTCCACTCGAGAGAGCCAGGTGCAGGTACTAACACCCCCACAGAGAATAGAATAGAATAGACTCTACCTCGTTGTAGGTATTAAACGTGCCGATTGCAAGACAGCTCTCGTTAGTTAGTTTTTCATCAGTATAGAGATAGAGTAACCCTCATGAGTGACTGTGACGATAAGTACCCGCAATACAAGGTGTAGCCATGACAAAAACATTGATCCGTTCTACCTATATGTACCGTACGTCTCTTTTAAGCTTTTAGACGAGAAACAAACTCTCACAGTCATCACCCTCAAAATGCGGTTAGAGCTTGATGCTTAGCCAATCAATAATCAGAATCACCAACTGTAAAGATAAGTGTTACTGTCCATGGGACTCATGAGTAAATACTCATCACTATTACAATGTCAAATAATGCCAATACAAATTATTAGTATTGATGTAAGTACTTATTATGTTTGTAGATAAAATAAAATAATTAAGTAAATACAAAATTTTATGCGTCTTCTTTCAATGAAGAAAGAGTTTAGGCCTATAGTCCACCAGGAGGCCTAGTGCGGGTTGGTGGACCCCAACACAAGCAAGCTGCCAACCGGGTGGGCAACCCGACTGTCAGATGTTTTCAAGCTGCCCGAAGGCCTCTGACTCTGACTAGGCAATGACTGCTGCCGAAACTTTCGTATCTTGTAAGGTATCACCTGAGTCCTCGTAGTTCTCTTGAGCCGGCGAAGTAAGTCAATTTCCAAAGGCTTCTTTCAATCATAAATCTAGTTAACCCAGCAGTATAATACCTTTGATAAACAAGTATACCCCTGTAACATGAGAAACATCCAACACCGATTTCTCAGAAGTGATACGTTAATTGTAAGAAATCACTACGAAATCCTAGAGACGTCCACTAAATTAATCGTTCGGAAGTGAGTTTTTGTGTTGTTTTTTTAAACAGTGGAGAGCTGCAGACAGCCTGTCGCCTCCACCGGATGTTTTCGGCCGGCCATTTTGAGTGGGACTACATTTTTTACTATCTCGCTTCGTTGGCGGCATTTTAATTTTATTTTTTACGACTTTTCCTTATGTTGATGTTGTATTCTTTCTATCATCTAACGTTTAGCTGCACCTAACTACCTAGTATAGAAGAGCATGAAGATAGAGGCCACTATGGAACATGAGGTGAGACCCAAAGTTTGGTTTAATGGAAGAGTAACTAATAAGTTCAGATAATAGAAAACCAGCCTATTGCAAATCGGACTTGCTACGTTACGGGAAAGTTTCGTCCATAGAACTTAAGTAAACTTACCCAGCCACTACAGGACCCCTGTAGATATATTGGTGCGGTGTTGCTAAGGGTACCTAGGTATAAATTGAACAGTATTTATGTATGCACTGGGGTATTTTATCTAGTCATTCTTTACAGCTTTTATGCCACATCTAAGACTCCAGTCTAAAGGTAGGAGATACGTTACTGGTATTATACCTACCTCCACACTTGATAGGCGAGTTGGAGATATCATACGATACAAACATTCAGCACAGAAATTAATATTAATAATATATACCTAATTACTATCTCCTGAATATCTACTTCAGCCAGAGATATCACAGCAGCAGTCAGATTCACTGCATTGTACGAGCTAAAGATGTCGGCCATTGTAAGTGGGAGTAAAGACGTTATCTAATAGACGTTCGAGTAAGTACTTAAGTACCTACGCCCTATATAGACGCCGTGGTTGAGGCTGTACGGCGACTGTACCGTTTCTGTATCTGCTTGAGTTATGGACATGGATGCACAGGATCACAACATGCATGAACTTTGGAGTCTGAAACGATTCACCCACATTTGATTGAGCTATGAACTCTATTACTATTAGCCCACTGAATGTTCCAGCAACGAACGTTTCGTTCTCAAACTAGGAAGGTAGGTCCAACATACAAAATGAGCGAAACGTACTTTTGACGAAAAAATCTGTGGAGTGACCGCGTAACATCCCTATATTCCCCATGCACTTGTGCTTCTGCCTGCCGCCTGCCCTACAAGGCCAAAGCCGACAGAGATTCGTCGGCAGACAACTAGTAGAGTAATACGAGGGCGATACCGAAATGATCGGGAATAGAAAAAAGTACAAAGATATCATAATATTATTTACTTTTATTGTTTTTCAAAGTAGTCTCCGTGACATTCAATGCACTTTTTCATTCGATTAAACCAATCATTGAAACAGTAATTCCAGTCTGAAGTGGATACTGTCAAAACAGCTGATTTGTAAGCTTCGACCGCCTCTTCTGGGCCGCTAAACCGTTGACCACGTAGCATATCTTCAATTCTTGGGAATGTAAAATAATCATTGGGGCTCAGATCAGGGCTATACGGAGGATGGTCCATCAACTCCACGTTTTCCATATTTAAAAACGTTCTTGTTTTGCGAGCGGTATGAGAGCTTGCATTATCGTGGTGAAGGATTATACGACGATTCGGGTTAGTTTTACGAAGTTCTCTTACGACTTCCGGCAAACAAACTGTTGTGTACCAATCAGCAGTAACCGTCCTTTGTTCTTGTAATGGAATCGTAGCCACATGGCCAGTTTTCGATACAAACGAAGCGACCATTTTTTTCGACACGCTGCGTGAGCGAATAACTTTTGTTGGCTTGACCTCAACTTCGAAGACCCAAACTGCCGATTGATGTTTTCTTTCGGGCTCATATGAATAAATCCACGATTCATCACCAGAGACGATATTGTAGACAGCATTTGAACTGCCTCCATTGAACCGTTGCAGAGCAGATCGACACCAATTAACACGAGCCGACTTTTGTTCCTCGGTCAAACGGTGGGGCACCCAGCGCGAAACTAACTTCTTGATACCCAGTTCTTCATGTAAAATGGTTTGAATGGCTGTCATACCAATGCTGAGAGAAGCCCGAATCTGCTCGTATGTCACATGTCTATCTTCTTTTATTAACCCACTGACGGACACTGACTGCATTTGACGTCCACCACACTTTTAGAAAAAAATCACAACGTCGAATGCAGTCCCCGCTCTTTTTCTAATTATTTCAACAACGGTCAATGCAGTCCTGTTTTACCTAGAGTTTGTATGAAGACCATCTTGTTGTGCTTTATTTGGAAGGATTTCAAAGTTATATGTGCACCCAGAGTACCTTTTTTTCACACAGCAATAAGTTTTCATAGAGAAAAAAGTGTGAACTCACACGCACACAACGGTCATTGACGTCGTGTTTTCTTTACTGCGCCTAGGCAGTGTGCCGGCATGTGCACCAGCAAATCAACACTCAACTCCCATACAAAAATGTTGTGCGTTTTTATGAATTTCACCGTTAATCTAGTGTCCATCAATGTGTTAACTGGCGTACAGCATCGATGTTATCTTGTGTTACCGCTGTTTTTGGCCGACCAGTAGAAGGGACTGTGGTAAGAGAGGAACGTCCACGGCGAAACTCAGAATACCAACGATATATAGTCGTTTTACTTGGTGCTTCAAGTTTATAAATAGAAACAAGCTCGGCGAGACATTGTTCTTGAGATAAACCTCGACGAAAGTTGTGAAAAATTATTGCACGGAAATGTTCCCGCGTAAGCTCCATTTTTTACACCGACTTGTCAAATTCAAATGGTCAATACTCTTTTATTTTTTACTTTTTTTAAAATTCGAAAATGGAATTATGTTTGAAAAAACACTACATTTGATACACCAAAAAGGTTTCACTCTAATTTATTCCTAAGTATTCTATTCCCGATCTTTTCGGTGTAGCCCTCGTAATATGAGTTTATAATATAACTCAATGGAGAAGGCAACGTTTGTTGCTGTTTGTGAGTATTGATTAGTTGAGGTTCGTATTACGAAGCTGAGAATTCGAAAATCAGGGAGCCAACGCCATCTAGTTTTTAATATTGAAACTTATAGGTACACTATGAAAGCTAAGCGAACGGACCCTTGTAGGAATAATAACTAGATATCAATAGTCTGTGTGTGGGTGTCTATGGACAAGCAGCGTTGATTGCCCAAAGACAATTATTTTTGTTTCGTAATTTTAGTTTTCAAAAACTTTGAGAAAAATTTATTCAATTTCAAAATTATTAACACAAAAGTTAGATAAATAAGACTTTGAAATAGATACGGTTATTCATCACAAAATTTACTCCAACAGTGTCTGTTATTTCCTAACGCAGAACTTTAATTGTGACGTTTAACCTCCAAATCGGATTGTTTACGTTTGTTTTGTTTATATGCCGTTGTCAACCGCGACCAAATTTTATCATGTAAATGTGCTTTAATTACTTAAATATATATCCTGAGACTGTAGTACCAAGAGTATAAAATGAGAACACTACCGAAATGGGTGAACAAAATACACGAAGCCGACAAAGTAGAGTTTTCGAGGTATGTTATTGAACTATTTACTGAATAAAATCTCACAAAGCTCGTATAACATTAAAACGCACTTCTCAACTAACTTTCCAGTGTCCACGCCATATGCTTCAGTCCAGATGGCAGCCAGCTGGTCATTGGCGCTGGTGAGAAGGTCATGGTGTATGACCCTCACGATGGCGCGCTGGTGCAACTGCTGCAAGCTCACAAGGGCACAGTCCACGCCGTGGCGTACTGCGGAGACGGCAAGAAGTTCGCGAGCGGCAGTGCCGACAAGAATGTTATCATTTGGACGTCCAAAATGGAAGGGGTGCTTAAGTACTCGTAAGTTTCATTTCTGCTTCTCATATTTTTTTTACGATTATACTGTTTATTTGCTGTAGCAGGGGATATATGTAGCCCTGCTATGTTATCAACACTGTTAGAAATATAACAAGGACAGAGATTGCTTTGTTATTGCAAAAGCAGACAATGCATTGCGGAGTGTTTTATTTTCGACATTCAAAAGATGTTTTTGCTGTTTCACAAGGCAAAATCTTGCATGTGCACTGTATCTTTACTTACTTAACCAAATATGAACCTTTAACACTAGTCCTGAGGAGGGTTTAAATAAGTAGCCCTATCAATTTATATTTGTAAATCCAAAGCCTAAATGCTCATTTCAATTAAAATTTCCAGTCACAATGAAGCCATCCAGTGCCTGGCATACAATCCGGCCACATTCCACTTGGCGTCCTGTGCTCTCTCAGACTTCGCATTCTGGTCAGCTGAAGTCAAGGCGGTGCAGAAGTTCAGAGTTGCTGGCCGGATCACCAGCTGCGCCTGGTCCCCTAATGGGCAGTTCCTTGCTATAGGACTGGCTAGTGGAGCTGTGTCTATTAGAGATAAGGTATGTATGTGTGTTACTGTACAGTCAGTATCATAGTAGCTTTTTTACACTTTTGTATGTTGCCATAATCACAATCTGGGAATGTTTGAATGTATAGCGGGTTTTAGTTATAAAGCTGACTGTAATATACATTTTCACTGACTATGAATTGAATGTTTTGAATCAATAACACATATTCATATATTCAAAAGGAACTGTGCTTAGTTCACGTACACCCATGGCTCTTAAATTGTTAAGTTTAAATGCAACAACGAGGCTCCTCTCAGGGGACTTCTTATGTGACAAACTTAATGCATTTCTTAATACTTAATCAATAGTACATCTGTCCACAGACAGGCGAGGAAACCCAGCGCATCACTCGCGAGGCAGCGGTGTGGGCGGTCACCTTCTCCGCAGCCACTCTGCTGGTTACCGACTGGAACGACACTCTCTCCTTCTACAATTTGCAGGGACAACAGGTGTCTAAGGAGAGGAACATTGGTTAGTAATGATAATTACTCTTGTTTTTGAACCTTGAGATTTTGAAGGCACTGGGTGCAAAAATATTTGCTCCAACTCAGACCAATATTCAGTAAATAATGCATGTCTCTCATGCCTCTGACTACCCCTCAGGGGATTACAGTGATAACCAATTTTTATTATAAAGTAACGGCCGCATTTTAAAGGAACTGGAATGAGGAAGCCCTGAGGGGATAGGTAGAAGACCCAGGGCAAAACCTTTTCCCAGCAGTAGGTCACAATGATTGCTTTCAAATTGTCGACTAACTTCTTCTCTTCCCATCACACGCACCAAATCTCACACCCTCTTCTCACCACCCTTGCAGGTATATCAGCAGTATCGATCTGCACGTTAGGCGGGCTGGTGGCGGTGGGCGGGCGCGGCGGCTGGGCGGTGCTGGCGGGCGAGGGAGTGGTGGTGACCGCGACCCCCCTCGACTGGGTGTGGGCGGTGGCGCCGGCGCCCCAAGGGGACACGCTGGTGAGTTGGAGTGTGATATACCATGGGGTTCAAGGGAATTTGAACTGGAATTATGGGGTATATCCAAGTGAAACAGATGTTCAGCGCTGTGCGTCATCTTAAGTATCTGCGCTGTATTATTACAAAAGGTTTAATTTAAGTCATCTATGTATCATTTCCAGCTGACTTTCCGTATTTAGCCTCTAAGGTGGACTATTATGCGTGAAATACCTATTTGATATAAATAGCTATTAAGTCAGAAAGCCAGTATACCACTTAGGTTGCTTATGACTTCCCTGGAGGGACCCCGGAGATCTGAGGGTTTTTGTTAGGCTTAAGCCATATTTTACTAGAGTTTTATCAAATGTACAAGGCATTTTACAGTGTTTTAGTTCGTAGAAGCGTTATTCCTCTATAGATTCCTAGTAGATGTAGCCTGGATGGCATCAGGAGGCATGGATCTTTCTGAACTTGAATCAACTAAGGCCAGTACAACAGCATGAGAGAGTAGTCGCTGGGCGGGCTGGTGGCGGTGGGCGGGCGCGGTGGCTGGGCGGTGCTGGCGGGCGAGGGCGTGGCGGTGTGCGCGACCCCCCTCGACTGGGTGTGGGCGGTGGCGCCGGCGCCCCAAGGGGATACGTTGGTGAGTTGGATATTAAATTAAATGCTGGTGACGAATCTACAAACCCATGAAACAGATGATTAGCTCGGTCAAATACCGACTACATTATCGCAAATAATGTAAACTATGACTGTATAACCAGATTTTGTCAGTTTAGTATTGACCTTTAGTTCGAATAAGCGTTATTCCTTAGCTGGTTCGGAGTAGATGTAAACTAGGAAGCAGCAAGGGGCATCTTTTAAGCCCTAATTATTTCTGACTTTAAGCAGTTGCTGTAAGTTATTGTATTAAGGGTCAGCAATAGGGAATCGAGGGTTGGCATTGTCATAGAATTATGTAGTAAATGATGCTCTACAGTCTTGAAAAAAATCACACAGGTAGCCGAAGAGTTTAGCTAGGTGCTGAATCATTCGAATTTAAGTAAATGCTTATGGATAACTGTAAATTAAATCTGAAAAACCACTAAATCACACTCCCGTATTGTAACAACTGTGTCGTAATTATCAAGAATTTTCATATAATTCTTATCAAATTATAAAGATAAATGCTTGGACTAGGCGCTAAATACCTTGTTTTTAATGAACACACACCTATTTTGTGTAAATTAATCCCAAACTTGAGCAATTTTTTTCCCTCAAATCTTCATACAAATATCTATGGCGGCTTTCTGTGTTATAAAATCATAAACACAAGCGACGTTTGACTCAGTCGGCCGGTGGCCTCCAAAGAAGGGTCACGTCGGTTTAGGCAGCACTGACAGCTCGCGATCTAATTGTGTACAGACACAAAATCACTGCACATTGGTTGTCATTGCACTTTTTCAACTTTTATGACACCAACATAATTTGATTTGAAATTGAGGAAGTATAATTCTTATAATATACTCAATACATTAAATGATAATGTTTTTTATTAGTTACATGGTACTTCTTGATTAAATTATAATTATTAATGCCTAACTAAAACTAACTAATATAAAATTAAAATTAAACTAAAAAGAAGATGCTGGCCAGATCGCTGCCACTGTCGGGTAGGGTACCCAAGACGCCGGCCGCGATACCCCGCTGTATAGCGATGCTTAGCCTTTGTGATAGGTAAGTGCCAGCCCTAGGGTCCCTTGAGACTTCTATTAGTCTGCTGCTGATGTCTTTAAAAAGCTGACGTGCCACCGGTCCCCACAGCCCTGGGATGAGGAGCAGGAATATAGCGAATGGATCTAAGTGGTGACAATACGTAGGAACATTAGGTAAGGATTCAAAAACACAGTTTCATGGTGCTGGTTGAGGTATGGTCTCGTGAGGATCTGATGAGGGCAGTAACACGGTGGTGATTGAATTTTATTTCAAAGATGTTAATAGCTAAAAGCATCGAGTTTGGGCTATTAAGTATGTTTTTCAGAGAGAGAGAAAGATATTTTAGGTTTTCTCTGGATTAGTTAGGTTTACTGGGTTTACTAAATTCAATGTTATTGCATCAATAATAAAAAAATCAAGAAAATATTCAAAGTTGCCATCCTCGCTTTTCACGCACGTACACAAATCACAAACTCATGCATTGTTCTAGGAGCAGGGTCTACCCTGGTGCATTTCCATGACCACTTTTCACTAGCGTCCCACTGGTTTCGGTGCTCAGTGGAATAGCACCATTAACCATTATTATTCTGAGATATCATCACTTCTTATTCTGAGTTATCCAACATAAAATCACGCCATCTATTGAAATCATTTTTTTAATTAGGATTTGTCTATGGTGTGGTCCCCAAATTTAAGGGTAAAAGCAAAATAATTATATTTTAACCTTTTTTATACCTATTATATTTAAAAACCTATTCAACGATACCCTACCTACACCATCAAAATAACCGGAAAAAATATCAGCGCCAATTTACTTGTATGGGAGAGGGAGTACCCCATTTTTTTTTGGGTACTCCCCATATCTATGCGAAATATCAGCTTGATATCTTTACCCGTTTCTGAGAAAAAGGGCGGTGACAGACAGTCAGTCAGACAGACGGACAACAAAGAAATCTTATAATTGTTCCTTTTTTCCTTTTGAGGTACGAAACCCTAAAAATAATAAAATATATTTTTCTGCTACCAAAAATATACTTACAAACATACATACATTCATACAATCGAAAAACATTACTCTCCTCCTTCGGCAGTCGGGTAAAAACAAGTGAGACAGGGTTTCATTCTGAACTTTTGTTCTACGAGTTTTAAAAATTAACAAAAAAAAAACCTTTTTCATAGAAACTTTGTGGACACGTGACTTTTTACCATGGAAAACGATTATTTTTTTCTCGAATTTGCAAAACTCGTAGAACCAAAGTTGTTCAGAACCCCTTGAGTCATCCCCTTTCGGTTTAGTATCACTTATTATCTATACTTTAATACCTGTAGTTACCTTTCTACAAGTAAATACCACATTTGTTTAGAAATCTAATCGGGTTCCGAGTATAGAGAAAAGTGACACCCCTATTAATTTCTACTCTTTCCTGGTGCTTATCAGTGTAATTAAAAATTATACTTACCCTAAAATCACCCAAAATATACTTGAACATAATTGTCAATAAAGTTGGCGAGTAAAAGTTTATCGATATCGACCCACTGTGCAAACTTACATGTGTGCGTGTCACTGCGTGTGCTGTGTGAAGAGCATTGAAAACCCAAATTTGGCGGTGCACGTCACCCTGTACAGGCCCTTAATTTGCTGGTGACAAAATACCATTGATTGCAATGAATATGTGTGAACACTTTAACATTTGCTAAAGCGAACCAAAATGTAGCTAACTCATGATTCTAATTATGCATAACTAGCAATCGTACTTTTGCGACTTTTTAAATGCTGCAGCGATATTTTATGTGCCTGACCTACTAACCATCTCTGTGAGTCTTTGTACTTGAATAAATTAATTAAATTATTATTATTGCAGAACAGTAACAAAAAAATGTCAAATCAGTAATATAGCCTCCCCATCATATCAATCGATGAATTACCTCCAACCTACGTCCCCAGGCGGTGGCATGCCACGACGGCACGCTGTGGAGCTACCAGCTGGTGTTCAGCACGGTGCACGGGCTGTACCGCGACCGCTACGCCTACAGAGAGAACATGACCGACGTCATCATACAACACCTCACCACCGGCACGAAGCTGAGGATCAAGTGTCACGATAAGGCGCATAAGATTGCGGTTTATAAGCGGCGGTTGGCGGTGAGTTTTACTTTATTACATGTAGGAGTAAACCTCCATTGTTATATTGTGTCGTAAGCTAAAGATCGACAGATCAGGTTAAATTTTGACTGGAAGAGAAGATCTGAATCATTCAGCGACTTTGTTAGTTTGTCGTCAATAATATAAGAAGAAGAATGTATAATGAAGAGTATTGAAAGATAATAATATTTGCCGACAGTCCGGTAGATACTTCCCCTCTGTCGGTTGGCTTTTTATACTTACTTGTTGTATTTTTAGTTTTGGTTACAAACATATCCCTCAAAGAGGAATATTTACATGAAAATATTTCGGCATCTAAAAACCAACATTCACGCTCATTTTTTAATAATTTTTATATATTTTAACCTTTTTTTGTAAACGTATTTGTTGGTTCTGTGTGATTTGAAATAAATAAATTTTCTTTCTTTCTAAAATAACCATACTATAAACCTCCAGGTGCAACTGCCAGAGCGAGTGGTGGTCTACGAGCAAGGCGACGCCGACGGCCTCCTGTACAGAGTGAAGGAGAAGCTGCTCCAACAGCCGCAGTGCTCGCTCCTAGTCACTACTAGCGACGCGCTGCTCCTGTGCCAGGTATAGGGGGTTACTCCAGCAGTCTACGAGCAACGCCGACGGCCTCCTGTACAGAGTGAAGGAGAAGCTGCTCCAACAGCCGCAGTGCTCGCTCCTAGTCACTACTAGCGACGCGCTGCTCCTGTGCCAGGTACAGTAAGGGGCAGAGAAACCCGACCCCTCAGAAGCATTGTTACTATGAGAGGGGGGTCAGATTTCTCTGTACCTGACCGTACGTGATCTGATGGGAGGTCTCAGGGTACAGAGGTCTCGTGCGGGAGATATCTCGTGACGTTCAAAAACTGGATTTTAGTGTCCATACTTCAAATTGAAAATTGGCGTTGTCGAACAAAGAAGCATAAGTCGTCCGTCTCCTAACACACCAGTCTAGTAAGTTACGCGAAATCGCGAGTAATTTTTTATCGCTCTACGTATGTTCCTATGTGGATAAGAAGCATAAAACTCCACACCGATAAAATATTTGTAAGCATCAAGTGAACTTATTGACTTTTATCTCCATTTCCAGGACACGAAACTGACGATGATCGGGCGGCGGGTGCCCAAGACTTGGACGGTTCCGGCACCTATACGCTACGTGAAAGTGACCACCCTGTATATGGAGGAAGTACTGTTACTGGGCTTGCTCAATGGACAGGTACAGTTAATATTAGTATTGAGTATGGCCAGACTGAGCTACTATTAATAATAAATATAATAATAATATAAATAATGTGTTTGTTGTGTACAAGCGCGCTGGCTTTCAGCGGTTCTGAGAACCCTTTCGTCCGTATCGTTCGAATACCTTCATTTGTTGTTAAAACAATAGAACGGGCGGTCTTCAATGAACTTCGTAGTCAAAAATTTGTCATAAGTTATGCTGTTGTGTCAACTCTTACCCACCGGAGCATGATATACGACTCCAAGTATAAATATCTTAACCCTACCCCCTTCCCCCAGGTGTGGCTAGTAGAGCCGGCCGGCGGCATCTGTCGCCTACTCCTCCGCGGGGCCGGCCGCGTGCGCTGCCTCGACGTGAGTGCCTCGCGAGCGCGCCTCGCGGTCGCCGACGACGCGGGGGTCTGCCGAGTGTATTCACTGCCCGACGGACAGCTGTTGTACACGGTCAGTGACCTCTGTAGTGTTGCCTCGCGTGAGTGCCTCGCGAGCGCGCCTCGCGGTCGCCGACGACGCTGGTGTATGCCGAGTGTATTCACTACCGGATGGACAGCTGTTGTACACGGTCAGTGACCTCTCTAGTGCTGCCTCGCGAGCGCGCCTCGCGGTCGCCGACGACGCGGGGGTCTGCCGAGTGTACTCACTACCCGACGGACAGCTGTTGTACACGGTCAGTGACCTCTGTAGTGTTGCCTCGCGTGTGTGCCTCGCGCGGCAGTGACGACGCGGGGGTGTACCGAGTGTACTCGCTGCCCGACGGACAGCTGTTGTACACGGTCAGTGACCTCTCTAGTGCTGCCTCGCGTGAGTGCCTCGCGCGGCAATGACGACGCGGGGGTCTGCCGAGTGTACTCTCTGCCCGACAGACAGCTGTTGTACACGGTCAGTGACCTCTCTAGTGCTGCCTCGCGTGAGTGCCTCGCGGTCGCGACGAGGGTGTCTGCCGAGTGTACTCGCTGCCGGACGGACAGCTCTTGTACACAGTCAGTGACCTCTCTAGTGCTGCCTCGCGTGAGTGCCTCGCGCGGCAATGACGACGCGGGGGTCTGCCGAGTGTACTCTCTGCCCGACGGACAGCTGTTGTACACGGTCAGTGACCTCTCTAGTGCTGCCTCGCGTGAGTGCCTCGCGGTCGCCGACGACGCGGGGGTCTGCCGAGTGTACTCACTACCCGACGGACAGCTGTTGTACACGGTCAGTGACCTCTGTAGTGTTGCCTCGCGTGTGTGCCTCGCGCGGCAGTGACGACGCGGGGGTGTACCGAGTGTACTCGCTGCCCGACGGACAGCTGTTGTACACGGTCAGTGACCTCTCTAGTGCTGCCTCGCGTGAGTGCCTCGCGCGGCAATGACGACGCGGGGGTCTGCCGAGTGTACTCTCTGCCCGACAGACAGCTGTTGTACACGGTCAGTGACCTCTCTAGTGCTGCCTCGCGTGAGTGCCTCGCGGTCGCGACGAGGGTGTCTGCCGAGTGTACTCGCTGCCGGACGGACAGCTCTTGTACACAGTCAGTGACCTCTCTAGTGCTGCCTCGCGTGAGTGCCTCGCGCGGCAATGACGACGCGGGGGTCTGCCGAGTGTACTCTCTGCCCGACAGACAGCTGTTGTACACGGTCAGTGACCTCTCTAGTGCTGCCTCGCGTGAGTGCCTCGCGGTCGCGACGAGGGTGTCTGCCGAGTGTACTCGCTGCCGGACGGACAGCTCTTGTACACAGTCAGTGACCTCTCTAGTGCTGCCTCGCGTGAGTGCCTCGCGCGGCAATGACGACGCGGGGGTCTGCCGAGTGTACTCTCTGCCCGACGGACAGCTGTTGTACACGGTCAGTGACCTCTCTAGTGCTGCCTCGCGTGAGTGCCTCGCGGTCGCGACGAGGGTGTCTGCCGAGTGTACTCGCTGCCGGACGGACAGCTGTTGTACACAGTCAGTGACCTCTCTAGTGCTGCCTCGCGTGAGTGCCTCGCGCGGCAGTGACTTTACGTGAGATTCACGAAGGTAGCCTCCTCGAGTGACGTATTACATACTTATAGCAAACTGTGAGCACTCACAAATCCTTTCATCACCGTGACAAACCCGACCCTCTCTAGATTCTATTCCTATTACTGTGTGAAGTGGTGGGCCTACAGAGGGACATTCTCAGACAACAATGTATATTGCTATACATATATCCCTCTTCCATGAAGCTCTACGCACCCTTTCTGCGGGCTTTCTGATTCTGAAAGATCCAGGAACGACCAATAGCAGCTAGCTGTGGCTTTTACTTGTAACTTTGGATTCAGAAAAGTGGATTCTTAGTAACTAAAGCTTTTTAAACTAGGACTAAATGCTATATTTAGCATGGTTACGTGCAATAGGTGTCCTATCTATCTTGTTATAATTTCAAACACACTTTGTCTTTATGAATAAATTAACATCAATATTACATGTTACAGGAAGAAAACGTCTCCTCCGTGTCATTCAACGCGTGGTGCGAGCCACTACTCTGTTTGTCCGGCGGCGGGCAGCTCAGCGTGAAGGCGGACAGGTTCCCGGCCGCCGCGCAGCCGCTGCCGGGGTCGGTGGTGGGCTTCCAGGTCAGTGGACATCATCAGACAAGCCTTTAGTACAAGCTATTGTAAATAATAGCATAATATCAACATGATTGCTTCTAAAATAGTCGTTTAAGTAAATAAAGCCAGAAGACGGAGTGGGAACTGGTTCGAAAACTAAACTTAGACGGTCGAAGGGGTTATGTCGCTCCTTTAGACGTACGGAAGAGTGCTGATGCTGGCGTGGAAGAAAGACGGCTTCCAGAGTGACCTATCCGTCGGACATTCGTCGACTAACTCTACAACAGAATCCCGGGGTTTACGAAAGATGCCAGAATGACCTATGCGTCTGATACTCGGCTATAGATGCTACAATGAGTATAGCCAGTGGTTGGGCGCGCGGTGCTCGCCGCTGCTGCGCCTGTCCGGCGGCGGCAGCTCAGCGTGAAGGCGGACAGGCTCCCGGCCGCCGCGCAGCCGCTGCCGGGCTCCGTCGTGGACTTCCAGGTCAGTGGTTGCAGGTGGACCAAAGTTATTACTTTGGAGATACTTACTAATGATTAGGAGACTACTGATGCCGGTGGGATTGGACGAAACATGCCTCCTAGAATGACGTACGCGTTGAATAGTCCGTGACTGACGCTACTATGATACGGTCGATACGGTGAAAAACCCTAGAGATGGACTAGAGAGGTGGAAGATGAAGCTGCTTCTACGCAATTTAGTAAAGTTTTCCGCTCCAGACAAATTAAAAAATGATAGCGGAAGGTGGTTGGTATTGCTACTGATAGTTATAGTTTATATATCAATAATATACTTGTAGTATATTTGAATTAATAGTGATTTATTTCATCCTTTACAATCCACACATACAATGTCTAATATTTCACATATTCTAAAATCCGAGACCTCTTCTTGTTCATAAGTAATATAATAATATATTTTACATCGCCAGGGCGGTCGCGTGTTCTGCCTGCAAGCCAACGCTATGCAGACCATCAACGTGCCGCTGTCGCACGCCATGCACCAATACTTGCAGCATAATATGTTCGCGTGAGTACCCGCCTGTATACCAAATGTCTTTATTGATTCAAAATATTCAAATATCTTAATTGGCAACAAAAGGTACCTAATCAAAATAAACAAAGTTGTTGGAATCACCTTTTAAGCATGCAATGCCCGTAGTAGGTGACTCCGCTCTTTTAATAGCATTACATAATATGAGATGATGAGATTACATGGTAAATCCTATCCTAACTATAGATTGGCAAGTTGCTTGGCGACCCTCCTTGCGGGGTGAAAGACGCGGAGGGGACGAGGTACCCAAGACGACAGCGGGTAGCGGGAGGGTAGCGGGGAAGGGCAACGCGTGCACTGCATGTCATTGTTACGGCAGTCTCGGCCGCGCAGCCGTGGCGGCCACATGTCTTATATAGTCTGTCATAATTTGAGTGCGACCCACATGAGATCATTGATCCTGAGACCATTAGTCTTAGGATGAGTGTTGAGGCCTTTTTAATATTATCATTATATTATTATTAGGTATCTATAATTCGTCAACAAAATAACGTTAAAAACAACAAATCGTATAATGTCTCAATATAGGGGCTTCTTGTAGAACAGCGTACCGGATCAGTCATGCTACGCGGCTAAAGGTTGGTACTGCGCAGTCAGATACAAAAAAGTAAACAACAAAGTCGAAGAGTCCATATGACAGTGCGTCAGTTGTCAGTTCTTGTAACTAGGAAAGCAACCAAAATTTATATGATTTAATGAAAGTAATTAATGAGCAAAACACAGAGAAAAATTACAAAATTGATGAAATTTTGAAAGAAAATAGTCATATCGTGCTTCGCTTACCCCCATACCACCCGGAATTAAATCCTATTGAACTTGTGTGGCGGTACGTGAAAGGCGAGCTCGCAAGAACGTCGATTGACTCTAACTTAGATAAAGAGATAAAAGACTTTGAGTTGCTTTTCTCTAATTTATTCGCCTGAAAAGTGGAGAAATTGTGACTGTTGGGGTTTCCAACTGATTGATAGTGAGGATGATAATTGATAAGAAGATGTTAATAGAAGAGAAATATTTATTTACCGAAAGACTATGCTAATGAATGATTATAGCTAAATGATAATGAGTACGCGTCAACCGTGATTCCGATACAAACGTGAACTAAAGTAAATTATAATAATAAGTAAGTTGACGCGCGAACTGATGATGTTGCAGAAATAATTAGATAGGTATTTACTTAACCATGTACGATGTTCCGTACATACTCCCGCACTGAATGAGGAAACTAACAGATTTTTGATAAAAACTCAATTAAACGAGAATGATGAGATGATACTAAACTACTAACAAGATGATAAACAATATTCTTAAATGCTACGAATGTATGATGATATCGTTAAAATTAAACCGCGTTTTGTTACGTCCGTTAGCACTTTGCTTTCCACTTGCGCCTGACGGCTCAATTATATTAAATTTCGAATATTGCCCTTCACTCCCGCACTGATTATCACTACCACTGATACACTGCGAGCTCGAGGCTCTATCATGTTCATAACACACATTCACTCTACACTCTGACGTCGCCCCGGCACCTGCCAGGTGCACGGGGGTGCGCGCCGGGGGCGCGGGCGCGGGCGCGGGGGCCCGGGGCGCGAGGCGCGCCGTGTGTCGTCCTCGCCGCCAGCGCCGCCACGCGAAGGCTGCTCCTGCCGCCACGCAACAGCTCACTACCATGTAGATTGATATGTAATGGTGGACGTCGTGGTATGACATCTCGGCTACTGATGATCCTGCTGCTTTTAACTGCTGTATTTGCTCTCCGATGCGTTTCAGGGATGTATTGTCAGCTTCAAAATCGTCCTCTAATTTGTTTACGGGAATGGTCAAATTTATGATATTATTCATAGACGGAATCGTTTTTGTAACCAAGTCTGCTTGAACGTGAATTTTGCTGACGGGCTCTTTGTGTGAATGGACAATGAACTCATCGCCCTTGATGACGCAGCCATGGGACAGCTTGATAATGCCGGCCTTGACGGCACGCTCTACGGTAACTTGATAATCGCACATGAACTTGAAACTACAGCTGTTGCAGCAAAAATACATGTAAGCATTTAGTTCATTCAACTTTTGCCATCTGTTTGTACATCCTTCTCTTTCATAATAACATTGATTAGATTTGCTATCCTTGACACATAAGTTAGAGTCCATTTTCTTCTGATAAATAGGAGTTTTTGGTTCGCACAATCTAACATTGTAGTCATATTCGATGCACTGCTGTAAGTCATTCATTGACATGGGTAGGTAGGTATCTCTATGAATATTCACCGCTAGATGGTCTGCTATGGGAGTTACGCTGATCATGCTTTTTCCGATTTGTTGAGGTATGCTTATCATTTGATATATGAAGTAGTCGTCTCTGCTTACAAGTGGAATGATTATTTCAAATATTAAGTAGTCTTTTGTTACTCGTCCTTTAACTCTTAAAAGGTGATAGATTTTAGGTAATTCTGTTTGAAGATTAGTAATAGGTAGTGTCAATTCCTTTGATAACTGGCTTGATACAGTGCTCAGTTCTTCCCTTAATTGATTAGGTGTTATCAGATGAATATCAAACTTGCCATGGTAGGCATCGGTTACAGTGTCGATCAAACTGTTCTGTATGTTTTTCAAGTTATGTAGGAGATTATTTGCAATTATAGATGATATTGTAAACTCATTAAGGTTCATTTCTCTTTGTAGTCCCTTCTGTAAAGTGTTAGACGTTTGCTCGTATTGTATGAGATGTTGATTAAATGTTTTATATTGTTTCTCCATGGACACTTCTACTCGCTTTAGTAGGTTGTATTCTGCTTCCACAACTGACGTCTGATTTCGCCAAAGTGCTCCAAGGTGATCTTGATTTTCTCTTAATAGCTGAATGTCCTTTCTATATTGTTGAGCGAACTGATCATCTAAGACTCCAAATAGGCTATTGGCGATGGAGCCCACGCCGTTGATGAGTCCTCTCCGCGGCCGTGGTCTCGCCTGGGACACAAACTGCTCTCCAAGCATCATATTATGGTAGTATTCCAATTCAGTGTAGCTGTGGTGTAGCTGTAAAATGACTACTTCACACTGTTTGATTTCTTTCATTGATGAGCAAAGGTTTTCTAAATGATTGATATATTTCTTACATAACATGGTGCTTTGATAATATGGTTCTAGGTTGTAGTATACGATAAGTTTCCAGTTATCTTGAATTAAACGCATACTTGATAATGGGTCGAAATAAATACTTTTATTTGTATCAAATCTTGATATATTGTATAAGTTGCTATTGTTGCAATGCGCACTTGGTACCATCATGGCGAGAAACGTCAGAGCCAGGGTAATGAAGTTTACCGAGCCAACTTTTCTAGTTTTTCTTCTTTCTGATGTTTTGGCTGTCTGTTCCTCGGTCGGGAGTTCGTCTTGCTTGGTAGACGATGCTGTCTCCGATGGATAAGAGGTTGGCAGAAGTGATATTTTACTGATCGGTCTTTTCAGTATACCATTCTTTGTTTTTAAGCTGACGACTCGGACAAATCCATCTGTACCAGGATGAATGTCGATGACTTTACCTAAAGCCCATTTTCCTGCTGGTAGATTGGCGTCATGAATTAATACTATGTCATTCAACTTAAAGTTGGGCTGTGCTTTATGCCATTTGCTTCTAGTTGACAGTTCAGTTAGGTATTCTGACTTCCATCTCTTCCATATGTCCTGGAAGATCTTTTGGCTCAGTTGCCACCTTGTGCGTTGATCTCGCTCTGTTTCAATGATGGTAGCTACCGGTCCACTTGATAAGAAATGCGACGGTGTTAGGTAGTCGAGGTCGTCTGGACTTTCAGTTAGTGTGCAGAGGGGTCGGGTGTTTAGACAGGCTTCTAATTGAGCTGTAATTGTGGATAACTCTTCATACGTCAATTTTTGTTCGCCTATGACTCGTTTCATATGATACTTGAGTCGCTTTACAGCTCCCTCCCATAATCCTCCGGCACTAGGCCATGACGGGGCGTTAAAATGCCACTTGATATCCATCATACTGATCTCTGATTGAAATTCGGGCTGATTGATAATTAGATTAATCATCTCCCTTTCCAGTATATTGTTGCTTCCACAAAAATTACTTCCGCAGTCGCTGTACAGATTTGTTGGGACACCTCGTCTCGCGGAGAAGCGGCGAATTGCGGCTATGGTTGCTGATGACGTCAGATCTGATACGACCTCAAAATGATACGCTTTTGTGACCATGCACACAAATACAGCAACGTATCCTTTGGACGTTTTGATACCTCTTCCCTTGTTAGCCTTTATCTCAATAAATCCCGTATAGTCGACTCCGGTGTGATAGAAAGGACGGGTTGGGTTAACTCTTGATTCCGGTAGGTTGCCCATTATTTGTGTGTGTTTTGATGGATTGTGTCTCCTACAGTTGACGCACATGCGTAATCTCTTCTTCACTGATCTATTTCCTCCTATGATCCAATATTCCTTACGTATCCAGGCAAGGGTCAAACGTGGTCCGCCATGAAACGTCATTTTGTGTGTGTGATCAATGATGAGATCCTCTAAATGATGATCATGAGGGATGATAATCGGATATATTGTATCTTGATTGATATTTGCATTTTTGAGTCTGCTGTTGACTCGTAGCAACCCATTTTCGTCTAGAAAAGGGTTTAATGATAATAGTCTACTCCCTTTATCTAGTGGTTTTTTCTGTCTTAATTTACTGATATCTTTTTCGAACACTAACCCTTGAATATGCTTGATAATCATGTGTTTAGCTCTTCGCAACTCTCCGACCGTAAGGAAAGTTTGTTTACCTTTCAAACCAGGCGCCATTCTCATTACCCATGCTAGTACTCGAACTGCTCGTGTCCAATTACTGTTTTGATTCAGAATGGCACTGATTATGTCGCCACTCTGTCTGGGCGTCGCATTGCTGACTGTCGCTGCGCTGACGTTTGATGCTTCGGTAATCTGAGACCTTTTAACCTCTTGGTCGGTAACGAAGACTGTTTGTTTTTTATTAATAGATTTTTCATCAAATGTTTTTAAAAACGACGGTCCTGTCCACCAAAGGGGGTGCTGTATTAATGCTTCGGCTGATATGCCTCGGCTTGCACAGTCTGCTGGATTTTCGCCTGATTTGACGTAATGCCAGCTTTCTGCGGGGATGATTTCTGTGGTTTTTAATACCCGATTGGCGACAAACGCCTTCCATCTTTTAGGATCTCCTTGCAGCCATCCTAATACTGCTGTTGAGTCACACCACGCGAATACTGTAACCTTTAGAGGGAGAAGGCATGCTAATACTCTTTGGGTCAGTAGGGCGAGTAAGTAAGCGCCGCTTAATTCCAATCGTGGTAACGATAAATCTTTTGCCGGTGACGCTAATCGTGACTTTGCTGCTACGAGGACAATTGAGGTCCCTCCGTCTGCTTTTTCATTGCTGATTCTGCAATATATGACGCTCGCATAAGCCTTTGTCGACGCATCACAGAATCCATGTAGTTGGATTTCTTTGGACTGATTTGTCCCTAGCCATCGGGGGATACGTGTATTGTTTATGTACTCTATATCCTTTTTGATATCGATGAACTCCTTCTCAATTTCTTGCGGTAACTTATCGTCCCAATTTAGCTTTTCTAACAGACACGTCTTTTGAAATAATAGTTTTAATTTAGTTGATACGGGGGTTGTATACCCTTGTGGGTCAAATAATTTTGATATGCTGGATAGTAATTGACGTTTGGTTGATTCAGTTTTTGTTTGCTCGATGTTGAACTTGAATCCAAAATTATCAGTGGCTGGAAACCACCGTAATCCCAATGTTTTGGTGGACTCTTGATGTTTAAAGTCGAAAGTCTGTTGCTGATTACCGACTGTCGACATTCCTTCCAGGAGCTCTGGTTTGTTTGATGACCACTTCCTTAAGTTCATACCGGCTGATTTTAACATTGATATGACCTCTGATTGCAATTTTCTAGCTGATTCAATGCTATCGCTTCCACTTAAGTAATCGTCCATATAGAAGCATTCCATGACGTCCTTTACAGCATCCGTGGAATACTTCGACGACTCCTCGTTTGCTAAATGTTGTAGCGTCATCATTGCTATGAACGGGCTGCTGCAGCAGCCATATGTCACTGTTCCTAGTTGGTACTCCTGTAGCTGCTGGTTAGGTGAATCTCGCCAGATGATCATTTGATACTGTTGATCATCAGGATGAACTAATATCTGCCTGTACATCTTTTCGATGTCTGCTGTAAATGCAAATTGATGTATTCGCCATTTCAGAATCAGGTCAAATAAATCCTTTTGTAGATTAGGACCGGTATACATGACGTCATTTAAGCTGTGTCCTGATGCGGAACGTGATGATCCGTTGAAAACTACCCGTAAAGAAGTCGTGGTGGATTCAGCTCGTTTTACACAGTGATGAGGAAAGAAGAATCTTGATGACTGCATGCTTGATGACTCTGCTGATACGAGATGCATGTGGCCTAATTCTTCGTATTCCTTTAGAAAGGCTTGATAATCTCGCGCTAATTCCGGTTGCTGGTGGAACTTGCGTTCTAGCTGTCTAAATTGAGCTACAGCTTTGCTTCTGGAGTCTCCTAATAATTCATTTGCGTCACTTTTTAGTGGTAGTCGGACCACGTATCTGCCGTCTTCTCGTCGAGTGGTAGTCTCTTTGTAGAACTGTACGCAGTCGTAGTCCTCCTTGCTCATGCTTGGCTCTTCACCAATATCCTCTGTTGTCCAAAATCTCTTGATCTCGTCCAGATTGTTGATAACGACGTTACAATGGTATGATTTTACACGTCCACACAAAATCCATCCTAAGCGTGTTTGTTGGGCGATGGGAAGTGATTGGTTTTCCCTGATAATGCCGTTCATGATAATTGACGAATACACGTCAGCGCCTAGGAGTAGGTCTACCGGACGACTGCTATTGAAGTGTGGGTCTGATAGTTGTATATTTTCCAGGAATGACCAAGATGGTTTCGGGAAGGACTGATTAGGTAGTTTATTAATGAGGCTTCTCATAATAAAAACATCTGTAGTGAATTGATAATCACCATGATTCGACAGACATGTTATATTAATCATTCCTTTGCATGCGTTTTCCTTAACACCGACGCCGAAGATGACTCCATTACAACGCTGGCGGTTTATTCCCAACTGTTGTGCCGCGTTTTCAGTAATGAGGGATGTTTGCGACCCTTGATCTATTAGGGCGCGCATCTGCTGATAAGATCCATTTGCCGCTTGAACCTTGATAAGGGCTGTAGCCAGCAGGACCTCGACCACGTCTCGCTCATTATTCATAGCTACGTTGCTTGATTGATTTCTGTTATTTTGCTCTGACCTACTAAATGCCTCGTGCAACCACGTATTATGAAATCCGCCACACTGGCGACAACGCGATTCTGATACGCAAGCATTTCCATGGTGGTCATATAAACAATTTACACAATAGTTGAATTTTTGCACTACATTCAATTTTTCCTTGCTTTGCAGTTTTAAAAATTGGTTGCATTGAATTAATAAATGTTTTTTATTGCATAGTCTGCATCCTGTTCTATTTTCGAAATTGCTGTTTTTGTTTGAATTTAATGGTTTTTTACTGCTGCTGAATGATTTGTAAAAGTTATTATTTTTGGAATTTTTTGGCACTTCATGTTGTTGAGATGATTTTGGTGTCTCTAACTTACGCCTCGATGATTCCAATGATGTAAATTTATTTTCCAAAAACTGTAGGAACTCTTTCAGTGATGGTATGGCTCGCGGATCTGATACTGATTCCACGTAATCCTGTAGCGTCTCGGCGTCCAGTTTTTGGGAAACAATGTGGACTATCAGCGGATCCCAGGTCGATGTATCGATACCTAGGTTATTGATAGCATACAGACTCTCCTTGGTAGTGTCATGAATTTTCTTAATTTGAGTTGCTGACTGCTGCTGCACGCATGATAAATTCATAAGTGTACTTGCGTGATTAGAGAAGATTAATTTGATATTGTGATACCTATGGGTTAATATTTCCCAACAGGTGTCATAATTGGCTGCACTGATATTAAGATGCTGGACCAACTTTTCTGCTTCACCTCTGAGTTTGCTTTTAAGAAATTGCATTTTCTGTGCATCTGATAACGACCTATTGTTATGAATCGCCTCGACGAACAAATCCTTAAAAGATATCCAGCTCCGATAATCACCACTGAAGAACGGAATGTCCATTTGCGGTGTTGATTTATCTCTGTGAGAGACGGACCACATTTTAGTATTAAGGGCCTTTTTGATAGTTTGATACCTATGCTCATACTTTATAAATGACTCTTCATATTCAGCATTTCTTTCTAGCGATTCGCTATCGATCTCCCAATGTAAAGAATCGATAGTCGACCATCTAGCTTGTAAGTTTTTTAGTATATCTTCAAACTCCCATTTTTCCGAGATTGCGTCAAGATTAATAGTTGATAAAGTGTGGGCGAAAGCCTTAAAGTTACTACGCTGTTTACGAAGTAAATACTCCAGGTTCCCGGATGTCGATTGCTGATTCGACGGGGTCTTCGGTATGGCACCCATTTCAGTTGATACAGGTACTTGGGGCCATTGAAACTTAGGTTTTTGTAGGGGGGATGATGGTTTAGTATAATTAGCTCTGATAAAAGACTGAATATACTCCTTGACATCGTTATACATCTTCTCCGCGTTATTTAAATAATCTTGCGCAAAATACTCGTGCTCACCTATTTCATATTGCCTTAACTTCTGATCATTGTTTTGGAACTCTATCCAGTATTTTTCTAAAGTTTCTAACCGTCTCTGACACGAATCAAGAGACTTACGATCTATAGTGTCTTTCTTAAAATTTCTCAGTTGATTTTTAATAGCCTCTAAAATCTGAACTTGATTTTCGAAAAGCGCCTCTACCTGCTCCATGATGCTCGGAGTTGATAGTGAATAAGATAATGGAAAGATCTTACTTTGATCGGCTGCTGCTGCGGTGGTAGGTTCGCTCGGCTGCTGCTGCCGTTAATCGTTGATACTTGCTCTACGCTTTGCTGACAAGCGTGAAGCGCTGCTGTTCGCTCCTGCTCGCGGCTGATATGCCAGGAGGTGCCCGACTGATATGCCAGGAGGTGCCCGACTGATATGCCAGGAGGTGCCCGACTGATATGCCAGGGGATGCTCGACTGATGTACCCGGAGATGCCCGGCTGCTATGCCAGGAGATTGTCCGACTGATATGCCAGACCACTGTTAATTCACCCGGAACTCACTGTAGCTGTTATGCTACTCCAGTCACTACTTTAGCTGATTTGCTACACTGATAAGTACGGAGAGTGGATGCTTTCCACTGCGGTTACCGGACCACTTTTACGACACAGTCACAGTTTTTTAATGATTATCTGTTTAACACTCGCGAAGTGATCCCGCCAATTCCGGAGGCTCGAAGGACCATAAGATGTTGGGGTTTCCAACTGATTGATAGTGAGGATGATAATTGATAAGAAGATGTTAATAGAAGAGAAATATTTATTTACCGAAAGACTATGCTAATGAATGATTATAGCTAAATGATAATGAGTACGCGTCAACCGTGATTCCGATACAAACGTGAACTAAAGTAAATTATAATAATAAGTAAGTTGACGCGCGAACTGATGATGTTGCAGAAATAATTAGATAGGTATTTACTTAACCATGTACGATGTTCCGTACAGTGACGACCATGTCATAAAAAATTAAGACGAATATTATAAATCTGATAGAGTATTTGACGATGTATTGGACAGGTATGTTATTGTTTATTTATAATTTAATGTAAATTAAACATAAAATATTATAGGTGTACACTGAACTAATATGACTGGCGTACTCTAGTACATTATACTTCAAAGTAGGTATAATGTTTTTTGGTTTTTGTCTTAGATTTATAATTGAAGTTAATGAAAACGATGATGAAGATGAGGATGACGACGACGATGAACAAGTTCAAACAGAGAGTGAACATGGAAATTGATTTATAAAATAAAACACTTTTACATACATAAATTCAAATTGGTAGATATTCTGAAGGTAAACATCCAAATTTTAATGCTGTCAAACTATACATTTTAAGCTAAATATGACATTTACGGGAACACTCATAGAATAAAATTTTACTTACGTCAGAAATAGTTACAAGCTATCGCGAGATTAATCCGGGCACACTTTTCTACGTGTGTAGCATGTCGTGCTACCTCGCCCCCGCCACTTCTTTCACCCCGCAAGGAGGGTCGCCAAGTAACTTGCCACATTATAATATTATAAATGCGAAAGTAACTGTGTCTGTCTGTCTGTCTGTTACTCTTTCACGCCAAAACTGCTGAACGGATTTGAATGAAATTTGGTACAGATATGTTCTAGACCTTGAGAAAAAACATAGGCTACATTTTATCCCGGAATTCCCACGGGAAAGTTTTTACGAGGGCTACACCGAAAAGATCGGGAATAGAATACTTAGGAATAAATTAGAGTGAAACCTTTTTGGTGTATCAAATGTAGTGTTTTTTCAAACATAATTCCATTTTCGAATTTTAAAAAAAGTTAAAAATAAAAGAGTATTGACCATTTGAATTTGACAAGTCGGTGTAAAAAATGGAGCTTACGCGGGAACATTTCCGTGCAATAATTTTTCACAACTTTCGTCGAGGTTTATCTCAAGACCAATGTCTCGCCGAGCTTGTTTCTATTTATAAACTTGAAGCACCAAGTAAAACGACTATATATCGTTGGTATTCTGAGTTTCGCCGCGCCGTGGACGTTCCTCTCTTACCACAGTCCCTTCTACTGGTCGGCCAAAAACAGCGGTAACACAAGATAACATCGATGCTGTACGCCAGTTAATAAAAGAAGATAGACATGTGACATACGAGCAGATTCGGGCTTCTCTCAGCATTGGTATGACAGCCATTCAAACCATTTTACTTGAAGAACTGGGTGTCAAGAAGTTAGTTTCGCGCTGGGTGCCCCACCGTTTGACCGAGGAACAAAAGTCGGCTCGTGTTAATTGGTGTCGATCTGCTCTGCAACGGTTCAATGGAGGCAGTTCAAATGCTGTCTACAATATCGTCTCTGGTGATGAATCGTGGATTTATTCATATGAGCCCGAAAGAAAACATCAATCGGCAGTTTGGGTCTTCGAAGGTGAGGTCAAGCCAACAAAAGTTATTCGCTCACGCAGCGTGTCGAAAAAAATGGTCGCTTCGTTTGTATCGAAAACTGGCCATGTGGCTACGATTCCATTACAAGAACAAAGGACGGTTACTGCTGATTGGTACACAACAGTTTGTTTGCCGGAAGTCGTAAGAGAACTTCGTAAAACTAACCCGAATCGTCGTATAATCCTTCACCACGATAATGCAAGCTCTCATACCGCTCGCAAAACAAGAACGTTTTTAAATATGGAAAACGTGGAGTTGATGGACCATCCTCCGTATAGCCCTGATCTGAGCCCCAATGATTATTTTACATTCCCAAGAATTAAAGATATGCTACGTGGTCAACGGTTTAGCGGCCCAGAAGAGGCGGTCGAAGCTTACAAATCAGCTGTTTTGACAGTATCCACTTCAGACTGGAATTACTGTTTCAATGATTGGTTTAATCGAATGAAAAAGTGCATTGAATGTCACGGAGACTACTTTGAAAAACAATAAAAGTAAATAATATTATGATATCTTTGTACTTTTTTCTATTCCCGATCATTTCGGTATCGCCCTCGTAATACGAAGCGAAGCTGGCGAGAACAGCTATCTAAAAATAATACTTACCGAAAACTTTTCAAGAATTAAACTTCACCTTCCAATATCTTTTCCCCCCCCAGAGAGGCGTACTCAGTGGCGTGCCTCGGGGTGACAGCGGCGGACTGGGAGCGGCTCGGGCAGGCCGCGCTGCAGCAGCTCAGCCTCGAGGTCGCCAGGAAGGCCTTCCAGAGGAGCGAGAACCGAGGCCTGCTGACGCTCATTGATCACTTGCAGGTGAGTGAGAGTAGAGTGTATAGAAGTAAGTCAATTACGCCCTCAGGGTCTGTAACACGGGACGCTATTAAGACGTGACAAAAGTATAGGTGAGTGAGAGTCCTTGAGTGTACAGAAGTAAGTCAATTACGCCTCCAGAGGCGATATCAGAGGATTCTATTTTCGAAACTATACAAACTTATGGAAAAAACAAATGTCACTTTTGGAACTAACAAATTAGCCTTAAGCTGCGTACAGACCGGCCCAACAAACGCTGCAATCTGCCCTGTAATGTATGATTAATATCCATCGTTGGGCATTCGTTGAGCCAGTCTGGCCGCAGCTTTACATTTTAACAGTTACAGTTGACGATACTGTTCGTTTTCCATATGTTTGTGTAGTTTCGAAAATAGAATCGCATCCTGTAATAAGCCCCCAGAGAGGCGTCTATCTATCTATCTATCATGGCGAGCTGATTTTCCGCATTTAGCTCTACATCCATGAATAGACTAGGTACGTCCAGAGAGGCGTGCTCAGTGGCGTGCCTCGGGGTGACGGCGGCGGACTGGGAGCGGCTCGGGCAGGCCGCGCTGCAGCAGCTCAGCCTCGAGGTCGCCAGGAAGGCCTTCCAGAGGAGCGAGAACCGAGGCCTGCTGACGCTCATTGATCACTTACAGGTGCATTACTTTCAATAGAGTATAGTATGAGTTTATGGTAAATAATATCAATCATGAAATTTGTATATGATGCTTATCAATGTATAGTAATGTCTCTCTATCGCGAATGGCCGAAAATACGGCGCTGTGATTGATGGAACGCGCTCCAAATGAGTTTATCGACGTCTATAACGGACCGTGTCGGACAGTGATACCATGTAAAGTACGCTGCAGTTATGCATTCAACATGATTTAATAGTGGCAATGGCATCTAAATAATGGATCACGTTGACTCTGAGATTCTGTTGAGAGCTAAAATGCACCACTGAAGACCAAAACTGCAGAAATGCGGATCGATAAATTTGGATAGCAGTAGCATTTATTTTCGTCCTCTAATAAAAAAATCTGGTTGTATATTTGTGATTCCTATAATTCTTACTACTTTACCCCAATATACCTTAAATGACTAACCTTAGCCCCCAAAAATAACGAACTATTTTGCCATAAATAATATCACTTGCACCATAAATCTATAAACATGATGTATTATATCCCCAGGAACGTCTCTCAGCCGGCGAAGACCGCGCCATAGTTCTCGGCACGGCGCTAGCTCACATGGGGCGCTGGGCCGACGCCGCCGCCTCGTATCTGTCTGTGGGGGCTCAAGCACAGGCTCTGAGCCTGTATACTGACCTACGCATGTTCAATAAGGCCCAGGTAACAATTACTCAGGATGAATGTCAAACTGTGTCAAAGAGGGCTGCCGCCTGAAAACTTACAATAAATAGCGATTGTTTAAACACCGATACGAAAGCACAGACACCGATACGAGCAGCAGAAGCTTAGTGTTAAGATTCCCAATTCATCTACGAATACGAAACATAGCATAAGACACAGTCAGATTCTCGGGACGATGTCATTAGCACACATGGGGCGCTGGGCCGCCGCCGCCGCCTCCTTCCTGTCCGTGGGGGCTCAGGCACAGGCTCTGAGCCTATATACCGACCTGCGCATGTTCAATAAGGCACAGGTAACTAGTAGTAATAACGCAGGGTAGTAATCAAAGAATGCATTAGAAATACATGAAGGCGTTAAAAAAGTATGTGTTTCTTAAGATACCGATACAGACACTCATGTTCAATAAGGATATTATAGGTGCAAAAGAAGGCAGTAACTAGATACCAATAGTTTTGGAGCTACGCACCCATTAGACAGATACATAATTACACAACTACAACCTCAAGTTAAAATAACACCCCTCTTTTTGCGTCCAGGGTTAAAAGCATAGTTAATGTGTATTGAAGTTCGTTTGTTTCCTACTATCTTCGAAAGCAACATATATATTTTCACAACCAATAGTAAAACTCAACGTAAAATAATCCAATAAATAATAATAATAACTTCCCCTTGATTCCTTTATTCCGGAGCCAACAGCGTTCTAGATCTGTATGGTAGTTTGTCATTTGATTGTATCAAATTTTCAACATTACCATCTGAATAAAATTTCTTTCGCCGTGTTGCAATATACCTGACAGTGTAGTAGATGTTATTATTCTCAAAATAAATATTATTTCACCAATTTAGTGCCAATTTCTCCATGGTCGGTTAGAGCATAACCAGGTATTATTGGTTGACTTTTGGCACATCTGTCAAGAATTTAGTAAGTATGGAGATGAAGTATAATTGATCAACCAATACCTGGTGAAATTGGAGCTAAACCCTGATTCGTTTGTTCCAGGAACTAGTAACAGACAGTGCGGGCGGCTTAGCACTGGCGCGGCGGCGCGCGGAGTGGGCGCGCCACGCCGGGTCCCCGAGCGCCCCGGCCATGTTCCTGGCGTGCGGCGACGTGCCTCGCGCGGCCGAGCTGCTGCAAGCCGCCCAGCGCCCCGCACAGTAACCACTCACTTATTTACATACTAGCTGTTCCCGCGAGCTTCGCTTCGCCTTAAAAAGTTTTCCCGTGGGAATTCCGGGATATAAAGTAGCCTATGTTCTTTCTCAGGGTCTAAACCATATGTATACCAAATTTCATTCAAATTCGTTCAGTAGTTTTGGCGTGAAAGAGTAACAGACAGACAGACAGACACAGTTACTTTCGCATTTATAATATTAGTAAAGATAGATAATGTATTATAGTAACTAGTGCTCACAGCGCGGGCAGTACAGTTGCTAGTAGTAGACAGTGCGGCCGCCATGTTCCTGGCGTGCGGCGACGTGCCTCGCGCGGCCGAGCTGCTGCAAGCCGCCCAGCGCCCCGCACAGTAACCATTCACATATCTACAGACAGATAGTGTGTTATAGTAACTAGTGCTCACAGCGTACTAGCCGCCCAGCGCCCCGCACAGTAATAACAATGCACTCACGAGCAATGAAAAAGTTCCACCTTTCCACCTGTCATTGACGTTCCTTATTTTATGTCACTGGAACTTCTTCATTGTTCGTGATTATTTATTTATTTATTAGGTTTTTCAACAGACACACACTTTACATTTATAAAAAGAAAACATCACAATACATGCCACAGTGGGCATCCAATTACAGAAAACACAGCATTAACAACACAATCGAGAAAAACTTATGCACTAATAGCCGGCATATAACTTAATACCAAATTTATACAAGTTAAAACTAAACATTTAACAAAAACAAAATTATAATATTCAGTCCATAACAGTCCATCCAATAGGCCAATCACAAACGCCACTTTATGTGATCAAAACTTTCCGCTTCCTAACACTACCAGCCAGCAGCCACCTTTCGCAAATCTACATCCCATCTAGCCGGAGTGCGTCCTACATTACGTTTGCTTAGTCGCGGTCTCCACTCCAGAGTCGTGACGTCGTGAGCACAAGTTTCGATCCTCCGTTAACGTTGCGTATCGTCAACTGTCACTGTCAAAATGTAAGGCAAAGTTAGTTCCAAAAGTGACATTTGTTTTTCCATATGTTAGGTGGAATTTCACTAAACGCTAAACGTATTTAGTAGCCTGTCATACGTGTCTGTCAGTTAGTACAAAATGTATTTAAAATTTGATTTAAATACGTTTAGCGTTTGGTAAAAGTGTCCCTTCGTGTAGATTCGAAAATAGTATCGAATCCTATGCTCGCGCCTCAGAACCCGTTTAGCCCATCGATTGGTATTTCACAGATGTAACCAGCCACGTCAGATGTGCTCTGGATGCCGTGCTGTTGTACTGTAACCTGAAATTAATCCCTTTAATTTCCTTCCAGATTAATCGAGCTATCCCGCAAACTGGAACTAGGATCAAGGGACGCGCTGCGCCACGTCGCCGGCGCTCTGGAGGCCGTGGGCGAGCGCGCCGCCGCCGCCGCCGTCTACGAGCGACTCGCCGACTACAAGTGAGGATAACTGTCTTATTTGGAGCGATTTTAGAAGTAACTTTTGGATTCCTAGAATCCAATCCATACATACATAGCTCAAAGTCACTGTTTCGCAAAAAAAAACACTTGAAAAGAAGGTTGGGGTCGCTATAGAGCTAGTTATCACTCTGGAGCAAGGATCCCGGTGATTTTAGAACTAACTTTTGGATTATAGGTATTCATATTGAGTACAATGTCACTGTTTCGCAAAAAAGTACTTGAAAAGAAGCTAGGGGTCGCTATCAAGCACATTGAGCTAGTGAGAATACATTTTGTGTAGGTACCTATAAAATATCTCGTACAATGTCACTACTCGGTAAAAAAACACTTGATAAGAAGCTAGACGTGGCTATATCGCACATGTCGCTATCCCGCAAACTGGAACTAGGATCAAGGGACGCGCTACGCCACGTCGCCGGCGCTCTGGAGGCCGTGGGCGAGCGCGCCGCCGCCGCCGTCTACGAGCGACTCGCCGACTACCAGTGAGGAAAACTGCTTTTTTGGAGCGATTTTAGAATTAACTTTTGGATTCTAGGTATACATACTTACCCACAAATTCATAGACAGTATTTTAAATTTACAACAAGGTTAAAATTGACACTGAAACACACGAAATTCGACTCTTTACGTCGGTCAAAAAGGTGAAATTCGTATATTACAACGTAAATTTTAAACCTATTGTAAAGTGTCAAAAAGCTCTATGAATTTTGAGGTTAGATTACTAAGTACAATGTCACAGTTTCACAAAATACTTGATAAGAAGCTAGGGGTCGCTATTGAGCACATTGAGCTAGTTAGAATACATTGTTGTATAGGTACGTATAAAATATCTCGTACAATGTCACTGTTTCGCAAAAAAAATACTTCATAAGAAGCTAAGGGTCGCTATCGAGCACATTGTGCTAGTTAGAATACATTTTTGTATTATAGGTAGGTACCTATAAAATATCTCGTACAATGTCACTACTTGGTAAAAAAGTACTTGATAAGAAGCTAGACGTGGCTATATCGCACATGTCGCTAGCTCGCTCGCTGGAGCGAGGGTCCCGGGACGCGGCGCCACGTCGCCGGCGCTCTGGAGGCCGTGGGGGGGGGGGCGCCGCCGCCGCCGCCGTCTACGAGCGACTCACCGACTACAAGTGAGGGAAACATTATGGGCCTTACCACAAAAACTTAGACAGTGTTTAAAAGGTGTTTATAGCTGTCAAACGCCTACAAAATCTGTCAAATTTCGTTTTAAACACTAGTTATACAGTGTTTAAAGTTTTTTTGTGGTAGCACAGTAAGTGTTAAATGTCCTGAATATAGCGATTAGCATTAGCGACGCTCTGTTCGACGGTATTATACTATAGTAGAACAACACATATTTGCGTCATAACGCGGTGTCAAGTTAGCGTTCTGACGCTCGCTAGTAACGCTTTCTGTTTGACGAAGCCTTTATTGAATTGCGGTTAAAATACCTCAATTATTTTCTTATCTCAAGGTAGCGTTACCGAGTCATAGCCTCAAGTCCGAGGTTGATGTAGGTACAGTCAGCTGCATAAGTAGCTATACACATTTGTACCTTGTCAATCTGAAACCGCCTATGCATTCATTGAAATATTGACGGTTCGTCAGTTTGACAAGGTACCGAAGTTATAACGACTTATGCAGCTGACTGTACATAATGTACACATCGGCATCACGAAACAATCCATACATCCCCTTACACTAATCTAGTTATTTAGCATTACGATCTGAACCAATATTTGGTTTTCAGTAATCACCAACCCGCACTGTCTGTCCACCAACCCGCACTAGGCCAGCGTGGTGGACTAGGCCTAAAACCCTTCCTTAATTGGAAGGAGACCCGTGCCCCAGCAGTGATGGGTCATGATGTGCCAACCACCTGTCTTGTATATTTACTCCCACCCTCTTTCCTCCCCCAGAAAAGTGGCCGAGCTAGCGGTGGCAGCCGGCGATTGGGACCGCGCCTTCTCTCTAGCTGAAGAGCGGAGTGAAGTCCGGCGACTAGTCTACTTACCGTACGCACTTCACTGCGCACAACGGAACATGTTCGTGGAGGCGCAGCAAGGTATGTGTAGCTAAAGAGACACGTGTCCACCCTCAGCTCTAGATTTGAATATGAACGTAATTGAAGCCTTAACTGGCATGTTTGTTACTATTAATTTAACTATTCCTAGTTCTATAAATATATGCTGTTGGTTTTCCATGCTTCATTAATAAATAAATAAATTCTAGAGGTAAGATCAAATTAAATGATCATAATAGCGACGAAGAATCTCTCAAATGAAGAAGAATAAAATCTCAAACCACTACCGGTTGGGCGCCATGACACCCCCTCATCGGGATAACATTATAAAGCTACATACCTATCTATATTACAACTTAGACTAAATTCAAGCTATGTTGTATTTAGAATTTCTATCACACTACATATCTAACTCACTCCTCATCATCTCATTTCCAGCCTACCACATGGCGGGCGAGACCGTCACAGCGATGCGGGTGTTCTCCATACTAGTGGACAACGCCGTGCTAGAACAACGACACAGTGACGCCAGCTACTTGCACCAGCTACTGGCACGCCGCTGCCTCGCGCCTGACAAGTGAGTGACGAGTGTTCTCCATACTAGTGCACGCCACAGTGACGCCAGCTACTTGCACCAGCTACTGGCACGCCGCTGCCTCGCGCCCGACAAGTGAGTGACGAGTGTTCTCCATACTAGTGCACGCCACAGTGACGCCAGCTACTTGCACCAGCTACTGGCACGCCGCTGCCTCGCGCCCGACAAGTGAGTGACGAGTGTTCTCCATACTAGTGCACGCCACAGTGACGCCAGCTACTTGCACCAGCTACTGGCACGCCGCTGCCTCGCGCCCGACAAGTGAGTGACGAGTGTTCTCCATACTAGTGCACGCCACAGTGACGCCAGCTACTTGCACCAGCTACTGGCACGCCGCTGCCTCGCGCCCGACAAGTGAGTGACGAGTGTTCTCCATACTAGTGCACGCCACAGTGACGCCAGCTACTTGCACCAGCTACTGGCACGCCGCTGCCTCGCGCCCGACAAGTGAGTGACGAGTGTTCTCCATACTAGTGCACGCCACAGTGACGTCAGCTACTTGCACCAGCTACTGGCACGCCGCTGCCTCGCGCCCGACAAGTGAGTGACGAGTGTTCTCCATACTAGTGCACGCCACAGTGACGCCAGCTACTTGCACCAGCTACTGGCACGCCGCTGCCTCGCGCCCGACAAGTGAGTGACGAGTGTTCTCCATACTAGTGCACGCCACAGTGACGCCAGCTACTTGCACCAGCTACTGGCACGTCGCTGCCTCGCGCCCGACAAGTGAGTGACGAGTGTTCTCCATACTAGTGCACGCCACAGTGACGCCAGCTACTTGCACCAGCTACTGGCACGCCGCTGCCTCGCGCCCGACAAGTGAGTGACGAGTGTTCTCCATACTAGTGCACGCCACAGTGACGTCAGCTACTTGCACCAGCTACTGGCACGCCGCTGCCTCGCGCCCGACAAGTGAGTGACGAGTGTTCTCCATACTAGTGCACGCCACAGTGACGCCAGCTACTTGCACCAGCTACTGGCACGCCGCTGCCTCGCGCCCGACAAGTGAGTGACGAGTGTTCTCCATACTAGTGCACGCCACAGTAACGCCAGCTACTTGCACCAGCTACTGGCACGCCGCTGCCTCGCGCCCGACAAGTGAGTGACGAGTGTTCTCCATACTAGTGCACGCCACAGTGACGCCAGCTACTTGCACCAGCTACTGGCACGCCGCTGCCTCGCGCCCGACAAGTGAGTGACGAGTGTTCTCCATACTAGTGCACGCCACAGTGACGCCAGCTACTTGCACCAGCTACTGGCACGCCGCTGCCTCGCGCCCGACAAGTGAGTGACGAGTGTTCTCCATACTAGTGCACGCCACAGTGACGCCAGCTACTTGCACCAGCTACTGGCACGCCGCTGCCTCGCGCCCGACAAGTGAGTGACGAGTGTTCTCCATACTAGTGCACGCCACAGTGACGCCAGCTACTTGCACCAGCTACTGGCACGCCGCTGCCTCGCGCCCGACAAGTGAGTGACGAGTGTTCTCCATACTAGTGCACGCCACAGTGACGCCAGCTACTTGCACCAGCTACTGGCACGCCGCTGCCTCGCGCCCGACAAGTGAGTGACGAGTGTTCTCCATACTAGTGCACGCCACAGTGACGCCAGCTACTTGCACCAGCTACTGGCACGCCGCTGCCTCGCGCCCGACAAGTGAGTGACGAGTGTTCTCCATACTAGTGCACGCCACAGTGACGTCAGCTACTTGCACCAGCTACTGGCACGCCGCTGCCTCGCGCCCGACAAGTGAGTGACGAGTGTTCTCCATACTAGTGCACGCCACAGTGACGCCAGCTACTTGCACCAGCTACTGGCACGCCGCTGCCTCGCGCCCGACAAGTGAGTGACGAGTGTTCTCCATACTAGTGCACGCCACAGTGACGCCAGCTACTTGCACCAGCTACTGGCACGTCGCTGCCTCGCGCCCGACAAGTGAGTGACGAGTGTTCTCCATACTAGTGCACGCCACAGTGACGCCAGCTACTTGCACCAGCTACTGGCACGTCGCTGCCTCGCGCCCGACAAGTGAGTGACGAGTGTTCTCCATACTAGTGCACGCCACAGTGACGTCAGCTACTTGCACCAGCTACTGGCACGCCGCTGCCTCGCGCCCGACAAGTGAGTGACGAGTGTTCTCCATACTAGTGCACGCCACAGTGACGCCAGCTACTTGCACCAGCTACTGGCACGCCGCTGCCTCGCGCCCGACAAGTGAGTGACGAGTGTTCTCCATACTAGTGCACGCCACAGTGACGTCAGCTACTTGCACCAGCTACTGGCACGCCGCTGCCTCGCGCCCGACAAGTGAGTGACGAGTGTTCTCCATACTAGTGCACGCCACAGTGACGCCAGCTACTTGCACCAGCTACTGGCACGCCGCTGCCTCGCGCCCGACAAGTGAGTGACGAGTGTTCTCCATACTAGTGCACGCCACAGTGACGCCAGCTACTTGCACCAGCTACTGGCACGCCGCTGCCTCGCGCCCGACAAGTGAGTGACGAGTGTTCTCCATACTAGTGCACGCCACAGTGACGCCAGCTACTTGCACCAGCTACTGGCACGCCGCTGCCTCGCGCCCGACAAGTGAGTGACGAGTGTTCTCCATACTAGTGCACGCCACAGTGACGCCAGCTACTTGCACCAGCTACTGGCACGTCGCTGCCTCGCGCCCGACAAGTGAGTGACGAGTGTTCTCCATACTAGTGCACGCCACAGTGACGCCAGCTACTTGCACCAGCTACTGGCACGCCGCTGCCTCGCGCCCGACAAGTGAGTGACGAGTGTTCTCCATACTAGTGCACGCCACAGTGACGCCAGCTACTTGCACCAGCTACTGGCACGCCGCTGCCTCGCGCCCGACAAGTGAGTGACGAGTGTTCTCCATACTAGTGCACGCCACAGTGACGCCAGCTACTTGCACCAGCTACTGGCACGCCGCTGCCTCGCGCCCGACAAGTGAGTGACGAGTGTTCTCCATACTAGTGCACGCCACAGTGACGCCAGCTACTTGCACCAGCTACTGGCACGCCGCTGCCTCGCGCCCGACAAGTGAGTGACGAGTGTTCTCCATACTAGTGCACGCCACAGTGACGCCAGCTACTTGCACCAGCTACTGGCACGCCGCTGCCTCGCGCCCGACAAGTGAGTGACGAGTGTTCTCCATACTAGTGCACGCCACAGTGACGCCAGCTACTTGCACCAGCTACTGGCACGCCGCTGCCTCGCGCCCGACAAGTGAGTGACGAGTGTTCTCCATACTAGTGCACGCCACAGTGACGCCAGCTACTTGCACCAGCTACTGGCACGCCGCTGCCTCGCGCCCGACAAGTGAGTGACGAGTGTTCTCCATACTAGTGCACGCCACAGTGACGCCAGCTACTTGCACCAGCTACTGGCACGCCGCTGCCTCGCGCCCGACAAGTGAGTGACGAGTGTTCTCCATACTAGTGCACGCCACAGTGACGCCAGCTACTTGCACCAGCTACTGGCACGCCGCTGCCTCGCGCCCGACAAGTGAGTGACGAGTGTTCTCCATACTAGTGCACGCCACAGTGACGCCAGCTACTTGCACCAGCTACTGGCACGCCGCTGCCTCGCGCCCGACAAGTGAGTGACGAGTGTTCTCCATACTAGTGCACGCCACAGTAACGCCAGCTACTTGCACCAGCTACTGGCACGCCGCTGCCTCGCGCCCGACAAGTGAGTGACGAGTGTTCTCCATACTAGTGCACGCCACAGTGACGCCAGCTACTTGCACCAGCTACTGGCACGCCGCTGCCTCGCGCCCGACAAGTGAGTGACGAGTGTTCTCCATACTAGTGCACGCCACAGTGACGCCAGCTACTTGCACCAGCTACTGGCACGTCGCTGCCTCGCGCCCGACAAGTGAGTGACGAGTGTTCTCCATACTAGTGCACGCCACAGTGACGCCAGCTACTTGCACCAGCTACTGGCACGCCGCTGCCTCGCGCCCGACAAGTGAGTGACGAGTGTTCTCCATACTAGTGCACGCCACAGTGACGCCAGCTACTTGCACCAGCTACTGGCACGCCGCTGCCTCGCGCCCGACAAGTGAGTGACGAGTGTTCTCCATACTAGTGCACGCCACAGTGACGCCAGCTACTTGCACCAGCTACTGGCACGCCGCTGCCTCGCGCCCGACAAGTGAGTGACGAGTGTTCTCCATACTAGTGCACGCCACAGTGACGCCAGCTACTTGCACCAGCTACTGGCACGCCGCTGCCTCGCGCCCGACAAGTGAGTGACGAGTGTTCTCCATACTAGTGCACGCCACAGTGACGCCAGCTACTTGCACCAGCTACTGGCACGCCGCTGCCTCGCGCCCGACAAGTGAGTGACGAGTGTTCTCCATACTAGTGCACGCCACAGTGACGCCAGCTACTTGCACCAGCTACTGGCACGTCGCTGCCTCGCGCCCGACAAGTGAGTGACGAGTGTTCTCCATACTAGTGCACGCCACAGTGACGCCAGCTACTTGCACCAGCTACTGGCACGCCGCTGCCTCGCGCCTGACAAGTGAGTGACGAGTGTTCTCCATACTAGTGCACGCCACAGTGACGCCAGCTACTTGCACCAGCTACTGGCACGCCGCTGCCTCGCGCCCGACAAGTGAGTGACGAGTGTTCTCCATACTAGTGCACGCCACAGTGACGTCAGCTACTTGCACCAGCTACTGGCACGCCGCTGCCTCGCGCCTGACAAGTGAGTGACGAGTGTTCTCCATACTAGTGCACGCCACAGTGACGCCAGCTACTTGCACCAGCTACTGGCACGCCGCTGCCTCGCGCCCGACAAGTGAGTGACGAGTGTTCTCCATACTAGTGCACGCCACAGTGACGCCAGCTACTTGCACCAGCTACTGGCACGCCGCTGCCTCGCGCCCGACAAGTGAGTGACGAGTGTTCTCCATACTAGTGCACGCCACAGTGACGCCAGCTACTTGCACCAGCTACTGGCACGCCGCTGCCTCGCGCCCGACAAGTGAGTGACGAGTGTTCTCCATACTAGTGCACGCCACAGTGACGCCAGCTACTTGCACCAGCTACTGGCACGCCGCTGCCTCGCGCCCGACAAGTGAGTGACGAGTGTTCTCCATACTAGTGCACGCCACAGTGACGCCAGCTACTTGCACCAGCTACTGGCACGCCGCTGCCTCGCGCCCGACAAGTGAGTGACGAGTGTTCTCCATACTAGTGCACGCCACAGTGACGCCAGCTACTTGCACCAGCTACTGGCACGCCGCTGCCTCGCGCCCGACAAGTGAGTGACGAGTGTTCTCCATACTAGTGCACGCCACAGTGACGCCAGCTACTTGCACCAGCTACTGGCACGCCGCTGCCTCGCGCCTGACAAGTGAGTGACGAGTGTTCTCCATACTAGTGCACGCCACAGTGACGCCAGCTACTTGCACCAGCTACTGGCACGCCGCTGCCTCGCGCCCGACAAGTGAGTGACGAGTGTTCTCCATACTAGTGCACGCCACAGTGACGCCAGCTACTTGCACCAGCTACTGGCACGCCGCTGCCTCGCGCCCGACAAGTGAGTGACGAGTGTTCTCCATACTAGTGCACGCCACAGTGACGCCAGCTACTTGCACCAGCTACTGGCACGCCGCTGCCTCGCGCCCGACAAGTGAGTGACGAGTGTTCTCCATACTAGTGCACGCCACAGTGACGTCAGCTACTTGCACCAGCTACTGGCACGCCGCTGCCTCGCGCCTGACAAGTGAGTGGAGAATGGATATTAATATCTACCAGTTATCGTGATGTTTGTGATACTTGTATAACTGTTCTTAATATTCTTAAATGAAAGAATGACTTCTCAGTGTAATCAGCTTATATATTTTCCAGTAGGTATTACAACAGGCAGAGATTTCACAAGATAAGTGGACAGTACAGTAAAGAGGGTCCAAATGCCGTTTTCAGGACTTATATAGCCTTATCCCTACCAACGGTTGGCAAAACCCCCACCCGACAACGAAAACAGGGATGCCAGTCTAAATTATATTTTTTCCCTGTCGGCTGGGTGCCCCACCGAAACCGTTGTAGTTAACTCGTGCTAGACACGGTTAACCCTATTTATGTTACAGTCGGCCATCCTTAATAGTACGAGACCTCTCGTAAATGACTACTAACAATATATTCTGTTTTAAATTAAATATATTCTACTTGCAAAACAGCTATGTGATTTGTAATTACTATTTAGGTTTATGTATTCTAGATATTTTGAAATTAGGCACTTGAACTTTTACATTACATAATTAAAGCATTTTGTACATTTTGCATAACAAATATGAATTTTATGATGTACAAATATATCAAAAGATAAAGTAATAAAAAGATTCGTGAACTTTCTAACGCGAGTCACCTTATAACTTAGCATAACCTAACGTTAATCATAATGAATACAGTGAATTCTTGATATAAAAAAAGAAAAAATAAATTATAAAATTGTATTTATAACAAGGGATACATGCTCGTAACACAACGTCGGCCATCTGTCATACAACGAGTCCTCTCGTGTGTTTAGTAAATAATCTTATTTATTTACAGATATAATAAACTTCTGGTATAAAATTAAACAAATCATAATAATTATGTTCCTACTTTACTTTTACCTTAATTAAAGTATACCTTACTATTTTCCTATTTATATAATCATTCTATATACTTATTTCAAAATTATCACAGCTACTATCTTCCTACTACTTCTCAACACATTATTTACTTATCGAAATCTGCAGGTACTATATACAGGTAAGTATTATTTATACAACTTCATAATTAGTATTTCTTTCGTATACTTAAACTTATTTATTTATAATCATCTATGTAAATTGTACAGTATACAATAAATATTTTATGATATAGTGGATATTGTAAGTATAATTACTTATATCTAAAAGTCACGCTCATCAGTGATCGTGCTCCATCATGGCTATAGTCACAATAATATTATTATCCATTTAATTTCATCTAAACAGTATCCATATGTCTTTATACTCGTAAAATTTTTATTGTGACTTTAGCCATGCTCCATCAGTCATGACCTAAATCATGCTCAATCAGAACTCAAGTCATGCTCTGTCATGAATGTATTCGTGATCCGTCACGAACATATTCACGCTCTATCACGATCATTATCGTGCTCCATTAGTCATGACCAAAATCATGCTCTGACACGACTCAAGTCATGCTCCGTCGCGCACTGTTATCGTGCTCATAACTATGTTAGGAATGAATCAACATCTGTATATTTAATGAAAAAGTCCGGGTAACCTTATTAATAATTTACTTTTAGGATGAAGTATCATCATCACTACTAGATGCACTGTCTGTTGGGTTATTGTCGAAACTAAGCCAAGGATATATTTTATCGACTGATATTACTCCCTCATAATGCCTACCTTTTTTAGTTAAAGGAGTGTCCTCAACGATATAACGATCATTCGGTAGTACTTTTTTAATACGATAAGGCCCTTGACATTTTGATTCTAATTTTTTTGATTGACCTGCTCCTGTTACAATCGCCCTAGTTACTCTAACAAGATCTCCCTCTTTATACTTTTTAGCTATTTTACGGTTTTTATCAAATCTGGCTTTGTTAATCTCTTGGTTTTTTTTAATGAGACTGCTAGCTTCATTTCTAACTTCGTCTATGTTTTGACCTACAGCTTCACTACGAACATCTTCTATGACATCATTCAATACTTTCTGCGATGGGTTAGTTACTTTAACGCCGAACAGCAGTTCGGTGGGAGATTTCTTTGTTACTTCGTGTATAGTTGAGTTTATAGCTAATTGGACATCTTGCACGTATTCATCCCATCGATCAGGACTTTTCCCATGACACAAAGCACTGAGTGATGCAAGAATCGTTCGGTTGTAGCGTTCCACCTGCCCGTTGGCACGAGGTGTAGCTACCGAATTTAGAATATGCTTAATTCCTGTTGTTTGAACAAACTCTATAAACTTTTTGCTTGTGAAGCTTGTTCCCCTATCAGTTATAAGACGCAAAGGCATTCCAAAATAACTAAAGTAATTTTTAAATACTTTTATAGTTGTTTTAGTTTTTGTACTTCGTACTGGCGACAGATTGACATACTTGGTAAAGGAATCAACAATAACTAATAGATATGAGTTTCTACGTTTGCTACGCGTGAAAGGTCCGAGGTGATCTGCGTGAATTGTATGGAAAGGTATTTCCGCTTTCGGTATTGGGTGCATTTCACCTTCTTTAGCTCCAGAAGGAACTTTATGATGTGCGCATTCTAAACACGCTTGCACGTACTTTTTGGTAAACCGCCGCATTTTGGGAAACCAGTAATACTCTTTCAGTTTTTGTAAGGTTTTTTCAAAACCAAAGTGTCCCGCCTCATCATGGTTGGCCTTGAGCAATTGCCAGCGCACGCCTCTTGGTACAACCCAACGTAATGTATTTTCATCAATTATGCGATAAATACGGTTGTTTTTTATCCTATATTCCCTATGAATACCGGCAATTTTGGGTGTTTCCGGGTCTTCCAAGACCTCTTTTATCCGCTTTATTTCCGCATCAGCAGACTGAACAGTTACTACCCAATCTTCTCGATTGACTGACAATACATCTAGTGTATGCAAATGATCTTTGGGTTCTGTAACTGGACTTCTGCTTAGCGCATCAACGTGGGCCATCTTTTCCCCCGGTCGATATTCGATTTCACAATCGTATTCAAGAAATTGAATCCACCATCTAGAGATACGGGGGACAAGGTCTCGCTTGGTAAAAGTAGATCGCAATGCATTACAGTCGGTGACAATAGTAAATTTAATACCGACCAGGTAAACCCTAAATTTTGCCAATGAACTTACAACTGCTAAAGTTTCAAGTTCAAAGGAGTGGAGTTTTTGTTCATCAGCAGTCGTCTGCCTACTATAATAAGATACCGGCCTCCACGGATCTGATCCATTTCGTTGAAGTAATATACCCGCTAATCCTATCTTGCTTGCGTCGGTATGGAGTTGTGTCTCAGCCATAGGGTCATATAACGCTAACACCGGCCTTTCAGTCAGACAAGTTTTCAGGTTTTCAAATGCGGATTGCTCATTTGATGTCCATTGCCAGTTAGTATCCTTTTTTAAAAGGTTTGTCAGAGGTCTAGCTATTATAGCAAAACCTTTAATAAACCTTCTGAAGTAACTTGCTAATCCAATGAACCTCCTAATATCATGCTGGTTAGTAGGTGTTGGAAAATTTGCCACCGCTTGAGTTTTCTGCAGACCTGGTTTTACACCATTACTATCTATTTCAAACCCCAGAAATACAATGTTTTCTTGGAAAAAATTGCACTTTTCCATTTTTAACGTAAAACCGCTTTTCCGTATAGATGTAAGAACTTCGTTTAAACGATCAAGGCCCTCATCAAATGAACTTGCTGGCACCAATATGTCGTCCATATATACAATGACATACTTGATTTGAGCCAGGATCTTATGCATTGCCCGCTGGAATACTGCTGGTGCGTTTGCTAGACCAAATGGCATGCGATTATACTCATATTGCCCATCTGGTGTAACAAACGCTGTTTTCTCTTTAGATTCCTCTGCAATAGGTATTTGATGATACCCAGATGCAAGGTCTAGCGTAGTGAATAGGCATTGTCCTGATAATTGATCCAGCAAGTCCTCAATTCTGGGCAAAGGGTAATGATCCCTTTTCGTTATTCTATTAAGTGCTCGATAATCGACGCATAATCTCTTCTCACCCGACTTCTTTGGTACCAACACTATGGGACTGGCGTAAGGTGAGTTCGATTCGCGTACTATTCCACAATCGACCATTTCATCTATCATGGACTGGACAACCTTCCGTTCTGCGTAAGATAACCGGTAGGGTCTATAAACGACTGGTTCTGAATCCTTTAAATGTATAACCATTTCTGTTTCAGTTGAATAACCCAGGTCATGTAAGCCAGATGAAAAACAATCTTTAAATTTTTTCAACAACTGATAAAGTTTATGTTTTTCATCAGCGGTAAGGCTATCACCACAGTTGACTTCTGGCTCATCCATCTGGGGCTCAAAATTGGCTGCCACATTCAGAACATGTTTTTCCGAACCTATAAACCACGCACGGGTGATCAATGAACCCTTTGGAAAAGTTACCGGATTTGTACTAAGGTTTTGAATCAACAACAAAGAAGAACCATGATCTAATTCGTATTCACCTGGCATTAAGTAATACTCATTTCCCGTCGGTCCTCTTACTGAACCACCCACATACACATTTCCATCTAACTTTTGGTTAGATATTGTGCGAATTGCTTTCATCTCACCACTAAGCACAGTTTCGTCATATTCTGTTGTTAGAAATAATTTTGTATCGTTAATTGGATCTACTTTTTCGAAAGCCAAATTATAGGCAGTTTTCAAAATGCGTACATTGGGTCGCTCAGTAAAAGTATGTCCTAGCAAGATAGGGCAATTTATTAAATGATCGTCGACTACCAAAACATCGACTTTCATTTCTTTAACCCCCTGCACCTCGATGTCTACTCTAAGTTTACCTAAAGGTAGATATGGTATGTTACCCAGCCCTCGTAATAATGGGCCAGAAACGGTGTCCCAATGTAATCCAAGGGCTTGGGCGTTACTTTTACGAATCAGTGTTGCCTCGCTGCCTAAGTCTACCTGACATGCTACAGAAAACCCATCAACTTTGATGACCATCTTGTATTTACTGCTACTATTGTCATCTGTGAGATCAGTTATCTTTTGATCTTGTAAATGGGGCTTTGATGCCATGGATTCATGGTCTTTTACCAAAATTCTCAGAATATTTTTGTCTTTCATTTCAGGTTTAGCATTTTTTTTAGGGCAGTCATTTTGAATGTGACCAATCAGATGACAATATGAGCACTTAATGATGGGCTTGGGACATTTAGTACATGGGTGTCCTTTTTCCTTGCAATTAAAACATGTAATAACATCACTAAATTTGCGAGTTTTAAATTGACTAGTCTTATCATCAAAACGGTTATAATTTCCATTTGGTTTTTTATGTCTTTTAGATTCAAATACCGTATCTTTGGATGAACCCTTCACCGTTTTAAAAAACCTTAACACCTCCTCAGGTTTATCGCACTTAGCAGCTTGTGCACCTAACCTTACACCCCTATCGTCAACCCCGTGTATTAAGCAGTCTACTGCATCACGTCCGAAAATTTTGCAGCGATTAAGCAAATTTGTTTTTGAAAAGTAATACAACTCGAGGGACTCACCGAATCGCGCTCTTTTACTTAGCATTTCCGACAGTAAGTCTGCATAATTTTCGGTTGCAGGAAACGACTCTACTAAAAGTGACTTCCAATCCTCCCACGACCTTTTTAATGATGGTAAACCCGCGTACCATTTTTTTGCGTAACCAGTAAGTTTAGATAATGCATAATGGATAGTTTGCATCTCGTTCCATCTATATATTTCAGCACACTCTACCACTTTATTTAGCCAGACAGTTATTGTTTGCTCTTTGCACATAGGGTCAAACTCCGGAATAACATTATTGTTAGAAGAGGGAAAACTATCTCGCTCGCCGGACTGATTTTTAATTTCTTTTAAAAACTCTTTAATTAAAACAGATGTTGAATCATGGCCTGGTCTGTCATTGTCTAACACAATGCTCCGTCTCCGATCGCGGAGCTCCCTATCACGATCTCCAACACACCTCCTTGGTATGCTGGCTTCTGTGTCATCTAAAGAGACGCTTCGTCTCCGACGTTGGGATTCCACGTCAGGATGTAGATCACGCCCTCGTTGCCCTACGGCTTCCATCGCATTTTGCCTGAGGTCCCGAAGCTCACGCTCTTTCAGAAGTTGGCTTTCTAACACTTGAAGACGCTGTCTTTCTAAATCGAGTTCCTGTTCACGTACCTCAATGCGACTTCGGCTTCTGTATTCAACCTCTCTCACCGGAGTGCGGACACGTCGTCGGCTTCTCAGTACACTGCCTTGGCGGCTGCGGCTCCGGCTACGACGTGCACGTGATGGGACTATAATCGGGCTCCTTGATCTCTGTCCACGATCATCATCATCTCCGTCCACGTCCATGACTCTGAAACTTCCAAAAATAATCAGATTTGTTCATACAATAATTCTCTATTTGGGTATCAAGTATAGCACTGATGGTCAATAATTACTATATTTTATTTATCTTTATTTATAAAATCTACAAGAACTGAAGCTTCATTACTTTTTAAATGAAAGTGCAACAATGAAATGTGAAAGTTTGTACTGGAGTTTTCTTATTATTATCAACGGTATTAGAGTTAACCATGATATTATTGAATAAAAACGCCATAATTACAAGATATATATTTCAATTATTATACGAGTTGACATTACACAGAAGTATTATAGTTCTATTATAAAGGTTCGCAGAAAACTCTCTTAATAGGTTACGCAGACAAAAGCAAATAAGTATACCTAATAGAAATCATTACAAAATGTAAGCTAAACACTAATGATCAGTACCACCAAACCAATTTTATTTTGTTTATTATTATAGTAGATAAGTTCGCGTGTAGGGACGTTGGCGAGTAACGTAACTTAAACGAATTCATAATCCAAGTCATTGAAGGTATAATCTAACTAGTAGGTATCCCTATGTCCCCCACCGTATGACCAATCCACTCCATATAATTAAGCGGATGGGCCTCGGTCACACATCGAGATCGCACCACACCATAATCTACGTCACGATACAGAATCACAGAACTATGTGACGAGTAGGTAGTAGTTTTGTCTCATTTAGCCGAACGGTGCATGTAACAAATATACTTCACGAAGTTCAGCCCCCGTATTATGTAACTCCGTGTGAGGTTGGTTGTTATAAAATGGCTGTCAACCTAGAGCATTATTAATCAATAACTTTTTACTGACTAATCAGATTTCAAAAACGTTTATGTTGAATGTAAGGATATATTATTAGGCTTCTTGCATATTTTTTCATTAAGATTGGTTGTGTTTTCGGTTAATAAGTCTCCAAGCTGATACCAATTATCACCGGTTGGTAACGCCCAAAAAGTTACATAATACAGGGGCAGGCCGGGCACTCGCACATAAATTTTGAACTACATAACTTGCGCGCATTTTTATATCTATAAAATTCTCGTTACTGCATCCAATCCCGACTTATTGTATGTGTAAATACCTATTTGATTTTGGCCTAAATTATACACTGTATTTAATAAAAATCATTATTGTCATTAGTAAGCTTTAATTTTATTTTATTTAATATTATAGGTAGGTATTAATACTTTTTAAACCACGTTCGGTTCTTCACTGAGTAACGCAACCAATAAAATTCATAACTTAAATAAAGAATTTCCACCCCGTTATGGACAATATGCCTACAGTTGTCGTTAAATGGGAGGGTACACGTGAGTCCGTGTTGTTCTATGTTGAATGCCCACGTACAAACGATACGGACTGCACTGCCTCGCGTTGTAACACGGTACCACGGTGGTACAAAAATAACGTTCTCATTACCATACATAAATAAATACTAACGCCTTGTACTAATGTAAGACTCGACAGCAAATATTGGATGTGTCTAACAAATACCTGCCCGACCGGAAATCGACCCCGAGACTTTCGGCGTTCTATACTAACCGCTGCACCGTGCGGTCGTTAATTTTGTTATTTATTTTTAATGACGCAAGTATGTAATAATAAAGTATGTATTACTATGTATACACCTAGCTTCTAGGTGGGTACTTTAGCCAATATTGGAATATTACTAACAGATAAAAGGCTGACTTACGTTACAATAATTTTATTATAGAATACGATAAGAGTTGAATGAATAATATAAATTGTGTACGTACCTATGATATTATACTTTATTTTATAGACACTACAGTAAAGTGTACCAAAATTGTGCGGCACTAAAGAAGCATTTGAAAATATAACTATTTGCTCAACTACCGCCATGTGTTATTGTTTTTTTTTTCATATTTAGCTAACCTATACCAATACGGAGCACAGAATTATTTTGAACCGAAATTAAAGTAAGTATTTCGAATAAGCATAGTACACAATGAACTTAGATTAAGTATGTGAACTCTAATACTATACTACTAAAGTTGTTAAAACTTATTACAAATTGTCCCTTATTAAAAAAAAATATGTTCCGATATATTTTAAGGAATTCTACACAATTTTGGTTAGCTGGATCACCGAGACTTTATCAGTCACATAATTGCCCCCAGAGTGTAGCCCTGGCATGACAATTAAAGTAACCAACAAGACCAGAAAATTCAGGTTTATTCAATCAGTTGCTTCCGAGGCGAACCTTGGCAAACAAATGATTTTTATCATATTCTTGTCACCAGAGAGCAGCCCTGGCATGACAAGGTACGATTAATAACAAAGATTCAGAGTCTTAACGTAGCATGATTCTGCCCCAGAGAGTAGCCCTGGCTAGACAGTCACATACCACAAAGCTCAGTTAATCCCGCTATCCATTCTTAATCAAGTAGGTAATTACAAAACAAACTGATATCATACTAAAAATATAACGGACAAAATGCAAAAGCAGTTCAAAGCTAATAACATAAAATAAGTAGTATTTTTTTACATACCCCTTTTTTTGTGAGCGCTCGTTCACACTTCTGAAGTTAAACTGTTCTTAATATTCTTAAATGAAAGAATGACTTCTCAGTGTAATCAGCTTATATATTTTCCAGTAGGTATTACAACAGGCAGAGATTTCACAAGATAAGTGGACAGTACAGTAAAGAGGGTCCAAATGCCGTTTTCAGGACTTATATAGCCTTATCCCTACCAACGGTTGGCAAAACCCCCACCCGACAACGAAAACAGGGATGCCAGTCTAAATTATATTTTTTCCCTGTCGGCTGGGTGCCCCACCGAAACCGTTGTAGTTAACTCGTGCTAGACACGGTTAACCCTATTTATGTTACACTTGTATTTAGACTTTATGTCTATAACACAAAGAGTAACGGACATTTCCTTCTATGAATCCAGGGATAAAGCCCTCCAGTTATAACCCCCCAGTCTTCATTCCCCCCTCGAGTTACCTCACTTCCTTTCGTTTTACTGTACTTACTGCTTTTGCAACACCCTGCACAATATTAACAACAGCTAGTCAGGGAAGCAACACTCATCTTACTTTTAGGCCCTGTTTCACAATGTCTGGTTAGTGGCTACCTGTGAGATAAAATATTTTTTGACATTATTATTTTTTGACAGTGTCAGATTATTATTTATTATTTTCTCTACTTATGTTTGTGTTGTTTCTATGTGTTCAGTCGCACTTATAAATGAATTTTCTTTCTTTCTATTACTCCGACCAATAACAACCTATCTCTTCACCCCGCAGCCCATCACACTCCATGTCCTCCTACCAACACAACCTATGGCTGGCGCAAGTGTACCACGCGTACGACGCGGTGCACCGCTGCGCACACGAGCCCTTCTCGCTCAGCGCGCCGGACAGCCTGCTCAACGCCGCCAGGTATGTGTCTTCTTCTTCTTACTAGCCTTATTATCTATTTTTAATCTCAGATTCTGAACGGCTCACCAACCGTCGATTGTCCTGCCAATAGAACGATACGTCACTTAATTGATAACTAGCTCGTTCATTGAATGTCGCTATTCAATTGTATGACTAGGCCGTAAGTCGTAGTGAACAGTCGATATCACTTGACACCACAACTGGTGCCAGGTCAGTAGACGCGGGGCACCGCTGCGCGTACGAGCCCTTCTCCCTCAGACCGCCGGACAGCCTGCTCAACGCCGCCAGGTCTGTGTCTTCTTCTTCTTACTGGCCTTATCCTTAGTATTATCTGTTTCTTAATCTCAGATACTAAATTGACAGACACACAACCAAACGATACGTCACTTAATCGCGGGACAATCGAGTGTTGATTAACCGTTCAGAATCTGTCGGAGATTTAATAACAGACTTTAAGGTCGGTATTTTTCCTATCTTCTGTTTTATCATTATTTACTCCAAAGCACACTATTAAGTACACACATATTTTCTTTCACACAACCACGTAACTTGACTAAATCCGCCTATGTTGCATTTATAAATGATGAGATTATGGAAAATAAATACCTAAACAGTTTCTTGTCCAAGCACAAATACGACAACAACAAGGACAGTTTAGCTTTGTTTCACAATATTAGCGCTATTGCACCCGTGGTCCATGATAAAATGATTTCGTTTATACTTTTCAGATTCGTCCTCGCCATGATAGAAGGAAAGACACCGCCGCCCGGCGTCTCATTATTGTATCCTTTACTAATATCTACTATTATTTATTAGGTATATTCATGGAAGTAATAATACAACAGGAATGCGCACTCACCAAAATGATGCAAACAAAAATAGACCTAACGAATTCACCTTAAGATTTATTTTTGAAATGAAAGAGGCCGCGAGCCGATAGTGATAGTTACTACAGAGCCCTCCCTCACTTTCTAACAATTGCCAGGATTTAGTTGTGTAAACTTTAGTAGATTTTGAACGCAGAGAGCTATGCAAAAAAAATATGCAATTATCTCATAGACCACTGTATATCCTATCATTTTCAAAAACAAATTTATAATAAATCATTATAAACATGTAATTTTAATGAAATATTTGGTATTTGTATGAATAATAATTTCATAAAAAATAGGTAGTGACTAGGTTGTGGCTAGTCGTTTCACACTTTCGCCAAAGCATCTCCACACTGGGCTCGCTATATTGTGACTAGTCGTGCCAAAGCATCTCCACACTGGGCTCGCTAGCTTGTGACTAGTCGTGCCAAAGCATCTCCACACTGGGCTCGCTAGGTTGTAACTAGGCGCGTAAACAGCCATTCGCTAGTCAACGAACCACTCAAATATGCTCCATATTGCAACTCTATAAAGTTAAATTTGTATTGTAAGTATATGACATGAACATGAATCAAGTTGCTCTTCATTGTGCCCCAGCAGTGCGGACGTGATGGGTCGCGATGAAACAGCTACCAGAGGACCTTTGTACACAATATATCGCTATTGTGGCAATATGTTTTCTATTGCATGAATATAAAGTAATTGTATTGTATGTAATTAAGTACTGTACTTAAATTTGGTTCTCAGTAAGATAGATTAGGGTTAGTGGGTCATTCTATTATATTGTCTGTGGGGGCGTAAGACCTGGCTTTCTCAAGTGGAACCTTTGTGCATATATCGAAGGTCTAAACTGCCTTCCTAAGCTTTGACCATTTCCCACCACGCTGGTCCACTGCGGATTGGTGGGTTCACATATCTAGATGTGCTTAATCTAGATATTGGGGTTTCCTCACGATGTTTTCTTTCACATGCAACATGATTATCCCCGAATTTAATTCTACAAAAATAAACAACGTATAGCATACATAATATTATCTTTTATTTATAATAAAAACTACTATTAATAATTCAACGTATGGTATAATTAAATGAGACATTTTCTGACATTCTCTATTAACAGGATGGTTGTGGTTTTCAACCTTTTCCACAATCTTCAGTCTCGAGCCATCATTGTTCAAAGCCAACTTTAGCATCATGGGGCAGTTGTCCTTATAAGTCGTCGTATGCCGTATGCCTCTGCCTTTCGACTTAAAAGCCCGGCCTCCCATTTTACATGCATACGTCAGACTATAGTATTTCAGATCTTCGTTGCATGATGCTAATTTCTTTGGGCACACGGCTTTGGACTTTTCAATAGTTTTCGCAGTCTTCTTCCACAAGGACACAATTTATACTTTCGTAATTTGTAATAAACGTGTCCAGTTCTTCAAGCGACTCAAATTCCATTCTTTGAAATAAATTCAAATTTTTTCAACAAAAAACAACACCTTTGTTTACAATGACCGCCATTATAACCTTAAAAGTAGAAAGAGCAACTTGTGTTATGTTCATGTCATATACTTACAATACAAATTTAACTTTATTGTGTTGCAATATGGAGCATATTTGAGTGGTTCGTTGACTAGCGAAGGCTGTTTACGCGCCTAGTCACAACCTAGCGAGCCCAGTGTGGAGATGCTTTGGCACGACTAGTTACAACCTAGCGAGCCCAGTGTGGAGATGCTTTGGCACGACTAGCCACAACCTAGACACTTCGTAAAAAATATTGGTAGCTTTTCTAAATACTTTACGACAAGACTGAAGTTGTCAAGATGACGGATGACGTTTATAGTGTTGTGAGAGACGTTATGGTTAGGGTGACCATTCATTCGTACTTTTGAATCACTTTCCATTAATTAGGACCTGTTTTATTCAACTTTTTGTTTTATTTTATACGCAAGTATCATTAGGTATTATTGTGGCTGTTATCTTATAAGGTTGGTAAAGAGTTATGAGCTGTTGATTTTTTTGGTGATAGATATGAGTATTATAAGATAATTTATCAAGCTTAAAACCGACGGAAGCACTTAGGTTAAGATATTTTTTTTTGAAATCTTATGATTTTCATCAACTACTAGACTATGTAAAAACGGAACACCCACAGAGTAAATACGTTTTAGGTACATAGTTGCGTTTAATGTTAACCTGTTTTGACACTTTCTTGTCAACACTACACCCAACTTAATTTTATTTAAGTACTTAAAATTATATTTTCCCAAATTTCAGCTTTCCTTCCAATGAAGAAACATAGCAAAGGTGGTTCCAAGTAATTCCCACAAATTTACATTGCAATCGAATTATTCGAATAATAGGTGACTTTGAGACCATCGACACCTATTCGCCACATGATAGATTAGAAGTGATGTCTCATGAATTACCTAAAATTATGGTCACCAAAAATAGAAAGAGATGGAGGGCTCCGTGCTGACTATCTCTGTCGGCTCGTTTTTTTGGTGCAGTGCGCATTCCTGTTGTATTATTACTTCCATGGGTATATTTTATAATAATTTAGTTACGTGAATTTGTCTTTATGAACTTGCTGGCTACCAAGCCAGTCATGTCAATAACCTACAAGGAGTGTGCAGTCCTACACAATGGTCGACGCTTCTATCAAAATTTTTTATGAAACTTTTGATACATTATGTAGACTACAGCTACGGAAAAATACATAAGTACACTTAATATACTCAACGACGGGTCCTGGTCTTCATAGCACAGGGAATCCTAGTTTGAGGAGCACAGTTTTAACTAATTAATTTGCATGTGTATTTGTTAGTTTTTTATAAAAATGACACCAATAATATCCCTAACCCCCACCTCAGTTGCATCTACCTGTGCATAGCGAAGCAAGCCAAGGCGCTGAACCACATCGCTTTAGCCAAGCAGATGTTGGACAAGATGCTCGCACTCAAGATACCCGTCAAGTTTCAGGTGGGTTGCATTATTGATAGGTCACTCACGGTTTATACAGAACGTCTAGTACGGGTTGGATAGTTTGTCGAAAACGATAAAACTTTAAGTTTTCTTTCATACAAAGTGGCGCCTCTAGCGGAAACTATTATGAAACTTTTAACAGGCAATATATGCAAATAACAGAGGAATACCTTTATATTGGTCTTCGTAAATTCAAAAACCTGTACTAGAGGATCAGAACCTTTGGCATGAGCCCCGTGACAGCTGTGAAATCTAAAGGTAAATCTGTTGGTTTTCGACGACCTTTATTCACCAGGTATAAGCCGCATAAGCATATGTCCATCAAACGCCATAGGACTCTTGCTATCATTCACAAAATGTTATGATCCTGCTTCCAGGAGAGCGTGGAGCTACTCACCCTGACCACACTAGCCCTACCCGGCGGCGGCACCGACGGCGGCGCGCTGTGCTGGCGCTGCCGGCGCACGCTGCCCGCGCTGACCCCGCTGCGCTGCCCGCACTGCCGCCACGCGCCCGCGCTCGCGCTGCCCTCGTACGGTGAGTGATGACGTCACACTGACCCCGCTGCGCTGCCAGCACTGGCGCCACGCGCCCGCGCTCGCGCTGCCCTCGTACGGTGAGTGATGACGTCACACTGACCCCGCTGCGCTGCCCGCACTGCCGCCACGCGCCCGCGCTCGCGCTGCCCTCGTACGGTGAGTGATGACGTCACACTGACCCCGCTGCGCTGCCCGCACTGCCGCCACGCGCCCGCGCTCGCGCTGCCCTCGTACGGTGAGTGATGACGTCACACTGACCCCGCTGCGCTGCCCGCACTGCCGCCCGCACTTCAGCTATCTTATCTTTTTGCTTATAATCATTAGAGCTGGTGTACGTTGGTGACAATGGTGAAAAGATTAGCCACTCCAAATTTCCCAAGGTGCGATGCGATGCGAGGGTCGTATTAAATATAAGCGTATTTTATGCAACATACATATTCCTATCCTCTCTTATAAAATTAACAAATTCCTCCACAGAGGTCCTCCCGCTAGTTCTCTTCCGGCCGGAACCGGAAATATCTCCCGAGGAAGCGGATGAACTGCTAGAGCGAACGGAGATAGAGCCTGACTCCACGGATCATCTCACGATAGGCGAGGACAGCGATGCGCTGTTTCAAGATGTTGGGTTTGAGGTCAGTGGACTTATTGCAAAGTACTAGTAGATTTACGTGGAAGTATAGCACGGTTTAAAGTTAAAGTTTAAAAGATTTTCCTGCAGGAATTCCGGGATGAAAATTTGATGTTAATCCATGTTGTCAGCTACTTATATGCCAAACATTGATCCAGCTGATTTCCCGTGAAAGAGTAGCTGTGTGTATGTATCCGTCCATATAATGGGAGATTTTCTTTTGAAGTTTAAAAGTTACAAAATCGACCAATAGATGACACTTAATATCATACATAATATAACAGCTAGTTATTGCATATGGCTTTCAATTCTATCCATTGGGTTTTTGTATTGGATGACAGTCCTATGACTGGAATCCATGCCGGCTAAAAAAAAATGCAGTGCTGTTGAGTATGAAGTTTTACTAGCGCCATCTATAATCGGTTTTTGTCTATAGTTGTTGTCTATGGTTGAAAATCTCCCTTATACTTACACCTTGTACACACGAGATACGCGTGAACTTCCAAGCTATAGATCCTGCGAAGAAGTACCGATGGCTACCGACAGATGGCAGTAAAGCTAAATAAACAAAAACTACATCGCGTTATCGAATCATTAACATATCGAGCAGTGGCCCATTTCTTTATTTAGATAATCGTATTGCAATCGGTTGACTATGCAGTGGCATAACAGTTTATAAATATTTTTTTGCCGACAGTTCAGTGATCCAGTTTCATACACATTTTTTTATGTATTTCCCTACTATTATACAAGCTATCTCATTCAAAACTTTCCTTTAAACTGTCCGCAGGGCGAAGGCGAGCCGGACGGCGCAGTGATATGCAGCCGGGCGGCCCTACTGCGCCTCAACCCGGGCTGCGTGGTGCGAGTGGCGCGACCGCCGCCACTGCCGCCGCTGCTGTACCGCAACATGATGGCCGAGCTCGCCGTGGCCGAGTGCCGCCACTGCGCCACTGTATGTGTCTACACTGTGTTGTATACAGGGTGTTGCGAAAGTTGTATAGGAAGCGGAAATCGCGACACTCGGGGAGTCATTCGGAGCTCCTATTGAATTTGCCTAGAACTTGGAAATTGGACAATCACCCCTCTTTGGCTTCCTATAATCGTTTCATGCAGTAGGTATAGCGTGGGAATAAAGAGTATTTAGGGTGAAATAGGAGGATATTTCAGACAAATTTTATTCCAAGACTGTAAAAATCGCGATGTCGTATTGGCTTTAACGCCTTTCCTTAACTGGTGGTGAATGCTATTCGCTGTCACAGCAAACTATGAACATAATTTTATAGGCAAAATTTATGCTAGTTGCATTCTCTTCCATTTAACATTGGACTGGATGTTGTGTAATAACCATACAACTCGTACTAACAACTAAACCCTAACCTTCATCTTCCACAGCTAATGTACATGGAAGACATGGAGATCCAGGAGGCTACAAAAGGCCACTGTCCGTTCTGCCGCACCCCCCGCGCGCCGCCCGCCCCCTCCAGCCCCGGCTCTCCTACTAGCGACGATGCTTCGCCTTAAGAGATATGAAACCGATACTTCGCCTTAAGAGATATGAAACCGATACTTCGCTTTAAGAGATATGAAACCGATACTTCGCCTTAAGTGATATGAAACCGATACTTCGCCTTAAGTGATATGAAACCGATACTTCGCCTTAAGAGACATGAAACATGTGGACAATGCTTCGCCTTAAGAGATATGAAACGTGTGGATGATGCTTCGCCTTAAGAGATATGAAGCTTATGACTTCTTGGCGTTAAAGCCGATTCACACACTGTTTAGTGCGAGTGTTAAGTAGACGTAAGTACATTGCTGGGTTTGTTGTATAGTATTTGCAAAACTTTTGATTGATTGATTTTATTTATTCAAAATATATACAATTTAACTAGACACCGCCAAACTACAAGGCAGTTTATTGGCAGTACAGTTTGAATCTGTCATACATACTCAGCAATGTACCGTCAGCTGCATAAGTAGCTATACTCTTCTGTACCTTGTCAAACTGACAAACCGAATACATAGACGGTTTCTTAGATTGACAAGGTAAAAAAATGTATAGCTACTTATGCAGCTGACCGTACGTCCACCAAACACTCGCACTATAAATAAAGAGTGTGAATCAGGCTTTAATTCGACAATCTATTGATCATCATCATGACCCATCACGTCCCCACTGATGGGGCACGGGTCTCCATCCAATGAAGGAAGGGTTTAGGCCTAGTCTAACATTAGTGACCCGAATGAATATGAATAGAGTCGTAACTGGATAGGGATGAACGTTAGTGACCATAACTGTCCGTAGGAGATATGAGCTTTGTGAATTGTTGGCAATCGTTTAACCCTTTTACCAGTGTTGTACGAAATTTGGCCGCCATTTGATCTTTTATTTATACTTTTCGCAGAAAGAATCTGCAAAATTTTACAGATAATTAATTATTATGTACCTATGTTTGCAAATGCATTTAAAATATTATTATAGTTAGTGAGAATAATCACATTTTATATTATAATGTATAAAATTTATCATCACAGAGGTCGTTATTACCTTTTGGAAACTAGCATTTCACTTGCACAAATTATTTTAGGTAATCAAGGTAGCAATGCGCAATGTTTGGAAATACCTTATAGTTAAGTAAGTATATAAATTATATTTTACTAGGGAATGTAAAAACTACGCGTTTGTTCTTCCTGTGTTCATCATTATAAATATTATGTTCATTTTACCCCACCTGCCTGACCAGTGTTTTACATATTGACAATTTTTTCCATCATAATTTTGACATAATTATAGATTGATGATAAGTACCTACTAAAAATTGTGACAAAGAGAAACTTCTCAATAATTTGATAACGAATCCGTCCATTGAAATTTTAAATTACTAGTACAATTATTAATTATTATTATAAGATGTTGAATAGGTATTATCGAACAAAATAAAAAGCACAAATTAGATTTAAGATTATAAAATGATCTCTCAATTTCATTCTATAGTAAATACTAAAGTTATGTTCTGTATTTAGTTAGAGAGTAACGGTCTTATTCATAAAAAGTTACGGGAGACCTATAGGCCTGCTATAAGCAAATGTCAAAAAAACTTTATTCTGTGAAATCTATTAGCATCACTATAGTTAGTGAAGGTTTACGGAACTATTATGAATAGAGATTTTTACGAAACCTCAAATAGGCTTAATGTGTTCCGTAACTATTGAGCTCAGTAAACCTACTTTAAGGTTTTTTTATGAATAAGACCGTAAGTTTGTATAAGTTACTGAAAGTACAATGTGATATGCCACCGTCCCAATTAGCTAATAAATTAGTTATTAATACAATATAACTGTTTTATTTATTTACTCATAGTTTTATGAGTTACTCATATAGTCGTGTCAGCTATTTTAGGGAAAGAAAAAAAAATAAGCCCGTATTGGTTCCAAGTTTTATGTCTAAGCCATTCTAAAAAGGGATATTATGCACAGAACAGTATTGCCCTGACAGGATAAGCTAGTGTATAGCTATTTAAAAAGTATAAATATTATAGTTTTTAAATCATGCTAGTAGGAAAAATACTGAATTCTTACAGAGTTTTTATTAAAACCAAATTTGGATAAGTAGGTACCTACAGACAAAATGCAATGAGTTGTTTGTGTCCAATATGTATGCGTATAAAAAATATACCTCCATACAGACGAATAGAGAACCTCTTCCTTTTTATGAAGTTGGTTAAAAAGTTGATGAAAAAGTGAAAAAGCTGGAGATATTTTGAATTTGCCGCTCTGAATATCAGTTTATGAGCGTTAAAAAGTACAGGTTCTCAAATCATCAATGCCTTTCATAGTATAAAACTGTAAACAGAAAATGGCTAAAGATATCAAATCTATTGTAAATAAATTAATTAATATTTGAAGTAATTTAGATTAAAATTAAATATATTTTTGTATCATTTCATAGAATTAGTTTCTGAACGTACTTCCAGAGTGGAACATCAAAATGTTACCAGTAAAAAAAACTTATTTTTTTATCGTGTCTTGGTTTATTATTATAAGATCAACAGTACTTTAGAAGGTTTAAAATTTATATAAGTTTCAATTTAGGTACTTATCAACTATGTTGAATAGAACAACTATGTGTTGCTATTAACATAAACTGCATTGTACATCAATGATAATCTCAGAAAATAACTTGTTCTAAAAAGTGCCACAAGGCCCACAAAGCATTTAACTCTTAATGTCAGTAACAAACAAGTATTTTTGTAATTTACTATTAATTCGGTATTATTAAACTTTGTATTAAACTCATTTTTGTAAAAATAAATACAAAATATTGTATTTTTTTCAACTGGTATACTTATTCTGAGCTCTTTGAGTGATCTGCCAACACTGCTGTTTTGTTGGCGTGTTGCGCGCTCGCGTTGGTTGGAGGAGAAAGTATTTATTACGTATTTATTTTCGAGTGTGGAAACACCGGCGGCCCGCCACGTTTCGCCCGTCTTGCTAAGTTGTCGCTCGTCAGTAAATTTATTCTTCTTACCATTTCTATCACGTGATCGTGTGATAAATATCAAAAATGAGTGCCCCAGCACCAGCTCCAGCGTATAAAATTGGAATTGTAAAACAGGTAATACATCAATACAAATTTTCGAAGTATATCTTGTATCACATCCATTCACGATGCCTCGTGCGGATCCGTATAATTTGCCCTGTTGGCATCGCTGAGCGTCTAGTACAACCTGCACTTTACTTACTATTGCATTTTTAAATGGCAAAATATGCCTGTTTATTAATTGCAATCGCAAATAAATGCAACTTGTCACCCGTAGGCCAAAACAGCTGGCGCAAATAATTCTGTAAAGCGCCTGAGCTATCGGCGTTTTAACCGTGTACCCACGATTGAATGTTAGTGCTTTGCGGGATGGTCTCACACGTCGAGTTGTTATTTTAGTAATTAGGCTGATTAATGCTACGTCGCTGTACTATTTTTAGGTGCTGTCCGGAGACACTATCGTGATAAGAAAGCAGCCGAAAGGTGGCCCGCCGCCGGAGAAGGTGATCGCGCTATCGGGTATCACAGCGCCGAAACTAGGCCGACAGAAGACCGTCAACAGGTGAAAATCACACCACACACTCCACCAAACCATTTACTTAACTTTTTCATTCATAAAAATGTTGTAAAAGACCATCTATGCAACACATTCAAAACCTGACACAACCTCTCATATTTCTTTCTACTTGTATTCTTCTGCAATAACAAAGTCTGTGCTATGCATCTATACATGTTCAACAGCATACTATTACATACATATCTGGCCAGGGAGCAACAGGCTGCTGATGCATTTAACTATATTATTGGTCATTGACTTGTTCCTCTAACAAGTGCAGAGGACATATCAGTATGATCAAGCCAATGCTGCTAAGTATGATGCAACATTAATTATACCAAGTAAAACTATATAACAAAGATGCTAAATTTAGTATAGTTAAGTACTAATACATTGTTGGTGTACTGATTATGGTTTGTAATTAAAGTTTTAAATGATTATTGATGTTTATTACCCATTATAATACAACAGATAAGGGCATTAAATTTATGTCGGTAAAAAAAAAATAGACTTAAAAGTAATCATTCCTATAAAAAAGACATTTCAAGAAGAAGACTAGGTTGGTGATATGGTCTACTAAACCTAATGTTTATTGTATGAGTCGAAATTATTAATTATTAAGTAGGTACATCTACTCCTGGGTAGTATAGGTTCTCACAAGTATTCTATTACATTGGAGTAAGTTTGACATAGTCAACATCATGCCGGCAGAAGGTGATACACATCATCATTTTCAGCAACTTTTGTTCATAGGAAATTTAGGAAATTCCCGAAAAAATTAATTTAAACCCCCCCCCCCCCCCCTTCCTAGCTCACTTGAAAAAAAACTTTCAAATCCTCCTTGCTAGAAAATATCTTATATAACATCATGTGTGGTCTGCCCTGCGATGATGGGTTTCCACTCCACATCAATATGATAATTATATTCAATATACACTCACACTATGCCATAATTTCTCCACACTAAGCAGATGGGTTGGAGATATCACACAATAAAAACATACACCTAAGACCCAAAAATACAATATTGTGGTTAAAGAAATATGGCCTGGCCGGGGTTTGAACCCAGAGCCCTCCATACAGCAGTCAGTTAGTAACCAATACTCCAGCAGTCCTTCATACAAATTATAAAACTAAATCATAATCATAGATAACAATGGGTTTAAGATTATTAATCTGTTTAAGATCATAATCTTAAACACCTTGCTATTTATGATTTAGTTCGCAAAAATATGTTGGGACACCCAAATAACTTTTTGGGACAAATTATGTATAGTATAAAAGATAATATTACTAGGTACTGTGATATCTAAACGAAAATGTTGTCAATTCCCTCATACAAATTTTATTGCTTTCATCATAATAATATTAAATACTACTCATAATTTATTCAACATAAATGCTCTACTCATTTCATAGTCTCAAAACAGAAAGACTAAATGATAAAAAACATACTACCTATCATTTATTCAACATAAATGTTCTACTCATTTCATAGTCTCACAACAGAAAAGACTAAATGATAAAAAATAATAAAAAATCAACAGTCAATCCGGAATAATACTTATTACCTTACTGAGTTCTATTATCTAATATTACAATGTAGTCATCATTAATTCAACTGTAATGATCTAGACTCTGATCAGTTGTAATGTAATCTCGTTGTCAACATTGAAACTAATTTGTAGCATATTGGAAATGTACGGAGGGGAATATTGTGACCTAGGTTATTGATTTATCTACGATAAATTCTGTTGCTGTCCTCATCCTACACTGTACCTACGCAGACACGATAAATGAGCAACTGAAAGTTCGAATTTCACCCTTACGGCGGTTAAAACAAAAGGGAAGTATGTGAAAGGGTACATTGGACGAGTCCGCCGCTCCTGTTTGCGTAGGTTTTAATTTTATACGGTGCAAAATGCTCACTGAATTCCCGTCGATGTTGTGAAAATTGTATTGACATATTTCAAAGCGGATTAATTTTCGCTCTGAAATACAAATAGCGCTTAATTTATCTGCGAATTTTGATTTGAAAATCCATTTCGTATTTCAATCAGTTGCTGTCGATAACATGCACTAGTTTCAAAGGTTTAAATTTGGTACCTAGGTTGACCTGAATGTTTAGTAGGTACCTAATTGTTAGATTTTTAGGTACTTGTTTTTAGGTTGTTGATGACAAACACTAGGCATAGACTAGGGTTTGTTACTGTGTGAAAGGATTAGCCAGTCGCTGACTGCCGTCGCTTGTGCCGGTGCGGCGGCACTAGAAACATACATTCGTTTAGGTATTCGTAATAAGTTGAGATATATCAGTTGCGATATCTTTTAAATAATTGCTAATTATAAATATATTTTTGTGAAGTACAGCTTTGATGTATTATAGCTTCACTTTATTTATCTTAATTTTCTCAATCGTCTTACTTCTCCAAGCTTGTATTTGAAACTTTGAATCCCATAAATTATATCTGATCAGAATCAGAGATATATTTGAACTATAAAGCCGTAGTCTAATCACACAAATCGATCTTTTTGATTAATATTCGTATTAAAGATTAAAAGATCATGCCTGAAAACCTTCTATAAACGTAGCTACCTGGAATGAAGATAAATATTTATTTAAAATGGTAAATTAAATAGTGCCACCTACAGATCGCCCACTCGGAGGTTAATTAGCCCTAATAGGTCACCCTGGCAAAGAGCGCTCTTTAATCCGGATTTACATCGGAAATTCGCTTCCAATATTTTAAGCCTGGCATCCACTATTACTATTATAAGGGCATGTCACATGCGCTTACAGATTTTTTATTTTATAATTTATAAGGGCAAGCTAAATAATAGCAGCAAATAAAATATTCCTGTATATAACATCACGTTTGGGGGTGCCACTGAATAGCCATCAGTACAATGGGCAGAGGTGCTTTCTGGTGATTTCTGACTGGTAGCGGTATAATCATCAATACATCACCAACACCACGCGCGAAGGTGCCTTAGCCGTATGGAATCTTATAGAACGGCAGATTTGGTGAAATCACACCATTTGATGGGGCTTGAGACTTTCGTTCGGCGCCATGGAAATAAAACAATTTGACCAACATCCATCACCTACCCGACTGCCAATCGTGGAGATTATAGAATTAGACCAGTATTTGAGGAGGCTCATATCCTTGACGTGGAATTAAGGGCTGTGTGTTCGGAATGAATCACCATACAGAATTCATGAACGCAAGTTCTCGGCATCTGATTAAAGTTAAAAATAACAATCCTATTACGGTTAAAAAGCCGAATAATATTAAAAACCACTCAGTTTCATCAGCAATTCATTTGATGAATTGCTGATGAAACAAAATATGTGGTTTAATATTGAAACACCTGTAGAGAGAGAGCATATTATACCAGACGAGCCCGGGAATAAATCGGATTACACTGAACGGAAATGATATTATCGAGGGACATTTCCCGGCCGCACGGCCACCGCAAATGCAATGTCCTCTGCCGACCATGTTGCTATCAAAGGCACTGAAAATAGGAAATTCATTACGCGAAAATTTGCTGTTCGACTTTGTGACTGTGACAGGTGGATAATGAACATACTAATTAAAATTTTCGAATAATACAGTAATGAAGATACGTCCACAAACAGACAAACTATTTGTTGCGAAAACCACCACCCTCTCTCGTATTTCTGTATGTGGAATTTTCCCGTTTTAATGAGGACGAAAAACAAAGCTGTATTTTCCAAACAGAAATGAAAGGTTTTTTTTTAAAAAGTCCTAATTAGGTAAAATCAGTTCCATTATTCTACGAAAAATGCCAAGTAGGTACAGTCCAATACGGGGTTTCGCAACACGAACAAAGTAAACTACATAAAATGTATGGTTTATTGGTTAAAATAATTTATAAACATCGCCAATTTTCACTTTAGCTCGGTTAGAGAACATTTTTAATACAGTACCTATGTAATTTACAAATGAACTCTTTTGTATCCTGATAAATAATTATCAGTATATCGGTAGGTACCTTGTGTAAGTTGATGAAAAAATTAAGTCGTGTCTTACTGTACATACGTTTCCAGTTGTTTTTTCCTCTTTCACAAAATAATACCGTTAAAGAGGCAAAACTAAACTTTATAAAAACAAGATACAAAATACTCCTACAGGTATATTTCCCTCAAAGTGTATGTTCGTAACAGGAAAATTGTTTCAAGAGACTCTCAATATTTATTGGAATCATTTTAATTGGCATTCGTCGAATCCGTGTTGCTACGGGTAACTTTAACCCCCGCCTGTCCGCTTCACATATTCTCCTGCAATGGGTGACCCGTATCAAATGGATGGCGAGAGTAATTAGAACTGAAAAAAAGATCCCGACGAATATTGAGAACCGCCTCCTTTTTTTGAAGTCGGTTAAAAATGTTATACACTCGCGAGCCATAAAAAAGTTCGATGTTCCTAGCTATTGCCATCATTGAGATCCAGTCGCCATGTTCCTGCTCCTCATCAGACCCTCGAGAGACAAGAACCTTTTGATTATAGGTACTCTGTTGTTTACGAAAATATAACCAAATACTAAAATGATCAAGTTCTTTTAGTATACTTAATCATTTCACGATTTGCATAATGCCACTGTGTGTGTGTGTGTGTCCCGTGCATATGTAGTAGTACGACTCAATACCAAAAATTGAAGAGATAATTTTTGAAAATGCGTCCTTAAATGTACTTCAATATTGCAGACGGATCCGTCATTAAGCTAGCATATTCCGTTTAGCAGATATCGGTGTTTTTTTTTTTCGCTGGAACTTTTTCATTGCTCGCGAGAGTTTAATTATCGTGGGTTTTATGCATAATATCTCTTGTCTCTGGTGCTAGGTGTAAACTGCAAGACTGCAGTACATAATGATCGTGTTACATCGTTATCAACATGATATCACACGCATTAATTATTCTGTATCCTGCGTTGAAAATACATTTTGCACCTCATCAGCTAGATACTAGATGAATTCGAATTTCTTACACACCGTAACCCGGAACACAACATTTCTAACACTAGTTTATGAAAAAATAAGTTTCGGTAACGACGACTCTATCTCAAAGCATTATACGATACGTACCGACTACCGATACGCTCGTTCGTTCGCTTCTTGTAAACCTACGGTAACCCCCTAGACTGGGCCTCTAGTACGGGTTTTGTTATTTATGAAAACGAAAATAGTTTACTTTTCTCCTGTCAAAAGTTTCATGATAGTTTCCATTAGAGGCGCCACTTAGTATGCGAGAAAACGTAAACTTTTATAGTTTCCGACAAACTAGCAAACCTTTACTATAATGTGGCAAGTTACTTGGTGACCCTCCTTGCGGGGTGAAAGAAGTGGCGGGGGCGAGGTAGCACGACATGCTACACACGTAGAAAAGTGTGCCCGGATTAATCTCGCGATAGCTTGTAACTATTTCTCGCGTAAGTAAAATTTTACTCTATGAGTGTACCCGTAAATGTCATATTTAGCTTAAAATTTATAGTTTGACAGCATTAAAATTTGGATGTTTACAGAATATCTACCAATTTGAATTTATTTATGTAAAAGTGTTTTATTTTATAAATCAATTTCCATGTCACTTTCATGTTCACTCTCTGTTTGAACTTGTTCATCGTCGTCGTCATCCTCATCTTCATCATCGTTTTCATTAACTTCAATTATAAATCTAAGACAAAAACCAAAAAACATTATACCTACTTTGAAGTATAATGTACTAGAGTACGCCAGTCATATTAGTTCAGTGTACACCTATAATATTTTATGTTTAATTTACATTAAATTATAAATAAACAATAACATACCTGTCCAATACATCGTCAAATACTCTATCAGATTTATAATATTCGTCTTAATTTTTTATGACATGGTCGTCACAATTTCTCCCGTTTCAGGCGAATAATTAGAGAAAAGCTACTCTAAGTCTTTTATCTCTTTATCTAAGTTAGAGTCAATCGACGTTCTTGCGAGCTCGCCTTTCACGTACCGCCACACAAGTTCAATAGTATTTAATTCCGGGTGGTATGGGGGTAGGCGAAGCACGATATGACCATTTTCTTTCAAAATTTCATCAATTTTGAAATTTTTCTCTGTGTTTTACTCATTAATTACTTTCATTAAATCACATAAATTTTGGTTGGCATCCTAGTTACAAGAACTGACAACTGACGCACTGTCATATGGACTCTTCGTCTTTGTTGTTTACTTTTTCGTATTTGACTGCGCAGTACCAACCTTTAGCCGCGTAGCATGACTGATCCGGTACGCTGTTCTACAAGAAGCCCCTATATTGAGACATTATACGATTTGTTGTTTTTAACGTTATTTTGTTGACAAATTATAGATACCTAATAATAATATAATGATAACATTAAAAAGGCCTCAACACTCATCCTAAGACTAATGGTCTCAGGATCAATGATCTCATGTGGGTCGCACTCAAATTATGACAGACTATATAAGACATGTGGCCGCCTCGGCTGCGCGGCCGAGACTGCCGTAACAATAACAATGACATGCAGTGCACGCGTTGCCCTTCACCGCTACCCTCCCGCTACCCGCTGTCGTCTTGGGTACCTCGTCCCCTCCGCGTCTTTCACCCCGCAAGGAGGGTCGCCAAGCAACTTGCCAATCTATAGTAGACGCTCTGAACGCCAACGAAACTGTTTCCATCTGATATTAAATGTCAAATGTCAGATCCATACAAACTTTGATTCTTGCGGCTGAACATCAACATCTGCGATGCCGATGTGACTGCTGATAAAACATGAAAAGACTGTTTCCAATGATTCTATCAGGAAAGTTTCTTTCATGCTCCAGACGGTAGACGGTCTGAAATAGATCGCTATTGGTGATAATATCACCATTTGTATAGAACGACGTAACTGTGTTTCCTTTGACGTAGGCAAGTAGGCACAAATAATATGAATTCGGTGAGTTTTGAGGACTGGCTGGGTTGCGAGACTTGCGATTGGTACAATAGACTACCCCCCCCCTCGCCTCGTGCCTCCACCCGCGACGCCCGACAACGGGAAAGTTTTCAAAACCATCCAGACCAGACCTGGGCAACTTTACACAGTAGCCAACTCGTCGACAACTATGTATACAGGATGGAATGTTATCCGAGACGCCCAAGTTTGAAGGTGAATGTACGCAACTTTCATTATGAGACCAACTCTTAAAACGCGAAAATAACTGGTGTTCTGTAGAAATTTAAATACCCGCTCAACAAAATTGTATCGATAGAGATTTACGGATGGTGATTATTACGACGTCTAAAGGTCCTCGCACATTATAACAACTCCACGCCAACGCGGCAGCAACTCTACTCACACTCCTTTAGTTTTTCTAGACATTTAATGTACGATGCGTAGGCCACTAGTTGTACACGACTTTATAATCATTTTTTGAAAGTAAACCTTGAACATACGACACAGGGCTTAAATATCAATGTCTAGCATAGAGTCGAGTCGCCGGTGAGTTGTTATAAAGTGCGAAGACCTTATATTCACTTGCCAAAAGGGACGGCACTGACAAGGCTCCATGTCGTTGAAATTATTTATTTATTCATTAAACATTGAAGTGATACATTTCCCACAAAACCAATATAAAATAAAAGTGGTGGTGTCGGTAGAACCACTTTATAAATACGGCTGTTCAAGTATTGCACTAATAATAGGACCTATCTGTGCAATGTAACCAGAGTGAAATCCTGAAAATAAAAGTTCGACCAATACAGCGTGCCGGCAAATCCGTATGGCGCTGAAACGTGCCTCGTAGCAAATAACAAAAATCAAAATGAATCCTGTTATTGAAGTTAGTCAACTTTTGAATTTGCTTGAGTAATTTCTTCACCCTTTCTTCTCAACGACAATAAGCTTTACTGAATGCCGAGTACATTTTAAGCTTTTTTGTGGGTTCTTTTGAACAGAATACCTACTTATGATTACTTGGCAAAGTTCGATGAATACCCTACTCGGCAGACTGTAGAAAAGTAGCCGTAACTCGAGAGCTTTATTCAAGAATACTATGCGTTTCTGAAGTAAAAAAAAACATCGAGACTAGGCGTACCTAAGTCAAAGTAAGAAGGTATATAAGTTTTCTGCTCTAAGAATTCGCGATCGCGTTTCAAACGCTGAGCAACCCCGAATATCGGTTACCATCTTACCTGCGGAGAAAAGTTTACTTACGCGGTAAAGTGGAACATATACTCTATTGTGTGCCTGTCAACAAGCCGGATATTGGCAAGGGATGGTAGCGGGCGGTTACTCCCGCTACCGTACCGCCGAAACATTAGCAATACATAAGCAGCGCCGCTCGCCTGTCAAATATCTGTCAGATACCTAAAAGTTATTACGATACATTCGACGGCCGACTGGTGTGGTGGTTAGTGACCCTGACTGCTGAGCCGAAGGTCCCGGGTTCGATTGCCGGCTGGGCAGATATTTGTACTCGGGTCTTCTGTGTTGATATAAATTTATATTTAATATCTATGTATTTGTGTAGATATATCAGCTGTCCGAAACCCATAACACAGGCTCTGCCTAGCTTGGGATCGGATGACCGTGTGTGAAATGCCCCCAGATATTTATTTATTTATTTAACAAGCCAGCGACGATGCATAATGATTGTTAATGCTCGGTGGTGAAAAAACAATTTTTCGACTACAACTAACGATCGACACAAAGAGATATACTCATGGTTACTGCAGCAGTTTCTGAAACTTTTTCGCAGGCTAAAATAACCCTCCTGTAACGTAAGCTCCATATATAGTGCCACAAACTTATCTGTTCCGGTGAGAGCGAACTAAATTGGTCTATACCTCATTACTTACTAATGAATTTCATATTGACATGACATAGATTATATGGACCAATTTAGTTCGCTCTCACCGGAACAGATAAGTTTGTGGCACTATAAAAGGAAGCCCGAGAAGGCTGATGCGCCGCCGCCGTGTGAGCCGCATTGTGCCCGGGACAGCGAGATGACGGCTTTTGTAAAACGGGAATTTTCATTTAAGCCAGTTTCCTTTCTTGTTGCGGAAAGATTTTAAAGTATTTTGTACTTTGTAATGGAGAATTTGAAATTGAAATTTATTATAACTTTCATAAGCTATGTTTATTTAGATTGAAGCTTTAGTAAGATGCCAGACAGATAGCTATTCCTTTCATGTAATGTCTGAGACATGCTTGAAATACGTACCTACTTTCTGAACGTAGTCTGGATTTTAGCCATAACATTAACAATACGTCCCTTTCTTGCACACCTACTAACATTTTACGTCGTAACTCATAACCCACGAGCGCTGCAACAATCATCTATATAGATGCTGTGGCCAATGATGATGACTAACATTATAATTTTAACATGTATACATGTACCTACGTATGTTTCTTCATACACAACACACGTATCATAAATGATCATCACTGTGACCCCACCTGACTGCACTACATCTATATTTGCGCCGGAAATCTCAACTCAATCTGCAGTATGACCTTCTACCAGCTTGTCTCATACAACGTGACATATGCACATTATCTTATAACCAGCCCCCCTGCTGCCGCTACACGGGTTCGTTATCGACGCAGATAAACGTAATTATTGCCGAGTTGCAGACAGGAACTCTATATTAGACATTAGATCTATGTCTGGCTTTTTCTGTCCGTATGCTGTCTAAGCAAGGCAGCAATATATTTAAGATAGACATTAGCTTAAAGTTCCCCTCTGTGATTGGTGGAAGTTTATCGACGTCTATAACGAACCCTTGTAGCGGTCTCAGCTCCAATTGATTTCTGCAAGCTACAAGTTATTAGTTTAGTCGAAATATTATTATACCATGAGTCGAAGCAAACCATCAAATTCGTAGTATAATTAGGTTAGAAGTGCATTGATGCGCGGTACCGCTCGCCACTCGAGTCAACGCTTCGTCGTCGATGCACTATTAATTCACTTATGGGAACTCCAAACCACTCTGCCTCTGAGTAGCAGGCGTAGGGTCGTCTAGCTACCACAGGCGTAAACAGAATGGCGATTTAATTTTAGCACACGTTGTGGCCCGCAATAATGAAGTTACTCGTATGTATTTTATAGGAAAATGCTCTTGTGTCTCTTGCGCTTTTGCGCGTCATAAAGTGGGCGACCCATTAACGTCTTTGTCCCTTTTTGACGTCATGCAACATATCTATTCACCCGTCACATATTCAGCTTCACACCCCCACATACCTAACAACAGTAACAACCAACGCATTCTTCCAGCGATCTCGAGACAAAGGATGAGCCTTACGCGTGGGAAGCCCGCGAGTACCTCAGGAAGCGTCTGGTCGGCAAGGAGGTCGTCTTCACCGCTGAGAAGCCTCCGAACTCGGCTACCAAGGAGTACGGCCAAGTGTGGACTGGCAAGGACATCACCAAGGATGAGAACGTGACGGAAGGCCTGTTGGCCGAAGGACTGGCCAAGGTCCGCGATGGGGGACGCAACATCCCGCAGCTTAAAAAACTGGTCGAGATTGAAGAGGTTGCGAAGTCTCAGGGCAAGGGTATTTGGGGAGAGAATTTACAGGTGTGTATTTAATTATTTTTTTACTTGACTGTTTTGTCTTTTTGTAGATTGGTTTGTGAATCAATACTGATAATGAGGGGGTGTAAAGGGGTTGCTGGGCGCGGCTTTTGTTTTGTCTTTCATGATAAATAAAAGAATTTTAGTCTAGGACCAACATTTTGCTTGAGAGAAATATTCGATCGATAACAGGAGGAGATTACTCTATATTGACGAGAAATGAATGAACGTGAGGAGCGCTCCGAAACTTAGTTTTTCGTGATATAGAGATTATAGAGTGACCCCTGAGCTCCGTGATCGAGTTGGTGTTTGTGTTTCAAGACGACTGCCTCTGGAACCCGATGTCTTGGAAGGGTTCCGTCTGTCAATACAATCAGAAAATCAATATAAGTACCCGCTCATCCCCATTCATGCATCGTCAGATATTCAGTACAATTTGCAAGAAATATAAGACCCATCGAGAATTTGATATCGACGTCTGTAAAATTAATGTCTTTGAAAGTGGTCTTTGAATCGACCAGTCAGTGGAACGTTATGTAATGCGTTGGTACCTGTAAAAGAAAGGCGTTCGTAATTACAGAATTATTTTTATTACCTCTCACTTGCTCATTGCAACACTAAAAAGCGACCGCGATGAGTGAGAGTGAATGAGTAAAAAATAAGAATGTAGAGTCTACATTGTAAACATACTACATTTTAGATTTACTACCTTCACAGATTGTAAGTGAGGTGCAGTTATTATGTTTTCATAGGAACGCAAAAGGCTAGCTGTGTAATAGCACGGTTGGTCTAAATTGTGGGATGACGACGGTTGGTTCAACGAAATAATATACGTATCCAAAAGCACTCCTTGACTAAATTTGTTAACTTTATTTTAGCTTTTGATAGAACGGGTAGCTGAAAAGCATTGGCGAACCTTCCTTCTTCTTCCTTCGTGGAACATTGATTTTGACTAACGATGCTATCGGCGATGGATATTTCGGCGCTCCGAATAAGCTCGCAACATAACACAAACTCATTTAGTGCTCCTCAACCTTCATATTATCGTCTTCATTCATTCAAATCGATGTAAAATACATAAGTATAATTATTTTCCAATTAAGGGTTAACCCCCCTCTTCTAACCTCCCCCCTCATTCCCCAGGAGCACGTTCGCAACGTGAAGTGGTCAGTCGACAACCCGAAGCAGTTCGTGAACAAGCTGAACGGCGCGCCCGTGAAGGCCGTTGTGGAGTACGTGAGGGACGGGTCCACGGTGCGGCTGTGCCTGCTGCCCGACTACTACCAGATGACGCTCATGCTCAGCGGGATTAGGGTTAGTATTGCACCGGACTGGTTGACTTATATTTCTACCAGATGACAGTCAGCGACTCTAAACCCTCGGTATACAACTACCGCGGTGTTAGGGTCCGTAAGGGCGCGATGCGAGCTCAAAACATGCGCGACGTCTTGCTTGCTCCCTTTTTCCAATGCGATGCGAATTCGCAGTAATGTGAGCGAGCCCTTATTTCTACTTCTACCGCGTCGCTTACTGGTAGTACAGCGGTGGTAGGGTCAGTAGTGAACAAGCTGAACGGAGCGCCCGTGAAGGCCGTGGTGGAGTACGTGAGGGACGGGTCCACGGTGCGGCTGTGCCTGCTGCCCGACTACTACCAGATGACGCTCATGCTCAGCGGGATTAGGGTCAGTATTGCTAAGGACTGGTTAAGGGCCCGTACACAAAACTGCGAATTGGCGTGATGCGAGCTAGCAACATGCGTGCTAATTGGAGAGACTACCAGATGACTCAGCCAGTTGTATACCACGGAGTTAGGGCTAATATTGCAGAGAACGTGCTGGTTGTAGCAGACAGAGTTAGCGTCAGTATAGTAGGTCACTTTGGGTTTATAACAGGGGAAAGGTCAGCATAGCACGGCACTCCTTATTTAAAGCGGGGTTAGGGTCAGAATTTAGAGTTTTATTAAGGACGCAGTAGCAGTCTCCGCCGCCGACTAAGTTAGGTCGTATTTAGTTAGTATGCCGAGTGCTCACGGTAGCTTTACGCTCACTATTACTATAATAGTAATACTATTTACGCGCGCCTAGTAAGGTAATCTTTAAATCGATGCTATCTACTTCTACATTATGACGATAGCAGTAATCATTTCTTTGTATAAAATATCAAGGCGATATGTCGTAGGCGGAAGATTCTAGTTCAGCTGCCTTTCCTCAGTTTTTTACAAGTAGTATTAGCATGCATATTTTATGCTTAACCGATAAGTTAACCGATCAAACAGTTTAGCTTACTTTAAATCGATGTGTGAATTCGGCCATCTGGTGCCCTTTATAAGTGACTTTAAAGTGCATATTAGGGTTGAATTTTGGTCTGAGTTATTGCATATTTGATGGAACGAGAATGTTCGATTGTAGGTTAGGTTTCAGTTAAAGCGACTGATATTACGACCCCAATTTTGGTGCATAGCATAGTGGTGAATTTGTAATGAATTATCGTGTACGAACAATAGATTTCTTCGAATCGTAATTTTGTTGTAAAATCACAAGTATAGTCAGCATAATATTACTTTTATCATTGTTGCCGATTAGAAAGATAACTGCTGGGCTACCCATGTATGTTTAAAATAGTTATTTTTGGGATTAACTTTACGACTCTTTTTAGTCTTATTTAACCAAATATATACAAAATACAATATAGTCCACTGGCTCTGCGAACATAAAAGTTTTTTTCGTAGGTAAGAACCTTCAACATTTTTTTAAGCTACTGTTTAGACATTGCCCAGATTATTGAACATTACGTCACAAAAAATAATCTTAATCTCTATTAATTTGTGTAACTACGTACTGCTTTAGTCAATAGAATAAAACAGAGACGAGACTCGTCGTTGCATAAGCATCGTTATCGTGGACACATTTAATCACCAATTACGGAGGTTTCCTAAGAGCAGATTCAGCGCAGCTTTTTTTTTAAGTAATTGATATTCAGGGTGATCATTGAGATGTTTTTAAATATAAAAAGGGGCATTCAAAGTATACCAAATTCTAAAATTTAGACTAATTTTTTACTCACATCACACCTTTCGCAGCTCAGTGTATCAGATAGTGACCCGAGTGACCGCTCAAACCATTTCATCCATAACTCAAGTATAACCGTAAACTTTACCGCCAAAAAAACCCTAATGCGAACAGTCATATGTTGACATCTGACTGAAATTCATCGCTGACTGACCAATGACCTCCTCACTTCAATACCCAACTCACCACCTTTCTCCCTCCAGTGCCCAGCAGTAAAGCAAGACGGCACAGCGGAGCCCTACGCGGAAGAGGCCCGCTTCTTCCTCGAGTCCCGACTTCTCCAGAAGGATGTGGAAGTGGTGCTGGAGTCAGTGAACAACAACAACTTCGTGGGCACGCTGCTGCACCCGCAGGGGAATATTGCTGAGGCGCTGTTGAAGCAGGGCTTCGCGAGATGCGTGGACTGGTCGCTCGCTGTCATGAAGTCTGGTGAGTTTGAAGAGGGATGGTGAATGGTGATGGTAGTTTAGTCATAGAGATATTAGAAACTTATTGCTTACGTTCCAAAATGACGTAATTTGATGGTGCCTCAGATGACATCTCATATCATCTTCATCTTCAAACAATCGTCAACTGCTTGGCATAGGTCTCTCAAAACACTCAACCTCGGCCAGGCCATTAGGTCAGGAAGACAATATATCCTACGATAATCAAGCGAATGCGAGCCATAATGCAAAGTTGTGTTTCTAATCTTCAGAGCGCTGCGTTACCGAACGACTATCTCCTTGCATTAAGCGTACCGTCAGCATAACACCTCTCCTTCTTTAGTTTTTACAACACCCAAAAACCCTCATTCAACTCCATTTCCATCCACCCAGGCGCGTCTACACTGCGGGAGGCCGAGCGAGCCGCCAAGCGCGATAAACTGCGCATCTGGGCCAACTACACGTCGTCCGCGCCTGCCATCGCGCCCAAAGACAGGGAGTTCCAGGCGACGGTTCTTGAGGTGGTCAATGCAGACGCGCTGGTGGTGAAGATGGCTAATGGAGCGCATAAGAAGATATTCCTGGCTAGCATTCGCCCGCCGAGGGAGAAGTAAGTGGGGTTTTTAGTAAATTATTTACTTACGGTCAGTCAGTAATTGATTAATTTTATAAACTATATATAAGTTTCAAATTTTCCTAAAAAAACATAATTTAAAATATTCTTTTCAATCAGATTAAACCAAAATAAGCCTGTGTAGGGTGGAATTTTATAAGGCACGGTCCCGTTGGTTGATTTCCGAGTTGTTCCCGTAACCAAAAAAATGTTCAACAAGACGAGCGAGTTACTTATAATGCAACCCAACCAAATTCCATCCTTTACAACTTTATAGTCCAACAACTTCATACCTCTACAACTCCTTTTACCTACATTTTTCTCGATACACGCTAACCCTACCTAAAACATCCATCACAATCACCAAAAAACCTCTTTCAACCCCCCCCCTCTCCCCCCAGGGACAACGCCAACGAAGAAGGCAAGGCCTCCCCCCGGCCCAAAGGCTTCCGCCCGCTGTACGACATCCCGTGGATGTTCGAGGCGCGAGAGTTCCTGCGCGGCAAGTGCGTGGGCAGGCGCGTGTCGGTGGCCGTGGACTACATCCAGCCCGCCAAGGACACCTTCCCCGAGAAGACGTGCTGCTCCGTGCTGGCCGCCGGCGTGTGAGTCTAGCCGAATGGTGTTGGTGCTTGTGTGTTAGCTGATTGTGACATAGATATTTCAAACGCAGACATACATAGCGGATTCGACGTTAAAAACGCGCTATTCTATAACAGCCGGGATTTTTAAATCGCATATGCGCGCATTGATTTATAGACTTGTCGCGCTACGAAAAATCATAGCGCTCGTATAATAACGATTTTTTTTGCGACACGACTTTTAAAACGCGCTATTATATAGACTCGTCGCGCTACGATCATAGCAAAATCATAGCGCTCTTATAATAACGAAATTTTTTGCGACACGACTTTTAAAACGCGCTATTTAATAATCGCCGCTTTTTTTGTCGCTTATGATCGCACCGACGACATATTATACACACATAGATAATGCTATATTTGTGGGACAAAATTACGCGCTACAAGAAAGACGGGTTCTGTCTCTAAACAATGGCGTTCGAACCCGGCATCTATTATAGTTACTGATCCGGTCAGTACCACAGTAGCCCGTCGCCCCGCGGCTGGGACTGTGGACTACATCCAGCCCGCCAAGGACACCTTCCCCGAGAAGACGTGCTGCTCAGACACATTTTATCCGATTCAACATTTTGCGAGACGAATTTTAAGCGAGCATTTGCACATTCCGAGTTTCCGACATATATACTACTAGCTGTTCCCGCGCGCTTCGCTTCGCCTTAAAAAGTTTTCCCGTGGGAATTCCGGGATAAAAAGTAGCCTATGTTCTTTCCCAGGGTCTAGACCGTATGTATACTAAATTTCATTCAAATCCGTTCAGTAGTTTTGACGTGAAAGAGTAACAGACAGACAGACAGACACAGTTACTTTCGCATTTATAATATTAGTTAGGATTTGTGGGACAAAATATCGTGCTACTTTAAAGCTCAATAATAACCAAACTGTGCTATGATGTCGTTTTTTTTTAACAAAGTTGGAACGTGGACAATAAAAACTCCACTAACCTAGCATATTATGTACACGACCCTTACAAGAACTGACAAACGGTATCCGTAAAAAATATGGAATATATTCCTTCGAAACAATGGATTGTAACAACAACACCTAAACCATTGTCAGTTCAAACCTTGAACTTAAAATGCCATTGCCAAGTACGATAGTATTATCAGTAATTATTGTAGTGGCGTTAATGGTAGGCAAGGGTTGACATTCGCAGCCGTGTCAATGAATTGCAGGCGTCGATGTAGCAATTTCATATTTATCATGGTATAGGCACACCTGCTATTGTAATTACTTGTTACTATTCTGTTGGAATTAATATTTCATTCGCCATATGCTGCAGTTTATGTTGTCCTTCAAAGCGGTTTTTCTTTCTTTGTATTATGATGTTCCCATTAGGTTTAGGTTACTTATAATAGTGCATAAATGCGAAGTAAGTACGGCTGTGCTTATAAGTATCACTTCACTATCAGTATAAGTAAAGCAAAGTCGTTTCCGGGTCTGCCTGTATCTATGTCTGCTTCGATCTTTAAAACTACACATCAGATTTAAATGCTGTTTTTAAAAATAGATAGTTAGGTGTTTAAGAGGAAGGTTTATACGAGTATCTATCCGAGAATACCGATAGATTTTCCCTTTTAAAACTAAGCGAAGTTCCCGAGAAAAGCCTAAACCTAGATTCTTAAACCTACATTTCCTTCCAGCAACCTGGCCGAGGCGCTAGTATCCAAGGGCTACGCGACCGTAGTGCGATACCGCAACGACAACGACCAGAGAAGCTCCCACTACGACAAGCTGCTCGAGGCTGAACTCAAGGCTCAGAAGGCCCAAATTGGCGTGCACGCGAAGAAGGATATACCTACTCACCGGGTGCAGGTGGGTTCAGATAATGTGACTCTTGTGGAGAAATTATCTGTTGTGGAATATTATAATTAAATTAAGTAGACAATGGATATGGTTCGCTTAGTATTACTTGTCTATTGCAACAAGTAGTCTGTATCATATATTATCGTAAAGTTTTAAAGGAAAAGTCGATTCGTATATTATTTTTGCACCACTCCGTGAGTTTTATGCCTGGTTTGTATACTCTCAGAAAAGCTTTGTGGAAAATTGCTCCTCTCAATCTCAAAAAAGATAACTTTGATCTGTCAACGCTCGTCAGTTATAGAAGGATTATGTATAATCCGACCATTATTATTTCAACAATCATCATCATCTCAGCCATAGGACGTCCACTGCTGAACATTTCAACAAAATACTAATGTAATTTTCCATTGCTCAGGACACGAGCGGCGACTCGGCCAAGTCGAAGAAGTTCTTCCCGTTCCTGAAACGCGCCAAGCGCACGGACGCCATCGTCGAGTTCGTGGCCAGCGGCTCGCGCATGCGCCTCTACATACCCAAGGTAAGCATGTCGTATGCGTCTCGACTTACAGTGCCACAAACTTATCTGTTCCGGTGACAGCTCACGTAAATGTGTAATATTTCTTCATTCTATAAGATTTTAAGTTTGCCAGTAGTGGTAACTCGTTCTTGTAGTTTCAATAAACCCATCTAATCAATATCAATATATAATTCATTAGTAAATAATGAGATATGGATCAATTTAGTTCGCTCTCACCGGAACAGATAAGTTTGTCGCACTGTACCCAAGGTACGTCTGTGTTGGTCTATGGAAAAATACCCAAGGTACAGTCAATGAAACTGGACCACTCGAAACTTAGCTGTCAACTTGAAAAGGGGCAGATTTCTTGGGCAAAGACCATATCATACCATATTGACCATACCATTATCCAGCCACTATCAGATCTGTTAACTATCCTAATAGTCGGTTTATATTTTTGTAGGACATACAACGTAACGTACTTGCTCAGATAAATTTGATCCAAAACAAATAAATAATGTCTAATAGAGAGGATTTATTAGTATAAATCCTCAAATAGAGAGGAATTACTAGTATTTAAGCCTGTCCTCAAATAAATAACGAAACCCTTATTATTGTCCTCAACAGTAACCATCAAACAATTGCCCTCTAATACCCCCATTCTCCCCTCCAGGAGTCAGTGCTAGTGACGTTCCTACTCGCCGGCATCAACTGCCCGCGCGGCGCCCGGCCCGCCATCGGCGCTGCGCCCGCGCAGAAGGCTGAGCCTTATGGAGAGGAGGCGCTGCAGTTCACTAAGGAGAAGGTTAGTGGCTAGTGGTCTATAATTATATTCCCGAGCAATGAAAAAGTTCCAGTGACATATTGAACGGCAATGGCAGGTGGAAATTTTTATAGTACTAAGGCGAACTTAGTGCTAGTAGCTTTCTTTACCAGTTAACCTTTGGTTATGTCGAGACTTTCTTTGATTGGTAGTGTAGATTTACATACATTTATAGCCATTGTAATTCTACAAAATGATATAGCATGTTTTTTAAGGACAATTTGATCTACCGGAGAATCGAACTTAGTACTTTATTTACAGAATAATCAGTGAGTCAAATGAATTATTTACAAAACAATATTCAAACTAAGTTGTTCTCCAGATCCTGCAACACGACGTGAAAGTGACCATCGAGGAGATGGACAAGGCCGGCAACTTCATCGGCTGGCTGTGGATAGAGAAGGACAATCTCTCCGTCTCGCTCGTCGAACACGGTCTGGCTTCCATGCACCACACGGCGGAAACATCCGAGTTCGCACGAGACATCAAACTGGCCGAAGAGAATGCTATCAAGAAACGCATCGGCATCTGGAAGGACTACGTCGAAGAACAAAAGGAAGCTGAGGAGAAGAAGAATGTGGTGGTGCAAGACAGAACCGTCAAGTACGACAAGGTTATCGTGACTGAGATTACGTCGGAAGGCACGTTTTGGGCGCAGAATGTTGATCACGGTATGTTGGTTTATTAATTGGCTATTTATTTTGAGCGATTTGAACTCGGACCGATCAATACTAAAGCATCTATGGCGCCAAAACCGTCTTGAGTTACATAGTTGGATTCAATATCAATCAACAACTTGCTTGAAAACCGTAGCTATTTCACAGATACTCGTTTGATGCGTGCTTCTGTGTACCAACTTTGTTTCCATGACTCAGTTTCTGTCAAACTAAAAGCTCCAATTTCACAATAGTCGGTTAAATCGTAACCAGGGAAAGGTTGATCAATTATACGTCATCTCCATATTAAATTCTTAACAGATGTGTCAAAAGTCAACCACTAATACCTGGTTATGCTCTAACCGACTATGGAGAAATTGGCACTAAATAAACAAATACTACAACTAACCCTTCATTCCCAGGCGGCAAACTAGAAGCCCTAATGGAGAAGATCCACCAAGAGTTCACGGCGAACCCGCCGCTGCCGGGCGCGTTCACTCCGAAGCGAGGCAACGTGTGCGCCGCGCGGTACTCGCTCGACGACCACTGGTACAGGGCCAAGGTGGAGAAGGTACAGGATGACAAGGTGGCTGTCTTGTACATCGATTACGGAAACCGGGAGGTGAGTTGATGATGTTTTTATACAGGGTGTTGGTAATAGTGTGGTTTTGAACAGCGTTTGGTTGAAATAACCGCTTAAATGGTGGAAAACGACTCATGTCGGGGTTGGTAAGAGTGTGGTTTTGAACAGCTTTTGTTTGTAAAAACCCATCAATGGTGGAAAATGGCTATCACGTCGGGGTCACCAGCCTCATAGCTATCTGGATTTGCCAACACTTGTTGTGTTTTAAAAGTAAAGTACCTGTGTTTATTTAAATAAAAGTTTTCCATCGTAACGGCTTCTTACATCTGATTAGTGTTTGGGTTGGTTCTATAAACGTGTTCAGCAGTTTTCACGTACAATTTCCAAACCGCCGGTGGGTAACTAAAACTATTACTGGGCTAAATAACCTTTAGTACCTAATCTTAACAAACGATAGTTGCAGCATATGCAGAGGCACTACGTGGAGGATGAATCACCTCATCTCTTACTAGTACTTAGCTGTATAATAATATAATTCGCTTCTATATTAACTACCATTCCCCCCTACAGGTGATCAACTACTCGCGGCTGGCCCCGCTGCCCGCCGGCACGGAGACGGAGGCTCCCTACGCACAGGAATACTCGCTGGCGTGCGTCAAGTTCCCCGCCGACCCTGATGACAGGCTCGAGGCGGTCAGGTCAGTACACCAGCGTGGTAGGGTAGCTATACTGTTGAGAGGTGGCGTGATTTGCGATTCGCAAGGAAAATCTTCACGCAAACGAGAGTGAGATGGCGACGGAAATTGCATCAGTAGTCAGCGACTGACGATATTTTCACTTGCCGATCTTTTCACCATGGTGATAAACATAAGAAGTTACGTCGTCTATCGGAGAGCTAGTGTTGTCTTAAAGATACTTTACGTATATAGATCATATATCTAATAAACATTATTACATACATACATCCATCCTGACGTCCCTCAGCAGGGACAAAGGGCTTTGAGAAGATTTCTCCATCTGACTCGATCTTGGGCAGTATTAGATAAGTCTTCTCACACTACTAATTAAACATAGTTAATAATAATTCTATATTTCCGTCTAACAGGGCTCTCTCGATGGACACACTGAACAAGAAGCTGCTTCTGAACGTGGAGTCGCGCACGCCGCCCGCCGCCGTCACGCTGGTCGACCCCACCAACGGCAACCAGGACCTCGGCAAGGTGAGCATAACAACTTCACCAGCTTGAGCATTGTTGGTTTCTGAGGCATTGTTCTTATAGAACACGACTACGCGAGTTTGGGCGGTTTCTTAGAGGTACGGTCAAAAATGTATACAGAAATCATGCATTTTGAGGCGATGGTTGTATCGTTTACTCGCGCGATTTGCGTTTTCTTAGAATGAAGCCTAATGTTTTACACATCCCATTCCACAGGGAAAGACATCTGACAGAACCCTTATTGCATTCGAATAGGGGTAGTTTTTGATGTAAACATAAACATAATTTTATTGTGCAATAAAAACTTAACTTAAATGGTGACGCCCTGACTCCTAAACTAGGAGCACCTGTATGTCAGGAGTCAGTGCCTTCCCAGAAATTGTACAGAAGTTTTGACGCTCTATGAATAATTAATTTATATGGTAACTAAACAATTTAACAAAGTATATTGTTAGTTTAATTATAATTAACATGCATGATGTAGTATGAGATGTCTTTCCCCGTGGAATGGGATATAGGTCAAAGTTTTATCTCATCGCCTTTGATACTGAAACGCGTATTCGCGCTGAAAAATACGTCTGAAACCTCTCAAGTACAATTTGTTACGGAATCTCAATATATCATCCCATTTCTCCCCAGGGTCTGATCAAGGAGGGCCTAGTGCTGGTTGAAAACACGCGCGACCGCCGCCTGGCGCCGCTGCTGGCGGAGTACCGCGCGGCGCAGGACGCGGCCAAGGCGTCTCGCTCCAACCTGTGGCGACACGGGGATATTACTGACGACGATGCGGTCGAGTTCGGAGCACGCCGCTAAATTAACGACGACTTAGCTGCCGATTTGGTGAATGATAGTGTGGTAAGATGGAGTGTCCATGCAAAAGAAACTGAGCTCAGATTTGAGGGTAAATGCGAACAGTATTTAGATTTGTTTTTCGTATGCGACGCTACATCTTGCTCAGTATTGTTGGTCAAAGATATACGTTGAAGTAACAAAAGGCAGCTAAGACATTATGTTACACACAAACCATACCCCCCATCCTACACTCACATAATACAATACAAGAATATTATAATAAATGTTAGCCGTTTGGGACACTCGTCCCGCAAATATTAAATGTTGTGACCCCACACTACTCCGGTTCTCTGTCTATGTATTTATTGACTTCTTGTTGTGGACTGCATGAAGTGTAAATGAAACTGTGGCGGTCAGCAGATGTTTATATTGAGGACCCCCGTACACCGGTACTCTTAAGAATGACGTTCATTCTCAACTTTATTATAGTTTAATGGATTTTTTTTATATTTTTGAAAATAAGCGGTTTTTAAAGTAAGGGATAAATAATGAATTTATAAATAAAAAAGAAGTTGTTGATCATAATATTAAATTTTTTTACAATTTTGTATATCAGCAGATGCAAGTGTAGATTATATTTCGTTGTTAATTTCATTATTTATTGGGATAATTATGGGATCGATTTTTTACTAGAGGATTGTTTCGTCTGCGTAGTTATCGCAACTATGACTTTGACGAAGTCTTTTGCCCTCTGTCTCTTTCTAGTTTGGAATGTATATTTTGAATTATAGATTCATGTCGCGACGTTTAGGTAAATAAATCAATTTTGTGTTGCATTTTCTAAATCGTAAGTATGAAAGTCTGATTTGTTTTACGTTTCGTGTTATATTAATGCTGCTATGCTAA